>NW_027141154.1:125000-758750 GCF_036365525.1 Heterodontus francisci | reverse complement strand
TACAGGACTTACCTGGGTAATTTTCCACATTGCAGGGTACATGCCAATGTTGTGACTGCACTGGAACAGCTTGGCTCGGGGCACTGCAAGTTCTGAAGCACAGGTCTTCAGTACTATTGCGGGAATATTATCAGGGCCCATAGCTTTTGCAGTATCCAGTGCCTTCAATCGTTTCTTGATATCACGTGGAGTGAATCGAATTGGCTGAAGTCTGGCATCTGTGATGCTGGGGATTTCAGGAGGAGGCCGAGATGGATCATCAACTCGGCACTTCTGGCTGAAGATTGTTGCAAATGCTTCAGCCTTTTTTTTTGCACTGATGTGCTGGGCTCCCCATCATTGAGGATGGGGATATTTGTGGAGCTGCCTCCTCCAGTTAGTTGTTTAATTGTCCACCACCATTCATGGCTGGATGCGGCAAGACTGCAGAGTTTAGATCTGATCCGTTGGTTATGGGATCGCTAAGCTCTGTCTATCACATGCTGCTAATGCAGTTTGGTACGCAGATACTCTTGTGTTGTGGCTTCACCACGTTGACACCTGGTTTTGAGGTATGCCTGGTGCTACTCCTGGCATCCCCTCCTACACTCTTCATTGAATCCCATGTGCTTTAATTTTACACGCTTATTTCTTGCGTGGGATCTTGTCAAAATCCTTCTGAAAGTCAAAATACATCACATCCACTCGTTCTCTCATATCTATTCTATGAGTTACATCATCAAAAAATTCCAGTAGATTTGCCAAGCATGATTTCCCTTTCGTAAATCCATGTTGACTGTGTCCGATCCTGTCATTGTTATGCGTGTGCTCTGTCATTACATCTTTTATAATGTACTCTAGCATGTTCCCCACTACTTATGTCAGGCTTACCGGTCAATAGTTCCCTGTTGTGTCTCTACCTCCGTTTTTAAATAGTGGTGTTACATTAGCTAATCTGCAATCCATTGGAACTCTTCCAGAGTCTATAGAAATTTGAAGACTGCCCAGCAATTCATGTACTATTTCTAGAGTCACTTCCTTAAGTACTTTGGGATGAAGATTATCAGTCCCTGGGGATTTATCAGCCTTCAATCCCATCAATTTACCCAACACCATTTCCCTACTAATACTGATTTCATACAGTCCCTCCTTCTCACTAGACCCTATGTTCCCCAACATTACTGGGAGGTAATTTGTGTCCTCCTTTGTGAAGACAGAACCAAAGTATGTATTTAATTGGTCTGCCATTTCTTTGTTCCCCATTACTTCCAAACAGAATTCGATGAAGTGTCATTTAACAGGCTTGTCAATAAAGATAAAGCCCATGGAATAAAAGGGACAAAGTTGTCTGCATGAACAGAAGCAGAGAGAGGGGGTGAAAGGTTGTTTTTAGACTGGAGGAAGTTTCCCCAGGGGTCATTACTGGGACTGCTACTTTTCATGATATATATTAAACACTTGGACTTGAGTGTAAATGGAACAATTTCAAACTTTACACTTGGCACAAAATTTGGAAGTGTACTGCGCAATGAGGATGATCGTAACAGACATCAAGTGGATGTAGACAGGTTGGTGGAATGGACGGACACGTGGCAGATAAACTTTAACCGAAGCGCAAATTGATACATTTTCATTGGACGGAGAGGAGAGGCAATGGAAAATAAAGGGTGTAATTTTAATGGGGGTGCAGCAACAGAGTGGATGCATGTGAATAGTTCAATGGCAGGACATATAGATGAGCTTGTTAAAAATGACATGCTGTGTGACTGTTACAAAGACAAACAATCCCGCCTTGTCCTTCACAAACTTACTGCAGTCTGTGACAATGTTCGTAACACCATCTTCCTCCCACACCTCTCCATTGTCGTCCAGCTGGAAGGAAATGCTGTTACCTTTTTATTATTTCATGGGATGTGGGCATCGCTGGCTAAACCAACATTCATTGCCCATCACTAATTGCCTTTGAAAAGGTGGTATTAAGCTGCCTCCTTGATCCGCTGCAGTCCATCTGGTGCCGGTACACCCACAGTACTATTTAGGAAGGGAGTTCCAGGATTTTGACGCAGTGACATAAAGGAACAGCGATAGAGTTTCATTTCAGAATGGTATATGACTTGGAGGGGAACTTGCAGGTGGTGGTGTTCCCATGCATCGCTGCCATTGTCCTTCTAAGTTGTCGAGGTCGTGGGTTTGGAAGGTGCTGTCTAAGAAGCCTTGGTGCGTTGCTGCAGTGCATCTTGTAGATGGTACACACTGCTGCTCCAATGCTGGTGGTGAGGGAGTGCATGACACCCCAATCACAACAAACAAGCGGGCGGTTTTGTCCTGAATGGTGTTGACCTTCTGGAGTGTTGTGGGTGCTGCACTCATCCAGGCAAGTGGACAGTATTCCATAACACTCCTGACTTGTGCCTTGCAAATGGTGGAGAGGCTTTGGGGAGTCAGGAGGTGAGTTACTCTCCGCAGCATTCCGAGCCTTTGACCTGCTCTTGTAGCTGCAATTCAGTTCCGTTCAATGGTAACCCCTAGGATGTTGATTGTGGGAGATTCAGCGATGGTAATGCCGTTGAATGTCAAGGGGAGATGGTTAGATTCTCTCTTATTGGAAATAATTGTGTCCTGGCACTTGTGTGTCATGAATGTTACTTTCCACCTATCAGCACAAGCCTGAATGTTGTCCAGGTCTTGCTGCATATGTCTGTCTTCAGTATCTGAGCAGTTGTGAATAGTGATCATCATTGTACAGTCATCAGTGAACTTTCCCACTTCTGACCTTATGATTGAAGAAGGTCATTGATGAAGCAGCTGAAGATGTTTGGGCCTAGGACACTACCCTGAGGAACTCCTGCAGTGATGTCCTGGAACTGAGATGATTGACCTCCAACAACCACAACCATCTTCCTTTATGCTAGGTTAGGAATGACTCCAACCAGTTGATTTCTCCCATTGACTTCTGCTTAGCTAGGTTCCATTCATAGCTAAAAGAACAGAAAATGTTGTGAATACTCAGCTTGTCTGGCAGCATCTGTGGAGAGAGAAGCAGAGTTAATGTTTCATGTTGATGACCTTTCATCAAAACCGACAACGGTCAGAAATGTCAAGGGTTTTGAACAAGTGAAAGGTGGGGAAGAGCAACAAAAAGGAGGGTCTGAATAGGACCGAGGGCAGAGAGATGAAATGACAAAGAACAAGGCATTTGCTCAGAGAGAGTGTTAATGGCTGAATAATGAACTGCTCTGTCTGAAAGCAAAAGCATGAAAAACAAGTTTAAGATCATGTGACGGTGTGACATTGTTGAACTCAGTGCTGATCCAGAGGCTCTAAAGTGTCTAATTGGAAGATGAGGTTCTGTTCCTCAAGCTTGAATTGAGCTTCACTGGAACACTGCAGCAGGTGGACGTCAGAAATGTCAGAGTGGCAGTAGGGCAGTGAATTAAAATGGCAAGTGACCAGAAGCCCGGGGTTCGGCAGACTGAGTGGACAGGCCCCACAAAGCGGTCACTCAATCTTTATTTGGTCTTCCCAATGTTTTCCTTTTGTTACTCGTTCATGGGATGTGTTCATCACTGACTAGAACAGCATTTTTAGGCCATCCTTAATGGAGAGGAGACCGCTTATGAGCAGCGAATACAGTATACTAAATTGAAAGAAGTACTAATAAATTGCTGCTTCACCTGAAAGGAATGTTTAGGGCCTTGGATAGCGAGGAGTGAGGAGGTAAAAGGGCAGATATGACACCTTCTGTGATTGCATGGGAAGGTGCCGTGGGAAGGGGACAAGGTGTTGGGGGTGAGGGAGGAGTGGACCAGGGTGTCACGGAGGGAACAATCCCTTCAGAATGCTGACAGCGGAGGATGGGGGGAAGGAGCTCTTGGTAGTGGTATCACACTGGAGGTGGCAAAAATGGTGGAAAGTGATACTTTGGATGTGGAGGCTGATGGGGTGGAAAGTGAAGACAAGATGAACCCTTTCACAGGTCTGGGAGGGAGGGGAAGGGGTGAGGGTAAAGGTGCGGAAAATGGGTCAGACCCAGTTGAAGGCCCTGTCAACCAAAGTGGGGGGGGGGGATCCTCAGTGGAGGAAAAAGGAAGACATATCAGAAGTGTTGTCGTGGAAGGTTGCATCATCAGAACAGATGCGATGGAGAAACGGGGAGAATGGAATGGAGTCCTGACAGGAGGCAGGGTGTGAAGAAGTGTAGTCGAGGTCGCTGTGAGACTCACTGGGCTTATAATGGATATTATTGGGCAGCCTATCCCAAGAGATGGAGACAGAAAAGTCGAGGAAGGGAAGTGTTGGAGATGGACAACAAGAAGGTGAAAGAAGGGTGAAAATTGGAAGCAATGTTAATAAAGTTTTCCAGTTCGAGATGGGAGCAGGAAACAGCACCGATACAGTTATCAATGCACCAGAAGAAAGAGCTCAGGGAGGGTACCTGAGTCGGACTGGAACAAGGAATGTTCAAGATATGCGATAATAAGACGGGCATAGTTAAGACACATGCGGGTACCCATAGCAACACCATTTACTTGAAGTTCAGCTATGAAGAGACACTGCGCAGGCTACGGTTGTTTTCCTCAGAGCAGAGAATGCTGAGGGGGAACCTGATTGAGTTGTACAAAATATGAGCGGCATAGATTGGGTAGATGGGAAGAAACCTTTCCCTTAACAGAGGTGTCAATAACCAGGGGGCATAGATTTAAGGTAAGGAGCAGGTGTTTTAGAGGAGATTTGAGGAAAAATGTTGTCACCCAGAGGGTGGTTGGAATCTGGAACCCACTGCCTGAAGGGATGGAAGAGGCAGGAATGCTCACACCATTTAAGAAGTATTTAGATGATCACTTGAAACGCCATAACCTACAAGGCTACGGGCCAAGTGCTGGAAAATGGGATTAGAATAGTTAGGTGCTTGATGGCCAGCATGGACATGATGGGCCGAAGGACCTTTTCTGTGCTGTGTAACTCTATGTCTCTATGAAGTGAGTGGAGTTGAAGGAGAAGTTGTTCAATGTGAGAACAGGTTCAGCCAGGCGGAGGAGGGTGGTGGTGGATGGGAACTGGTTAGGCCTCTGTTCAAGGAAGAAGCGGAGAGCCCTCAAACCGTGCTGGTCGGGGATGGTGGTATAGAGAGATTGGACGTCCATAGTGAAGAGGAGGTTGTTAGGGCCAGGAAAGTGGAAATTATCGTAGTCCGTCCGAAGAATAACGTAAGTAGGAGGGAAGAGACTTGTCAAGGGGAGAAAAAATCGAGCCAAGATAGGAAGAAATAAGTTAAGTGGGACAGGAACAGTCTAAAAAGATGGGTCCACTAGGATAGTCATGTATGTGGATTTTAGGAAGGAGGTAGAAGTGGACTGTCTGGGGTTCTGTGACTGAGGGTGGGAGCTGCAGAGGGACAAAGTCTGGAGAAGATGAGGTCAGTGACAGTGTCCAGCAGACAACGTCTTGATGTTCTGTGGTGGGGTCATGATCCAGGGGGAGGTTGGAAGAAGTGTTTGAGAGTTGGCGCTGAGCCTCTGCAAGGTAGAGGTTGGGACGCCAGACAACAACAGCAACACCCTTATCTGCAGGTGTCATCGCCATGTCAGGGTTAGACCTGAGAGAATGGGGTGTGGCAAGTTCAGAGGGAGACAAATTGGAGTCAGGAAAGGGAGCAAAGAAATTGAGATGGCCGATGTCTCACCGACAGTTCGCAATGAAAAGATCAAGAGTGGGTAAGAGGCCAGAGGAAAGGGTCCAGGTAGAGGCGAAATATTGCAAGTGGCTGAGTGGGTCCACTGGTCGGGGGAAAAATCCCTGGCCGAAGAAGTGGGCAGGAGGCGATGGAATTGCAAAGAGCTCAACATCATGCTGAGCGTGACATGAATTGAGGTGGGATTGTAAGGGGATAAAACTGAGTCCTTTGCTAAGTACAGTTCGTTCAGTGAGAGAGGAGAAGGTGCCACTGTTTAAAAATAAGGAATCACCCATTTAAGACAGAGATGAGGAGAAGTTGTTTCCTCTCAGAGGCTCGTGAGTCTTTGGAATTCTCTTTCTCAAAAGACAGTGTAACCGGAGTCTTTGAATATTTTTTAACTTAGCGGTAGATAGATTTTTGATAAGCAAGGGGGTGAAATGTTATCGGAGGTGGGGGTGAAATGTTATGGAAGGTAGGTGGAAATGTGGAGTAATCAGTTCAGCCATGAAATCATTGAATGGCAGAGCAGGCTCGAAGGGCCGAGTGGCCTACTCCTGCTCCTACTTCGTATGTTCATATATAAATATATGTTGTTGTTATTGATGTCTTCGGAACAGCTCTGCATACTTCTCCACAGCCTGAAAAACAATTTATTTTCTGTGCCTTAGTCAATTGGATGTTTACACAACCTCTGCAACTTTGATCAATTGGGTTCAGTTTTCCTAAGAAGTCTATTAAATGGCACTTGAGAAAATGCCTTTTATAACTTTATATACATAACAGCAGCTGTGCCACCGTGATCAATCCCCTCTATTACTATATCAAATTTGTTCTGTACAATTTGCCTTTAACATGTTCATGGTAGCTGACATTTATAAACCCTTGTTTTGAAAATCAGCAGGTATCTTTGTACACGGTTGCAATTTCCCCATCAGGGACACTCGTCTGATAGGTCAGTAAATACAGGGTTTATTCCATCTCTCCTTTTTTAAATGAGGTGAAACATTTCCAACTCTCCAGTCCTCTGCCACGTCTCCCATATCCAAGGATTGGAAGATTCTGGCTAGTGCATCTGCTATTTCCATCATTCATTACCTCAGCAACCCTCATACATCCCATCCAGACCGGGTAAATGTCATTCATTAAAAAGTGTTGGATTGAAAGGCTTTAACTGAACATGTTTGTTCAGTGATTTTAATTAATGTCAGTCTCTATGGACCTTAATTGTGTCACTGGAGGGTTTCCCTCTTCTATTAATAAGGGGCTCTTTTCAATTTGTTATCCCGTAGTGTCAGCGGGAACATCAGCCCCGGCACTAACAGTGATCAGCGGTTCCAGAGAGAGGGAGAGGATAGATCAGAATCTGAGAGCAATAGCTTGGAATGTTACAACAATGGGTCAGAATCTGAGAACAATACATTGGAATGTTACAACAATGGACATGAGTTTATCCTATTGGTTTGATGATCTTACTGCGGATTATTATTGGATAACATTGGAGGATCGCATCCGTTTTGCACTGATAATAATTCAACACATTTATTATCCCATCCTCGCTATTGTTGGTGTCCCTGGTAAGTCCCTCTATCCAGCTATTAATTCTATAAACCATGATTAAATGTTTTACTGTTCTAACAACAACTACCTCTGAAATATCGTTCTCCGTGTGAGCCCATTTGCTACATAAACTCTTGTCTGTGCCCTTGACAAATCTACTATTCCAATGCTCTTCTGATTACCTTCCCTATTGCAAACCGCCATAAGCCACAGTCTACCCAAAACTCTGTTCTCCATCTCCTCACTCACACTAAATCACATTCACGCAACATCCATGTGCTCAGTGACATACATTGGTTTTTGTCAGATAGAGAATGTGGAAGAAATAAATGGGGTGTGTAAGAAAGGTACCACAACAACCATGGGTGAATTTAATCTGCATATAGATTGGACAAATCAGATTGGCAAAGGTAGCCTGGAAAACTAGCACATTGAGTGTATTTAGGACAGGTCCTTACAGTAGCACGTTCTAGAGTCAACCAGAGTGCAGGCTATTCTAGATCTGGTAATGTGCAATAAGACAGGATTGATCAAGAACCTCCTGGTAAAGCAGCCTCGAGGCAACAATGACAGCATTTCAATGTTCAGATTGAAGGGAAAACTGTGGGCCTAAGTCTAGTTTGTTAAACCTAAATAAAGGTAATTATAAGGATATGAAGGTATAGCTAGCAAGAGTGAACTGGGAAACCAGGTTAAAAGTTAAGACAATAGAGATTCAGTGTCCTCTCAGGACAGTTCAGGCAAGGTTTACAAGACTAACACCTGGAATGGGCGGGTTGTCGTATGAGGAGTGGTTGGAGAGGCTAGGCTTGTATCTGCTGGAGTTTAGAGGAATAAGAGGCAACTTGATTGACACATAAAAGATCCTGATGGCATTTAACAGACTCGATGCGGGAAGAATTTTTCCTCTTACGTAGAAACATAGAAAATAGGAGCAGGAGTAGGCCATTCGGCCCTTCAAGCATGCTCCGCCATTCATTATGATCATTGATGATCATCCAACTCAGCAGTCTGTTCCAACTTTTGCTCCATACCCTTTGATCCCTTTAGACCCAAGAGCTATATCTAACTCCTTCTTGAAAACATACAATGTTTTGGCCTCAACTGCTTTCGGTGGTAGCGAATTCCACAGGCTCACCACTCTCTGGGTTATGAAATTGCTCCACATCTCAGTCCTGAAAGGTTTACCCCGTATCCTTAGACAATGGCCCCTAGTTCTGGACTCCCCCACCATCGGAAATATCCTTCCTGCATCTACCCTGTCAAGTCCTGTTAGAATTTTATAGGTTTCTATGAGATCCCCCTCACTCTTCTGAACTCCAGCGATTATAATCCTAACCGACTCAATCTATCCTCACACGTCAGTCCTGCCATCCCAGGAATCAGCCTGGTAAACTTTCACTGCACTCCCTCTGTAGTAAGAACATCCTTCCTCAGATAAGGAGACCAAAACTGCACACAATATTCCAGGTGTGGCCTCACCAAGGCCCTGTATAATTGCAGCAAGACATCCCTGCTTCTGGAATCGAATCCTCTCGCTATGAAGGCCAGCGTACCATTTGCCTTTTTTACCGCCTGTTGCACCTGCATGCTTACCTTCAGCGACTGGTGTACGAGAACACCCAGGTCTCGCTGCATATTCCCCTCTCTCAGTTTATAGCCGTTCAGATAATAATCTGCCTTCCATTTATTGCTACGAAAGTGGATAACCTCACATTTATCCACATTATACTGCATCTGCCATGCAATAGCCCACTCACTCAACTTATCCAAATCTCACTGAAGCCTCTCTGCATCCTCCTCACAACTCACCTCCCACCCAGTTTTGTGTCATCTGCAAATTTGGAGACATTACATTTAGTTCCCTCGTCTAAATCATTAATGTATATTGTGAATAGCTGCTGTCCTAGCACCAATCCCTGCGGTACCCCACTGGTCATGCCTGCCATTCACAAAAAAGACCCATTTATCCCTACGCTTTGTTTCCTGTCCGCCAACCAATTTTCTGTCCCTCGCAATACATTACCCCCAGTACCATGCGTTTTAATTTTACACGCTAATCTCTTATGTGGGACTTTGTCAAAAGCCTTCTGAAAGTCCAAATAAACCACATCCACCGGCTCCCCCTCATCAACTCTACTCGTTACATCCTCGAAGATTTCTAGTAGATTTATCAAGCATGATTTCCCTTTCGTAAATCCATGCTGACTCTACCCAATTCTCCAAGTGCTCTGCTATAAAATCTTTGATAATGCACTCTAGAATTTTCCCCACTACCGACGTCAGGCTGACTGGTCGATAATTCCCTGCTTTCTCTCTACCTCCCTTTTTAAATAGTGGGGTTACATTAGCTACCCTCCAATCTGTGGGAACTGTTCCAGGGTCTGTAGAAACTTGGACGATGACCACCATCGCATCCACTATTTCCAGGGCCACTTCCTTAAGTACTCTGGGATGTAGACCATCAGGCCCTTGGGATTTATCAACCTTCAATCCCATCAATTTCCCCAGCATCATTTCTCGGCTAATATGGATGTCCTTCAGTACCGCTCTCTCACTGAGCCAACATTTCTGGTATGATATTTGTGTCCTCCTTTGTGAAGACAGAAACACAGTATGCGCTTAGTTGGTCAGCCATTTCTTTATTCCCCATAATAAATTCCCATGTTTCTGACTGTAAAGCTCATCTCGGGGTCATAGAGGCATAGAGTTATACAGCACAGAAACAGGCCCTTTGGCCCATCGTGTCCGTGCTGGCCATCAAGCACCTATCTATTCAGATCCCATTTTCCAGCACTTGGCCCAGAACCTTGTATGCTATGGCATTTCAAGTGCTCATCTAAATATTTCTTAAATGTTGTGAGGGTTCCTGCCTCTACCACCCCTTCAGGCAGTGCACTGCAGATTCCAACCACCCTCTGGGTGAAAAAACGGTTCCTCAAATCCTCTCTAAACCTCCTGCCCCTTACCTTAAATCTATGCATTTTGGAAAATCCAATTCAAGAGTGAACTATACAGTAAATGGAAAAGTCCTGGGGAAAATTGATGTACAGAGAGATTTGGGTGTTCAGGTCCACTGTTCCCTGAAGGTGGCAACGCAGGTAAATAGAGTGGTCAAGAAGGCATACGGCATGCTTTCCTTCATCGGACGGGGCATTGAGTACAAGAGTTGGCAGGTCATGTTACAGTTGTATAGGACTTTGGTTCAGCCACATTTGGAATACTGCGTACAGTTCTGGTCGCCACAGTACCAAAAGGATGTGGATGCTTTGGAGAGGGTGCAGAGGAGGTTCACCAGGATGTTGTCTGGTATGGAGGGCTCTAGCTATGAAGAGAGGTTGAGTAGATTAGGATTATTTTCATTAGAAAGACGGAGGTTGAGGGGGGACCTGATTGAGCTGTACAAAATCATGAGAGGTATAGACAGGGTGGACAGCAAGAGGCTTTTTCCCAGAGTGGGGGATTCAATTACTAGAGGACACGAGTTCAAAGTGAAAGGGGAAAAGTTTAGGGGGGATATGCGTGGAAAGTTCTTTACGCAGAGGGTGGTGGGTGCCTGGAACGCGTTGCCAGCGGAGGTGGTAGATGCGGGCACGATGGAGTCTCTTAAGATGTATCTAGACAGATACATGAATGGGCAGGAAGAAAAGAGATACAGAACCGTAGAAAATAGGCGACATGTTTAGAGAGAGGATCTGGATCGGCGCAGGCTTGGAGGGCCGAAGGGCCTGTTCCTGTGCTGTAATTATCTTTGTTCTTTGTTCTTTGTTCTAATTCCCTTTTTAAAGTGAATTTATTTCCCTCTGTCTCTCTCCCTGACCACACATTTTATCTCTCCAGCTCCACTGGTGATGTGGAAGATTGGATCCATAAAATGATGTGAGCTGCACTGCCGGTTACATCCAGCACATTGTACAGGACACCCAGGCTGGCCAGTGTGCTAGTGTAGGTGTAACGTGTGTGTGTCTGTAGTGTGAGGAGGGGTCTGAATATGGTGTCAATCAGCCATTCTGGCAGCTTTGATGTATGTCTTTGAAACTAGGTCTGTGCATGTTCACTAACCACCTGTGTCAGTCACTCTCAGCTGAACATACATTCAGCAGCACGAGGAACTCCCTCTAGTGTTATTTAAAAGGATCAAGCATCCAACATACAGGTGGCTTTTGACTTACTTTTGCTATTGTAAAGTTAGTGGAGGTGCTGTGGATGGTTTTCTGGAGGTTGTGTTGTGAGCTGCTGCAGATATTCAGGGAGGACGGAGGATTTAGTGTCCCAACTCTGGACGAGGTATGGTGACTGTAGTTACAGTGTCTCTGGGTCTGTAACATGACCAATAAATGGAGCAGAGGCTGCAAAGAGGGGAAGCTCTGTAAAGAGGGAGGAGGAGGGGGCTCTGCCCTACCCACCCAGGGTTTTCCAAGAGCAAAAAGAACAGTGGTCCTAATACCAAGCTCTGGGGAGCATCACTGTATACTCCCATCGAGTCTGAACAACAACCTTTCACCACTTCTCTCTGTTTACTGTTCCTTAGCCAATGTTATATCCACACTGTCACTGTCCCTTTAATCCATCGGGTTCAGTTTTCCTAACCTGTCTATTGAATGTCACTTGATCAAACACCTTTTGAAAGTCCATATATATAACTTCAATCACACCACCCTCATCAACCCTCTCCATTGTTTTATCAAAGAATTCCATCAAGTTTACCTCACCACCACCTCTCTCCACTCCTCAACTGTTGTTTAATTATCAGACTGATTATCCGACACCCAGTACTGGATGAGCAGAAATTTCCTCCAATTAAATATTGGGAAGACTGAAGCCATTGTTTTGACTCCCCACTCCAACTCTTTTCCCTTGCTATTGATTCCATCCGTCCCCCTATTAACAGTCTGAGATTCAGGCGGTCTGTTTGCAAACTTGGTGTCATATTTGACCACACAATGGTCTCCCAAATGCATTTTCAGGATATTATTACAACCGCCTATTTCCACCTCAGTAACATCGCCCGACTTCACCCCTGCCTCAGCCCATCTGCTGCTGAAACCTCATTCATGCCTTCGTCACCTCTGGATGTGATTATTCCAACTCACTCCTGGCTTATCTCCCACATTCTACTATTTGTAAACTTGAGGTCCTCCAGAACTCTGCGAACCGTGTCCTAATTTCCTTTTCAGCTATCACTGACCGACATTGACTCCTGATTAGCAATGTATTTATTTTAAAATTCTCCACCTTGTTTTCCCTCCATGATATCGCCCACATTCTATATGTGTAATATCCTCCAGCCCCACAAACCTTAAAGATATCTGCACTCCTCTCATTCAGGCCTCTTGTGTGTCCCTGATTTTAATTACTCCACCATAGAAAGCTGCACCTTCAGTTGTCAAGGCGGCAAGCTTCTGGAATAATCTCCCTTCAGAGCTCCACCTGTCTGCCTCTGCACCACTCCACTCATTTTCCTTCTTTAGGACACTCTGTAAAACCTACCTCTTTCACCAAGCTGTTGGTGATCTGACCCAATATCTCCATATATGGCTCAGTGTCATACATACAACCCTCTAGTCCCCTGTCACCACTCCTCTATCCAAGGAGGATTGGAAGATTCTGGCCAGTGCCTCTGCTATTTCCACCATCGCTTCCCTCAGCAACTCTCATACATCCCATCCAGACCGGCTAAATGTTCTACTTTATTGTGGTACAAAAGGTATTGGATTGAAAGGGGTTAATTGAACCTGTTTGTTCAGTGACTGTAATTAATGTCATTCTCCATGGAGCCTAATTGTGTCACTGGAGGGTTTCCCTCTTCTGTTAGTAAGGGGTTCCTTTCAATGAGTTATCCCATCGTGTCAGCGGCAGTATCATCACCGACACTAACAGGGATCAGCACCTCCAGCGAGAGTAAGGGAGAGGATAGATCAGAATCTGAGAGCAATAGATTGGAATGTTACAACAATGGGTCAGAATCTGAGAACAATCGACTGGGATGTTAGAACAATGGACAGGAGTTTATCCTCTTGGTTTGATTATCTTACTGTGGATGATTCTTGGATGACATTAGCGGATCGGATCTATTGTGCACTGAGGATGACTCAACATATTTATTATCCCATTCTCGCTATCGTTGGTGTCCCTGGTAAGTCTCTCTATCCAGCTATTAATTCTATAAACCTTGATTAACTGTTTTACTGCTCTTAACAACGGCCACTTCCATAATATCGTCCTCCATGGGAGCCCATTTGCTGCATAAACTCTGATCTGTGCCTTTGTCAAATCTACTATTCAAATGCTGTCCTGGTTACCATCCCTATTACAAACTGCCATAGATAACAGTCTATCCAAAACTCTGCTATCCATATCCTAACGGCACAAAGTCTCGTTCACCAACATCCCTGTGCTCAGTGACATACATTGGTTTTCTGTAGGACAGAGTATATAGGAAGAAATAAATGGGGTGTGTAAGAAAAATTCCGCAATATTCATGGAGATTTTAATCTACATGTAGATTGGGCAAATCAGGTTGGCAAAGGTAGACTGGAAAATTAGTTCATAGAATTTATTCGTGAAAATTCCTCAGAGAAACACGTTCTGGAGCCAACCAGGAGCAGGGTGTTCTGGAACTGGTAATGTGCAGTGAGACAGTATTAATCAAGAACCTCATGGTAAAGGAACTTCTAGGCGACAATGATCATAACATGATAGAATTTCAACGTTCAGATTGAAGAGAAAACTGTGGTCTAAGACTGTTCTTTTTTTAAATTAAAGGTAATGATAAGGATATGAAGGCATAGCCAGCCAAAGTGAACTGGGAAACTAGGTTAAAAGTTAGAACAGTAGAGATTCAGTGGCTGACTTTTAAAGAGATACTTAACAACTCTCAGCAAAGATTTAACTGAGTGAGAAAGAAAGACACTTGGAGAAGGTTGCATCATACGTGGTTAAATAGGGAATTTAAGGATAATATTAAATTGAAAGAAACACTGTCCAAATCTGACAAGATTAGTGGTAGGTGAAAAGATTGGACAGATTTTAAGAACCAGCAACGAATGACAAAAAAGAGGGTATAAGTAGAGTGTTGGAGAAAGCTAGCTAGTAATGTAAACAGAGAGTACGAGTTTCTACAAATATTTAATTCGGAAAAGAGGAACTAAAGTTAGTGTTAATCCTCGAGTGAGTGCGTTTGGGGAATTAATAATGTGAAACAAGGACATGGAGGAGGGGTTGAACAGATATGTTGTGTCTGTTATCACTGTAGCAAACTTAGAAAACCTTCCAAAGATACATGAATCAAGAGGCAAAAAGGGAGAGAGAAACTTCAAACAATCACCCTATCCAGAGAAAAGGTACTGATAAAACTATTACACCGAAAGGCTGACAAGACCCGCCATCCATGGTTAACTAAAACAGTTAAAAATATTTTCAACCTTAAAGAACAAACATATAATTATGCAAAGTTGGGTGGCAGGTCAGAAGATTGAACAGAATATAAACAGCAGCTAAGAACAACTAAAAGATTAATAATGTGGGGACAATTAGTATACAAGAGAATGCTGGCAAGAAATATAAAGACAGATAGTAAGAGCTTCCAAATATATAAACAAGAAAATAGTTAACAAAGTGAGCGTTGGTCCTATAGAAAGTGAGTCTGTGGAATTAATAATGAATATTAAAAAGTTGACAACTGACTTGTACAGGAATTTTGCATCGGTCCTCACTATAGAGGATACAAGCAACACCCCAGTATTAGCTGTAAGCCAGAAGTGGAAAGGAGGGAGGAGCTCAAGAAAATTACAATCACCAGGGAAGTGGTGCTAAACAAATAGATGGAGCTGCGGGCTGACAAATGACCAGATCCTGACGGACTTCATCTTACGGTTTTAAAAGAAGTGGCTAGTGAGATAGTTGATGCATTAGTTTTAATTTTCCAAAGTTCCTTAGATTTGAGGAAAGTTCCGTTAGATTGGAAAATAGCGAATGTAACTCCTTTATTCAAAAAGTAAGGGAGACAGGAAGCAGGAAACAACAGGCCACTTAGCTTAACATCTCTCTTCGGAAAATGTTGGAAGCTATTATTAAAGATGTTGTAGCAGGGCATTTAAAAAAGATTAGTGTAATGCGGCAGAATCAACAGGATTTTGTGAAAAGGAAATCGTGTTTCACCAATTTATTGGAGTTCTTTGAAGAAGTAACATGTGCTGTGGATAAAGGGGAACTGATGGATGTACTGTACTTAGATTTCCAGAAGGCCATTGATAAGGTGCCACATCAAAGGTTTTTGCAGAAAATAAAAGCTCATGGTGTAGGGGGTAAAATATCAGCATGGATGAAAGATTGGCTAGCTAACAGGAAACAGAGAGTAGGCATAAATGGGCCATTATCTGGTTCACAGGATGTGATGAGTGATGCGACATGGGAATGTGTGCTGGTGTCTCAACTTTTTACAATTTATATAAATGACTTGGATGATGGGAGTGAAGTAATGGTGTCAAATCTGCTGATGACACAACGATAGGTAGGAAAATAACTTGTGCAGAGGACATAAGGAGGCTGAAAATGGATATAGATTAGGTTTAGTGAGTGGGCAAAGATCTGACAAATGGAGTATAATGTGGGAAAATGTGACATTGTCCATTTTGGCAGGAAGAATAAAAAAGAAGCATATTTAGATGGTGAAAGATTGCAGAGCTCTGAGATGCAGAGCGATCTGGGTGTCCTAGTGCATGAATTACTAAAGGTTAGTCTTTAGGTTCAGCAAGTAATTAGGAAAGCTAATAGAATGCTATAATGTATTGGAATGGGAATTGAATGCAAAAGTAGGGAGGTTATGCTACAGTTATGCTGAATATTGGTGAGACCACATCTGGAGTACTGTGTCCAGTATTGGTCTCCTTATTTAAGGAAGGATGTAAATGTATTGGAAGCATTCAGAGAAGGTTGACCAGACCAATACCTTGAATGGGCAGGTTGCCTTATAAGAAAAGGTTGGAAAGACTAAGCTTGTATCCACTGGAGGTTAGAAGAGCAAGAGGCGACTTGATTGAAGCATATGAGATACTGAGGGATCTTGACAGGGTGGATGTGGGAAGGATGTTTACCCTTGTGGGAGAATCTGGAACTCGGGTTCACTGTTTAAAAATAAGGGGTCGCCCATTTAAGACAGATGAGGAGATTTTTCTTTTCTGAGGGTCGTGAGTCTTTGGAACACTCTTCCTCAAAAGGCAGTGGAAGCAGAGTCTTTGAATATTTTTAAAGCCGATGTAGATAGATTCTTGATATGCAAGTGGGTGAGTGGTTATTTGGGATAGGTGGGAATGTGGATTGAGGTTACAATCAGATCAGCTATGATCTTATTGAACGGCGGAGCAGGCTTGAGGGGCCAAGTGGCCTACTCCTGCTCCTAATTCATATGTTTGTATGTTCGTATGTCAAGTCCCTTAATTAAAAGCCTGCATCCTAGGGCCTTAAAGTATGTGGCCGCAGAGATAGTGCAGGCATTGATTAAAATCTTCCAAAATTCCTTAGATTCGGGAAGGGTCTCAGCGGATTGGAAAACAGAAAATGTAACACATTTATTCAAGAAAGGAGGGAGACAGAAAACAGGAATCTATAGGCCAGTCAGCCTAAAATCTGTCATAGAGAAACTGCGAGAATACAGTAAGAATGAGTTTGTAGCAGCACACCTAGAAAATCATCATGGGACCAGACAGAATCAACATGGTTTTGTGTAAGGGAAATCATATGTAACTGTTTTATTAGAGCTCTTTGAGGAAGTAACAAGCAAGGTGGATAAAGGGGCACCTGTAGATGTGGTATACTTGGATTTCCAAATGCATGATGTAGGGGGTAACATATTGGCATGGATAAAGGATTCGTTAGCTAACAGGAAACATAGACTAGGGATAAATGGGTCTTTTTGCGTTGGCAAACAGTAACTGGTGAAGTACTACAGGGATCAGTGTTGGGGCCTCAAGTATTTACAATCCATATCGATGACTTGGATGAAAGAACAAGATGTGTGGTAGCTAAATGTACCGATGACAGCAAGATGGGAAGGAAAACGGGTTGTCAAGAGCAGGTAAAGAATTTCCCAAATGATACAAATAGGTTAAAGGAAATTGGCAAAAATTTGGCAGGTGGAGTAGAATGTGGTATGATGTGAACTTGTCCACTTTGGCAGGAAGAATAGAAAAGCAGTATATTATTTAAATGTAGAGAGATTGCAGAACTCGGTGGCACAGAGGGATCTGAGTGTCCTGGTACAGGAATCAGAAAGAGTTAGTACACAGGGACAGCAAGTGGAATGAAAGAGGAAGGAAAATGGAATATTAGTGTTTATTGCAAAGGGAACCGTGTATAAAAGTGGGGACGTTTTACTGCAGCTATGCAGGACATTGGTGAGAACTCATCAGGTTTACTGTGTACAGTTTTGGTCGTCTTATTTGATAACAATGATATAACTACGTTTGAAGCAGGTAAGACAAAGTTCACTTGATTCATTCAGCGAATGAAAGGTTTATTTTATGAAGAAAGGTTGAAAAGGTTTGACTACAGTTTGAAAGAATAAGAGGTGATCTGAGTGAAACATGTAATATCCTGAGTGGACTTGATAGAGTCGATACCGGGAGGATGTTTCCTGTTGTGGGGGAGACTGGAACTAAGGGATAAAGATGATAATAAGAGTTCAGCCATGCTCAGCCATGATCCTAACGAATGGTGGAGCAGGCTCAAAGGGAAGAATGGACTACTCCTGCCCCTGGGACCCATGTTACTATGTCCAGTAACACCTCAATTTTAATATTCTCACTCGTGTGATCAAATCCCTCCATGTCCCCACCCATCTGATTATCCCAATCCCCTGTCCATTTCCAATATTCCTGAAACTTGTTCATCTTCAAGTCTTTTTCTAATTCCCTTTTTAAAGTGAGTTTATTTCACCTCTCGATATGATTATTCCAACTCACTCCTGGCTGATCTCCCACATTCTACTCTCTGTAAACTTGAGGTTCATCCAAAACTCTGCTGCCCGTGTCCTAATTCCCTGTGCAGCTATCACTGACCTACATTTACTCCTGATTTGGCAATGTTTTTATTTTAAATTTCTCCACCTTGTTTGTCCTCCATGACATCGCCCCCACCCTATATCTGTAATATCTTCCAGCCCCACAACCCTTAAAGATATCTGCACTCCTCTGCTTCAGCCCTCTTGTGTGTCCCTGATTTTAATTACTTCACCATTGGAAGCTGCACCTTCGGTTGTGTAGGCCCCAAGCTCTGGAATAATCTCCCTACAGATCTCTACCGCTCTGCCTCTCCACTCACTTTCCTTCCTTGAGACACTCCTTAAAACCTACCTTTTTAACCAAGCTGTTGGTCATCTGACCCAATATCTTTATAAATGGTTCCGAGTCATACATTGTTTCATAATGCTCCTGTGAAGCATTTTCGGATGTTTTATGACAAAGGCACTATATAAAATGAGTTGCTGTTGTTCATGTTTGCTAGACCTTTTTATTTTTTGCATTCGCATATCCGTGCTGCTAGCCTGTTATTATCCCATGTTTTTACGTGTAATGAATACTATTCTCCTGCTTGTGACCGCCAGAAATTTCCCCACCAGCGAGGTTAGACTGATTGGTCAGTAATTACAGTGTTTACTCCATCTGTCCCTTTTTAAACAGGGAATAACAATTACAACCCTCCAATCCCTTCTCACAACTCCCATAACCAAGGAGGATTGAAAGGTTCTTGCCAGCGCATCTGCTATTTCCACCTTTCCGTCCCTCAGCAACCCTCACACGTCCAATCCAGAACAGGTAAATGTTCTCCTTCATTGTGGTGCAAAAAGTGTTGGATTGAAAGAGGTTAACTGAACCTATTTGTTCAGTGACTGTAATTAATGCCTGTCCCCATGGATGCTACTTGTGTCACTGGAGGGTTTCCCCCTTCTATCAATAGAGGGACTTCTTTCAATGTGTCACCCCACAATATCAGCGGGAGTATTATCCGGGGCACTAACAGTGATCAGTGGCGACAGAGAGAGGGAGGGAATAGATCAGAATCTGAGAACAATAGATTGGAATGTTACAACAATGGATCATAATCTGAACAATAGATTGGAATGTTACAACAATGGGTCAGAATCTGAACACTAGATTGGAATGTTACAACAATGGGTCAGAATCTGAGAACACTAGATTGAAATGTTACAACAATGGGTCAGAATCTGAGAACACTAGATTGGAATGTTACAATAATGGGTCAGAATCTGAGAACACTAGATTGGAATGTTACAACAATGGGTCAGAATCTGAGAACACTAGATTGGAATGTTACAACAATGGGTCAGAATCTGAGAACAATAGATTGAAATGTTACAACAATGGGTCAGAATCTGAGAACAATAGATTGGAATGTTACAACAATGGATCAGAATCTGAGAACACTAGATTGAAATGTTACAACAATGGGTCAGAATCTGAGAACAATAGATTGAAATGTTACAACAATGGGTCAGAATCTGAGAACACTAGATTGGAATGTTACAACAATGGGTCAGAATCTGAGAACACTAGATTGGAATGTTACAACAATGGGTCAGAATCTGAGAACACTAGATTGAAATGTTACAACAATGGGTCAGAATCTGAGAACACTAGATTGAAATGTTACAACAATGGGTCAGAATCTGAGAACAATAGATTGGAATGTTACAACAATGGGTCAGAATCTGAGAACACTAGATTGAAATGTTACAACAATGGGTCAGAATCTGAGAACACTAGATTGGAATGTTACAACAATGGGTCAGAATCTGAGAACAATAGATTGAAATGTTACAACAATGGGTCAGAATCTGAGAACACTAGATTGGAATGTTACAACAATGGGTCAGAATCTCAGAACAATAGATTGGGATGTTACAACAATGGGTCAGAATCTGAGAACAATAGATTGGGATGTTACAACAATGGGTCAGAATCTGAGAACAATAGATTGGAATGTTACAACACTGGATCAGAATCTGAGAACAATAGATTGAAATGTTACAACAATGGGTCAGAATCTGAGAACAATAGATTGGAATGTTACAACAATGGGTCAGAATCTGAGAACACTAGATTGAAATGTTACAACAATGGGTCAGAATCTGAGAACAATAGATTGGAATGTTACAACAATGGGTCAGAATCTGAGAACACTAGATTGGAATGTTACAACAATGGGTCAGAATCTGAGAACAATAGATTGAAATGTTACAACAATGGGTCAGAATCTGAGAACAATAGATTGGAATGTTACAACAATGGGTCAGAATCTGAGAACACTAGATTGGAATGTTACAACAATGGGTCAGAATCTGAGAACACTAGATTGAAATGTTACAACAATGGGTCAGAGTCTGAGAACACTAGATTGAAATGTTACAACAATGGGTCAGAATCTGAGAACAATAGATTGGAATGTTACAACAATGGGTCAGAATCTGAGAACACTAGATTGGAATGTTACAACAATGGGTCAGAATCTGAGAACAATAGATTGAAATGTTACAACAATGGGTCAGAATCTGAGAACAATAGATTGGAATGTTACAACAATGGGTCAGAATCTGAGAACACTAGATTGGAATGTTACAACAATGGGTCAGAATCTGAGAACACTAGATTGAAATGTTACAACAATGGGTCAGAGTCTGAGAACACTAGATTGGAATGTTACAACAATGGGTCAGAATCTGAGAACAATAGATTGAAATGTTACAACAATGGGTCAGAATCTGAGAACAATAGATTGAAATGTTACAACAATGGGTCAGAATCTGAGAACACTAGATTGGAATGTTACAACAATGGGTCAGAATCTGAGAACACTAGATTGGAATGTTACAACAATGGGTCAGAATCTGAGAACAATAGATTGAAATGTTACAACAATGGATCAGAATCTGAGAACACTAGATTGAAATGTTACAACAATGGATCAGAATCTGAGAACACTAGATTGAAATGTTACAACAATGGATCAGAATCTGAGAACAATAGATTGAAATGTTACAACAATGGGTCAGAATCTGAGAACAATAGATTGGAATGTTACAACAATGGGTCAGAATCTGAGAACACTAGATTGGAATGTTACAACAATGGGTCAGAATCTGAGAACACTAGATTGGAATGTTACAACAATGGGTCAGAATCTGAGAACACTAGATTGGAATGTTACAACAATGGATCAGAATCTGAGAACACTAGATTGGAACGTTACAACAATGGGTCAGAGTCTGAGAACACTAGATTGGAATGTTACAACAATGGGTCAGAATCTGAGAACACTAGATTGGAACGTTACAACAATGGGTCAGAGTCTGAGAACACTAGATTGGAATGTTACAACAATGGGTCAGAATCTGAGAACAATAGATTGAAATGTTACAACAATGGGTCAGAATCTGAGAACAATAGATTGGAATGTTACAACAATGGGTCAGAATCTGAGAACACTAGATTGGAATGTTACAACAATGGGTCAGAATCTGAGAACACTAGATTGAAATGTTACAACAATGGGTCAGAATCTGAGAACAATAGATTGAAATGTTACAACAATGGGTCAGAATCTGAGAACACTAGATTGGAATGTTACAACAATGGGTCAGAATCTGAGAACACTAGATTGGAATGTTACAACAATGGGTCAGAATCTGAGAACACTAGATTGGAATGTTACAACAATGGGTCAGAATCTGAGAACACTAGATTGGAATGTTACAACAATGGGTCAGAATCTGAGAACACTAGATTGGAATGTTACAACAATGGGTCAGAATCTGAGAACACTAGATTGGAATGTTACAACAATGGGTCAGAATCTGAGAACACTAGATTGGAATGTTACAACAATGGGTCAGAATCTGAGAACAATAGATTGAAATGTTACAACAATGGGTCAGAATCTGAGAACACTAGATTGGAATGTTACAACAATGGGTCAGAATCTGAGAACAATAGATTGGAATGTTACAACAATGGGTCAGAATCTGAGAACAATAGATTGAAATGTTACAACAATGGGTCAGAATCTGAGAACACTAGATTGGAATGTTACAATAATGGGTCAGAATCTGAGAACACTAGATTGGAATGTTACAACAATGGGTCAGAATCTGAGAACAATAGATTGGAATGTTACAACACTGGATCAGAATCTGAGAACAATAGATTGGAATGTTACAACAATGGATCAGAATCTGAGAACAATAGATTGGAATGTTACAACACTGGATCAGAATCTGAGAACAATAGATTGGAATGTTACAACAATGGGTCAGAATCTGAGAACAATAGATTGGAATGTTACAACACTGGATCAGAATCTGAGAACAATAGATTGGAATGTTACAACAATGGATCAGAATCTGAGAACAATAGATTGGAATGTTACAACACTGGATCAGAATCTGAGAACACTAGATTGGAATGTTACAACAATGGGTCAGAATCTGAGAACAATAGATTGAAATGTTACAACACTGGATCAGAATCTGAGAACAATAGATTGGAATGTTACAACAATGGATCAGAATCTGAGAACAATAGATTGGAATGTTACAACACTGGATCAGAATCTGAGAACAATAGATTGGAATGTTACAACAATGGATCAGAATCTGAGAACACTAGATTGGAATGTTACAACAATGGGTCAGAATCTGAGAACAATAGATTGAAATGTTACAACAATGGGTCAGAATCTGAGAACACTAGATTGGAATGTTACAATAATGGGTCAGAATCTGAGAACACTAGATTGGAATGTTACAACAATGGGTCAGAATCTGAGAACACTAGATTGAAATGTTACAACAATGGGTCAGAATCTGAGAACAATAGATTGAAATGTTACAACAATGGGTCAGAATCTGAGAACAATAGATTGGAATGTTACAACAATGGGTCAGAATCTGAGAACACTAGATTGAAATGTTACAATAATGGGTCAGAATCTGAGAACACTAGATTGGAATGTTACAACAATGGGTCAGAATCTGAGAACACTAGATTGAAATGTTACAACAATGGGTCAGAATCTGAGAACAATAGATTGAAATGTTACAACAATGGGTCAGAATCTGAGAACAATAGATTGGAATGTTACAACAATGGATCAGAATCTGAGAACAATAGATTGGAATGTTACAACACTGGATCAGAATCTGAGAACAATAGATTGGAATGTTACAACAATGGATCAGAATCTGAGAACAATAGATTGGAATGTTACAACAATGGGTCAGAATCTGAGAACACTAGATTGGAATGTTACTGCAATGGGTCAGAATCTGAGAACACTAGATTGGAATGTTACAACAATGGGTCAGAATCTGAGAACAATAGATTGGAATGTTACAACAATGGGTCAGAATCTGAGAACAATAGATTGAAATGTTACAACAATGGATCAGAATCTGAGAACAATAGATTGGAATGTTACAACAATGGGTCAGAATCTGAGAACACTAGATTGGAATATTCCAACAATGAACAAAGAACAAAGAACAAGGAACAGTGTCAGCGGGAATGAATCTAGAACAACCACTTGACACTCAGGTCTGCTCCAATGTCAAACAGTTTATTTAGTTACGCCAGTGGGGAGCAGGTTACTGGGCTGCCCAGATGCCTCTCCACTCAACAAAGGAAAATCATCCATACTTATACATTTTCAAACAGTTACTCAGCCCATCCCGGCCGGACATGGTCCAATCACAACGATTATCGATTATATACATTGATTATTAGAGCCAATAGAAGCGGTTACTAGGCATAGAGGGGCTGCATGAACGGGCCATACACAGATAGGGGATTACTCATGATGTTTTCCATACCCCCTTATCTTCACCTCATTACCGGCCCATACACAGATCGGGGATTACTCATGATGTTTTCCATACCCCCTTATCTTCACCTCATTACCGGCCCAGACACAGATCGGGGATTACTCATGATGTTTTCACCTCGTTACAGGCTAGCTACTTTGTCAGCATTCCACAAAGGTGTTTGCTTTTCATTTTAATTAGCCTTCTGTTTGAGATTGGATTACTCCGCTCCTGTGGAATGTGGTCAGGTTAACTGAGCCCCATGGTGCTTTGAAACCTCCTCACTGTTCACTAATATTGAACAAAAACAAAGAACAAAGATAATTTCAGCACAGGAACAGGCCCTTCGGCCCTACAAGCCTGCGCCGATCCAGATCCTCTCTCTAAACATGTCGCCTATTTTCTAAGCTTCTGTATCTCTTTTCTTCCTGCCCATTCATGTATCTGTCTAGATACATCTTAAAAGACTCCATCGTGCCCGCATCTACCACCTCCGCTGGCAATGCGTTCCAGGTGCCCACCACCCTCTGCGTAAAGAACTTTCCACGCATATCCCCCCTAAACTTTTCCCCTTTCACTTTGAACTCGTGTCCTCTAGTAATTGAAACCCCCACTCTGGGAAAAAGCTTCTTGCTATCCACCCTGTCTATACCTCTCATGATTTTGTACACCTCAATCAGGTCCCCCCTCAACCTCCGTCTTTCTAATGAAAATAATCCTAATCTACTCAACCTCTCTTCATAGCTAGCGCCCTCCATACCAGGCAACATCCTGGTGAACCTCCTCTGCACCCTTTCCAAAGCATCCACATCCTTTTGATAATGTGGCGACCAGAACTGTACGCAGTATTCCAAATGTGGCCGAACCAAAGTCCTATACAACTGTAACATGACCTGCCAACTCTTGTACTCAATGCCCCGTCCGATGAAGGAAAGCATGCCGTATGCCTTCTTGACCACTCTATTTACCTGCGTTGCCACCTTCAGGGAACAGTGGACCTGAACACCCAAATCTCTCTGGACATCAATTTTCCCCAGGACTTTTCCATTTACTGTATAGTTCACTCTTGAATTGGATCTTCCAAAATGCATCACCTCGCATTTGCCCTGATTGAACTCCATCTGCCATTTCTCTGCCCAACTCTCCAATCTATCTATATTCTGCTGTATTCTCTGACAGTCCCCTTCACTATCTGCTACTCCACCAATCTTAGTGTCGTCTGCAAATTTGCTAATCAGTCCACCTATACTTTCCTCCAAATCATTAATGTATATCACAAACAACAGTGGTCCCAGCACGGATCCCTGTGGAACACCACTGGTCACACGTCTCCATTTTGAGAAACTCCCTTCTACTGCTACTCTCTGTCTCCTGTTGCCCAGCCAGTTCTTTATCCATCTAGCTAGTACACCTTGGACCCCAAGCGCCTTCACTTTCTCCACCAGCCTGCCATGGGGAACCTTATCAAACGCCTTACTGAAGTCCATGTATATGACATCGACAGCCCTTCCGTCATCAATCAACTTTGTCACTTCCTCAAAGAATTCTATTAAGTTGGTTAGACATGACCTTCCCTGCACAAAACCATGTTGCCTATCACTGATGAGCCCATTTTCTTCCAAATGGGAATAGATCCTATCCCTCAGTATCTTCTCCAGCAGCTTCCCTACCACTGACGTCAGACTCACCGGTCTATAATTTCCTGGATTATCCCTGCTACCCTTCTTAAACAAGGGGACAACATTAGCAATTCTCCAGTCCTCCGGGACCTCACCCGTGTTTAAGGATGCTGCAAAGATATCTGTTAAGGCCCCAGCTATTTCCTCTCTCGCTTCCCTCAGTAACCTGGGATAGATCCCATCCGGACCTGGGGACTTGTCCACCTTAATGCCCTTTAGAATACCCAACACTTCCTCCCTCCTTATGCCGACTTGACCTAGAGTAATCAAACATCTGTTCCTAACCTCAACATCCGTCATGTCCCTCTCCTCGGTGAATACCGATGCAAAGTACTCGTTTAGAATCTCACCCATTTTCTCTGAGTCCAAGCATAACATTCCTCCTTTGTCCTTTAGTGGGCCAATCCTTTCTCTAGTTACCCTCTTTCTCCTTATATATGAATAAAAGGCTTTGGGATTTTCCTTAACCCTGTTTGCTAAAGATATTTCATGACCCCTTTTAGCCCTCTTAATTCCTCGTTTCAGATTGGTCCTACATTCCCGATATTCTTTCAAAGCTTCGTCTTTCATCAGCCGCCTAGACCTTATGTATGCTTCCTTTTTCCTCTTAGCTAGTCTCACAATTTCACCTGTCATCCATGGTTCCCTAATCTTGCCATTTCTATCCCTAATTTTCACAGAAACATGTCTCTCCTGAACGCTAATCAACCTCTCTTTAAAAGCCTCCCACATATCACATGTGGATTTACCTTCAAACAGCTGCTCCCAATCTACATTTCCCAGCTCCTGCCGAATTTTGGTATGGTTGGCCTTCCCCCAATTTAGCACTCTTCCTTTAGGACCACTCTCGTCTTTGTCCATGAGTATTTTAAAGCTTACGGAATTGTGATCACTATTCCCAAAGTAGTCCCCTACTGAAACTTCAACAACCTGGCCGGGCTCATTCCCCAACACCAGGTCCAGTATGGCCCCTTCCCGAGTTGGACTATTTACATACTGCTCTAGAACACCCTCCTGGATGCTCCTTACAAATTCTGCTCCATCTGGACCTCTAACATTAAGCGAATCCCAGTCAATGTTGGGAAAATTAAAATCTCCTATCACCACCACCCTGTTGCTCCTACATCTTTCCATAATCTGTTTACATATTTGTACCTCTATCTTACGCTCGCTGTTGGGAGGCCTGTAGTACAGCCCCAACATTGTTACCGCACCCTTCCTATTTCTGAGTTCTGTCCATATTGCCTCACAGCTCGAGTCCTCCATAGTGCCCTCCTTCAGCACAGCTGTGATATCCTCTTTGACCAGTAATGCAACTCCTCCACCCCTTTTACCTCCCTCTCTAACCCGCCTGAAGCATCGATATCCAGGGATATTTAGTTGCCAATCATGCCCTTCCCTCAACCAAGTCTCAGTAATAGCAATAACATCATACTCCCAGGTACTAATCCAAGCCCTAAGTTCATCTGCCTTACCAACTACACTTCTTGCATTAAAGCAAATGCACCTCAGACCACCAGTCCCTTTATATTCATCATCTGCTCCTTGCCTGCTCTTCCCCTTAGTCACACTGACTTCATGATCTAGTTTCTTACAGCTTTTGTTACTACCTCCTCACTGTCAACTGACCTCAATTGGTTCCCATCCCCCTGCCACATTAGTTTAAACCCTCCCCAACAGCGTTAGCAAAAGCACCTCCAAGGACATTGGTTCCAGTCCGGCCCAGGTGTAGACCGTCCAATTTGTAATAGTCCCACCTCCCCCAGAACCGGTCCCAATGTCCCAAAAATCTGAACCCCTCCTTCCTGCACCATCTCTCAAGCCACGCATTCATCCTGACTATTCTTTCATTTTTACTCTGACTATCATATGTTACTGGTTACTCAAATAATATTTAAACATTATGATATTTATGGCAGGTGCCTCTGCGCTTGGGAATACCCTACAACGAACAGGAACAGACAATCCGGCCCTCCAAGCCTGCGCCGATCTTGATGCCTGCCTAAACTAACACATTCTGCACTTCCGGGGCCCATATCCCTCTATTCCCTTCCTATTCATATATTTGTCAAGATGTCTCTTAAACGTCGCTATCGTATCTGCTTCCACCACCTCCCCTGGCAGCAAGTTCCAGGCACTCACCACCCTCTGTGTAAAAAAGTGCCTCGCACATCCCCTCTAAACTTTGCCCCTCGCACCTTAAACCTATGTCGCCTAGTAACTGACTCTTCCACCCTGGGAAAAAGCTTCTGACTATCCACTCTGTCCATGCCGCTCATAACTTTGTAAACCTCTATCATGTCGCACCTCCACCTCCGTTGTTCCAGTGAAAACAATCCGAGTTTTTCCAACCTCTCCTCATAGCTAATGCCCTCCAGACCAGGCAACATCCTGGAAAACCTCCTCTGTCCCCTCTCCAAAGCCTCCACATCCTTCTAGTAGTGTGGCGACCAGGATTGCACGCAATATTCAAAGTGTGGCCTAACTAAGATTTTGTACAGCTGCAACATGACTTGCCAATTTGTATACTCTATGCCCCGACCGATGAAGGCAAGCATGCCGTATGCCTTCTTGACTACCTTATCCACCTGCGTTGCCACTTTCAGTGACCTGTGGATCTGTACGCTCAGATCTTTTTGCCTGTCAATACTCCTAAGGGTTCTGCCATTTACTGTATACCTCCCACCTGCATTAGACCTTCCAAAATGCATTACCTCACATTTGTCCGGATTAAACTCCATCTTGCCATTTCTCCACCCAAGTCTCCAACCGATCTATATCCTGCTGTATCCTCTGACAATCCTCATCATTATGGATGGAGAAAGTGAAGGCACATGGGGTCCAAGGTGTACTAGCTGGATGGATGAAGAACTGGCTGGGCAACAGGAGACAGAGAGTAGCAGTGGAAGGGAGTTTCTCAAAATGGAGACGTGTGACCAGTGGTGTTCCACAGGGATCCGTGCTGGGACCACTGTTGTTTGTGATATGCATTAATGTATATTAATGATTTGGAGGAAAGTATAGGTGGACTGATTAGCAAGTTTGCAGACGACACTAAGATTGGTGGAGTAGCAGATAGTGAAGGGGACTGTCAGAGAATACAGCAGAACATAGATAGACTGGAGAGTTGGGCAGAGAAATGGCAGATGGAGTTCAATCAGGGCAAATTCGAGGTGATGCATTTTGGAAAATCCAATTCAAGAGTGAAATATACAGTAAATGGAAAAGTCCTGGGGAAAATTGATGTACAGAGAGATTTGGGTGTTCAGGTCCACTGTTCCCTGAAGGTGGAAACGCAGGTAAATAGAGTGGTCAAGAAGGCAGACGGCATGCTTTCCTTCATCGGACGGGGCATTGAGTCCAAGAGTTGGCAGGTCATGTTACAGTTGTATAGGACTTTGGTTCGGCCACATTTGGAATACTGCGTGCAGTTCTGGTCGCCACATTACCAAAAGGATGTGGATGCTTTGGAGAGGGTGCAGAGGAGGTTCACCAGGATGTTGCCTGGTATGGAGGGCGCTAGCTATGAAGAGAGGTTGAGTAGATTAGGATTATTTTCATTAGAAAGACGGAGGTTGAGGGGGGACCTGATTGAGGTGTACAAAATCATGAGAGATATAGACAGGGTGGATAGCAAGAAGCTTTTTCCCAGAGTGGGGGATTCAATTACAAGGGGAGACGAGTTCAAAGTGAAAGGGGAAAAGTTTAGTGGGGATATGCGTGGAAAGTTCTTTATGCAGAGGGTGGTGGGTGCATGGAACGCATTGCCAGCGGAGGTGGTAGACGTGGGCACGATAGCGTCTTTTAAGATGGATCTAGACAGATACATGAATGGGCAGGAAGTAAAGAGATACAGACCCTTAGAAAATAGGCGACAGGTTTAGATGGAGGATTTGGATCGGCGTAGGCTTGGAGGGCCGAAGGGCCTGTTCCTGTGCTGTAATTTTCTTTGTTCTTTGTTCTCTTTGTTCTATTATCCGCAACTCCACCAACCATTGTGTTGTCCACAAACTTACTAATCAGACCTGCTACATTTTCCTCCAAATCATTTATATATCCTACAAACATCAAAGGTCCCAGCACTGATCCCTGTGGAACACCACTAGTCACATCCCTCCATGCAGAAAAACTCCCATCCACTGTTACCCTCTGTCTTCAGTGACTGAGCCAGTTCTGCATCCATCTTGCCAACTCACCTCTGATCCCGTGTGACATCAACTTTTGCACCAGTTTGCCATGCGGGACCATATAGACAACATCCACTGCCCTTCCCTCATCAATCATCTTCGTCACTTCTTCAAAAAACTCAATCAAATTAGTAAGACACGACCTTCCCTTCACAAAACCATGCTGCCTCTCGCTAATAAGTTTGTTTGTTTCCAAATGGGAGTAAATCCTGTCCCGAAGACTCCTCTCTAATAGTTTCCCTACCACTGACGTAAGGCTCACTGGCCTATAATTTCCTGCATTATCCTTACCACCCTTCTTAAACAATGGAACAGCATTGGCGATTCTCCAGTCCTCTGGAGATTTCTGTCAAGGCCCCAGCAATTTCTTCCCTTGCCTACCTCTGTATTCTAGGGTAGATCCCATCAGGCCCTGGGGACTTATCTACCTTAATGCTTTGCAAGACACCCACCACCTCCTCCTTTTTGATAATGAGATGACTGAGACTATCTGCACTCCCTTCCCTAGGCTTATCATCCACCAAGTCCTTCTCCTTGGTGAATACTGATGCAAAGTATTCATTTAGCACCTCACCCATTTCCTCTGGCTCCACGCATAGATTCCCATCTCTGTCCTAAAGTGGGCCAACCCTTTCCATGGTTACCCTCTTGCTCTTTATATATGAATAATAAGCCTTGGGATTTTCCTTAATGAGTCAGATACTGAACGTTATATTGGAATGTTAAAACAATGGGTCAGAATCTGAGAACAATGGATTGGAATGTTCCAACAATGGGTCAGAATCTGAGAACAATAGATTGGAATGTTACAACAATGGGTCAGAATCTGAGAACGTTAGATTGGAATGTTACAACAATGGGTCAGAATCTGTGAACGTTAGATTGGAATGTTCCAACAATGGGTCAGAATCTGAGAACAATGGATTGGAATGTTCCAACAATGGGTCAGAATCTGAGAACGTTAGATTGGAATGTTAAAACAATGGGTCAGAATCTGAGAACGTTAGATTGGAATGTTCCAACAATGGGTCAGAATCTGTGAACGTTAGATTGGAATGTTCCAACAATGGGTCAGAATCTGAGAACGTTAGATTGGAATGTTAAAACAATGGGTCAGAATCTGAGAACGTTAGATTGGAATGGTAGAACAGTGGACAGGAGTTTTTTTCTCGGATCTTTTCATTATTTCTATGTATGATTGACTATCTTTGGCCTGTCGGATATATTGGGCACTGAAGGTTTTTCCATACATTTACTTTCCCGTCCTGGCTATTATTGGTGTCTCTGGTAAGTCTCTCTACCTCGCCTTTAATTCTATCAACCATGTTTAACTGTATTACTGTTCTTGTCATTTACTCTGTCCTACTTTTTCCTGTTATCCCTGGTGAATATCTCCAGCTATTAGCTCTCTAAACCATTGCTAACTATATTGCAGGTCTTGTAATTTACTCTCTCATCTTTGCAGCTGTCGCTGTCTGTATTTCCAGCTATAAGATCTATAAACGTTGGTTCACTCAAATACAGTTCTTGCAATTTGAATTATGGGAAGACCAAAACCAGTGTCATTGGTCTCCATTATAAATTCCGTCCACTATCCCAGATCCACTTAGCCTGCCCTGGGCAATGTCTGAGGCTCAACCAGACAGTTTACATCCTCTGAGTTCATCTCCTATTCTCTCCATCACCAACCCTGCCTACTACCATCTCTGTAATATCACCCAGCTCCTCCTCAGTCCATCTGCTGCATAATCCCTCATCGGTGCTTTTGTCAAAACACAGTTGATTATTCCAATTCTATCTTGGTCACTCTCCCAGTTATAGACCACCATAAACCAGACCCTACTCAGAATTCTGCTGCCTGTATCCTAACTCACACCAAATCGAGATCACCCATCACCCCTGTGTTCACTGATCTACATTGGCTTCCAGTCTGACAGCACCTTAATTTTAATAATCTCGTTCTTGTGTTTGAATCCCTCCATTGCCTCAATTCTCCAATTAGTCCCATTACTTCATATCTTTCGCCATTAACACGTTTTTTTTCAATTTTCCTTTTAAAGTGAATTCTTTCCCTCTGTATCTACCCCTGACCATGATTTTCATCTCTACAGGGCCACTGGGCCAAATGCCACAGAAGCTTGGATCCATAGAATGATGCAATCTGAGCTACTGTCCACTTCCAGCATGGCCTGTACAGCGCCGCATTCTGAGCAGGGCTCCAGCCTGGATGTACCATGTGTACGTCTGTAGCAGGAAGTGGCATCAATGCACCATTCCTTCAGCTTTGATGTATGCCTTTGTTGGTGCGTGAGCATGCCCAGTACATCATGTTGGTGAATGTCCACTATCTTGACAGCAGCCCCGATACCATCATTCTGAAGCAGTCAGCTGTTCCCACCATCTTCAGTTCTCCATGCAAAACCAGAAGGTGGCTCCTCGGAGATAAAGTAAAACCCATTCTAGAGACAGCTCATGTTTCTACATCCCAAACCACCTCCCATCGCCAACCAACCTCACGCGATTTACATGTGTATAACGTGAGCAATGGAGTCACCAGGAACATGGTGGAATAGACCATTCGTTTGATGAAGCAATGCTTCCAATGCCTGAATCGCTCGGGGGGCGGGTGGGGAGGGGGGGTTTGGGGGTGTGTGGGGGGGGGGTGGTGTGGGGTGCACTCCAGTACACACTGGAGCGGTGCCCAAGTTCATGGTGTTCTGCTGCACCCTTCATATCATCACCCTGATGAGGACACAGACATTGGCACCAGGAATCCGGAGGCCACCTCAGGAGGAGGAGGCAGGGAGGGTATTTCCTGGAAGCCTTCCACAGAGACTTGCCGACTGCTCCTATACAGTGCTACCCCAGTGGCTGTAGCTTTTTATATTCATTCATGGAATGTGGGTATCGCTGACTAGGCCAGAATTTATTGTCCATCGTTAGTTGCCCTTGAGAAGGTGATCGTGAGCTGCCTTCTTGGACCACTGCAGTCCATGTAGGGTAGGCGCACCCACAGTGCTGTTAGGAAGGAAGTTCCAGGATTTTGCCACAGCGACAGTGAAGGGACGGTGATATATTTCTAAGTCACGATGGTGTGTGACTTGGAGGGAAATGTGCAGGTGGTGGTGTTCCCATGCATCTGCTGCCGTTGTCCTTCCAGGTGTTGGAGGTCGAGGATTTGGAAGGTGCTATCTAAGGAGGCTTGGTGAGTTGCTGCTGGTCATCTTGTAGATGGTACACACTGCTGTCACTGTGACTAGTGCTGGAGTCATGGAGTCATTTATGGTACAGATTGAGACCATGCTGGCTCTCTGCAGAGTAATCCAGTCAGGCCCATTCCCCCACTCAATCCCTGTGTTCCTGCAAGTTTCTTTCCTTCAACTGTCCATCCAGTTTCTTCGGGAAATCATTGATCATCTCTACTTCCACCACCATTGTGGGTAGTCAGTTCCAGCTCATTACAAATCACTGCGTAGAACAAAAAAACAAGTTCTTGTTCAGATTCCCCCTGCATTTCTTGTCAAATCCTTCAATCTGTGTCTCTAGTCCTTGTACTATTCGTTAATACGGACAGTTTACCTTTTCTAATTTATCAAAGCCTGTCATAATCTAGTACACCTCGATTAAATCACCCTTCAATCTCCTTTGTTCCCCTTCGAACAAAGGCACATTTTCCAATCTTACCTTGTAACTAATCCTCCTCCCCCTTCCCTAGATCCATTCTGGTAAACCTCCTCTGTACCCTCTCAAGGACACTCACACCCTTCCCAAAGTGTGCTGACCAGAACTGGACGCTATATTACATTTGGAGCCTAACCGCTGTTCTATAAATGTTCAGCATAACTTCCCTGCTTTAGTACTCAATGCCTCTGTTTTAAACCCAAATCCCATTTGCTTTGCTGTCAATTGTCAATATGTCCTGTTATCTTCACAGATTAATCCACCCGCAGGTTTCTCTGTTCCTCAACACTCTTTAGAACTGTGATATTAGTCAATACAGCTATTCTATTCCGACTGACAAAATGCATCACCTCACACTCCTCTCTATTAAATTCCATCTGCCAGTTGTCTGCCCATTCTACTAGCCTATCTGTGTCCTGTTGCAGTTGGTTCATATCATCCTCACTCTTTGCTCTTCCTCCAAATTTGGTGTCATCGGAACATTTTGAGATTGTACTCATGGGACAATGGCCGCCCTGCGATCCATCCCACCCCAATCCCTCAACCCAAACCTTCTGATTGTTTTTATTCTTCCATGGATTTGTGTCTCACTGTCAAGACTAGCATGTTCTGCCCATCCCGATTTGCCTTTGAACTGAGTGGCTTGCTCGGCCTTTTCAGAGTGCAGTTAAGAGTCAACCACATTGCTGTGGGTCTGGAGTCGCATGTAGTCCAGACCAGGTAAGGACTGCAGATTTCCTTCCCTAAAGGACATTCATGAAGCAGATGGTTTTATACTTTCCAATGATAACCCAAAACTGCCAGCTTCCCAGTCACAGCAGCTCCAGGAGACTGAGAGAGAGCAGCAGCACAGCACTGATGGTGAAGTCCCATCACTAGGTCTGATACTCACAGTCACCAGCTCAAATATTAACACTGCGTGTACCTCCGAGGCTGGTGTAGAGCCGGAATCTGCACGTGGTTAGTCATAGTATCATAGGATTGTTAGAGCACAGAAGGAGGCCATTCGCCCCTTTATGTCTATGTTGGATCTCTGTGAAAATCACGCAGCTCCTCCGACTGCCCCTTCCTTTTCCCAAAGTCCTGCATTTTTTTAAATCTTCAGATAATTATCCAATTACCTTTTGAAAATTACGTTTGAATTTGCCTCCACCACACTCTCAGGCAGTTCATTCCAGATTCTAACCACTCACTGTGTTTATCCTCATGTCACCTTTAGTTCTTCTACCAATCACCTTAAATCAGTGTCCTCTGGTCTTGATCCATCCACCAATGGGAACAGTTTCTCCCTATTCACCCTGTCCAAACCCCACATCATTTAAAACTCTTCTGTCAAATCTCATCTTCACCTTTCCTTCAAGCAGAACAGCCCCAGCTTCCCCAATCTATCTGTATAACGGAATTCCTCATCCATGGAACCATTCCCGTAAATCTTTGCTGCACCCTCTCTAATTCCTTTATAACCTTCCTGAACTGAGGTGGCTAGGCCTGGACACGATACTCCAGTTGAGACTGAGGCTGTGTTTTATAACATTCCATCATAACATCCTTGCTATTGTACTCTCTGTCTCTATTTATTAAACCCAGGATTCTGCATGCCTTACTAACTGCTTTCTCAACCTGCCTGCCACCTCCAACAATAGGATCACGTATACCCCTCAGGTCTCTCTGCTCCTGCATACCCATTAGAATTTGATCCTTTATTTTCTCTTGCTTCTTCACGGTCTTGCTACCAAAATGAATTACTTCACATGTCTCCACATTTAATTTCATCTGCAATGTGTCCTCCCATTCTACCTGCCTGTCTCTGTCCTCTTGAAGTCTATCATATCCTCCTCTCTGTTCACAATAATGCCGAGTCTTCTGTCAGCTGCAAATTTTGAAATTGTTCCCTCTAGACTGAAATACAGGTCATTAATGTAGATCAAGAACAACAGTGGCCCTACCCTGACCCCTGGGGAACACCACTATAAACCTTCCTTCAATCTGAGAAATAACTGTTCACCATTACTCTCCATTTAACATGTCTCCAATTTCAGCATTCACAGCCAGCAGCAGCAGCCTCCTGTGATCCAGTGCAGCTTCCCTTTTAAGAGGGACAGACTGCCTTAAAGAGCTGAAATCTGGCTGAAAAATGAGCCATCCGCACGCACAGTTAGGCCCCTGTTAAGCGTGCAGACAGACGGCAGCGTGGGTCACCCTGGGCGGCACGTAGATTTCATGGAAATGTTGAGGCCGCAGGAAGTTTGTGTGTCACCTGCCTCAACAAGAACGGGCACGGGAAGATCATGAACCATCTGCCCAAAAAAAGTTGCAAATCTGATTTTATCACAATTTCTAGTTCCCTTTCACTATTTCACCTTCTCTCTCTCTCTTTCTCTCTCTCCCTCTCTCTTCACTCTCTGTGTCTCTTGCTAATAAAATCAGAGATTGCTGCAGCACAGAAGGAGGATATTCGGCCCATTGTGTCAGTGCTGTCTCTTTGAAAGAGTTATCCAATTAGTTCCTCTCCCCTCCTCTTTCCCCAGACTCCTGCTTTGTTTCCCTTTCAAGTATTTGTTAAATTCCCTTTTGAAATATATTACTGAATCTGCTTCCACCATGTTTTCAGGCAGTGAATTCCAAATCCCAACAACTCGCTGTGTAAGAAAATTCTCCTCATTTCACCTCTGGTTCTTTGTCAATTTCCTTCAATCTGTGTCTTCTTGATACTGAAATTTCTGACACTGGAAACAGTTTCACATTAATTACCCAGTCAAAACCGATCAATATCCTGCTGTATCCTCTGACAATCTTCATCACTATCCGCAACTCCGCCAACCTTTGTGTCATCTGCAAACTTACTAATCAGACCAGCTACATTTTCCTCCAAATCATTTATATATATATATATATATACTACAAATAGCAAAGATCCCAGCACTGATCCCTGCGGAACACCACTAGTCACATTCCTCCATTCAGCAAAACACCCATCCACTGATCACCTCTGTCTTCTATGACCGAGCCAGTTCTGTATACATCTTGCCAGCTCATCTCTGATCCCATATGACTTCACCTTTTGTATCAACCTTCCACGAGGGACCTTGTCAAAGGCTTTACTGAAGTCCATGTAGACAACATCCACTGCCCTTCCTCCATCAATCATCTTCGTCAATTCCTCAAAAAACTCAATCAAGTTAGTGAGACACGACCTCCCCTTCACAAAACCATGCTGTCTCTCGCTAATATGTCCATTTGTTTCCAAATGGGAGTAAATCCTGTCCCGAAGAATCCACTCCAATAATTTCCCTACCACTAACGTAAGGCTCACCGGCCTGTAATTTCTTGGATTATCCTAGTTACCCTTCTTAAACAAAGGAACATGATTGGCTATTCTCCAGTCCTCTGGGACCTCACCTGTAGCCAATGAGGATACAAAGATTTCTGTCAACGCCCCAGAAATGTCCTCCCTTGCCTCCTTCAGTATTCTGGGGTAGATTCCTTCAGGCCCTGAGGACTCATCTACGTTAATGTTTTCCAAGACGTCCAACACCTCCTCCTTTAAGATATCGACATGACCCAGTCTATCTGCACTCCCTTAACTATACTCATCATCCACCAAGTCCTTCTCTTGGGTGAATACCGAGGCAAAGTATTCATTTAGTACCTCACCCATTTCCTCTGGCTCTACACATAGATTCCCTCCTCTGTCCTTGAGTGGGCCAACCCTTTCCCTGGTTACCCTCTTGTTCTTTATATACGTATTAAAAGCCTTGGGATTCTCCTTAATCCTGTTTGCCAATGACTTTTCCTGACCGCTTTTAGCCCTCCTGAGTCCTTGCTTAAGTTCCTTCCTACTTTCTTTATATTCCTCAAGGGCTTCGTCTGTTCCCAGCATTCTAGCCTTTACAAATGCTTCCTTTTTGCTTTTTGACTAGGTTCACAATATCCCTCGTTATCCAAGGTTCCTGAAACTTGCCAAACTTGTCCTTCATCCTCACAGGAACATGCCGGTCCTGGATTCTAATCAGCTGACGTTTAAAAGACTCCCACATGTCAGATATTGATTTACCCTCAAACAGCCGACCCCAATCTAAATTCTTCACTTCCCGCCTAATATTGTTATAATTAGCCTTCCCCCAATTTAGCACCTTCACCCGAGGACTACTCTTATCCTGATGCACAAGTACCTTAAAACTTATGGAATTATGATCACTGATCCCGAAATTCTCCCCTATGGTGACTTCGGCCACCTGGCCAGGCTCGTTCCCCAATACCAGGTCCAGTACGACCCCATCCCTAGTTGGACTATCTCCATATTGTTTCAAGAAGCCCTCCTGGATGCCCTTTACAAATTCTGCCCCATCCAAGCCCCTCGCACTGAGTGAGTCCCAGTCAATATAGGGAAAGTTAAAATCACCCACCACAACAACCCTGTTACCTTTACATCTTTACAAAATCTGTCTACCTATCTGCTCCTCTATCGCCTGCTGGCTGTTGGGAGGCCTGTAGTAAACCCCCAACATCGTGAATGCACCCTTCCTATTCCTGAGCTGCAACCATATTGTCTCGCTGCATGACCCCTCCGAGGTGTCCTCCCGCAGTACAGCTGTGATATTCTCTTTAACCAGTAATTCAACTCCCCCACCCCTTGTACTTCCCCTCTATCCCGCCTGAAGCTTCTAAATCCCGGAACATGTAGCTGCCAATCCTGTCCTTCCCTCAACCAAATCTCTGTAACAGCAACAACATCATAGATCCAAGTACTAATCCAAGATCTACGTAATTTGTCTTACCTGTTATACTTCTTGCATTGAAACAAATGCACTTCAGACCACCAGTCCCGCTGTGCTTAGCAATATCTCCCTGCCTGCTCTTCCTCTCAGTCTTACTGGCCTTACTCACTAGTTCCCCTCAGTTATTTCACTTGCTAACCTACAGCTCTGGTTCCCACCCCCCGCCGCATTAGTTTAAACCCTACCGAGTAACGCAGATTTGTTCCTCCACATCCTTCCCACTAGCTGGTGACCTTTAGACAACACGGGGCAATGTAACTGCAACTTATTTGCTCCTTCGTGCCAGCCATTTAGATTCTATCCTTGATCCCCTGCCACCGCCACCCCTGCCCGGGACATTCTCTCTCTCCAGCACTATAATATTCTCCTTAATCATTACCACCACCCCTATTGCTATTCTTCCTTCTATCTTTCCAGAATACCTTGTATTCAGGAATATTTAACACCCAGTCCTGCCTTTCTTTGGGCCAGGTCTCTGTTATAGCCACAACACTATATTTCCACATGACAATCTGCACTTGCTATAGAACATAGAACAATATAGCACAGTACAGGCCCTTCGGCCCACGATGTTGTGCCGAACCTTTAACCTACTCTAAGATCAAACTAACTACCTACCTTTCATTCTACTATCATCCATGTACCGATCCAAGAGTCGATTAAATTTCCCTAATGTATCTGCTTCTACTACCACCACTGGCAGCGCATTCCACACACCCACCACTCTCAGTGTAAAGAACCTACCTCTGACTTCTCCCCGAAACCTTCCTCCAATCACCTTAAAATTATGCACCCTGGTGATGGCCCTTTCCACCCTGGGAAAAAAGTCTCTGACTATCCACTCTGTCTATGCGTCTCATCATCTTGTACCCCTCTATCAAGTCACCTCTCATCATTCTTCGCTCCAATGAGAAAAGACCTTGCTCCCTCAATCTTTCTTCGTAGGACATGCCCTCCAGTCCAGGCAGCATCCTGGTAAATCTCCTCTGCACCCTCTCTAAATCTTCCATACCCTTCCTATAATGAGGAGACCAGAACTGAACACAATATTCCAAGTGTGGTCGAACCAGGGCCTTATAGAGCTGCAGCATAACCTCGCGGCTCTTAAACTCAATCCCCCTGTTAATGAAAGTCAACACCCCATACGCCTTCTTAACAACCCTATCAACTTGGGTGGCAACTTTGAGCGATCTATGGACGTGGACCCCAAGATCCCTCTGTTCCTCCACACTACCAAAAACCCTGTCTTTAAGCCTGTATTCTGCATTCAAATTCGACCTTCCAAAATGAAGTCTTATTCACCACACTCCATGCTTTCACATACATGCACATTAACCTTCACGTAAATGTTATTACTTTCTCCCATTCTATGATCCCACCTAATAACATTCTGAACCCTGCTATAGTGCTATCCAACTCTTCCCGTATTCTGTTCTCCTTGGAATTCCTCTCTGATGTTTACTCCTGGTTCCCACACCCTGCCAATTTAGTTTAAACCCTCTCCAATAGCACAAACAAATTGCCCCTCAAGGGAATTAGTCCCAGCTCTGTTCAGGTGTAAATCGACAAGCCTGTACAGATCTCACATTCTGCAGACCGGCTCCCAGTGTCCAGGAATCTAAACCTCCCCGCTTCTGCAGCATTCTTCCAGCCACACATCCATCTGTACTCCACATCTATATCTGTACTCAATCGCATGGGGTACTGAGAGTAATCCTGCTTGCTAACTTTCCCAAAACCCTGAATTCTGAGTACAAGACAACCTCCCTCTTTCTGTCTCTGTCGTTGCTTCTGATGTGGACCACGACTGCTGGCTGTTCACCTTCAGGATGCTCTGTAGCTGCTGGAGTGATATCCTTGACCCTGACACCAGGGAGGGAACACACCATCCTGGATACACATCTGCGGTTTCAGAAACCATTGACTATCGAATTTCCCATCACTATCAACATTCCGGTCTTCCCTGTAACCCCGCCGCCCCCCCCCCCCACCCCCCGGCCCACCAGTACAGCTGAGACAGCCCTGGTACCATGGCCTTGCCTGTGGCTGCCTTCCTCAGATGAACCATCACTTTTCTCAGTATTGAATACTGGTTGGAGAATGAGATGCACTCAGGGGTCTCCTGTGCTACCTGCTGATTCTTCTTGACGTGCTCTCCTCAAATTACTCAACCTCACATATACACTACACCATCCATGGTCCCACCATCTGCAGTTTGTACATCATCCCAGACAGCAGTATGAGGGGGAGGTGGGAGTTAAGAAGGGACATAAGGCAGGACCATAACATCACCCTGAATGCTCTCGGTGATGCCGGATGCAACGGGCTCTGTCACAGCCGGCCCCATGATGTGGAGAATCATCTCCTCCCTCAGGCTCAGGGGATGAAGTTATGCCTGGATCCCGCTGGTTCACTGCTGCTCCCTGTTATTAAGGGCCACCTTGCCCTGAACGATGGAGGGCAAAATGTCAGTGATTGTGTTGCACTGTGTTTGTGCGATGTGCCTGCCATAGCTGAATAGCTGGAGGTATGTGGAGGCAGTGAGAGGTGGGTGTGAAGCTGGTATCAGTGGAAGGTGCGAGGGTGAGGTGGAGTATGTGAATGTTAGGTGTGAGTCCTGAGTGTTAGGGACTGCTGATGAGTGAGTGATGAGGGTGTGGTACATTGAGCAGTGTGAGAGGTTGGTGATGTTGGGGGTAGGAGATGCCATGTGGAGATGAATTCACTGACATTGACCACCCGAGCGAGCTCATTAAACTTCTTCTGGCTCTGCTGCCAGGTCCTCGGGGCCAGACTTCTTGCATTGACCTCCCTGACCACTTGAAAATACTTTTCAACTATTTGTTAAATTCCCTTTTGAAAGATATTATTGAATCTGCTTCCTCCATGTTTTCAGGCCGTGAATTCCAGATTCCAACAACTTGCTGTGTGAGAAAATTCTCCTCATTTCACCTTTGGTTCTTTGTCAATTACCTTCAATCTGTGTCTTATTAATACTGAACTTTCATACACTGGAAACAGTTTCACATTAATTACCCTATCAAAACCCTTCATGATTTTGAATTCTATATGAAATCTCCTCTTACCCTTCACTGCTCTAAAGAGAACAATCCCAACTTTCCCAATCTCCCCATGTAACTGAATTCCCATATCCCTGCTTCCATTCTAGTAAATCAGCTCTGCATCTTCACTAAATCCTTGACATCCTTCCCAAAGTGTGGTGATCAGAATTGGACACAAATCTCCAGCTGGGACCTAACCAATGATGTATAAAAATCAGCATTTCCTCCTGAATTTTATTACTCTGATTCTCTCTCTCTCGAACGCCAAGAACACTACATGTTACCTTCAAAGATCTGTGTGTGTACATCCCAGTTCTCTCTAACCCTGCACCTACTTTATAATGGTACCATTTAGTTTATATTGTTCCTCCACATACTTCCTACCCAAATGTCACACTTCACACTTCGCTGTGTTAAATTACATCTGTCATGTTCCTGTCCATTTCACCAGTCAGTCTCTGTCTTCCCGAAGTCTGTTAATATCCTTCTCACTGTTTGTTAACATTTCTGAGTTTCCTGCCATCTGAAAACTTTGACATTATCCCCTCTGTACACAAGCCCATTGCATTAACATACAGCAACATTGATCCCAACAGTGACCCTGGGGAACCCCACTGTGCATTTACCTCCAGACTGAACAATAACCATTCTCCAATACTCTCTGCTTTCTGTCACATAGCTAATTTCCTGCAGGCTGCCATTGTAGATTTTTTAAAAACTTCCATTTATGTAGCGCCTTCATGACCACTGCATGTCCCAAAGCGATTTACAATCAATGAGTGCTTACTAAACCCTAGTCACTATTGTAATGTAGGAAAGATGGCAGAAGATTTCTGCACAGCAAGATCCCACAAACAGCAATGTGATAATGATCAGATCTTTAACATCCACCTGGGAGGGCAGATGTTGGTTTAATGTTTCATTCGACAGACGGCACATCTGACAGTGCAATACTCCCACAGATATGTCACTGCAGTGTCAGCCTTGATTCTTGTGATCAAGTCCTGCAGTGACACTTCATCCTAGAAGCTTGTGACTGAAAGGGGAGAGAGCTACAAACTGAGCCACTGCTGACATTGACCCTTTAATCCCATGTGTTTCTAATTTGGTAACACGGCTGTTATGTGGTACTTTATCAAACGCCTGTTTAAAGCATAGGAATATTAGGAAAGTAGAGGCAAGAACAATCATAGAAACATAGAATAGCATTGCACTGAAGAAGGCCATTCGGTCCAACATGTCAGTGCTGGCCCTTTTGAAGATCTTCCAGTTAGTCCCACACCCTGGCTCTTTTTTAAATTCATTCATGGGATTTGGGCGTCACTGGCTTGGCCAGTATTTATTGCCCTTGTTGCCCTTGAGAAGGTGGTGGTGAGCTGCCTTCTTCAACCGCTACAGTCCATTTGGAGTAGGCAGACCCACAGTGCTGTTAGGAAGGGATTTTGACCCAGCGACAGTGAAGGAAGGGCGATATAGTTCCAAGTCAGGATGCTGTGTGACTTGAAAGGGAACTTGAAGATGGTGATGTTCCCATGTATTTGCTGCCCTTGTCCTTCTAGTTGGTAGAGGTCGCGGGTTTGGAAGGTGCTGTCTAAGGAGCCTTGGTGCATTGCTGCAGTACATCTTGTAGATGGTACACTCTTGTGCTACTGTGTGTCTGTAGTGAAGGGAGTGAATGTTTGTAGATGGGGTGGCAATCAAGCGGACTGCTTTGTCCTGGATGGTGTCGAGCTCCTTGAGTGTTGTTGGAGCTGCACCCATTCAGGCGAGTGGAGAGTATTCCACCACACCCCTGACTTGTGCCTTGTAGATGGTGGACAGGCTTTGGAGAATCAGGAGGTTAGTTACTCGCATCAGGATTCCGAACCTCTGATGTGCTCTTGTAGCCACGGTATTTATATGTCTACTCCAGTTCAGTTTCTGGTCAATGGTAGCCCCTAGGATGTTGATAGTGGGGCATTCAGCGATGGTAATGCCATTGAATATCAAGGGGAGATGGTTAGATTCTCTCTCGTTGGAGATGGTCATTGCCTGGCACTTGTGTGGCACGAATGTTACTTGCCACTTATCAGCCCAAGCCTGGATATTGTCCAGGTCTTGCTGCATTTCTACATGGACTGCTTCAGTATCTGAGGAGTCACGAATGGTGCTGAACATTGTGCAATCATCAGCGAACATCCCCACTTCTGACTTATTATTGAAGGTAGGTCATTGATGAAGCAGCTGAAGATGGTTGGGCCCAGAACATTACCCTGAGGAACTCCTGCAGTGATGTCCTGGAGCTCAGATGATTGACCTCCAACAACCACAACCATCTTCCTTTGCACTAGGTATGACTCCAGCCAGCGGAGGGTTTGAGATAATGAGGTAATAAGATCAGGAGCTGAGTGGCTCGAGCGGAACCTAAACTGAGCCTCACTGAGCAGGTTATTGCGAAGCAAGTGCTGTTTGATAGCACTGCTGATGACACCTTCCATCACTTTACTGATGATTGCGAGGAGGCTGATGGGGCGGTAATTGGCCGGGTTGGACTTGTCCTGCTTTTTGTCTACAGGACATACCTGGGCAAGTTTCCACATTGCCGGGTTGATGCCAGTGTTGTCGCTGTACTGGAACAGCTTGGCTAGGGGCGTGGCAAGTTCTGGAGCACAGGTCTTCAGTACTATTGCCGGAATATTGGCAGGGCCCATAGCCTTTGCAGTATCCAATGCCTTCAGTCGTATCTTGATATCACGTGGAGTGAATCGAACCCTGAGAAACAGCACTGTATACTCCCCTCCACCTCCAGTCTGAACACTGACTGTTCACCACTTCTCTCTGCTTTCTATTCTTGAGTCACTGTCATATCCACACCATCACTGTCACGTTAATCAATGTCTTCCATTTCTGATAACAAGTCTATGAAATCTCATTTGATCACAGGCCTTTTGAAAATCTATATACCCAAATTGATATACACGAGTAGGTTCGGAACATGTTGGTATGGTCCTTAATGAATACTTTGTATCTGTCTTCACAAAAGGGGGGCGCGATGCAGATATTGTGGTTAAGGAGGAGGAGTGTGAATATACATAGGGAGAGAGGAAGAATTAATGGGATTAGCATCCTTGAAAGTTGATCCATCACCAGGGCCAGTTGAAATGTATCCTCGGCTGCTAAAAGAGGTGAGAAAGGAAATAGCAGAGGGTCTGACCATCATTTTCCAGTCCGCACTGGATACAGTGTAGTGCCAGAGGATTGGTGAACTGTTAACATTGTACCTCTTTAAAAAGGGAGCAAGGGATAGACCGAATAATTGCAGGCCAGTCAGTGTAACCTCAGTAGTGGGCACATTATTGGAATCTACTCTGAGGCAGGATCACGTGTCACTTAGAAAGTCACAGGTTAGTCACGGATAGTGAGCATGGATTTGATAAGGGAAGATATTGTTTGACCAAATTGATTGAATTTTTTGAAGAAGTAGCAAGGATGATAGATGAGTGTAGTGCAGTTGATATGGTCTACATAGATATTGGCAAGGCTTTTGTCAAGATCCCATGTGGCATGCCAGTTAAACAAATAAAATCCCATGGAATCCAGGGAAATTCAGCAAGCTGGATACAAAATTATCTCAGTGACAGGAAACAAAGGGTGATTGTTGACGGGTGTTTCACTGACTTGAGGCCTGTTTCCAGTGGCATTCCACAGGGCTCAGTACTGGACTTCCTGCTTTTTTGGAGTATATATTAATGATTTCAACGTAAATGTAGGGGGCATGATCAAGATGTTTCCAGATGGTACACAGACTGGCCGTGCGGTAGATAGCGAGGAGGATATCTGTAGGCTGCAGGAAGATATTGATGAGAGAAAAGTGACAAATGGAGTTCAACCTGGATAAGTGTAAGGTGATGCAATTGAGGAGGTCAAACAAGGCAAAGGGATAGACGATTAATCGGAAAATACTGAGAAGTGTAGAGGAAGTGAGGGACCTTGGAGTCAATGTCCACTGATCCCTGAAGGTAGCAGGACAGGTCGATAAGGTGGTTAAGAAGGCATATGGAATCCTTTCCTTTATTAGCTGAGGTATAGAATACAAGAGCAGGGAGGTTATGCTGGAACTGTATAAATCATTGGTTAGGTCACAACCTGAGTACTGTGTGCAGTTCTGGTCACCTCATTCACAAAGGATGTAATTTCACGAGAGAGGGTATGGGGGAGATTTATGAGGATGTTGCCCGGACTGGAAAAATGCAGCTATGAATTAAGATTAGATAGGCTGGGGTTGTTCTACTTGGAACAGAGGAGGTGAGGGGAGATCTGATTGAAATGAGCATAATTTTGTGTGGTCTGGATAGAGTGGAGGTGAAGAGTCTATTCACCTTAGCAGAGAGATCAGTGACTAGGGGGCGGTGAATTAAAGTGCTTGGCAGAAGGATTAGCGGGGAGTTGAGGAAAAACTTGTTCACCCAAAAATACAAAATTGGCTCAGTGGCAGGAAACAAAGGGTAATTGTTATAAGCAAAATACTGCAGATGCTGGAAATCTGAAGTAAAAACAAGAAATGCTGGAAATACTCAGCAGGTCTGGCAGCATATGTGGAGGGAGAAGCAGAGATGATGTTTCAGGTCAGTGAAGAAGGGTCAGTGACCTGTAACGCTAACTCTGCTTCTCTCTCCACAGATGCTGCCAGACCTGCTGAGTATTTCCAGCATTTCTTGTTTTTATGAAGGTGTAATTGTTGACGGGTATTTTACTGACCGGAGGACTGCTTCCATTGGCATTCCACAGGGTTCAGTCCTGGGTCCCCTGTTTTTAGTGAAGTTCTAGAACTTACTGCCTGCAAGGATAGTTGAGGCAGTTTACCTGCACTCATTCAAAAGGAGTCTGGATGTTCAACTCAAGTGCCATAATCTTCAGGGCTATGGATCAAATGCTGGAAGGTGGGATTAGAATAGGTGGATCATTTATCGGCCGGCACAGACACAATGGGCCAAGTGGCCTCTTTCTGTGTCTTAAACTTTTTATGATTATATTACATGAAACACGCTATCCTCAGTAACACTCACAGTTACGTCCTCGACGAACTCGATCAAGATTATCAGAAATGATTTTCCATTAACCTATCCATGCTACTTGTCATTTATTAACCCATGTTTTTACAAGCAAGATATATGTTTGTGCTGGGTTATGACCTCTAGAATTTTCCAACCACCAACGTTAGACTGACAGTTACAGGGTTTATCCAACCTCTACTTTTTTAAACAGTGTAACATTTACAACCCTGCAGTCCTCTGGCATCACTCCCATATCCAAGGAGGATTGAAATATTCTGCCCAGTGCCTCTGTTATTTTCACCATTCCTTCCCTCAGTAACTATCATACATCCCATCCAGACTGGATAAATGCTCTACTTTACTGCGATACAAAATATGTTGGATTGAAAGGTGTTAACTGAACCTGTTTGTTCTGTGACTGTAATTAATGTCAGTCTCCATGGACCCTAATGGTGTCACTGGAGGGTTTCCCTCTTCTATTAAGAAGGGACTCCTTTCAATGTGTTATCCGATAGTGTCAGTGGGCGCATCAACCCCGGCACTAACAGAGATCAGCGGCTGCAGAGAGAGGGAGAGGAGAGATCAGAATCTGAACAATAGATTGGAATGTTACAACAATGTGTCAGAATCTGAGAACAATAGATTGGAATGTTACAACAATGGACAGGAGTGTATCCTATTTGTTTGACCTGGTTACTGCAGATTTTTATTGGATAACATTAGAATGGCGGATCTTTTATGCTCTGAAGATGATTCAATTTATTTACTATCCCATCCTCGCTATTATTGGTGTCCCTGGTAAGTCTCTGTATCCAACTATTGGATTCATAAACCATATTTCACTGATTTAGTGTTCTTGTCATTTAAATCGTGAGAAGACTGAAACCATTATCTTCAGTTTCTGTCACAAACTCCATTCCCTGTCCATGATCTACATCCCCCTCGCTGGCCATTGTCTGAGGTGGAACCAGGAAGTTTACAACCTCTGGTATCTATTTAATGCCGAGCTGAGTTCATCCCCATATTCTCTCCATCCCCAACCCGGCCAATTGTTATGGCCAGGTGAGGAGGGGTCAAAGTCGCTCGGCTTTATTTGATCACAACAGTGTTTGTCCTTTATAAACGGTGAATATGCTTAACGTCTCAGTGAGTGTTTTACATTTTCCCTTTCGTATGATGATGAAGGAATTGATTGGACAGGTTCTCTTGAGTTTAAACATGAAAGAGGTGAGTTTATTATACTTAACAATATAAACCCTATCTAAATAAAATCATTAAAATAAATAGAACATATTTATGCGCACACTCACACAGGAATCACACAGAAATACATTACAGAGTGAGAAGTAAATTTGTGGTTGGATTGGAGTCCAGAATAAATATATTTTTTTAAACTCATTCTGTGAGTTTTGACCATTCCGTCGTCTTCCTGCAGAAGTTGTATCCTTGAAGTCTTTTTCTGGTCAATGTGCAGTTTGTGGCTGGTCCACATGGCTCTGGGAATTCTTTGAGGCACACCTGTAGGTGGCTTTCTTCCCCTGGTTACTCTTTCTGTAGCAATCTGTAGGCTTGGAGGGCCCCTATTCGCATGTGGTTTTCAAATTTGTGATGTTATGTGGAGAGGGAGATGGAGAGAAAGGGAGGGGTGTGGGGGGAACACAGCCCTCCTGCTTCAGCTCATTTTGAATCACTGACTTGTCTGTTTTTGTCCAGGGAAAACTCTCAGCTTTCGCAGGGATAGACAGTCTCCAGTCTGACTCAGTGTATTCGCTGGACTGTTACAATGAGATTCAAGGTTAGGACCTTCTATCTCCCCAGGGCTCAGGATACCAGTATTTACTCTTGGAGGAGTTTGCTCTTTCAAAGTCAATGTGTCAGGATGGCCTTGTATGCCGTGTTCATGAATATAATCTCAGGTAATTCAATCACTGGAGCAAGCCAATGATTTGGGTCCAGGCTCATCAGACATATGTCTCCTGTTGTAGGCTTTAGAATGTGAAAAGGTGTGTCAGATGCCAATTGCGGTGGCCATCTTGGCTGCCAGTTTTTTCAAGGATAACGGCAAGATTTTTTTTCTATTTAAGGTTTACTGTAAGTTTCCAAACTATGAATTAAATTTTATAATTTGGCATATTGTGTGATCTTGATACCGCCACAGCACACGTGGAAAAAAATCTGATAACAAGAACATTTCATTGCAGGATTGTGGGAATAAAAAGAAGAAAGCACACATTCATTCTCAATAATCACTTCCCAAACTGACATATTAATCTTAGAATTACTGCAGCTGAGATTGTCTGTTAAAGTTGTACTGATTTAATGTTTTGGTGTTTTGTCTGGGATGGTTATGTGTCGGGTTCGAACCTGGACATTGCATCAGCGATTCCATTGTATCTTTTTTTCTCTCCTGCAATGAAGCTTAAACCATTCAGGTTCCTTCACCTTGATAATCTTTCTCCCTAAACCGACAGTGTGTAATAAATTGTTTTTTTTTTAGCCCCTGTGAGGTGTCTGAGATTTCCTCTGGGCCTTTGTTCTTGTTGAGTTCGGCTTTGAAATTGGTGGGTTTGATTAGATTTGGGTTTGGGACCTGATCATTGGGTTCTTCAGTGGGTAGATCCACACTGACCTTACTTTTAGCTTTCTGGTGAGGTACACAAGTGCTGTTTACTTTAGGGTATTTTCCCTTCCCTTTTCCCCCTACTACGGGGACACTCATTTCTCTAACCAGCCCCATGTCCTCTGGGATTTTATGGCTCGCAGGTGGCTGTCCATCTTTCACTGCACTCTCCTGCGACACCTCGACTCGGTGATGCATCTCCCTCACTATTGGCTTGCCTTTTTGGGAACTTTCTTTTGTCATTGCATGTTTCTGTAAATGCTGTTAGCAGACTTTTTAGGTTGCCTCATTGACCTGCATTTAAGAAGGAGAGTGTGTGGTCTAATTTATCTAACATTTCAGGGTTGGCTAATCGGAGAGTAGGGGATTCCAGTTGGGAATCCTCCTGGCCCTCCTCTAACCTGTCCTCACTGTCCTTTTCAATCCTTCCCTCCTGACAGTCTGCCAGATCTATACTTGTCTGTCCCCTCCACAGCCTTTGTTTTTTGCCTTTGGTCTGGGGGGTCATTTAAATAATTTACCGGGCTGTTCCTTTTGCCACTCGATATGGAACTCTGGACTGGGATTTCAGGGATTCACCCTGCAGTGGGAATAGTAACAATACATGATCGCTGGGATGAAATGTTCTGACCTTGGAATTTTGCCTGATTACATTTTCATAGCTGCCTGGCAGGTCCTTAGGTGTTCCTGAGCCATTACACAGGCACTCATGAGCCGCTCCCAGAGCATGGAGATGTAGTCTAACATGGAGGACTCATCCCTGTGTCCCAAAAACTTCTCCTTGATTAGTTTAAGAGGAGCTCTCACCTCGTGTCCATAACGTAATTCAAAGAGACTAAAGTCAGTGGACTCAATGGATATTTTCCTGGTAACCAACAGGTGAAATGCCATCCCTTTGTCCCAGTCATGGGGTTACTCATAGCAGTATGGCCTGATCATTGTCTTTAGGGTCTGGTGGTACTGCTCCAAAGCTCCTTGTGACAGTGGGTGGTAGACTTTAGCTGGGTTATGTCTAGAATACCCATGACCTTTTCAAAAATACTGGACGTAAAATGTGTGCCCTGATCCATCTGAATCTCAGCAGGCAGCCCATAACGGGTAAAGAATTGGGTTAGCTCCTCCACAACTACCTTGGCAGAGATAGTTCTTCGGGGAAATGGCTTCTAGGAATCGGGTCACCACATTCATAATGGTGAGAAGATACTGGTTGTCCCGTTTTGTTTTCAGCAGGTGTCCCACATAATCCACCTGCATTCTGCTGAAGGGTTCCACAAATTCTGGTATGGGTATTAGGGTGAAGGTTTTATTGCAGGTTGGGGCTTCCCCACAACAGGGCAGGTGTGACCAGTTTTACAGAACTCCTCCACATCTTTGTGCAGTTGTGGTCAGTCAAAATGCTGTCTTATGTGGGCTTTAAATTTTCATCCATCAACATGTCCAGTCATTAGAAGTTCATGGGCCATTGATATTTCTTTAAGGGACCTCAGCGGCACCACTATCTGGTGAAGCACTGTCCACTTTTCATCCGCAGGTTTGTAAGGAGGTCTCCACTTCCTCACCAGCACCTCATTCTTTAAATAGTGGCACTCTGCAACTCCCTCTACTTCAGTTTTGGTTTGGACAGTCTGTGCTATATTTTAACACTGGGTCGAGTTGTTGAGCCTCAACTAAGGAAGATCTGTTTAACACATCCTTTGTGTTCTCTACCTTCCCAAAGAAGTTTTCAGACAACCAGACAGTAGGGTCATCAGTCTCCAGTGTCAGTTCAGCCGCCTCTGATGGGGGTTGTTTAGCCATGGACCGAGTCACCACAGAATCAGGGCGAATGCCAGGGACCTTCTCCTGTAACTGCTCTGTGTCCCTGATCTCTTGTGGTCTCTCCAGAACTTTTGCGGAAGCTGCCACCTTTTCCCTGCCAGATCAATACCCAGGAGCAGGTCCCCATGGCTACTGGTCCTGAAAATAGGTCGCACTCCAAGTGCACCCAATATAAAGGTATGGACATATACTGTCTTCCAATACCATTCGCTAACACTCCTGCATTCACTGCACTCCCCGAGAAAGGTCATGCCTTTTCCCAGCAGAAGGGATTGGTTGGCCCCTTTAGCCCTGAGTATGACTAGGGCTTGCTTACCTCACTGAAGGGGTATGGGGTCACTTTTCCCTTGGATTCAAAATCCTAGTAACGCTCAAGGATTTTGTTAAGTTTTCCCCACTCTCTGTGATCGGGTTACTGTGTCGGACTGTTGCAGTTAAAGGCACAAAATGACCTGCTGTGAATTCCATCAGGGCCCGTTTTCCTGCACTGATCTGATGGACCCTGAGTAATCCTGCAGGTTTTCCCCATCACTTACAGCATTCAACTCGATGGTGAACTGCCTTGCTGCAGTGGAAACACACAGATCATTGGTCATTACTCCTGCTCTCAGTACCGTCCTATTTGGCCTGAGCGTGGACCCCAGGGTGTCCAGATTTTCCTCCTTGCCCGTGGCTGCTCAGGCTCTTATCACCCTCCCACCTTTTATTCCCGGGTCTTTGGGGTGACTAGGAAATTCATTCCCTTTGGGGTTAAGGCCTTGTGTACATGGAAAAAAAATCTTCATCCAGAATTGCAACCTTCCTGGCTCTTCGAACCTTTTTTTCCTCTGTGTGGGTTTTAATGGGAGCGGGAGCGAGTTTTTGAACTCCTTGAGAAGGATCACCGCTCTGAGGTTTACATATGTGGGCTGTATCCCGATTTTCCATATCTACTAGTCAGAGGCAAACATAAAAGCGGACTGCAAAATCTTCTATAGTTACGTAAAAAGGAAACATTTGGGTAAGACATGTATGTGTCTATTACAGGTAGAATCAGGGCAATTTATAATGGGGAATCGAGAAATCGCAGAGAAGCTAAATGATCACTTTGTGTCTGTCTTCACTGAGAAAGATACAAGAAATCTCCCAGAATTAGAGATCCAAGGGATGAGGGGGAATGAGGAGGTGAAGCAAATTAATATTGGTAAGAAGTTTGTGTTGGAGAAATTAATGGGGTTGAAGGTTGATAAGTCCTCAGGACCTGATATTCTAAATTCCAGAGTGTTGGCAGAGGTAGCTATGGAGACAGTGGGTTCATGGGTGATCACCTTCTGGAACGGTTCCAGCACATTGGAAGGTCGCAAATGTCACCCCACGATTTAAGAAGGGCGGGAGAGAGAAAATGGTAGAATCTATCATAAAGGATGTGATAAATGGATAATTGGATAAAGATGATCTGATTGGACATAGTCAACATGGATTTATGAATGGGAAATCATGTTTGATGAACCTGTTGTAGTTTCTTGAGGATAGTAGAAACAGAATTGATAAAGTGGAGCCGGTGGATGTAGTATATTTGGATTTTCAGATGGATTTTTGATAAAGTCCCCCACAGGAGGTTGGTTAGTAAAATTAAAGCACATGGGATCGGACGTAATATACTGGCATGGATTAAGGATTGGTTAACAAGCATAAAACAGAGAGTAGGAATAAATGGGTTATTCTCACTTTGGCAGGCTGTGGGGTAAGTAAAAAGGAAACATTTGGGTAAGTACTTGGGCCCTATCTGTTCACAATATGTATCATTTATTTAGATGTGGGGACCAGAGAAATATTCCCAAGTTTGCAGATGTTACAAAAAGATGTGGGAATGTATGTGCTGTGAGGAAGGTGCAAAGTGGCTTCAAGGGCATTTGGACAGACTTCGTGGGAGGGCAAGAACGTGGCAGATGGAATATAATGTGGAAAATATGAGGTTATCCACTTTGGAAGGTGGAATAGATGTGCAGGGTATTTCTTGAATTGTAAGACATTAGAAAGTGTAGATGTGCAAAGGGATCTGGGTGTCCTTGTCAATAAATCACTGAAAGCTGACATGCAGGGACAGCAAGCACTTAAGAAGGCTAATGGCATGTTAGCCTTTATCACAAGAGAATTTGAGTACAGGAGTGGTGAAGTCTTGCTTCAATTGTAAGCAACCTTGTGAGACCACACCTGGAGTACTGTGTGCAGCTTTGCTCCCCTTACTTTAGGAAGTATATTATTGCCATAGGGGGAGTGCAACGAAGATTCACTAGACTTGTTCCTGGGATGGCAGGACTGTCCTATGAAGAGATTGGGAAAACTGGGCCTGGATTCTCCAGAATTTTGAATTGAAAATGTGAATCTTTGGAATTCTCTACCCCAGAGGGCTGTGGAAGCTCAGTCATTCAGTATGTTTGAAGCAGAGATTGACAGATTTCTAAATACAAATGACATAAAGGGATATGGGTATAGTGTGGTAAAAAAGAATTGAAATAGATGATAACCCGTGATCGTTTTGAATGGCGGGGCAGACTAGATGGGCTGAATGGCCTACTCTTGCTCCTATGTTCCGAAGCTGCTTAACTCTTTCAAACTGGAGGCAAGTTCGCTCAGGCTACTTTCGTAGTGTTCCGAATTTTTGGTAGTACGCTTCTGATACTATCTCATATGCACCCTGGATAACACTTTAATTCATTTCATAATCTGATGAACTTTCATCGGGTAACAGTGAATAAACCTCATGGGCTTTTCCTGTTACTTTGCCTTATAAAAACAGTGTCCAGCTCTCTGCCGCCATTTCAGCTGCTTTGCATGTTTTTCAAAAGTGATGAAAAATTCTGCCACATCCTCCTCATTGAACTTTAGAATGAACTGGGGTAACTTTAAGAACTCAGCACATGGTCCTGAGCTATGGGCAGCTCCCTCACTAACTGTGCCTTCACTGGGTGTACTGGGTCTTCCTCTAGTTGTTTGAGCCGCCTTAACTCCCTTTCCTCCTTCTCCTTCTGGAACACTCTTACTTTTTCCCTTTCTTGACACCCACTCTGTTCTTTCTCGATCTCTCTGGATTTCTAATTCTTGTCTCTTCTGTTCTAGTTTTACCTTAGCTAACATTATTCTAATTGTTAGAGATTCTAACTCTGTCTGAGTCTTCAGCTTCAAGTGAAAAATGATTGGCCACAGGTCTTAAAATTTCGGGTTTCCTAGCTTTTGGACGGAGAGTAATCACTAACTATGCAGCTACATGACTCAACTTTTCAACAGAGAGCGATTTTAACCTGTACCGAGTTACTTCACTCTGTATGTAACTCTTTTATGCCAATGTAACTCCTTTATTCAGACATCGAGGGAGACAGAAGGCAGGAAAAATTATGAGGCGCATAGATAGAGTAGAGAAGAAGAAAGTTTTCCCTTAGCAGAGGTGTCAGTTACCGGGGGCCATTGATTTAAGATAAGGGGCAAGTGGTTTAGAGGAGATTTGAGGGAAAAAAAATTTCACTCGGATGGCGGCTAGAATCTGGAACACACTACCTGAAAAGATGGTAGAGGCAAGAACCCTCACAACATTTAAGAAGTATTTAGATCAGCACTTGAAATGCCATAGCATACAAGGTTACGGGCCAAGTGCTGTAAAAGGGGATTAGAATGGACAGGCTTGATGGCCGGCACAGACAGAGTGGGGCGAAGGGACTGTTTCTGTGCTGTAAAACTCTGTGCATCTGTGACACTTCCAATTTCTCATTTGTTGTTGCGTTATGATCACGAGAACCTCCAGGTTTCTGTTGCAGCCAGGTGAGGAGGGGTCCCAGGCTCTCCTCTTGTCCTATCTTTTATTTCACTGCAGCGGGGCTTAATCCTTTTTAGCAGTGGACATGCTGACCACCTCAGTGAGCATTTTACCTTTCACCTTTGTTGTGATCGTGAAAGAACCAATCAGACAGGTTTTCTTGAGTTTAATCAAGAGGTTCCAGAAGCTGGCCGAGCGCGTCTACTCTGAGGCACAATGTGGCTTTCGTGCAGAGAGATCGACCGTTGACATGCTGTTCTCCCTTCGTCAGATACAGGAGAAATGCCGTGAACAACAGATGCCCCTCTACATTGCTTTCATTGATCTCACCATAGCCTTTGACCTCGTCAGCAGACGTGGTCTCTTCAGACTACTTGAAAAGATTGGATGCCCACCAAAGCTACTAAGTATCATCACCTCATTCCACGACAATATGAAAGGCACAATTCAACATGGCGTCTCCTCATCAGAGCCCTTTCCTATCCTGAGTGGCGTGAAACAGGGATGTGTTCTCGCACCCACATTTTTTGGGATTTTCTTCTCCCTGCTGCTTTCACATGCGTTCAAGTCCTCGGAAGAAGGAATTTTCCTCCACACAAGATCAGGGGCAGGTTGTTCAACCTTGCCCGTCTAAGAGCGAAGTCCAAAGTACGGAAAGTCCTCATCAGGGAACTCCTCTTTGCTGACGATGCTGCTTTAACATCTCACACTGAAGAGTGCCTGCGGAGTCTCATCGACAGGTTTGTGGCTGCATGCAATGAATTTGGCCGAACCATCAACCTCAAGAAAACGAACATCATTGGGCAGGTCGTCAGAAATGCTCCATCCATCAATATTAGCGACCACTCTCTGGAAGTGGTTCAAGAGTTCACCTACCGAGGCTCAACTATCACCAGTAACGTGTCTCGAGATGTAGAAATCAGCAAGCGCATGGGAAAGGCTTCCACTGCTATGTCCAGACTGGCCAAGAGAGTGTGGGAAAATGGCGCACTGACACGGAACACAAAAGTCCGAGTGTATCAGGCCTGTGTCCTCAGTGCCTTGCTCGATGGCAGCGAGGCTTGGAGAACGTATGTCAGCCAAGAGCGACGTCTCAATTCATTCCACCTTCACTGCCTCCGGAGAATACTTGGCATCAGGAGACAGGACAGGTATCTCCAACACAGAAGTCCTCGATGCGGCCAACATGAAATCGTGTGACATTGATCACAAGTCGTGGGAGTCAGTTTCCAGCGTTCGCCAGAGCTGGCGGGCAGCCATAAAGGCGGGGCTAAAGTGTGGCGAGTCGAAGAAACTTAGCAGTTGGCAGGAAAAAATACAGAGGTGCAAGGGAAGAGCCAACTGTATAACAGCCCCGACAATCAAATTTTCCTGCAGCACCTGTGGAAGAGCCTGTCACTCTAGAATTGGCCTTTTTAGCCTCTCCAGGCGCTGCTCCACACACCACTGACCACCTCCAGTCTCTCGAGATAAGGAGGCAAAAGAAGAAGAATCAAGAGGTGAGTTTATTATACTTAAAAATCTAAACTGAATCTAAATAAAATAATAAACATGCACACACACACACACACACACACACACACACACACACAGACACACACACAGACAAACAAATCACACAGAAATAAATTATAGAGTGAGAATTAAATTTCTATTCGGATAAGAGTCCAGAATAAATTAAAAATAAACAAAATCTGTGAGATTGGGTAATTCTGTGCTCTGTCCCTTTGCTTCCCTTATTTATAAGTGTCATGTCATCTGCAAGGGTTTAAATTATGTTGTCTACATATAAGTTTATGTCACTTGTATATTTATCTATATGTCAGGAAGAGCACTGGTTTTAATACTGACCCCTGAGAAACAGCACTGTATACTCCCCCTCCCCCAGTCTGAACAATGTCTTTTCACCATTTCTCTCTGCTTTCTGTCCCTGAGTCAGTGTCATATCCGCACTATCACATTAATCCATATGTTACATTTTTCATAACAAGTCGATGAAATGTCATTTGATCACAGGCCTTTTGATAGTCCAGATACATAACAGGAAACACAATATCCTCATCAACACTCACAGTTCGGTCATCAACAAACTTGATCAAGATTATCAGACTTGATTTTCCATTAACCTATCCATACTGTTTATCATTTAATATCACATGTTTTTCCTAGAATGATATATTTTTGTACTGGGTCACGGCCTCTAGAAATTTCCAACCACCAACATTAGACTGACTGGTCAGCAGTTATAGGGTTTATCTAATGTCTCCTTATTTAAACAGCTTGTAACATTTACAACCCTCCAGTCCTTTGACATCACTCCCAGATCCAAAGAGGATTGAAAGCTTCTGGCCATTGCCTCTGCTATTTCCACATTCCTTCCCTCAACAAACCTCATATATCCCATCTGGACTGGGTAAATCTTCGACACTATTGTGGTGTAAAAAGTGTTGGATTGAAAGGTGTTAACTGAACCTGCTTGTTCATTAACTGTAATTAACGTCAGTCCTCAAGGACCCTAATTGTGTCACTGGAGGGTTTTCCTCTTCAATTAAGAAGGGACTCCTTTCAATGTGCTGGCTCATAGTGTCAGTGGGAGCATCATCCCCAGCACTAACAGAGATCAGTGGCTCCAGAGAGCGAGAGAGGAGAGATCAGAATCTGAGAACAATAGATTGGAATATTACAGTAATGGGTCAGAATCTGAGAACAATAGATTGGAATATTACAACAGTGGGTCAGAATCTGAGAACTATAGATTGGAATGTTACAACAGTGGGTCAGAATCTGAGAACTATAGATTAGAATTATACAACAGTGGGTCAGAATCTGAGGACAGTAGATTGGTATGTTAAAACAATGGACAGCAGGAGTTTCTCCTATTGGTTTAGCCTCATTACTGCGGATTATTTTTGGATAACATTAGATTTGCGGATCTGTTATGCTCTGAAGATGATTCAAACGATTTACTATCCCATCCTCGCTATTATTGGTGTCCCTGGTAAGTCACTGTATCCAACTATTAGATCTATAAATCATATTTCACTGATTTAGTGTTCTTGTCATGTAAATCTTGGGAAGACTTAAGCCACAGTCTTCAGTCTCTATCTCACATTCCACTCTGCATCCACTTTCCGCATTCCCCTCTCTACCCAATGTCTGAGGCTGAAACAGACGGTTGGAACCTCTATTTTCTACCTGAGCTGAGTTCATTGCCATATTCCGCCTATTACCAACCCTACCTATTAAAACCTCTGTAATATCACCCATCACCACCTCTGCCCATCTGCTAATAATCCCTCATCTGTGCCGTTGTTAAATCCACACTTAACTATTCCAATTCTATCCTGATTACCCTCCCAGTTATCAACCTCCATAAACCACAGCCCATCCTGGTCTCTGCTGCCTACATCCTAATTCACACCAAATCCCGATCACCCATTACCCCTGTGCTCACTGATCTACATTGGCTCCTGGTCTGGCAGCACCTTAATTTTAATATTCTCTTCTTGTGTTTGAATCCCTCCATGGCCTCACCCCTCCAATTAGTCCCATTACCCTTCCATGTCACATATTCTTGTAAATCTTATGCCTTCAAGTCTTTTTCCAATTCCCTTTCAGAAGTGAGCTGTTTTCACTCTATATCTTCCCCTGCTGTGATTTTCACTCTATGACGGCACTGGTGCCAACGGTATGGAAACCTGGATCTGTAAAATGATGTGAACTGAACTGCCGGCCACATCTAGTGTGGCCTGCACAGTGCCCCATGCTGGGCAGGGAACTAGCCTGGGTATACTGTGCATGTGCTGTCAGTGTGAGGAAGGGTTTGAGTTGATGTCAATCTGCCATTCCGACAGCTTTGATGTATGTCTTTGAAACATTGTCTTTGCATGTCCACTGACTGCCTGTGTCAGTCACTCTCAGCTGAACATACATTCAGCAGCACGACGGACCCCCTCTGGTGTTAGTTAAAAGGATCAGGTATCCAACTTAAAGGTGAGGGTTTTTTGACTTACTTCTGCTATTGTAAAGTTGGTGGAGGTTCTGTGGATGTGTTGTGAGCTGCTGCAGACATTCAGGGAGGGCAGAGGATTTGGTGAACCAGCTCTGGACGAGGTATGGGGACTGTAGTTACAGTGTCTCTGGGTCTGAAACATGACCAACTAATGGAGCAGAGGCTGCAGCGAGAGGAGTCTCTGTAAAGAGGGAGGAGGAGGGGGCTCTGTCCTTCCAACCCGGTTTTCCCAAGAGCATTTTTCCTACCTACACCTAATCCAGGAGCAGTGTGTGAAGTGACTCTGATTCAATGAGGATGCGGTCACAGAGCTGTGTCACCTCCTGTAACACGACCTGGAGCCTCACACCAGGGTGAGGACGGAGCTATCGGTGGCTGTTAAAGTCACAGTTTCATTGATCTTCACTGCATCCAGATCTTTCCCCAGGCAGGAGTGGGCGGCATATCCAACATAGCCACAGAGAGTCATCGAGTCATTTACGACACAGGAGGAGACCAGTCGGACTCTCCATGTGTCTCTCTGTATAACAATCCAGTCGGTCCCATTCCCCCACTCAATCCTCGTATCCCTGCAAGTTCATTTCCTTCAGGTGCCCATCCAATTTCCTTTTGAAATCATTGATTGTGTTCGCTTCCATCACCCTCATGGGCAGTGAGTTCCAGCTCATTACCATCCACTGTGTAAAAAAGTTCTTCCTCATATTCCCCCTGCATCTCTTACCCAAAACCTTCCATCTGTGTCCCCTATTCCGTGTTTCATCAGTTAATGGGAACAGTTTTTCCTTGTCTATCTTATCTAAGCCTATCATAATCTTGTACACTTCTTTCAAATCTCTCTCAATCTCCTTTACTCCAGGGAGAGCAACTCCATCTTCTCCAAACTAACCTTGTAACTAAAACACCCCAATCCCTGGAAGCATTCTTGTATTCTAGTAGAATCATATAAAGTTAAGGCGCAGAAATCGGCCACTTGGCCCATCTTGTCTGCGCCAGCCAGAAAATGATCCACCTATTCTAATCCCACCTTCCAGCATTTGGTGCGTAGAGCTGCAGATTACAGTACTTAAGGTGGATATCCAGACTATTTTTGAATGAGTTGAGGGTTTCTGCCTCAACTATCCTTTCAGGTAGTGAATTCCAGACCCTCACCACTCTCATCTCCCCTCTGATCTTTCTACCAATCACTTTAACTCTATCCCCCCTCTTCCATGCTATGGTGAATAGAGTCTTCAACTCCTCTCTATCCAGGCCCGTTATAATTTTGTACATTTCAATCAGATCACCCCTCAGCCTTCTCTGTTCCAAGGAGAACAACCCCTGTCTATCCAATCTTTCTTCATAGCTGCATTTTTCTATTCCTGGCAAGATCCTCGTAAATCTCCTGTGTACCCTCTCTGGTGCAATTACATCTTTTCTGTAATGAGCTAACCAGAGCTGTACACAGCACTCAAGTTGTGGCATAAACAATGAGTTATACAGTTCCAGCATCACCTCCCTGTGCCTGTATCCTATACCTGGGCTAATAAAGGAAAGGATTCCATATGCCTTCCTAACCACCTTATCGATCTCTGCTGCTACTTTCAGGGATGTGTGGACATTCAATCCAAGGTCCCTCACTTTCTCTACTTCTCAGTATTTTGACATTATTCCTGTATTCCTTGTTTGACCTCCACAAATGCATCACCTCATATTTCTCCAAGTTGAATTCCATTTGCCACGTTTCTGCCCATCTGACCAGGCCATCAATATATTTCTGCAGTCTACAGCTATCCTCCTCGCTATCTACCACACGGCCAATCTTCGTGTCGTCTGCAAGCATCTTGATCATGCCCCCTACATTTACGTCCAAATCGTTAACTTTCACCACAAAAAGCAGGGGACCCAGTACTGAGCCCTGTGGAACGCCACTGGAAACAGCCTTCCAGTCTCTAAAACAGCAGTCAACAATAACCCTTTCTTTCCTGCCACTGAGCCAATCTTGTATCCACCTTGCTGCATTTCCCTGGATCCCGTGGGATTTTATTTTTTGAGCCAGTCTGCCATGTAGGACCTTGTCAAAAGCCTTGCTAACATCCAAGTAGACCACATCAACTGCACTACCCTCATTTATCTTCCTTGTTGCTTCTTCAAAACCTTCGATCAATTTTTTGAAACAATATCTTCCCTTAACAAATCCATACTGACTATCCTAAATTAAGTAGAGGTGGTGAGTACAGAAGAAGGCAAGTTATGCCGAACTTTTATAAAGCTCTGGTTAGGCCCCAACTGGAGTACTGCATCCAATTCCATTCACCATAGTTTCGGAAGGATGTGAGGGTCCTTGACAGGGTGCAAAGGAGATTTACCAGAATGGTTCCAGAGATGGAGGATTTTAGCGACAAAGTTAGTTTGGAAAAGCTGGGATTGTTTTTCTTTGAGTAAAGGAGATTGAGGGGAGATTTGATAGAGGTATACAAGATGATGTCATATTTGGATAAGGTAGACAGGAAAAGATGTTCCCATTAGTTAATGGTACAAGGACTAGAGTTAAGGTTGTGGCAAGAGATACAGGGGGATGTGAGGAACAACCTTTTTTACAGAGCGAGTGGGAATGGCCTGGAAATCACTGCCTACGAGGGTGGTGGAAGCGGAGATGGTGAATGATTTCAAAAGGATATTGGATGAACACTTGAGGGAAATCGACTTGCAGGTATATGGAGACAGAACTGGGGAATGAGACTGACTGGATTTATCTACAAAGCTGGCATGGACTCGAAATGACTATGACTCTCTGACAGGGGATTACTATTACTACTGCTTTCCTACACTTGGAAAATTTATAATGGACTGGACAGTATCACCCTGTTGAACCCCATGATGTAAGTGAAATGTTTGATGTCCCAGAACGTGGTTAACAAATGTCCTTCACAAACAGAGTAAATCAGTTCAGTCCCACTCACAATTCTGGATCATTCACAATGGGGAGTAGTTTCTCCTGGTTTTCTCTACATAGGACAGTAGCCAGGCTTTTCACAGTGTCCCCTACCTCCATGTGGAAAGTATTGTCAGGGTTAGGTGAGATCAGACACGTTACCGATGTGACAGCTTTCTTCAGTTGTGTTGCTGCTTCTGTGCTCTCTTCAGTCCAACTGGGTTAAAACTGGTCAATATCACCATTAGGTAGTTCATAAAGAGGAGTCACAGTCTCTGCAAATCGAGGGATGAGGGTCCACTGATACCCCACCAACCTGAGAATAGGACACAGGGCAGTCTTTGAGGTGGACAGGGGTAGACACTGGATGAGGGTCCACTGATACCCCAGCAGCCTGAGGATAGGACACAGGGCAGTCTTTGAGGTGGACAGGGGTAGACACTGGATGAGGGTCCACTGATACCCCAGCAGCCTGAGGATAGGACACAGGGCAGTCTTTGAGGTGGACAGGGGTAGACACTGGATGAGGGTCCACTGATACCCCAGCAGCCTGAGAATAGGACACAGGGCAGTCTTTGAGGTGGACAGGGGTAGACACTGGATGAGGGTCCACTGATACCCCAGCAGCCTGAGGATAGGACACAGGGCAGTCTTTGAGGTGGACAGGGGTAGACACTGGATGAGGGTCCACTGATACCCCAGCAGCCTGAGGATAGGACACAGGGCAGTCTTTGAGGTGGACAGGGGTAGACACTGGATGAGGGTCTGCTGATACCCCACCAGCCTGAGAATAGGACACAGGGCAGTCTTTGAGGTGGACAGGGGTAGACACTGGATGAGGGTCTGCTGATACCCCACCAGCCTGAGGATAGGACACAGGGCAGTCTTTGAGGTGGACAGGGTAGACACTGGATGAGGGTCCGCTGATACCCCACCAGCCTGAGAATAAGACACAGGGCAGTCTTTGAGGTGGACAGGGGTAGACACTGGATGAGGGTCTGCTGATACCCCACCAGCCTGAGGATAGGACACAGGGCAGTCTTTGAGGTGGACAGGGGTAGACACTGGATGAGGGTCTGCTGATACCCCACCAGCCTGAGGATAGGACACAGGGCAGTCTTTGAGGTGGACAGGGGTGGACACTGGATGAGGGTCCACTGATACCCAACCAGCCTGAGGATAGGACACAGGGCAGTCTTTGAGGTGGACAGGGGTAGACACTGGATGAGTGTCCACTGATACCCCACCAGTCTGAGGATAGGACACAGTGCAGTCTTTGAGGTGGACAGCGGTAGACACTGTATGTGGGTCCGCTGAAACACCACCAGCCTTAGGATAGGACACAGGGTAGTCTTTGAGGTGGACAGCGGTAGACACTGTATGTGGGTCCGCTGAAACACCACCAGCCTGAGGATAGGACACAGGGCAGTCTTTGAGGTGGACAGGGGTAGACGCTGGATGGGCTGATGCTGAATGATCCAATCTGGACACCTAGAAACGTGACATGATCTTGCACCAGCTGGGCCTTACGTGGATGGTCTTTTAGACTAGCTCCCAAAGTAGCTGCAGAAGTTCCAGTAAAAGGGTTAAATGTGTGGACACGGTCTGTGGGAATGAGGAGGCGATCATCAATTTATTTCAGCAAGCAGGAAGACTGTGAAAACTTCATAAGGTCCCCGGCCATATGTTTGTGTAAAATAGTGTGGTTATTGTGGAATCCCTTGTAACAGACATATCCAGGGGTATCTTTGGACCTCAGAAGTGAATGTGAATTTAAATTGTTTCTCTAGTTTTACTGGGATACTCCAATAACCATTAGAGATATCCATGGTGCTGAAGACAGTCCTGCCGCTGGGAATTCGGGTGAGTAGGGTGGGTGTCTATCAGACAACCGGGTGCATACAGGGGTGACTGTGTTGAGTTTGTGGTGGTTAACAGTCAGTCTCCAGCTACCATCCCGTTTTCTAACTGGCCAAATGGGGCAGTTAGTTAGTAATGAATGTGTCTTTGTGAACTACACCCTGGTATAACAATGACCTGATAGTGTCTGGAATATATGATATAATCTCAGCTCGGTAAGAATACTGCTTCATGGAGCATGCAATGGTCAGTTAATTTCTTCAGGTCTGCTCATGTTTCCACAGTCATCTTTATGGGTTGTGAATACACTCAGCACCGACTCGAGAATCGCCTGCAGCTCAGGGTCATCAGAGGTGACTGGTTCACACTCCTCTGATATTTTAATCATGAATATTGAGGTTACACTGGACACCAGAGTAGGGGTATGTTTTAATGTTCTACAATATACAAATATAGGGATAATCAATTACTGCTGATAACCTTTGAGCACATTACTGCCCAGTAGTCCCTGTCCATTGTGCAGGATCATATAAAAGGGAGTCAGGACTTTGAAATGAACTCTGTTCCCTCTCCTACACCACTGTAAGATCTGATCTCGGGTCACAGTTTAAGCAAAAGGAGGTCGAAGGGTCACAAGCAGTTTATTGCAGGGAAACTATTGGAAAATATTCAGAGGGACCGGATTAATCTCCACGTGGAGAGGCAGGGATTAATCAGGGATTGTCAGTATGGCTTTGTCAGGGGGAGATCGTGTCTAACTAACTTGATTGAATTTTTTCGAGGCATTGACTAGATGTGTAGATGAGGGTAAAGTAGTTGATGTATTCTACATTGACTTCGGTAAGACATTTGATAGGGTTCGACATGTGAGATTGGTTAAGAAGGTAAGCGCCCATGGGATCCAGGGAAATTTGGTAAATTGGATCCAAAATTGGCTCAGCGGCAGGAGGCAGAGGGTGATTGTCAAGGGTTGTTTTTGCGAGTGGAAGCCTGTGACCAGTGGTGTAATGCAGGGATCGGTGCTGGGACCCTTGCTGTTTGTAGTGTACATTAATGATTTGGACGTGAATATAGGAAGTATGACCAGTAAGTTCGCAGCTGACACGAAAATCTTTGGTGTTGTAAATAGTGAGGAGGAGAGCCTTCGATTACATGTCGGTTTAGATGGGCTAGTAAGATGGGCAGAGAAGTGGCAAATGGAATTTAATCCTGAGAAGTGTGAGGTGATGCATTTTGGGAGGACTAACAAGGCAAGGAAACATACAGTGGATGGTAGGACGCTAGTATGTACAGAAGGTCAGAGGGACCTTGGTGTACTTGTCCATAGATGACTGAAGGCAGCAGCACAGGTAGGGAATGTGGTTAGAAAGGCATTTGGGACACTTGCCTTTATTAGCTGAGGCATAGAATATAAGAGCAGGGAGGTTATGATGGAGCAGTATAAAAATCCAGTTAGGCCACAACTGGAGTACTGTGTATAGTTCTGGTTGCTGCACTATAGGAAGGATGTGATAGCACTGGAGGCGGAACAGAATAGATTCACCAGGATGTTGCCTGGGCTGGACAATTTCAGCTGTGAAGAGCGACAGTAAAGTCCAGTGTTATTTCCCTTAGAGCAGAGAAGGTAATGAAGGTCATGATTGAGGAATGCAAAATTATGAGGGGCATTGATAGGTTAGATAGGAATAATCTTTTTCCCTTAGCGGAGGGGTCAATAACCAGGGGCATAGATTTAAGGTAAGGGGCAGGAGGTTTAGAGGGGATTTGAGGAAAAGAATTTTCACCCAGAGGGTGGTTGGTATCTGGAACACACTGCCTGAAGGGGTGGTAGAGGCACGAACACTCACATTTCAGAAATATTGAGATGAGCACTTGAAACGCCATACCAAACAAGGCGACAGGCCAAGTGCTGGAAACTGGGATAGGAATAGTTAGGTGCTTGATGGCTGTCACAGACACAGTGGGCCGAAGGTCATGTTTCTGTGCTGTATATCTCTATGACTCTATTGAGGACTAACAGTTCAAATACCGCACAACATCAGAATAAATATAGTGGACATATGACCTGTGGCAAGTGAGAATGGCTTTCTGGCTATGGATCAGATGTTAGAAGCTATTATTAAAGACGTTATAGTAGGGCAGGTAGAAACATTCAAGGTGATCAGGCAGAGTCAACATGTTTTTGTGAAAGGGAAATCATGCTTAACCAATTTATTGGAGTTCTTTGAATAAGTAACATGTGTTGTTGGTAAAGGGGGACTGGGAGATGTTCTGTACTTAGATTTCCAGAAGGCATCTGATAACGTTCCACATCAAACCTCATTGTGGAAAATAAAAGCTCATGGTGTATTGGGTAACATATTGGCATGGATGGAAGATTGGCGAACTAACAGGAAACAGCGTAGGCATAAATGGGTCATTATTATGGCCGGCAAGATGTAACGTGTGGTGTGCCAGAGGGGTCAGTGCTGGGGACTCAACTTTTTACAATTTATATAAATGATTTTGATGAGTGGACCGAAGGTATGCTTGCTAAATTTGCTAATGATTCCAAGATAGTTAAGAAGATAAATTCTGAAGAGGACATAAGGACGCTACAAAGGGATATAGATAGGTTAAGTGAGTGGTCAAAGATCCAGCAAATGGAGTATAATGTGGGAAAAGGTGAAATTGTCCATTGTGGCCGGAAGGTTTGTCTGTCACCTCGAGACTTGACTATTCTAACACACTCCTGGCTGCTCTCCCACATTCTACTCTCTGTAACATTGTGATCATGCAAAGCTCTGCTGCCAACTTCTAATTTACACCAGATTCTGTTCACCCAACATCCCTGTGCTCACTTACCTACATTGGCTCTTGGTCCAGTAACACCTCAATTTTACTATTCTCACTCGTATGATCAAATCCCTCCACGGCCTCAGCCCTCTGATTATCCCAATCCCCTGCCCATTTCCAATATTCCTGAAACGTGTTCATCTTAAAATCTTTATCTAATTCCATTTTAAAGTGAGTTCCTTCCCTCTCTCTCTCTCTCTGATCACACATTTCATCTCTCCAGCTCTACTGGTGCTGTGGAAGTTTGGATCCAGAAAATGGTGTGAGCTGCACTGCCGGTCACATCCAGCACATTGTACAGGAAACCCAGGCTGGCCGGGGTGCAAGCGTGGGTGTAACGTGTGAGTGTCTGTAGTGTGAGGAGGGTCTGAATATGATGTCGATCAGCCATTCCGGCAGCTTTGATGGACGTCTTTGAAACTTGGTCTTTGCATGTCCACTGACCGCCTGTGTTAGTCACTCTCAGCTGAACAGACATTCAGCAGCACGAGGAACCCCCTCTAGTGTTATTTAAAAAGACCAGGCATCCAACTTACAGGTGAGGGGCTTTTGACTTACTTCTGCTATTGTAAAGTTATTGGAGGTGCTGTGGATGGTTTTCTGGAGGTTGTGTTGTGAGCTGCTGCAGACATTCAGAGAGGACAGAGGATTTGGTGACCCAACTCTGGACAAGGTATGGGGACTGTAGTTACAGTGTCGCTGGGTCTGTAACATGAAAAACACATGGCGCAGAGGCTGCAGAGAGGGGAATCTCTGTCAGGAGGGAGAAGGAGGGGGCTCTGCCCTACCCACCCCTTGTTTTCCAAGAGCACAAAGAGCAGTGGTCCTAATTCCGAGCCCTGGGGATCTCCACTGTATACTCCCATCGAGTCTGAACAACAAACTTTCACCACTTCTCTCTGTTTACTGTTCCTTAGCCAATGTTATATCCACACTGTCACTGTCCCTTTAATCCATCGGGTTCAGTTTTCCTAAGCTGTCTATTGAATGTCACTTGATCAAACACCTTTTGAATGTCCATATATATTACTTCAATCACACTAGCCTCTTCAACCCTCTCCATTGTTTTATCAAAGAACTGCATCAAGTTTACCTCACCACCACCTCTCTCCACTCCTCCAATGTTGTTAAAATATCAGACTGCTTATCCGACATCCAGTACTGGATGAGCAGAAATGTCCTCCAATTAAATATTGGGAAGACTGAAGCCATTGTTTTCACTCCCCACTCCAACACTGTTCCCTTGCTATTGATTCCATCCCTCTCCCTGTATCAGTCTGAGATTCAGAAAGTCTGTTTGCAACCTTGGTGTCACAGTTGACCACAAAATGATTTTATAACATAATATTCATTCTATCACCAGGACCGCCTGTTTCCACCTCAGTAACAGCACGTAACATCACCCCTGTTTCAGCCCATCTGCTGCTGAAACTCATTCATGCCCTCATTTCCCATAGAAATGACTATTCCAACACGCTCCTGTCTGGTCTCCTGCATGCTACTCTCTGTTAGCTTGAAGTCCTCTAGAACTCTGCTGCCCATGTCCTAATTCGCAGCAAGTGCCATTCACATATCACTGACCGATATTGACTCCAGATCAAATAATGTCTTTATTTAAATTCTCCACCTTGTTTTCCCTCCAGGACCTCATCTCCCGTCCTGTATCTGTAATTTCCAGCCCCACAACCCTTCAATATATCTGTGCTCCTCTAATTCAGGCCTCTTCTGCGTCCCTCCTTATTGCTGTTGTTATTCCTGATGAATCTCTGTCTCCAGCTATTAGCCCGACAACCATTGCTAACGGTATTATAGTTCTTGTAATTTACCCTCATCTCTCCTGCTGTTGCTGCCCCTGGTAAGTCTTTATTTCCACATATAAGATCTGTAAACCCTGGTTCACTGAAATACTGTTCAAGTAATTTAGTTTGTTTTTTTCGAAGAATGAAGCCAGTGTTATTGGTCTCCATCAGAAATTCAGTCCCCTATCTGTGAACCACATACCCCTCCCTGCCCAATGTCTGAGGCGGAACCAGACAGTTTGCAACCGCTGTGTTCTATTTAAACCTGAGCTGAGTTCATCTCCATATTCTCTCCATCACAAACCCTGCCTACTCCACCTCTGCCTCGGCCCATCTGCTGCATAAACCCTCATCTGTACCTTTGTTAAATTTACACTTGACTATTCCAATTCTATCCTGGTCATCCTCCCAGTTATAAACCTCCATAAACTACTGCCCATCTAGAACTCTGCTACCTGTTTCCTCACTCACACTAAATCCCGATTATCCATCACCCCGGTGTTCACTGATATATAATGGCTCCAAGTCTGGCAGCACCTTAATTTAAATATTCTCATTCTTGTGTTAGAATCCCTCCATGGCATCACCCCTCCAATTAGTCCAATTCCCCTGTACATTCCCATATTCTGGAAAATCTTTCGCCTTCAAATCTGTTTCCATGTCCCCCTTTAAAGTGAATTTCCTTCCCTCTCTATCTCTCCCTGGTGGTGATTTATGGCTCTACAGCACCACTGTTGCCCACACTTTGGAAGCAAGGATCCACAAAAGGATGTGATATGAGTTACCAGCCACTTCCGGTGTGGTCTGCACACTGCCCCGTGCTGTGCCCGGGTGTACATTGTGTGTGCTAGTAGCATGAGGAGTTGTGGAATGTCACGTCAAACTTCTGTTCCAGCAGCTTTGACGTATGTCTTTGAAACTTGGACTGTGCATGTCCACCATAAATGTTTGTTGCTTGGAAAGCATAGCATAATTAATTTCAAGCAGCACGGATATGCTAATGACAAATCCTGTCTGGAAAACTTCAACAAGAACTTACCCCAAGGCACTTCACAGCAGCATTATGAAACAAAGTATGTCACTGAGCCACAAAGGAAGATATTAGGTTAGGTTTCCAAACGCTTGGTCAAAGAGGCAGGTTTTAAAGAAGTGTCTTAAAGGAAAAAAGCGAGGTGGAGAGGTGGAGCTGTGAAGGGAGGATATTCCAGAGTTTGGGGCCGAAGCAACTGAAGGTGTGGCCACAAATGGTAGAGTAATTAAAATCAGGGATGCACAAGAGGCCAGAATTAGAGGAGCAGAGATATCTCAGAGGTTTGTGGGGCAGGAGGAGATTACAGTTATCGTGAGGGGTGAGGCCATGGACGGATTTGAAACAAGGCTGAGAATTTTAATATCAAGACATTGTTTGACTGTGAGCTGATGTAGGTCAGTGATCGGGGAATGGGACTTGTTGCAAGTTAAGACACAGACTGCAGAGTTTTAGATGACTTCAAGTTTACAGATAGTAGAATGTGGGAGAATGAGTTGGAATAGTCTAGTCTACAGGTAATGAAAGCATGAAGGAGAGCTTCAGCAGCAGATGAGTTGAGACAGGGGTGAAGTTGGGCAATGTTATTGAGGTGGAAATAGGTCGTCATAGTGATGGCACGAATATAAGCTTGGAAGCTCATTGTGTGGTCGAATGCCACGGAATCACAGAATTGTTACAGCACAGAAGGTGGCCATTCAGTCCATCGTGTCTGTACTGGCTCTCCAAAAGAACAATTCGTCTAGTGTCACTCCCCTGCCTTCTCCCTGTAACTCTGTACAATCTTCCTTTTCAGATAACTATCCAATTTCTTCCTGAATGCCTCGATTGAATCTGCCTCCACCACACTCTCAGGTAGTGCATTCCAGACCTTAACCACTCACTGTGTGAAAACGTTTTCCTCATGTCACTGCTGCTTCTTTTACCAATGACTTTAATTCTTTGTCCTCTCGTTGTCGATCCTTTCAGGAATGGGAACAGTTTTCCCGATCCACGCTGCCCAGACGCATCATAATTTTGAATACCTTTTTTCAAATCTTCTCTCAGCCTTCTCTTCTCGAAGGAAAATGTTCCAACTTCTCCAGTCTATCTTCAGAACTGATATTCTTCATCCCTGGAACCATTCTTGTGAATGTTTTTTCACACTCTCCAATGTCTTCACGTTACCTAAAGTGTGGTGCCCAGAACTAGACGTAATACTGCAACTGAGGCCGAACTAGTGTCTCGTAGAAGTTCAAAATAACCTCTTTGCTCTTGTATTCCATGCTGCTGTTAACAAAGCCCAGGATACTGTATGTTTCATTAACTACTCTCTCAACTTGTCCCGCCCCCTTTCATGACCTATGCACATATACATCCAGGTCCCTCTGCTCCTCACCCCCTTTAGAATTGTACCCTTTATTATACATTGTCTTTCCATGTTCTTCCTACCAAAATGAATCACTTCACATTTCTCCACATTGAACTTCATCTGCCACCTGTCTGTCCATTCCACTAACTTGTCTATGTCCGTTTGATTTTCTACAATTTACTCCTCACAGTTCACAATGCTTCCAAGTTTTGTATCATCTGCAAACTTTGAAATTGTGTCCTGTGCACCGAGGTCTAGGTCATTAATATTTGTCAGGAAGAGAAAGGGTCCCAACACTGATCCCTGGGAAATTCCATTACAAACCTTAAATAAAAACAAAAAGTGCTGGAAAGACGCAGCAGGTCTGGCAGCATCTGTGGAGAGAAAAGCAGAGTTAACGTTTCAGTTCTGTGACCTTTCATCAGAATTGGCAAAGGTTAGAAATGTAATAGGTTTTAAGCAAATAAAGCAGGGGTGGGGCAAAAGAGAACAGAAGAGCTGTTGATAGAACAGAGGGTCGGAGAGATTAACTGACCAGGAGGTCATGGGGCAAAGGCAAAGAAAGTGTGCTAGTTGTGCGGCGAAAGACAAAGCATTAGTGTAGTGAGGGTGTTAAATGACAGAATAATGAACAGCCCTAGCTAAAAGCACCAACATATAAAATCAGTTTAATGCTGGCACATGGCAAAAAATGATAAAACAAAATAATCGTTGAACTCAGTGTTCAGACCGACAGGCTGTAGAGTGCCTAATCGAACAATGAGGTGATGTTCCTCGAGCTGGCGTTGATGTTCACTGGAACACCGCAGCAGGCTAAACGCAGATTGGGTGACCGCTTTGTGGAACACCTCCACTCAGTCCAAAAGTGTGACACCGAGCATCCGCTCGCTTATCATTTCAACACCCTCCATCCCCCACCCCAGCTCTAATTGTCACATTTCTGTACTTGTGTTTCCCCCAAAACCCCCACTTTGCCAGTTCTGATGAAAGGTCACCGACTTGAAACATTAACTCTGCTTCTCTCTCCACAGATGCTGAGTATTTCCAGCACTTTCTGTTTATATTTCAGATTTCCAGCATCCACAGTATTTTGCTTCGATTCCACTACAAACCTTACTCCAGCCCGAAAAGCATCCATTAATCACTTCTCTCTGTTTCCCGTCACTCAACCAGCTTAGTTTCATGTTGCTACTGTTGGTTTTATTTGATGAGCTATAACTTTGCTCATAGGTCTGTTGTGTAGCACTTTATCAAATGCCTTTTGGAATTCAATTTATACCACATCAACATCATTGCCCTCATCAAACTTTCTTTTTACCTTTTCAAAAAACTCCAGCCATTTAGTTAAACACAATTTTCCCTTAATTAACACCCATTTGTCCAAGTGCCCATTAATTTTATCCCAAATGTGACACCAAGGTTGCAATTAAACTGTCTGACTCTCAGACTGTTACCAGGGAGAGGGATGGAATAAATAGCAAGGTAACAGAGTTGGAGTGGGGAGTGAAAATAATGGCTTCAATCTTCCCAATATTTAATTGGCGGAAATTTCTGCTCATCCAGTACTGGATGTCGGATAATCAGTCTGATAATTTAACAACAGTGGAGGTTTGGAGAGAGGTGGTGGTGACAGTACATAACTGACAGTACATGGGTTCCCGCAACTCCTTTTTGTAAACAAGGTGTAAAATTTACAGCCCTCCAGTCCTCTGTCATCACTCTCATATACAAAGAGAATTGACAGATTCTGTCCGGTGCCTCTGCTATTTTCACCATTCATTCTCTCACGAACCCTCATAATTCCCATCCTAACTGGATAAATGTTTAGTTTATTGTGGTACAAAAAGTATTTGATTGAAAGGATTAACTAAATGTGTTTGTTCAGTGACTGTAATTAATGTCAGTCACCATGGGCCCTAATTGTGTCACTGGAGGTTTTTCCTCTTCTATTAATAAGGGACTCCTTTCATTGTGGTATCCCATAATGTCAGCAGGAGCATCATCCCCGACACTAACAGGGATCAGCAGCTCCAGAGAGAGGGAGAGGATAGATCAGAATCTGAGAACAATAGATTGGAATGTTACAACAATGGATCAGAATCTGAGAACAATAGATTGGAATGTTACAACAATGGGTCAGAATCTGAGAACACTAGATTGGAATGTTACAACAATGGGTCAGAATCTGAGAACAATAGATTGGAATGTTACAACAATGGGTCAGAATCCGAGAACAATAGATTGGAATGTTACAACAATGGGTCAGAATCTGAGAACAATAGATTGGAATGTTACAACAATGGGTCAGAATCTGAGAACAATAGATTGGAATGTTACAACAATGGGCAGGAGTTCCATCTGGGCGTTTGACTTTCTCTCTGCAAATTATGATTTTCTGCCATTAAACACTCGGATCTATTACGCACTGAAGATTATTCAACACATTTTCTATCCCATCCTGGCTATTATTGGTGTCCCTGGTAAGTCTCTCTATCCAGCTATTAATTCCATAAACCATGTTTAACTGCATTACCGTTCTTGTCATTTACTCTGCCCTCCTTTCTACTTTTGTTCTTCTTGGCAAATCTCCATCTCCAGATATTAACTTTATAAAACTACGTGCATTAGAGTTCTTGTAATTTACTCTCTCATCTGTACTGCTGTTGCTGTCCCTGGTAAGTCTCTACTTCCTGCTATGAGATCTGGAAACCTTGTTTCACGGAAATAATGTTCTTGCAGCTTTAATTTTGGGAAGAGTGGAGCTAGTGTGATCGGTCTCCATAAGCAATTCTGTCCCCTATCCATGAACCACTTCCTCCCTGGCCAATGTCTGAGGCTGAACCAGACTGTTTACAACCTCTGTGTTCTATATAAACCAGAGCTGAGTTCATCTCCATCACCAACCATGCCTAATACCACCGATGTAACATCACCCGTTTCCTCCACTGCCTCAGCCCATTTGCTGCATAAAGCCTCATCTGTGCCTTTCTTAAATGCACACTCGACTATTCCAATTTTCCAATTCTATTCTGGTCACCCTCCCAGTTAAAAATCTTCATAAACCACAGCCCATCCAGAACTCTGCTGCCTGCAATCTAACTCACACCAAATCCTGATCAGCCATCACCCCTATGCTCACTGATCTACATTGTCTCCTGGTCTGGCACCACCTTAATTTTAATATTCTCTTTCTTTGTTTGAACATCCTCCATGGCCTCACCCCTCCAATTCCCCGACATAATTCCTATATTCCTGCCAATCTTTTGCCATGAAGTCTTTTCTTCAATTTCTCTTTTGAAGTAACTGTTTGAAAAGGCACTGTTTGAAAGTTAGGGATCGCACTTTTAGGGCAGAGATGAGGAGATTTTTTTCCTCTCAGAGGGTTGTGTGACTTTGGAACACTCTGCCTCTGAAGGTGGTGGTGGCGGGGGCATTGACTATTTTTAACCCAGAGGTAGATAGATACTTGTTGGGCAAGGGAATCAAAGGTTATCGGGAGTAAATGGGAGTGTGGAATTCGAGACAGAAACAGATCAACCATGATCATATTAAATGGTGGAGCAGGCTCGATGGGCTGAATGGCCTACTTCTGCTCCGAATTCATGCGGTCATATGGTCTTCCTCTCTATATCTACTCCTGGCAATGATTTTCAGCTCTTCAGCATCACTGGGCCCAACGCCATGGAAGCTTGGATTCTTAAAATGGTACGAGCTAAGCTGCTGGTCACTTCCAGTGCTCAATGCTGCACAGGGCTCGAGCCCCAGTTCACCAAGCACGTGCTCGTAGTGTAAGGAGGGATTTGAATGTGACATCTATCAGCCATTCCAGCAACTTTGATGTATGTCGTTGAAACTTGGTCTGTGCATGTCCACTGACCGCATGTGTTACTCACTCTCAGTAGTTACAGTGTCTCTGGGTCTGTAACATGACCAAAAAATGGAGCAGAGGCTGCAGAGAGGAGAAGCTCTGTAAAGAGGGAGGAGGAGGGGGCTCTGCCCTACCCACTCAGAGTTTTCCAAGACCACTTTTCATAACTACACCTAACCCAGGAGCAGTGTGTGAGGTAACTCTGATTCAATAAGGTGGTCACAGAGCTGTGTCACCTCCTGTAACACGACCTGGAGCCTCACGCCAGGGTGAGGACGGAGCTGCCAGTGGCTGTTAAAGTCACAGTTTCATTGAACTTCTATGTATCTGGATCTTTCCAGACAAGAGCAGGAGACGTATCCAACATCGAGTCATGTACGACATAGAAGGAGGCCATTCATCCCATCATGTCCATGCTGGCTCTCCATGGAACAATCCAGTCAGTCCCACTGCCCCGCTCAATCCCTGTAGCAAATTTATTTCCTTCAGGTGCCCACCAGCTTTCATTTGAAATCACTGATTGTCTCTGCTTCCACCACACTTGTGGGCAGTGAGTTCCAGATCATTAACACCCGCTGCATAAGAAAAAATTTCTTCCTCACATTCCCCCTGCATCTCTTGTCCAAAACCTTCAATCCGTGCCCCTAGAGCTTCTTCCATTAATTAATGGGAACACTTTTTCATTGCCTAAATTATCTAAACCTGTCTAAATCTTGTAACCTAACCTTGTAACTAAAATCCTCCATCCCTGGAACCATCCTGTTAAATCTCCTCAGCACCATTTCAAGGGGCTCCACAATCTTTCTGAAGTGTGGTGGCCAGAAGTGGACACAATAGTCCAGCTGAGACCTAACCAGAGATTTTAAACGCTGTTCATAACTTCCCTGCTTTTGAACTCAATACCTCTATTTTTGAAATGTACGATTATATGTGTTTTACTAACAAATCTCTCAATATGTCCTGTCACCTTTAAAGATGGATATTCATGCACCCACAGGTCTCTCTGTTCCTGCACACTGTTTACAACTGTCACCCATATTGCCTTCCTATCCTTTCTGTCAAAATGTCTCACCTCACACTTGTCTCACATTTCCATCTGCCACTTGTCTGCCCATTCTAATCAGTATCTATGTCCTGTCACAGGTGGTTCTGAATATCCTCACTGTTTGTCACAGCTCCAAGTTTGGTATCAGAGACAGATTTTGAAATTCTACTCTGTATTCCAAGATCCAAGTCATTGATGCACAGCAAAATAAAACAATGGCCCTCGCACTGACCCTGGGGGAACACTCACTGTCTAACATCTTCCAGTCTGAAAAACTGTCATTTACTATGATACACTGTTTTCTGTACATTATCCATCTTTTATCCAATTGCACACTGACCAGCCCATTCCTTGAGACTCAATGTTGGTAATTAACCTTTTATGTGGTATTTTATCAAACACATTCTTCAAACCAAGAGAGACAACATCCATCACATTCCCTTCAGCATCCTTCTCTGTTGCATCATTAAAAAATGCAATTATATTTCACAAACATGACTTTCCTTTTGTAAATCTATGCTGGCTATCTTAAATTAACTCAAACCTCTTCAGATGTCTGTTGTTTTATCGCCTGATTATTATTCTAAAACCTTTCCCACCACTGATTTTGGACGAACTGGCCTGTAGTTGTGAGGCCTGTGTGTTGTCCATTGATATATCTGCTGTGTGACGGAGGCCACCTATGTCGGGTGAGGTGAATAATACTGTCTGCTCCCTTAGCAGGGAGAAGTAGGATGAGAGATCCCGTGGCTTTGTCAGAATAGCAGGATTCCTGATGGTGTAGGTGGTTCTGCGAGGCCTCCAAGTCAACGGGGAGAGGGACAAGAACTGAAAGATCTCTCACTCCATTAATGGTGTGTGAGCATGCCCAGTACATCATGTTGGTGAGTGTCCACTATCCTGGCAGCAGCCACCATACCTTCATTCTGAAGCAGTCAGACATTCCCATGACCATCAGGAATCTGTAGAGAAAAATATGCGGCTCCTCGGAGACAATGATTACCCCAATCTTTACATTACAATCGCACCAGGAATCCGGAGGCCACATCAGGAGGAGGAGGAGGAGGAGTGGAGGATATTTCCTGGATGCCTTCGACCCGGACAGGCTGTAGGAGAGTGTCTACTAAGATACCGGTTCCCATAAGACAACTTCCCTTTCCCACCATGGATTCCCCATTCTCCAACATTACACCCATCTGAGACGCCCCATCGCAGTGTCCCCTTGGTCAGCATCCTGCAATAATAACACCAACAAAAACCTTTTCATAACATATTTATCCAACAACACATCCAATTATACAAACTAAACTGAACTATTCACCCTTGTGTATTCCCTTAGTGCTTGTCTTGTGGGTTCCCTCGACTTGCCTATTGCTCCTACACAGTGTTTCCCAGTAACTGCAGCATGGCTGGTGGAAGGCTGCTGACTTTCATTGGAGGAGACTGCAGATGGACTTGCAGGACGTCCTCGAACAGCTCTGGGCCTTGCAGGCTCGGATTCAGACTGCACCACCTCGACATGTGCAGTCGCAGCCTTGGCTGGCTGATGGGTAACAGCAAGAACACTGGTGGAGTGACAGTGAAGGGAGAGCAAATACTGTCATCCTGAGAGAGGACAGCAGGTTCATACTCCACGGAGACACTCTCACTCCCATAGGGCGACACCTCAGTAATCCTAGTAATCTACTGGATCACAGATTGCTGGACTGCTGTGAGAGCCTGCAAACCCCTTTGAACACTGAGATCCACAGCCATGATGATAGCAGTCTGATCCTGCATGGCAGCAAACATGGATCTCATGTCCTCAATCTGAGCTTCCACTGCAGCACTGAGACGTTGGGTGTCTGCCGTCTGTGCTGCAGTGGAAGCTGAGACAATGATCACCAGACACTGTATCATGACTGGGTCCGCTAGTGCTGTCATGGAGTTAGTGACCACTTCCACAGGGGAAAGAATGGGCTTCAAGCTCCTGTGCCATGTTGGAGCCGGGCTCCTCCATGTTCCGAGACAGTGATAACAGACTGTCTGACAGGCCTGTCAATGGACAAAGTATCTCAGTGCACATGTCCATCAGCATTCTCCTGTATGCTGTTCCAGAAATGTTCACATCTGAGTCCTGTGTATTATAACTCGTTTGTGACCTCGCCCTCTGGTGAGCTGACACATGAACTATCCTTTCCCCCTGGCGTAGCTGCAGCTCACTCGTGCTCGGTGTCTCACCCCGTGCAGATTCCGACTCTTTGCCAGCCTCTAAGATGCACGCAGTGTAAGTAATTGATCTGGTGACTGTGAGTATCAGACCAAGTGATGGGGTTTCACCATCAGTGCTGTGCTGCTGCTCTCTCTCACTGTCTCCTGGATCTGCTGTGACTAGGAAGCTGGCAGTTTTATGTTATCATTGTTTTATTTATTTATTTATTTAGAAATACAGCACTGAAACAGGCCCTTCGGCCCACCGAGTCTGTGCCGACCAACAAACACCCATTTATACTAACCCTACAGTAATCCCATATTCCCTACCACCTACCTACACTAGGAGCAATTTGTAATGGCCAATTTACCTATCACTTGCAAGGCTTTGGCTGTGGGAGGAAACCGGAGCACCTGGTGAAAACCCACGCGGTCACAGGGAGAACTTGCAAACTCCGCATGGACAGTACCCAGAATCGAAACCGGGTCCCTTGAGCTGTGAGGCTGCGGTGCTAACCACTGCTCCGCTGTGCCGCCCAGAAAAGTATTGGAAAGTATAAACTCAGAAGGGGGGTGTTGGGTGAGAGATTGGGGGTGGGATGGAAAGCAGGAGTTTCATGGTCCCCCCATCTGCTGCCTGTACATCATCCCAGACATCAGGATGAGGGTGAGATGGGAGTTAAGAAGGGACATAAGGCAGGAACGTAAAATCATCCTGAATACTCTCGGTGATGCCGGATGCTACGGGCTCTGTCACAGCCGGTCCCATGATATGGAGAACCATCTCCTCCCTCAGGCTCAGGGGATGAAGGTAAGCCTGGCCCCCGCCGGTTCAATGCGGCCCCGGTGATTATGGGAAATCTTGTCCTGTAAGAGAGAGGGCAGAATGTCAGTGATTGTGTTGCACTGTGTTTGGGTGATGTTCTTGGCACAGTTGAGTAGCTGCAGGAACGTGGAGGCAGTGAGGGGTGGGTGTGAAGCTGGTATAAGTGGAATGTGTGTGAAGGTGAGATGGAGTATGTGAAAGTTAGGTGTGAGTCCTGAGTGTTCAGGACTGCTGATGGGTGAGTGATGGGGGTGTGGTACATTGAGCAGTGTGAGAGGTTGGTGATGTTGGGGGTAGGAGATGTCATGTGGAGATGAATTCACTGACATTGACCACCCGTGTGAACTCATTAAACTTCTTCTGGCTCTGCTGCCAGTTCCTCGGGGCCAGACTTCTTGCATTGACCTCCCTGGCCGCCTGCTCCCATTCCCTTCGGAGGGAGTTCCTCGTGGTCTCCACCCCACCCCACAGAAACAGGGTCTCTCTTTTCCTGTCATCCTCCATGACTAAGGCCTCCAGCACCACATGCGTGAACCAAAGAGCCCTCTCTCTGTCCCAGTATTCCATTTACCTTGTCTCCAATTGTAGCATTCACAGTCAGCAGCAGCAGCCTCCTGTGATTCAGTGCAGCTTCCCTTTAAGAGGGACAGAGTGCCTTCAAATGCTGAATGCTGGCTGAAAGACCATCTAGTCTCACACACAGTTAGGTCTCTGTTAAGCGTGCAGACAGACAGCAGCGCGGGTCACCATGGGCGACACGTAGATTTCATGGAAATGAGGAGACAGGAGCTTTGTGTGTCACCTGCCTCAACAGAAACGGACACAGGCAGATCATGATCCCTCTGCCCAAAAAGGGACGAAAGCCGGATTTTCTCGTTCTTGCTATTTCCCTTTCCATCTTTCACATTTGCTCCCTCTCTCTCCCTCTCTTCACTTTCTGTCTCTTGCTCATCGAATCAGAGATTGATGCACCACAGAAGGAGGTCTGTCGGCCCATTGTGTCAGTGCTGTCCCTTTGAAAGAGCTATCTAATTAGTTCCACGCCCCCTCCCCTTTCCCCAGACTCCTGCGTGTTTTCCCATTTTCAACTATTTGTTAAATTCCCTTTTGAAAGATATTATTGAATCTGCTTCCACCATGTTTTCAGGCAGTGAATTCCAGATCCCAACAACTTGCTGTGTGAGAAAATTCTCCTCATTTCACCTCTGGTTCTTTGTCAATTACCTTCAATCTGTGTCTTATTAATACTGAACTTTCATACACTGGAAACAGTTTCACATTAATTACCCTATCAAAACCCTTCATGATTTTGAATTCTATATGAAATCTCCTCTTACCCTTCACTGCTCTAAAGAGAACAATCCCAACTTTCCCAATCTCCCCATGTAACTGAATTCTCATATCCCTGCTTCCATTCTAGTAAATCAGCTCTGTATCTTCACTAAATCCTTGACATCCTTCCCAAAGTGTGGTGATCAGAATTGGACACAAATCTCCAGCTGGGACCTAACCAATGATGTATAAAAATCAGCATTTCCTCCTGAATTTTATTACTCTGATTCTCTCTCTCTCGAACGCCAAGAACACTACATGTTACCTTCAAAGATCTGTGTGTGCACACCCCAGGTCTCTCTACTCCTGCACCCACTTGATAATGGTATCATTTAGATTAGAGATACAGCACTGAAACAGGCCCTTCGGCCCAACGAGTCTGTGCCGAACATCAACCACCTACTAATCCTACACTAATCCCATATTCCTACCAAACATCCCCACCTGTCCCTATATTTCCCTACAACCTACCTATACGAGTGACAATTTATAATGGCCAATTTACCTATCAACCTGCAAGTCTTTTGGCTTGTGGGAGGAAACAGGAGCACCCGGAGATAACCCACGCAGACACAGAGAGAACTTGCAAGCTCCACACAGGCAGTACCCGGAATCGAACCCGGGTCTCTGGAGCTGTGAGGCTGCGATGCTAACCCCTGCGCCACTGTGCCGCCTTATATTTAGTTTATATTGTTTCGCCACATACTTCCTACCCAAATGTCTCACTTCACACTTCACTGTGTTAAATTACATCTGCCATGTTCCTGCCCATTTCACCAGTCAATCTCTGTCCTCCTGAAGTCCGTTACTATCCTTCTCACTGTTTATTAACATTTCTGAGCTTCCGTCCATCTGAAAGGTTTGACATTATCCCGTCTGTACACAACGCAACGGCAATAACAAACAGCAACAGTGATCCCAACTGTGTCACTGGGGAATCCCACAGTGTACTTCCCTCCAGACTGAACAATAACCATTCTCCGATACTCTCTGCTTTCTGTCACTGAGCTAATTTCCTGCATGCTGGCATTGTAAATAAAAGAACAGTTTCCCATTTATGTAACGTGTTTCATGACCACTGCATGTCCCAAAGTCACTTCCAATTAATGAATACTTCTTAACACTTAGTCAGTTTCATAATGTAGGAAACAGGGCAGCCAATTTCTACACAGCAAGATCCCACAAGTAACAATGTGATGATGATCAGATCTGTTTTTGTGATGTAGATTGAAGGGTAAATACTGACCAGGACACTGGGGAGAATTCCCTTGTTCTTCGAAATAATCCCATGGGATCTTTAACATCCAAATGGGAGGGCAGCCGGGGCCTTGGTTTAACGTTTCATTCGATATATGGCACCTCTGACAGTGCAACACACCCTCAGTACTGCACGACAGTGTCAGCCTTGATTCTTGTGATCAAGTCCTGCAGTGACACTTGTTCCTAGAAGCTTGTGACTGAAAGGGGAGAGAGCTGCAAACTGAGCCACTGCTGACATTAACCCTTTAATCCCATGTGTTTCTAATTTGGTAACACGGCTGCTATGTGCTACTTTATCAAACGCCTGGTGAAAGGATAGGAATATTGTGAAAGTAGAGGCAGCTACAATCATAGAAACATAGAATACCACAGACATAATGAGGTCATTCGACCCATCAAATCTGTGCTGGCCCTTTCAAAGAGCAATCCAGTTAGTCCCACTCCCTGGCTCTTTCACTATATCTTTGCATTTTCTCTGCTTCAGATATTATCCAATTCCCTTTTGGGATCTACTATTGAATCTGAATCCATAAGCCTATCAGACAGTGCATCCCAAATCCAAACCACTCAGAAACACAAATCCCCATATCTGCTTCTTTTACCAATCACCTTAAATCTGTGTCTCTGGTTAACGGCCCCTTGGACATTGGAAACAGTTTCTCTTTATTTAATTTATCTAAACGCTTCCTAATGTTAAAGACCTCAATCAAATCTCCTCTGAAAGATCTCTGCTCTAAGGTGAACAACATCCGCTACATAACTGTAATCCCTCATGCCTGCACAAATTCTAGTAAAACAGTTCTGTCCCCTCTCCGAAGGCTCCATGTCCTTCCTAAAGTGTGGTTCCTGGTATTTGATACAAGACTCCAGGTGGAACCGAACTAGTATTTTCTATATGCTTCACATAATGTCCTTGCTTTTGCTCTTTTTTCCTCTATTTATCAAACCTAGGATCCCATATATTTGTTAACGGTTTCGTTAGTCTTTCCGACCACCTTCAAAGATTTGTGTACAAACACCCCAGGTGTCTCTGTTATTTCACCACCTTTATAGTTGTATCATTTTACTTGTATTGTCTGTCCTCTTTCGTCCTTCGAAATTGTATCACAACACACATCAGCAAAGCCAAATAAATATTGAGAAGATTGAAGCCATTTATTTCTATCTCCGTTCCAAACATTTCCTATCTCGATCCTTCTGCTTTGTAAATGTTTGAGAGCAAGCCAAACTGTTCACAAACTTGGTTACATAGTTCACCTTGAGATGTCTTGAGATGAAATTCCGACCAAATATTCACACCATCAGTAAAACGGCCTATTTTCAGCCCCATTGGAGTTGCATAGCTGGTTAAAGAGGAAATTAACGTAATCGTGAGGAAGGATATTAGCTCTGACGATGTCGAATATGTATTGGTAGAGCTGAGAAACACTAATGGACAGAAAACGTTCGTGGGGGTTGCATATAGACCCCACAAACTGTAGTGGTGATGTTGGGAATGGCATTAAACAGGAAATTAGAGATGCATGCGATAAAGGAACATCTGTAATTATGAGTGACTTTAATCTGCTTATAGATTGGACAAATCAAATTGGTCACAATACTGTAGAGGAGGAATTCCTTGAGTGTGTACGAAATGGTTTTCTGGACCAATACGCTGAGGAACCAACTAGAGAACAGGCCATCCTAGATTGGGTATCGTTTAATGAGAGAGGAATAATTGACAGTCTAGTGGTGCGAAATCCCTTGGGGATGAGCGACCATAATATGATAGAATTCTTCGTCAACGTGGAGAGTGACCTAGTTGATTCTGAGACTAGGGTCCTGAACGTTAAGAAAGGAAACTACGAAGGTATGAGGCTCGAGTTGGTTATGATGGATTGGGAAATGTTACCAAAAGGAATGATGGTCGATCGGCAATGGCAAAAATTCAAAGAGTGCATGGATGAACTGCAATTGTTTACTCCTGTCTGGTGCAAAAGTAAAACGGGAAAGGTAGCCAAACCATGGCTGACAAGGAAAATTAGAGATAGCATTAGATCCCAGGAAGACGCATACAAATTTGACAGAAAAAAACAACAGACCAGGTGATTGGGAGCAGTTTAGAATTCAGCAAAGGAGGACCAAGGGATTGATTAAGAAGGGGAAAATCGTGTCCGAGAGTAAGCTTGCGGGGAACATAAAAACTGATTGTAAAAGTTTCTATAGCTATGTGAAGAGGAAAAGATTGGTGAAGCCAAAAGTAGGTCCCTTACAGTCAAACAGGGGAATTTATTATGGGGAACAAAGAAATGGCTGACCAACTAAATGGATACTTTGATTCTGCCTTCACAACGGAGAACACAAATATCATACCAGAAATGTTGGAGAACACAGGGTTTAGTGAGAGAGAGGAACTTAAGGAAATCAGTATTTGTAGAGAAATGGTGTTGGGGAAATTGATGGGATTGAAGGCCGATAAATCCCCAGGGCCTGATAGAATGCTTCCCACAGTACTTACGGAAGTGGCTTTAGAAAAAGTGGATGCATTGGTAGTCATCTTTCAAGATTCTATAGACTCTGGAACAGTTCCTATAGATTGGAGGGTAGCTAATGTAACCCCACTGTTGAAAAAGGGAGGGAGAGAGAAAGCAGGGAATTATAGACCAGTCAGCCTGACGTCGGTAGTGGGGAAAATTCTAGAGACCATTATCAAAGATTTTATAGCAGAGCCCTTGGAGAATAGTGCTAGAATCGGACAGATCATGGATTTACGAAAGGGAAACCATGCTTGATAAACCTAATAGAATTCTTCGGGGGTGTAACTAGTAGAGTTGATGAGGGGGAGCCAGTGGACTTTCAGAAGGCTCTAGACAAAGTCCCACCTAAGAGCTTAGCATGTACAATTAACATGCATGTGATTGGGGGTAATGTATTGTGATGAATAGAAAATTGGTTGGCAGACAGGAAACAAAGTGTAGGAGTGAACCGTTCTTTTTTCTGAATGGCAGGCAATGACTAGTGGGGTACCGCAGGGATCAGTGTTAGGACCCCAGCTATTCACAATAGACATTAATAATTTCGATGAGGGAACTAATTGTAATATCTCCAAATTTGCAGATTACACAAAACGGGGTGGGAGGGTGAGTTGTGAGGAGGATGCAGGGAGGCTTCAGGGTGATATGGACAAGTTGAGTGAGTTGGAAAATGCATGGCAGATGCTGTATAATGTGGATAAATGTGAGGTTATCAGGAAGTCACATTATTATCTGAATGGCTATAAACTCAGAGAGTGAAATATGCAACGAGACCGGGGTGTTCTCGTACACAAGTCGCTGAAGGTTAGCATGCAGGTGCAACAGGCGGTAAAAAAGGCGAATGTTATGTTGGCCTTCATAGCGAGAGGATTCGAGTACAGGAGCAGGGATGTCTTGCTGCAATTATACAGGGCCTTGGTGAGGCCACAGCGGCAATGTTGTGTGCAGTTTTGGTCTCCTTATCTGAGGAAGGATGCTCTTGCTATCGAGGGAGTGCAGCGAAGGTTTACCAGACTGATTCCTGGGATGGCGGGACTGACGTATGAGGAGAGATTGAGTCGGTTAGGATTAAATTCGCTGGAGTTCAGAAGAACGAGGAGGGATCTCATAGAAACCTATAAAATTCTAACAGGGCTTGACAGGGTAAATGCAGGAAGGATGTTCCTGATGGTGGGGGAGTCCAGAACCAGGGGTCATAGTCTAAGGATACGGGGTAAACTTTTCAGGACTGAAATGAGGAGATATTTCTTCACACAGAGAGTGGCAAGCCTGTGTAAATCTGTCATCACGCCCATATCCAAGGGGAATTGGAAGATTCTGGCTAGGGCCTCTGCTACTCCCACCATTCCGTCCCTCAGCAACCCTCATACATCCCATCCAGACTCGGTAAATGGTCTACTTTATTGTGGTACAAAAACTGTTGGATTGAAAATAGTTAACGGAATCTGTTTGTTCCGTGACTGTAATTAATGTCAGTCTCCATGGATCCTAATTGTGTCACTGGAAGTTTTCCATTTTCTATTAATAAGCAGATGATACAAAGGTTGGTGGAGTTGTGGATACCGAGGAGGGCTATTGTCGTCTGCAAAGGGACTTGGATAGGTTGCAGTGCTGGGCTGAAAAGTGGCAGATGGAGTTTAACCCTGAAAAGTGTGAGGTCGTCCATTTTGGAAGGACAAACATGAATGCAAAATACTGGGTTAACGGTAGGGTTCTTGGGCATGTGGAGGAGCAGAGAGACCTTGGGGTCTATGTGCATAGATCATTGAAAGTTGCAACTCAAGTGGATAGGGCTGTGAAGAAGGCATATGGGGTGTTAGCGTTCATTAGCAGAGGGATTGAATTTAAGAGCCGTGAGGTGATGATGCAGCTGTACAGGACCTTGGTAAGGCCTCATTTGGAGTACTGTGTGCAGTTCTGGTCGCCTCATTTTAGGAAGGATGTGGAAGCCTTGGAGAGGGTGCAGAGGAGATTTACCAGGATGTTGCCTGGAATGGAGAATAAGTCTTACGAGGAAAGGCTGAACATTCTAGGCCTCTTCTCATTAGAAAGGAGAAGGATGAGGGGTGACATGATAGAGGTTTATAAGATGATCAGGGGAATAGATAGGGTAGACAGTCAGAAACTTTTTCCCCGGGTGGAGCAAAGCGTTACAAGGGGTCATAAATTTAAGGTGAAGGGTGGGAGATATAAGGGGGATGTCAGGGGAAGGTTCTTTACCCAGAGAGTGGTCGAGGCATGGAATGCCTTGCCCGGGGAAGTTGTTGAGTCAGAAACTTTAGGGACTTTCAAAAGGCTTTTGGATAGGTATATGGATAAAGGAGAATGATGGGGTATAGATTAAATTGTCCTTGACAGAGGACAAAGGATCGGCACAACATTGTGGGCCGAAGGGCCTGTTCTGTGCTGTATGTTCTATGTTCTATGTTCTATGTTCTATAAGGGGCACCTTTCAATGTGTTATAACATCGTGTCAGCGGGAAAATCAGCACTAACAGAGATCAGCAGCTCCAGAGAGAGATAGAGGATAGATCAGAATCTGAGAGCAATATATTGGAATGATACAACAATTGTTCAGAATCTGAGAACAATGAATTGGAATGTTACAACAATGGGTCAGAATCTGAGAACATTGGATTGGAATGTTACAACAATGGACAGGAGTTTATCGTGGGATCTTTACTATCTTTCTACATATTATGATTGGTTCTCATTAAACACTCGTATCGACTGCGCACTGAAGATTATTCAATACATTTACTATCCCATCCTGGCTATTATTGGTGTCACTGGTAAGTCTCTCTATCTAGCTATTATTTCTATAAACCATGCTTAACTGCATTACTGCTCCTGTAATTTACTCTGCCCTTCTTGCTGCCGTTGTTCTTCCTGGTGAATATCTCCAGCTATTAGCTCTGTAAACTGCTGTGAACTGTATTACAAATTCCTGTCATTTACTCTCATCTTTGCTGCTGTTGTTGTCTCTATTTCAGGCTAGGAGATCTGTAAACCCTGTTTCACTGAAATGTTTGTCTGCAATGTAAATTTTGGGAAGACTGAAGCCAACGTCATTGATCTCCATCACGAAGTCCTTCCCCTATCTGTCAAATACATACTTCACCCTGCCCAATATCTCAGCCCATCTGCTGCATAAACCCTCGTCCCTGTCACTGTTAAATCCACACTTGACTATTCCAATTCTATCCTGGTCACCCTCCCTGTTAAAAACCTCCATAAACCACAGCCCATCTGGAACTCTGCTGCCTGTATCCTAACTCACACCAAATCCCGATCACCCATCAGCCCTGTTCTCACTGATCTACATTGACGCCCGGTCTGGCAGCACCTTAATTTTAATATTCTCATTCTTGTGTTTGAACTCGCTCCATGCCCTCACCCCTCTAATTAGTCCCATTCCGATATTCCTGAAAATCTTTTTATTTCAATATTTTCCAAATCTCCTTTTAAAGTGAATTTCTTTCCCTTTGTATCTGACCTGATCCACGATTTTAGACTTCACAGCACTACTGGTGCTGACAGTGCCGAAGCTGTGATCCATAAAGAGATGTGAACTTTGAGTGCGGCCTGCTCAATACCCCATGCTGGGCAGAGCTCCAGCCCAGTCGTAGCATATATGTGTTGTTCCTTTGAGGGTGGGTCTGAATATGGTGTCGATTATCCATTCTGGCAGCTTTGATGTACGTCTTTGAAACTTGGTCTGTGCATGTCCACTGACCGCCTGTGTTATTCACTCTCAGCTGAACATACATTCAGCAGCACGAGGAACCCCCTCTAGTGTTATTTAAAAGGACCAGGCATCCAACTTACAGTTGAGGGGTTTTTGACTTACTTCTGCCATTGTTAAGTTAGTGGAGGTCCTCTGGATGGTTTTCTGGAGGTTGTGTTGTGAGCTGCTGCAGACATTCAGGGAAGACAGAGGATTTGGTGACCCAACTCTGGACAAGGAATGGGGACTGTAGTTACAGTGTCTCTGGGTCTATGACATGACCAACAAATGGAGCAGAGGTTGCAGAGAGGGGATGCTCTGTAAAGAGGGAGGAGGAGGGGGCTCTGCCCATACCCACCCCGGGTTTTCCAAGAGCACTTTTCCTACCTACACCTAACCCCGGAGCAGTGTGTGGGTGACTCTGATTCAATAAAGAGATGGTCACAGAGCTGTGACACCTCCTGTTACACGACCTGGAGCCTCACACCAGGGTGAGGACGGAGCTGTCAGTGGCTGTTAAGGTCACAGTTTCATTGAACTTCTATTTATCTGGATCTTTCTAGAGAGGAGCAGAAGACATATCCAACATAGATTCACAGAGATTGATAGAGACATTTACGACACAGAAGGGGGCCATTCGGCCCCTCTGTGCCAGCTCTCTGTGGAACAATCCAGTCAGTCCCACTCTCCCACTCAATACCTGTATTCCTGCAATTTCATTTCCTTCAAGTGCCCATCCAGTTTCCTTTTGAAATCATTGATTGTCTCAGCTTCCACCACCCTCATGGGCAGTGAATTCAACTCATTACCATCCACTGTGTAAAAAAGTTCTTCCTTATATTACCCCTGCATCTCTTACCCAAAACCTTCCATCTGTGTCCCCTAGTCCATATTTTATCAGTTGATGGGAACAGTTTTTCCTTGTCTATCTTTTCTAAGCCTATCATAATCTTGTACACCTCTATCAAATCTCTCTCAATCTCCTTCACTCCAGGGAGAACAACTCCATCTTTTCCAAACTAACCTTGTAACTAAACTCCCATCCCTGGAACCATTCTGGTAAATCTCCTCTGCAGCCTCTCAAGGACCTTCACATCCTTCCTAAAGTGTGGTGACCAGAACTGAACACAGTTCTCTAGTTGGGGCCTAAGCAAAGCTTTATAAAATTTCTGCATAACTTCCCTCCTTTTGTATCTTTGCCTCTAATGGTGAAGCCCGTGATCTGATAAGCTTTGCTAAACACTGTCCTAATATGTCCTGGCCTATGGAGCCCCAGGTCTCTCTGTTCCTGCACAATCTTTAGAACTGTGCCATTAAGTCTATATTGCCTTCCTATTCTTTCAGACAAAATAGATCACCTCACACACCTCTGTATTAAATTCCGCCTGCCATTTCTCTGTCCATTCTGCCAGCCTATCTATATCCTGTTGCAGTCGGTTTGCAATATCCTCCTGTTCACCTGCTCCAAGATCGGAACATTTTGATATTCTACTCTGTATTCCAAGCTCTTAGCACTGACCATTGGGGAACATCACTGTCTACAATCCTCCAGTCTGAAAAACAACCATTTCCCACAACTCACACTTTTCTGTCCTTGTAAATATTTGATCCAATTGGATGCTAATGCATTAACTTCAATTTTGTTCGCCAAACTTTTGTGTGGTACTTTATCAAATAATTTCATAAAATCCATGTATACAACATCCACCACATTCCCTTCATCAAACCTCTCTGTTACTTCATCAAATAAATTCAATTAGTTCAGTCAAGCGTGATCTGTCTTTTAGAAATCCGTATGACAATGCTTACATAACACAAACCTCTCCAAGTGTGTGTTGTCCTTTTTCCCTGATTATAGTTTCTAAAACCTTAATCACCACTGATGTTACACTAACTGACCAGTAGTTGCGAAGCCTGTGCCTTGTCCATTGATAATTCTGGGAGGTGAGGGTGACCATCTATGTCATCATTTTCTCCCTCAGCAGGGAGAAGCAGGATGAGAGATCCCGTGGCTTTGTCAGGATAGCGGGATTCCTGATGGTGTAGGTGGCTCTGTGGGGCCCCCATGTCAATGGGGAGAGGTATAGGAACTGAAAGATCTCTCACTCCATTAAAGTGCATTTGGTGTGTGAGCATGCCCAGTACATCTTCCCTTTCCCACCATGGATCCCCGATTCTCCACCATTACACCCATCTGAGACGCTCCATCACAGTGTTCCCTTGGTCGCCATCCTGCAGTAAAAAACACCAACAAAAACCTTTTCTTTAACATCTTTATCCAACGCATTCAATTTTACAAACAAATCTGAACTATTCACCATTGTATATTCCCTTAGTGCCTGTCTTATGGGTTCCCTCGACTTGCCTAGTGCTCCTACACAATGTTTCCCCAATGACTGCAGCATGGCTGGTGGAAGGTTGCTGACTTTCACTGGGGGAGACTGCAGATTGCCTTGCAGGACGTCCTCGAGCAGCTCTGTGTCTTGAGGCCTCGGATTCAGACTGCACCACCTCGACATGGGCAGCAGCAGCCTGGGCTGGCTGATGGGTAACAGCAAGGACACTGGTGTAGTGACAGTGATGTGAGAACAAATACTGTCATCCTGAGAGAGGACAGCAGGTTCATCCTCCACGGAGACACTGTCACACCCACGCGGCGACACGTCAGTAATCCTAGTAATCTACTGGATCACAGATTGCTGGACTGCTGTGAGAGCCTGCAAACACCTTTGAACACTGAGATCCACAGCCATGATGGCAGCAGTCTGATCCTGCATGGCAGCAAGCATGGATCTCATGACCTCAGGCTGAGCTTCCACTGCAGCGCTGAGACGTTGGGAGTCCGCTGTCTGTGCTGCAGTGGAAGCTGAGACAATGGTCACCAGGCACTGTATCAGGGCTGGGTCCGCTACTGCTGTAATGGAGTTAGTGACCACTTCCACAGGGGAAATAATGTGCTTCAAGCTCTGTGCAATGTCCTGTGCTATGTTGGAGCCGGACTCCTCCATGTTCCTTGACCGTGATAACAGACTGTCTAACAGGCCTGTCAATGGACAAAGTAACTCACTGTAAATATCGATCAGCATTCTCCTGTCTGCTGTTCCAGCAATGTTCACATCTGAGTCCTGTGTATTATAACACATTTGTGACCTCACCCTCCGGTGAGCTGACACATGAGCTATCCTTTCCCCCTGGCCTGGCTGCAGCTCACTCGTGCTCGGTGACTCACCATGTGCAGATTCAGACTCTATACCAACCTCTAAGGTACACACAGCGAAAGTATTTGACCTGATGACTATGAGTATCAGACCAAGTGATGGGGTTTCACCATCAGTGCTGTGCTGCTCTCTATCTCTCTCTCTCTCTCTGTCTCCTGGATCTGCTGTGACTGGGAAGCTGGCAGTTTTGGCTTATGATTGGAAAGTATAAAATCAGAGGGGGAGGGCTGGGGTGAGGGATTGGGGGTGGGTTGTAAAGCAGGAGGTTCATGGTCCCACCATCTGCAGCTCGTACATCATCCCAGACAGCAGGACAAGGGGCAGTTGGGAGTTAAGAAGAGACATAAGGCCGGAACATAGCATCATCCTGAATACTCTCGGTGATGCCGGATGCTATGGGCTCTGTCACAGCCGGTCCCATGATGTGAAGAACCATCTCCCCCCTCAGGCTCAGGGGATGAAGGTCTGCCTGGTCCCCGCCGGTTCACTGCTGCTCCCTGTGATTGTCGGCCACCATGTTCTGTAAGAGAGAGGGCAGAATGTCAGTGATTGTGTTGCACTGTGTTTGGGTGATGTTCTTGGCACAGTTGAGTAGCTGCAGGAACGTGGAGGCAGTGAGGGTTGGGTGTGAAGCTGGTATAAGTGGAATGTGTGTGAAGGTGAGATGGAGTATGTGAATGTTAGGTGTGAGTCCTGAGTGTTAGGGACTACTGATGGGTGAGTGATGGGGGTGTGGTACATTGAGCAGTGTGAGAGGTTGGTGATGTTGGGGGTAGGAGAAGCCATGTGGAGATGAATTCACTGACATTGTGTGACCCGTGTGAACTCATTAAACTTCTTCTGGCTCTGCTGCCAAGTCCTCGGGGCCAGACCTCTTGCATTGTTCTCCCTGGCCACCTGCTCCCATTCCATTCGGTGGACGTTGCTTGAGGGTCTCCAGCCCACTCCATGAAAACATATCCTCTCTTCTCCTGTCAGCCACCATGACTAAGGCCTCCAACACCACATCCGTGAACAACAGAGCCCTCTCTCTGTCGTAGTATTCCATTTGCCTTGTCTCCAATTGCAGCATTCCCAATCAGAAACAGCAGCCTCCTGTGATTCAGCACAACTTCCCGTTAAAAGGGACAGACTGCCTTGAAGAGCTGAAGCCTGGCTGAAACACGTGTACGTAGAATGAATGGAAATGAGGAGGCAGCAGGATGTTTGTCTGTCACCTGTCTCAACAGGAACGGGGACGGGCAAATCATGACTCCTCTGCTGAAAAAGTGATGCAAACACGATTTTTTCGCACTTCCTATTGACCTTTCCCTCTTTCACGTTTTTTCACTCTCTCCCTCACTCACTTCACTCTCTGTCTCTTGCTCATAGAATTAGAGATTGGTGCAGCACAGAAAGAGGCTATTCGGCCCATTGTGTCAGTACTTTCTCTTTGAAAGAGCTATCTAATTAGCTCCTCTCCCCTCCTCTTTCCCCAGACTCCTGTTGCCAATGTGGAAAAACCTTTCCTTCAATCTCAGTCTCTCCCTCTTGCAGCAGTCACACAGCTTCCAGCCTCTTCACACAGCCACAGTCAGCTGAACCTCGTTAACTACTCAGCACCTACAATTAGGCAGCAGCCAACCCCAGTGCTGTACCTGTCCTGGGAGTATTTAATGGGGGACAGTGTAGAGTGAGCTTTATTCTGTATCTAAGCCATGCTGTACCTGTCGTGGCAGTGTTTGATGGGCACAGTGTGGAGTGAGCTTTACTCTGCATCTAACCTGTACTGACTCTGCCACAAATATTTGTTCATCTAATACTCTGCTGCCTGTATCTAAACTCAAAGCAAGTCCCGTTCATCCATCACTCCAGTGCTCGTTGACGTACATTGGCCCCTGCTCCAGCAACATCTTGATTTGAAAAATCTCATCCTCATGTTCAAACCTAACTCATTCTGAAATGCCCATTGATGAAACTGTCTCATCAAAATACTAAATGTTATTTTGTTTGTTAGAACCACACGGACTGCAGTGGTTCAAGATTCACCATTTTCTCATGGTAACCAGGGATGGGGAAGTAATGCTGGCCTTGTCAGTATCACCCATAACCTGAGAACAAATAGACAGGAAATAAAATAGGAATAAAATCAATGAGTTTGTAATAGACTGATTGAAACCAGGCGAGGTCTGTGATCAGAGTGAGACGTCATAACCCAATAAACAAATTGTCGACACAATTTATCTCACCAGCCCCTTGTGTTTGTCTTTCTGCTGTTGTCTTCATCAGAAAACAAGTAACAATTAATCTCGGGATTAAAAACTGCTGAATGTCAATTGTACACATGAGATACGTACTCAATGGTTTTTTGTTATCAGACAGTCAGAGAATTAGACAGCACAGGAGGAGACTATTTAACATATCGTACCAGTTCCAGCTGTTTGAAGGAAATTTTCAATTATTCCTCTCCCCTGTTTTTTTCTCCCAGTCCAGTAAATCACCCTGTTATTACTGATCCAATTCCCTTTTGAAAGTTTCTGTTAAATCTGCTTCCACAACCCTTTCAGGAACTGCATTCCAAATCATAAACACTAGCTGTGTAAAGAAATGAAAATCTCCTCATCTCTCCTGTTTGTTTGTTAATCAACATTAAACTGTGTTCTCTGGTTACTGACCCTTCATCCAGTCAAACCAGATTCGCTTTATTTATTCGAGCAAAACACATCATCATTTTCAGCCCCTCTATTAAATCTCCCTTTTAGCTTCTCTGCTCTGCGGAGAACAATCCCAGCTTCTCTCCACATAACTGAACTCCCTCATCCCTGTTACCATTCTAGTATATCACCGAGGCACCATCTCCAAGGCCTTGGAATCTTCATAAAGTGTGGTGTCCAGAATGGGGCACAATATTCCAGCTGAAGCTTAAACAGTCATTTATCTAGTCTTAGCAGAATGTTCTTGTGGTTTTTAAAAATTCTTTGCTTCTAGTTATAAAGCTAAGGATCCCGGATGCCTTTTTAAAATCTTCAGAACTTATCCAGCCACCATTGAAGATTTGTGTACTTATGCACCCAGTCTCTGTGCTCCGGTACCATCTTTTAAATTGTGCAGTTTAGTTTCTATTCACTCCGCTTATTCTCCCTCACAAAATAATCACTTCCCCAATTCTATATGTTAAATTAAATTCACCATGTGTATTCTCATTTCACCATCTGACTGTCCATGTCCTCCTGAAGTGACTACTATCCTTCACACTGGTTACTATGCAGGGAATAGTTAAATGTCTGGAATGCACTGCTTGAGAATGGTGGAGGCAGGTTCATTTGAAACTGAATAGACCGTTATATGAAAGTCAATGTACACCACATCAACAGAATTGCCCTCATCAACTCTTTCTGATACCACCTCAAACATCTCCAGCAAATTAGTTAAACATGATGTTCTCTCAAGAAATCCATGCTGGCTTGTTTAATTAACTCGCATTTGTCCATGTGACTATTAGCTTTGTCCAAGATTATTTCTTTCTGGAAGTTTTCCCACCACCGAAGTTTAACTGACAGGCCTATAGTTGCTGGCCTTACCTTTACACCCTTTTTTGAACAAGGGTGTAACGGTTGCAATTCTCCAGTCCTCTGGCATCACCCCCGAGTCTAAGGAGGACTGAAAAATTATGTCCAGTGCCTCTGCGATTTCCACCCTCACTTCCCTCAGTATGTTTGGATGCATCTCATCTGGTCCTGGTGCTTTATTCAATTTAATTCCAGACAGCCTATCGAATACTTCCTCTTTATCAATTTTAAACCCCACTATTGTCTGACTTACCTCCTCTTTCAACATTGCCTGGGTTGCATCTTAGACTCATAGAATGTTTATGGCACACAGAGAGACCACTTGGCCCATCGTGTCTGTGCTGTCCAAAAAACGATCCATCCATTCTAATCCTACCTTCCAGCATTTGATAGATTACAGCACTTGAGGTGCATATCCAGACACCTTTTGAATGAGTTGTTGGTTTCTGCCTCAACTACCCTTTCATAAAGTGAGTTCCAGACTCCCACCACCCGCTGGGTGAAAAATAAAATCCGCAGCTCCCTTTTAGTCTTTCTACCAATCACTTTAAGTCCATGCCCCCTCGCCACTGACCTCTTTGCTAAGGTGAATAGACGCTTCAGCTCCACTCTACCCAGGCCCCTCTCAGTTTTGTACATTTCAATCAGATTTACCCTCAGCCTTCTCTATTTCAAGGAGAACAGTCCCAGCCTGTCCAATCTTTCCTCATAGCTGCATTTTTCCAGTCCTCGCCACATCTTCATAAATCTCCTCTGCACCCTCTCTGGTGCAATTACATCCTTTCTGTCATGTGGTGACCAGAACTGCACACAATACTCAAGTTGTGTGCTAACCAATGAGTTATAGAATTCTAGCATAACCTCCCTGCTCGTATATTCTATACCTCGGCTAATAAAGGAAAGGATCCCATATCTTCTTCCTTGGTAAAGACAGGTGGAAATTATTCATTTATTACCTCAGCTATATCCTCTGCCTCCATGTACAAATCCCCTTTATGGTCCTGAGTCGGCCCCATTGTTCCTTTTACTACCCTTTTACTATTTAGATGCCAATAGAAAACTTTGGGATTTCCTTCAATGCTCGCCTCTTTTCATGCTCACTCTTTGCTTCTCTTATTTGCTTTTTCACTTCCCCTCTGGACCTTCTGTATTCTGCCTGCTTCTCAATAGTATTTTCTACCTGATGTACGTTATATCAGACATAAACTTGTCAACCTTTCGTGCGGCCTTCAAAGATCTGTCTGAATACACACCAAGTCTCTCTGTTCCTGTCTCCTTATTTAAACAATACCCATTTGTTTCTGTTGCCTTCCCTTACACTTCTTACCCAAATGTCTCGCTTCATACTTCACTGTGTTAAATTACATCTGCCATGTTCCTGCCCATTTCACCAGTCACTCTCCATCATCCTGAAGTCTGCTCCTATCCTTCTCACTGTTTATTAACATTTCTGACTTTCCTGCCATCCGAAAACTTTGACATTATCCCCACTGTACACAAGCCCATTGCATGAACATACAACAGTAGTGATCCCAACAGTGACCCTGGGGAACCCCATTGACTACTTCCCTCCAGACTGAACAACAACCATTCTCCAATACTCTCTGCTTTCTGTCACTGTGCTAATTTCCCGCATGCTGACATTGAAAATAAAAGAACAGACTTCCATTTCTGAAACGCCTTTCATGACCACTGCATGTCCCAAAGTGATTTACAACCAATGAATACTTCTTAAAGCGAAGTCATTCTTGTAATGTAGGAAACAGGCAGACAATTTCTGCACAGCAAGCTCCCACAAGCAGCAATGTGATGATGATCAGATCTGTTTTTGCGATGCTTATTGAAGGATAAATATTGACAATGACACCGGGAATAATTCCCCTGCTCTGCTTCTACATAGTGCAATGGGATCTTTAACATCCACCTGAGAGGGCAGACTGCAACTTGGTTTAAAGTTTCATTCGATAGACTGCACCTCTGACAGTGCAGCACACCCTCAGTACTGCACTGCAATGTCAGCATTGATTCTTGTGATCAAGTCCTGCAGTGACACTTGATCCTGGAAGCTTGTGACTGAAAGGGGAGAGAGATACAAACTGAGCCACGGTTGACATTAACCCTTTAATCCCATGTGTTTCTAATTCGGTAGCACGGTTGTTATGTGGTACTTTCTCAAACGCCTGTGGATAGGATAGGGATATTGTGAAAGTACAGGCAGGAGAAATAATAGAATGGCACAAACTGAATGAGGTCATTCGGCCCATCATGTCTGTGCTGCCCCTTTCAAAGAGAAATCCAGTTAGTCTCACTCCCAGGCTTTTTCACTATATCCTTGCTTTTTTTCTCCTTCAGATATTTATCCAATTCCCTTTTGGGATCTACTATTGAATCTGTATCCATCAGCCTATCTGACAGTGCATTCCAAATCCAAACCACTCAGAAACAAAAATCCTCATGTCTGCTTCTTTTACCAATCGCCTTAAATCTGTGTCTCTTGGACATTGGAAACAGTTTATCTTTATTTCCTTTATCTAAATCCTTCCAATGTTAAACGCCTCAATCAAATCACCTCTGAAAGTTCTCTGCTCTAAGCAGAACAATCCCAGCTACATAACTGTAATCCCTCATGCCTGGACAAATTCTAGTAAAACAGTTCTGTGCCCTCTCTGAAGGCTTCATGTCCTTCCTAATGTGTGGTTCCCAGTATTCGACACAAGACTCCAGGTGCAGCTGAACTAGTATTTTATATATGTTTCACATAATGTCCTTGCTTTTGTTCTTTTTGCCTCTATTTATAAACCCTAGGATCCCATATATTTATTAACTGTCCAGTTAACCTTTCCTGCCACCTGCAAAGATTTGTGTATATAGCACCCCATGTGTCTCTGTTATTTCACCACCTTTCTAGTAACACCATTTAACTTGTATTGTCTCTCCTCATTCATCCTTTCAAAATGTATTACCTCACACATCTGCAATGCTAATTAAATATTGAGAAGATTGAAGCCATTGTTTTCTGTCTCTGCTCCAAACATTTCCTAGTTACACACTCCATCCCTCTCCTTTGCAAATGTTTGAGACGAAGCCAAACTGTTCACAAACTTGTTTACATAGCTAACCTTGAGATCCCTTGAGATGAGCTTCCTACCGAATTTTCTCACCATCAGTAAAACGGCCTATTTCCACCCTTGGTGGAGTTGCATTGCTGGTTAAAGAGGAAATTAACGCAATAGTGAGGCAGGATATTAGCTCTGACGATGTCGAATATGTATGGGTCGAGCTGAGAAACACTAAGGTGTAGAAAACGTTAGTGGGGGTTGTATATCGACCCCCAGACTGTAGTGCTGAATTTGGGAATGGCATTGAACAGGAAATTAGAGACGCATGCGATAAAGGAACATCTGTAATTTTGGGTTTCTTGAATCTGCAAATCGATTGGGCAAATTAAATTGGTCACAATACATTGTGGAGGAATTCCTGGAGAATATACGGGATGGTTTTCAGGACCAATTCTTTGAGGAACCAACTGAAGAACAGGCCATCCTAGACTGGTTATTGTATAATGAGAGAGGAATAATTGACAATCTAGTTGTGCGAGATCCCTAGGGGATGAGCGACCATAATATGATAGAATTCTTCATCATGATGGAGAGTGACCTAGTTGATTCTGAGACTAAGGTCGTGAATCTTAATAAAGTAAGCTACGAAAGTATGAGGCATGAGTTGTCGATGATACATTGGGAAACGTTACTTAAAGAGATGACCCTGGATAGGCAATGGCAAACATTCAAAGAGCGGATGGATGAACTGCAACAATTGTTTACTCCTGTCTGGCGCAAAAGTAAAACTGAAAAGGTAGCCACATCATGGCTTACAAGGAAAGTTCGAGATAGCATTAGATCCAAGGATGAGGCATATAGATTCGCCAGGAAAAAACAACAGACCTGAGGATTGGGAGCAGTTTAAAATTCAGCAAAGGAGCACCAAGGGATTCATTGAGAAGGGGAAAATGGAGTACAAGAGTAAGCTTGCGGGGAACGTAAAAACTGACTGTAAACGAATCTATAGGTATGTGAAGCGGTAAAGATTGGCGAAGACAAATACAGGTCCGTTACAGTCAGAAACAGGGAAATTTATTATGGGAAACAAAGAAACGGCTGACCAACTAAATGCATCCTTTAGTTCTGTCTTCACAAAGGAGGACACAAATATCATACCAGAAATGTTGGTGAATACAGGGTTTAGTGAGAGAGAGGAACTGAAAGAAATCAGTATTAGTAGAGAAATGGTGTTGGGGAAGTTGATGGCATTGAAGGCCGATAAATCCCCAGGGCCTGGTAATCTACATCCCAGAGTACTTAAGGAAGTGGCCCTAGAAATAATGGATGGATTGGTGGTCATCTTCCAAGATTCTATGGACTTTGGAACAGTTCCTTCAGATTGGAAGGTAGCTAATGTAGCCCCACTATTAAAAAAGGGAGGTAGAGAGAAAGCAAGGAATTATAGACCATTCAGCCTGACATCGGTCGTGGGGAAAATCCTGGAGTCCATTATCAAATATTTTGCAGCAGAGCACTTGGAGAATAGTGGTAGAATCGGACAGAGTCAGCATGGATTTTTGAAAGGGAAATCATGCTTGATAAATCTACTAGCATTCTTCCAGGATGTAACTAGTGGAGTTGATGAGGGGGAGCCAGTGGGTGTGGTTTATTTGCACTTTCAGAAAGCTCTCGACAAAGTTCCACGTAAGGGTTTAGCATGTAAAATTAAAGTGCACGAGACTGGGGGTAGTATATTGCGATGGATAGAAAATTGGTTGGGAGACAGGAAACAAAGCATTGGAACATACGGATCTTTTTCTCAATGTCAGACAGTGATTATTGGGGTATCGCAGGGATCGGAGCTAGCACCCCAGCTATTCACAATATATATTAATGATTTAGATGAGGAAACTAAATGTAATATCTCCAAATTTGCAGATGATACAAAATTGAGTGTGAGGGTAAGTTGTGAGGAGGATGCAGAGAAGCTTCAGGGTGATTTGGACAAGTTGAGTGAGTGGACAAATGCATGGCAGATGCAGTATAATGTGGATAAATGTGAAGTTATCCACTTTGCTAGCAAAAACAGGAAGGCAGATTATTATCTGAACGGCTATAAACTGAGAGAGGGGAATATGCAGCGAGACCTGGGTGTTCTCGTCCACCAGTCACTGAAGGTAAGCATGCAGGTGCAACAGGCGGTAGAAAAAGGCGAATGTTATGTTGGCCTCTATAGAGACAGGATTCAAGTACAGGAGCAGGGATGTTTTACTGCAATATACAGGGCCTTGGTGAGGCCGCACTTGGAATATTGTGTGCAGTTTTGGTCTCCTTATCTGAGGAAGGATGGTCTTGCAAGAGGGAGTGCAGTAGAGTTTTACCAGACTGATTCCTGGGCTGGTAGGACTGTCGTATGAGGAGAGATTGAGTCGGTTCGGACTATATTCACTGGAATTCAGAAGAGTGAGGAGGGATCTCATCGAAACCTATAAAATTCTAACATGACTTGACAGGGTCGATGCAGGAAGGATGTTCCCGATAGTGGGGGACTCCTGAACCACAGGATATGGGGTAAAACTTTCAGGACTGAGATGAGGAGACATTTCTTCACCCAGAGAGTGGTGAGCCTGTGGAAACCTGCCATCACGCCAATATCGAAGGGGGATTGGAAGATTCTGGCCAGCGCCTCTGCTATTTCCCCCATTCCTTCCCTCAGCAACCCTCATACATCCCATCCAGACTGGATAAATGTTCAACTTTATTGTGGTACTAAAGTGTTGGATTGAAAAGGGTTAACTGAATCTGTTTGTTCCGTGACTGTAATTAATGTCAGTCTCCATGGGCCCTAATTGTGTCACTAGAGGGTTTTCCATCTCCTATTAATAAGGGGGTTCTTTCAATGTGTTCTTCCATAGTGTCAGTGGGAACATCAGCCCCGGCACTTACAGAGATCAGCTGCTCCAGAGAGATAGAGAGAGGATAGGTTAGAATCTGAGACCAAAAGACTGGAATGTTACAACAATGGGTCAGAATCTGAGAACAATAGATTGGAATGTTACAACAATGGACAGGAGTTTATCCTCGGATCTTTACACTCTTTCTACATATTATGATTGGTTCTCATTAAACTCTCGTATCTATCTCGCACTGAAGATTATTCAATATATTTACCATCCCATCCTGGCTATTATTGGTGTCCCTGGTAAGTCTCTCTATCTAGCTATTAATTCTTTAAACCATGTTTAACTGCATTACTGCTCCTGTAATTTACTCTGCCCTTCTTGCTGCCGTTGTACGCCTGGTGAATATCTTCAGCTATTAGCTCTATAAACCATTGTCAGCTGTATTACAGTTCTTGTCATATACTCTCTCATCTTTGCTGCTGTTGCTGTCTCTATTTCAGACTAGGAGATCTGTAAACCCTGTTTCACTGAAATACTGTTCTGTAATGTAAATTTTGGGAAGACTGAAGCTAGTGTCATTGGTCTCCATCACAAACTCCATTCCCCATCTGTGAAGCACATACTCCACCCTGCCCAATATCTGATGCTCAACCAGACAGTTTACAACTTCTGTGTTATATTTCAACCTGAGCTAAGTTCATCTTCATATTCTTTTCATCACCAAACCTGCCTAATATCACCTCTGTGATATCACTCCTCTCCACCTCTGCCTCAGCCCATCTCCTGCGTAAACTCTCATCTGCATCACTGTTAAATACACAGCTGACTATTCTAATTCCATCTTGGTCACCCTTCCCAGTTATAAACCTCCATAAACCACAGCCCATCTAGAACTCTGCTGCCTGTATCCTAACTCACACCAAATCCCGATCACCCATCACCCCTGTGCTCACTGATCTACATTGGCTCCGGGTCTGGCAGCACCTTATTTTTAATATTCTCATTCTTGTGTTTGAATCTCTCCATGGCCTCACCCCTCCATTTATTCACTTTCCCCAGTCCATTTCACATATTGCTGCAAATCTTTCGACTTCAATCTTTTTTCAGTTCTCCTTGTAAAGTGAATTTCGTTCCCTCTGTATCTGTTCCGAGCCACGATTTTAGACTCTGCAGCAAGACTGCTGCTGACGGTACAGAATTGGGATCCATAAAGAGATGTGAATCGCACAGCCGGCCACTTCCGGTGCGGTCTGCACAATATCCCATGCTGAGCGGGGCTCCAGCCCAGTCGTATCATCTATGTGCTGTCAGCGTGGTCTTCACAGCCGGCCACTTCTACTGTGGCCTGCACAATATCACATGCTGGGCAGGGCTCTCGCTCAATTGTACCTTGTATGTGTTGTTCCTTTGAGGGTGGATTTGAAAGTGATGTCAATGTACCATACCAGCAGCTTTGATGTACTTCTTTGAAAGTTGGTCTGTGCATGTCCACTGACCACCTGTGTTAGTCAATGTCAGCTGAACATACATTTAGCATCACAATGAATCCCCTCTAATGTTATTTAAAAGGATCAGGCATCCGGCTTACAGGTGACGGGCTTTTGACTTACTTCTGCTATTGTAAAGTTAGTGGAGGTGCTGTGGATGGTTTTCTGGAGGTTGTGTTGTGAGCTGCTGCAGACATTCAGGGAGGACAGAAGATTTGGTGACCCAAATCTGGACAAGGAATGGGGACTATATTTACAGTGTCTTTGGGTCTATGACATGACCAACACATGGAGCAGAGGCTGCAGAGAGGGGAAGCTCTGTGAAGAGGGAGGAGGAGGGGGCTTTGCCCTACCCACCCCGGGTTTTCCAAAGGCACTTTTCCTACCTACACCTAACCCAGGAGCTGTGCGTGAGGTGGCTCTGATTTAATTCGGATGTGGTCACATAGCAGTGTCACCTCCTGTAACACGACTTGGAGCCTCACAGCAGGGTGAGGAAGGAGCTGTCAGTGGCCGTTAAAGTCACAGTTTCATTGAACTTCTGTGTATCTAGATCTTTCCAGACAGGAGCAGGAGACATATCCAACATGCAGTCACAGAGAGTGAATTGGTCATTTGCGGCACTGAAGGTGGTCATTCGGCCCCTCCATGTCAGCTCTCCCTGGAACAATCCAGTCAGTCCCAATCCTCCGCTCAGTCCCCGTATCCCTGCAAGTTCATTTCCTTCTGGTGTCCATCCAGTTTCCTTTTGAAATCATTAATTGCCTCAGCGTCCACCACCCTCATGGGCAGTGAGTTCCAGCTTATTACCATCCACTGTCTAAAAATGTTCCTCCTCATATTCCCCCTGCATCTCTTACCCAAAACCTTCCATCTGTGTCCCCCAGTCCGTCTTTCATCAGTTAATGGGAACAGTTTTTCCTTGTCTGTCTTATCTAAACTTATCATAATCTTGTACACCTCTACCAAAGCTCTCTAAATCTCCTTTACTCCAGGGAGAACAACTCCATCTTCTCCAAACTAACCTTGTCGCTAAACCCCCATCCCTGAAACCATTTTGGTAAATCTCCTCTGCATCCTCTCAAGGACCTTCACATCCTTCCTAAAGTGTGGTGACCAGAACTGGACACAGTTCTCTAGTTGAGGCCCAACCACAGCTTTATAACGTTTCAGCATAACTTCCCTGCCTTTGTATCTTTGTCTGTAATTATGAAGCCCAAGATCTGATATGATTTGCTAAACACTCTCCTAATATGTCCTGCCACCTTCAAGGATCAGTGCATATGGAGGCCCAGGTCCCTCTGTTCCTGCACAATCTTTAGTAATGTGTCATTAAGTCTACATTGCCTTCCTAATCCTTCTGACGAAATACATCACCGCACACTGCTCTGTAATAAATTCTACCTGCCACTTCTCTGTCCATTCTGCCAGCCTATCTAAGTTCTGTTGCGGATGGTTTGTATCATCCTCCCTGTTTATCACACCTACAAGATTGGTATCATCGGAAAATTTTGAAATTCTGCTTTGCATTCCAAGGTGCATGTCATTTATATATAGCAAGGAAAAAAAATCAGCGCTCCTAGCACTGACCCTTGGGGAACATCACTGTCTACCATCCTCCTGTCTGAAAAACAGCCATTTAACACAAGACTCTTTTTGCTGTCCTTTGGACAATTTTTGATCCAATTGGATGCTATTCCATGAGCTTCAATTTTGTTAACCAAGCATTTGTGTGGTTCTTCATCAAATACTTTAATAAAATCCAGGGAGACAACATCCACCACATTCCCTTCATCAACCTTCTCTGATCATCGAAATCAATTCAATTAGTTCATCAAGCATAATCTGTCTTTTAGAAATCCGTGCTGACAATACGTAATTAACTCAAACCTCTCCAAGTGTGTGTTGTCCTTTTACCCTGATTATTGTTTCTAAAACCTTGCTCGCCACTGATGTTAAACTAACTGACCAGTAGTTACTCGTCTTGTGTGTTGTCCATTGATAATTCTGGGAGGTGACGGTGACCATCGATGTCATAATTTTCTCCCTCAGCAGGGGGAAGCAGGATGAGAGATCCCGTGGCTTTGTCAGGATAGAGGGATTCCTGATGGTGTGGGTGTCTCTGCGGGGCCCCCGTTGTCAGGAGCTGGAAAAACTCTCACTCCATGAATGCACAGTTGGTGTGTGATAATGCCCAGTACATCATGTTGGCGAATGTCCACTATCCTGGCAGCAGCCACCATACATTCATTCTGATGCAGTCAGCCGGTTCCAACACTTTGGCCGCCATGCAGAACCAGAATGTGGCACCTCAGAGATGAAGGATTCCATTCTCTAGACACAGCTCATGTTTCTGCATCCCCAAACCACCTCCCACCGCCAACAAACCACACACAATTAACATGTGTATAACGTGAGTAATGGAGTTACCAGGAAGTTAGTGGAACAGATCATCGGTGTGAGGAAGCAATGATTCCGATGTCTGAACCGCTCGGGGGAGTCCTCCAGTACATACTGGAGCAGGTGTCCAAGCTCATGGTGTTCTGCTGCACCCTTCATATCATCACTATCATGAGGACACAGGCATTGGCAACAGGAATCCAGAGGACACCTCAGGAGGAGGAGCAGGAGGAGACCGGGAGGATATTTCCTGGATGCCATCGACCCGGACAGGCTGTCGGAGTGTCCCTGATAAGATTCCGGTTCCATAGGACAACTTCCCTTTCCCACCATGGATCCCCCATTCACCACCATTACACCCATCTGAGACGCCCCATCACAATGTCCCCTTGGTCACCATCCTGCAATGAAAAACACCAACAAAAACATTTTCATTAACATCTTTATCCAACAACACATTCAATTATACAAACAAAACTGTACTATTCACCCTTGTGTATTCCCTTAGTGCCTGTCTTGTGGCTTCCCTCGACTTGGCTAGTGCTCCTACACAGTGTTTCCCCAGTGACTGCAGCATGGCTGGTGGAAGGCTGCTGACTTTCACTGGGGAGACTGCAGATGGCCTTGCAGGACGTCCTTGAGCAGCACAGGGCTTTGCGGGTTCGTAGTCGGATTGCACCACCTCGACATGGGCAGCAGCAGCCTGGGCTGGCTGATGGGGAACAGCAAGGACACTGGTGGAGTGTCAGTGAATGGAGGACAAATACTGTCATCCTGAGAGAGGACAGCAAGTTCATGCTCCACAGAGACACTGTCACTGCCAAGGGGCGACACCTCAGCAATCCTGGTAATCTACTGGATCACAGATTGCTGGACTGCTGCGAGAGCCTGCAAACCCCTTTGAACACTGAGATCTCCAGCCATGATAACAGCTGTCTGATCCTGCCTGGCAGCAAACATGGATCTCATGTCCTCAATCTGAGCTTCCACTGCAGCACTGAGACTTTGGGTGTCTGCCGTAGTGCTGCAGTGGAAGCTGAGACAATGGTATCAGACACTGTATCACGGCTGGGTCCACTAGTGCTTTCATGGAGTTAGTGACCACTTCCACAGGGGAAAGAATGGGCTTCAAACGCAGTGCAATGTCCTGTGTGATGTTGGAGCTGGACTACTCCATGTTCCTTGACAGTGATAACAGACTGTCTGACAGACCTGTCAATGGACAAAGTCTCTCAGTGTCCATATCCATCATCATTCTCCTGTATGCAGTTCCAGCAATGTTCTTATCTGAGTCCTGTGTATTATAACTCGTTTGTGACCTCACCCTCCGGTGAGCTGACACATGAACTAAATTCCAGAGTGTTGACAGAGGTAGCTATGGAAACAGTGGGTGCATGGGTGATCACCTTCTGGAAACGGTTCCAGCATATTGGAAGGTCGCAAATGTCACCCCACGATTTAAGAAGGGAGGGAGAGAGAAAACGGGGAATTACAGATCTGTTAGCCTGACATCAATAGTAGGGAAAATGGTAGAATCTATCACAAAAGATGAGATAAATGGATAATTGGATAATAATGATCTGATTGTGCATAGACAACATGGATTTATGAATGGGAAATCATGTTTGATGAACCTGTTGTAGTTTTTTGAGGATATTAGTAACAGAATTGGTAAAGTGGAGTCGGTGGATGTAGTATATTTGGATTTTCAGATGAATTTTTGATAAAGTCCCCCACGAGGTTGGTTAGTAAAATTAAAGCACATGGGATAGGACGTAATATACTGGCATGGATTAAGGATTGGTTAACAAGCATAAAACAGAGAGTAGGAATAAATGTGTTATTCTCGCTTTGGCAGGCTGTGACTAGTGGGGTAAGTAAAAAGGAAACATTTGGGTAAGTACTTGGGCCCCATCTGTTCACAATATGTATCATTGATTTAGATGTGGGGACCAGAGTAATAGTCCCAAGTTTGCAGATGATACAAAAATATGTGGGAATGTATGTGTTGTGAGGAAGGTGCAAAGCGGCTTCAAGGGAATTTGGACAGACTTCGTGGGAGGGCAAGAACGTGGCGGATGGAATATAATGTGGAAAATATGAGGTTATCCACTTTGGAAGGAGGAATAGATGTGAAGGGTATTTCTTGAATGGTAAGAAATTAGAAAGTGTAGATGTACAAAGGGATCTGGGTGTCCTTGTCAATAAGTCACTGAAGGCTGACATGCAGGGACAGCAAGCACTTAAGAAGGCTAATGGTATGTTAGCCTTTATCACAAGAGAATTTGAGTACAGGAGTAGTGAAGTCTTGCTTCAATTGTATGGAACCTTGTGAGAACAGACCTGGAGTACTGTGTGCAGCTTTGTCCCCTTACTTTAGGAAGTATATTATTGCCATAGGGGGAGTGCAACGAAGATTCACTAGACTTGTTCCTGGGATGGCAGGACGGTCCTATGAAGAGATTAGGAAAACTGGGCCTGGATTCTCCAGAATTTCGAAGAATGAGATGTGATCTCATTGAAACCGACAACATAATTAAATGGATAGACGGGTTGATGCAGCTAAGATGTCTCCCCTGGTTGGGGAGTCTAGAACCAGCAGAGACAATTTTAAAATAAGGAGGAAGTCACTTAGGACAGAGATGAGGAGACATTTCTTTCCATAGGGGGTTGTGAATCTTTGGAATTCTCTACCCCAGAGGGCTGTGGAAGCTCAGTCATTGAGTATGTTTGAAGCAGAGATTGACAGATTTCTAAATACAAATGACATAAAGGGATATGGGGATGGTGTGGTAAAAAGGAATTGAAATAGAAGATAACCCATAATCGTATTGAATGGCGGGGAGGACTAGATGGGCTGAATGGCCTACTCCTGCTCCTATGTTCCAAAGCTGCTTAACTCTTTCAAACTGGAGGTAAGTTCGCTCAGGCTACTTTCGTAGTGTTCCGAATTTTTGGTGGTACGCTTCTGATACTATCTCATATGCACCCTGGATAGCATTTTTAGTCATCTCAGAATCTGATGAACTTTCATCTGGCAACAGTGAATACACCTCATGAGCTTTTCCTGTTACTTTGCTTTATAAAAACAGTGTCCAGTTCTCTGCCGGCCATTTCAGCTGCTTTGCAAGTTTTTCAAAAGTGACAAAAAATTCTGCCACATGCTCCTCATTGAACTTCAGAATGAACTGGGGTAACTTTAAGAGATCAGCACATGGTCCTGAGCTATGGGCAGCTCCCTCACTAGCTGTGCCTTCACTGGGTGTACTGGGTCTTCCTCTAGTTGTTTGAGCCGCCTTAACTCCCTTTCCTCCTTCTCCTTCTGGAACACTCTTACTTTTTCCCTTTCTTGACACTCACTCTGTTCTTTCTCGATCTCTCTGGATTTCTAATTCTTGTCTCTTCTGTTCTAGTTTTACCTTAGCTAACATTACTCTATCTGTTAGTGATTCTAACTCTGCTTGAGTCTTCAGCTTCAAGTGAAAAATGATTGGCCACAGGTCTTAGAATTTTGGGTGTCCTAGCTTTTGGGCGGAGAGTAATCCCTAACTGTCCAGCTACATTACTCAACTTTTCAACAGAGAGGGATTCTAAGCTGTACTGAGTTACTTCTCTCTGTATGTAACTCCTTTTATGCCAATGTAACTCCTTTATTCAAAAAGGGAGGGAGACAGAAATTAGGAAATATTATGAAGCCCATAGATAGGGCAGAGAAGAAGAAACTGTTCCCTTAGCAGAGGTGTCAATAACCGAGGGGCATTGATTTAAGGTAAGGGGCAAGTGGTTTCGAGGAGATTTGAGGGAAAAAATATTTCATGCGGATGGTGGCTGGAATCTGGAACACACTACCTGTAAAGATGGTGGAGGCAAGAACCCTCACAACATTTAAGAAGTATTTAGATGAGCACTTGAAATGCCATCGCATACAAGGTTACAGGCCAAGTGCTGGAAAAGGGGATTAGAATGGACAGGCTTGATGGCCAGCACAGACAGAGTGGGGCGAAGGGACTGTTTCTGTGCTGTAAAACTCTGTGCATCTATGACACTTCCAATTTCTCATTTGTTGTTGCGTTATCATCACTAGAACCGCCAGATTTCTGTTACAGCCAGGTGAGGAGGGGTCCCAGGCTCTCCTCTTGTCCTATCTTTTATTTCACTGCAGCGGGGTGTATTCCTTTTTAGCAGTGGACATGCTGACCACCTCAGTGAGCATTTTACCATTTACCGTTGTTGTGATCGTGAAAGAACCAATCAGACAGGTTTTCTTGAGTTTAAACAAGAGGTGAGTTTATTATACTTAACAATCTAAACTGAATCTAAATAAAATAATAAACATACACACATTCATGCACACACACACAGACCTGCAAATCACACAGAAATAAATTATAGAGTGAGAACTAAATTTCTATTAGGATTAGAGTCCAGAATAAATTAAAAATAAACCAAAATCTGTGAGATTGGGTAATTCTGTGGTCTGCGCCTTTGCCTCCCTTATTTATAAGTGTCATGTCATCTGCAAGGGTTTAAATTATGTTGTTTTACATATAAGTTTATGTCACTTGTATATTTATCTATATGTCAGGAAGAGCACTGGTTTTAATACTGACCCCTGAGAAACAGCACTGTATTCTCCCCCTCCCCCAGTCTGAACAATGTCTGTTCACCACTTCTCTCTGCTTTCTGTCCTTGAGTCAGTGTCATATCCACTCTATCACTCTCACATTAATCCATGTGTTCCATTTTTCATAACAAGTGTATGAAATGTCATTTGATCACAGGCCTTTTGATAGTCCAGATACATAACAGGAAACACACTATCCTCATCAATACTCACAGTTATGTCATCAACTAACTTGATCAAGATTATCAGACATGATTTTCCATTAACCTATCCGTACTGTTTATCATTTAATATCACATGTTTTTCCAAGAATGATATATTTTTGTATTGGCTCATGCCCTCCAGAAATTTCCAACCACTGACATTAGACTGACTGGTCAGCAGTTATCGGGTTTATCTAATGTCTCCTTATTTAAACAGCTTGTAACAGCTTTGTCATCACTCCCAGATCCAAAGAGGATTGAAAGCTTCTGGCCAGTGCCTCTGCTATTTCCACATTCCTTCCCTCAACAAACCTCATATATCCCATCTAGACTGGGTAAATCTTCGACACTATTGTGGTGTAAATAGTGTTGGATTGAAAGGTGTTAACTGAACCTGTTTGTTCATTGACTGTAATTAACGTCAGTCTCCAAGGACCCTAATTGTGTCACTGGAGAGTTTCCCTCTTCTATTAATAACGGACTCCTTCCAATGTGCTGGCTCATAGTGTGAGTGGGAGCATCACCCCCGGCACTAACAGAGATCAGCGGCTCCAGTGAGTGAGAGAGGAGAGATCAGAATCTGAGAACACTAGATTGGAATATTACAACAATGGGTCAGAATCTGGGAACAATAGATTGGAATGTTAAAACAATGGACAGCAGGAGTTTCTCCTATTGGTTTAGCCACGTTACTGCAGATTATTTTTGGATAACATTAGATTTGCGGATCTATGATGCTCTGAAGATGATTCAAACGATTTACTATCCCATACTCGCTATTATTGGTGTCCCTGGTAAGTCTCTGTATCCAACTATTAGATCTATAAATCATATTTCACTGATTTAGTGTTCTTGTCATGTAAATCTTGGGAAGACTTAAGCCACAGTCTTCAGTCTCTGTCTCACATTCCACTCTGCATCCACTATCTGCATTCCCCTCCCTACCCAATGTCTGAGGCTGAAGCAGACTGTTTGGAATCTCTTTGTTATACTTATACCTGAACTGAGTTCATTGCCATATTCCACCTATCACCAACCCTACCTGCTACTACCTCTGTAATATTACCCGTCATCACCTCTACCCATCTGCTAATAAACCCTCATCTGTGCCGTTGTTAAATCCACACTTAACTATTCCAATTCTATCCTGGTCACCCTCCCAGTTATCAACCTGATAAACAACAGCCCATCCAGAACTCTGCTGCCTAAATCCTAACTCACACCAAATCCCGATCGCCCATTACTTCTGTGCTCACTGATCGACATTGGCTCCGGGCCTGGCAGCACCTAAATTTTAATATTCTCATTCTTGTGTTTGAATCCCTCCATGGCCTCACCCCTCCAATTAGTCCCATTTCCCTTGCATTTCACATATTCTTGTCAATCTTATGCTTTCAAGTCTTTTTCCAATTCCCTTTTAGAAGTGAGCTGTTTTCACTCTATTTCTTCTACTGCTGCGATTTTCACTCTATGACGTTTCACTTTATGATGGCACTGGTGCCAACGCTATGGAAACCTGGAACTATAAAATGATGTGAACTGCACAGCCGGCCACTTCTAGTGTGGCCAGCACCGTGCCCAGTGCTGGGCAGGGAACTAGCCTGGGTATACTGTGCATGTGCTGTTAGTGTGAGGAAGGGTTTGAATTGACGTCAATCTGCCATTCCGACAGCTTTGATGTACGTCTTTAAATCTTGATCTGTGCATGTCGACTGACCGCCTGTGTTAGTCACTCTCAGCTGAACATACATTCAGCAGCACGAAGGACCCCCACTGGTGTTATTTAAAAGGACCAGGAATCCAACGTACAGGTGAGGGGCTTGTGACTTACTTTTGCTGTTGTAAAGTTAGTGGAGGTGCTGTGGATGGTTTTCTGGAGGTTGTGTTGTGAGCTGCTGCAGACATTCAGGGAGGACAGAGGATTTGGTGAACCAACTCTGGACGAGGTATGGGGACTGTAGTTACAGTGTTTCTGGGTCTGTCACATGACCAAAAAATGGAGCAGAGGCTGCAGAGAGGGGAAGCTCTGTAATGAGGGAGAAGGAGGGGGCTCTGCCTTACGCACCCCGGTTTTGCAAGAGCACTTTTCCTACCTACACCTAACCCAGGAGCAGTGTGTGAGGTGACTCTGATTCAATAAAGAGGTGGTCGCAGAGCTGTGTAACCTCCTGCAACACGACCTGGAGCCTCACACCAGGGTGAGGACGGATCTGTCAGTGGCTGTTAAGGTCACAGTTTCATTGAACGTCTATGTATCTGGATTTTTAGAGGCAGGAGCATTAGACAAATCTAACGTAGGGATGTAGAAATCGATGTAGTCATAAAATAATTTCCGACATAAAAGGAGGCCATTTTACCCCTCCATGCCAGCTCAATCTGGAACAATCCAGTCATTCCCACTCCCCCTCTCAATCCCCCTATCCCTGTAAGTTCATTTCCTTCAGGTGCCCATCCAGTTTCCTTTTGAAATCATTGATTGTCTTATCTTCCACCACCCTCCTGGGCAGTGAGTTCCATCTCATTACTATCCACTGTGTAAAAAAGTTCTTCCTCCTATTCCCCCTGCATATTTTACCCAAAACCTTCCATCTGTGTCCCCTTGTCCGTGTTTCATCAGTTAATGGGAACAGATTTTCCTTGTCTATCTTATCTATCTTCTCTCAACCGATCATAATCTTGTACACTTCTATCAAATTTCTCTCAATCTCCTTTACTCCAGGGAGAGCAACTCCATCTTCTCCAAACTAACCTTGTAACTAAAATACCCCAATCCCTGGAAGCATTCTAGTAGAATCATAGAAAGTTAAGGCACAGAAAGCAGCCACTTGGCCCATCTTGTCTGCGCCAGCCAGAAAATGATCCACCTATTCTAATCCCACCTTCCAGCATTTGGTGCGTAGAGCTGCAGATTACAGCACTTAAGGTGGATATCCAGACTATTTTTGAATGAGTTGAGGGTTTCTGACTCAACTATCCTTTCAGGTAGTGAATGGCAGACCCAGCACCACCCTCATCTCCCCTCTGATCTTTCTACCAATCACTTTAACTCTATTCCCCCTCTTCGATGTTATGGTGAATAGACTCTTCACCTCCTCTCTATCCATGTCCTTTACAATTTTGTGCATTTCAATCAGATCACCCCTCAGCCTTCTCTGTTCCAAGGAGAACAACCCCAGTCTATCTAATCTTTCTTCATAGCTGCAGTTTTCCAGTCCTGGCAGCATCCTCGTAAATCTCCTCTGTACCCTCAGGAGTGCAATTACATCCCTTCTGTACTGAGGTGACCAGAACTATACACAGTACTCAAGTTGTGGCCTAACCCATGAGTTATACAGCTCCAGCCTAACCTCCCTGTTCTTGTATTCTGTACCTGGGCTAATAAAGGAAAGCATTCCATATTCCACGTTGTCGAACACTCCTGCTATCTTCAGGGATGTGTGGAAATTCAATCCAGGGTCCCTCACTTTCTCTACACTTCTCAGTATTTTGCCATTAATCCTGTATTCCTTTGCCTTGTTTCACCTCCATAAATGCATCAGATCATACTTCTGCAAGTTGAAATCCTTTTGCCACGTTTCTGCCCATCTGACCAGGCCATCACTATCTTTCTGTCGTCTACAGCTACCCTCCTCACTCGCTACCACATGGTCAATCTTTGTGTCAAGTGCAAACGTCTTGATAATGCCCCCTACATTTAAGTCCAAATCATTAATATAGACCACAAAAAGCGAGGGATCCAGTACTGAGCCCTGCGGAACGCCACTGGAAACAGCCTTCCAGTCTCTGAAACAGCCATCAACAATTACCCTTTCTTTCCTGCCACTGAGTCAATCTTGTATCCACCTTGATGCATTTCCCTGGATCCCGTGGGATTTTAATTTATTTTAGAGATACAGCACTGAAACAGTCCCTTCGGCCCACCGACTCTGTGCCGACCATCAACCACCCATTTATACTAATCCTACATTAATCACATATTCCTACCACATCCCCACCTGTCCCTATATTACATCCCCACATTTCCCTACCACCTACCTATACTAGGGGCAATTTATAATGGCCAATTTACCTACCAATCTGCAAGTCTTTTGGCTTGTGGGAGGAAACCGGAGCACCCGGAGAAAACCCACGCAGACACAGGGAGAATTTGCAAACTCCACACAGGCAGTACCCGGAATCGAACCCGGGTCGCTGGAGCTGTGAGGTTGCGGTGCTAACCACTGCGCCACTGTGCCGCCCCAATCTGATTTTCTGAACCAGTCTGCCATGTAGGACATTGTCAAAAGGCTTGCTACCATCCAAGTAGACCACATCAACAGCACTACCCTCATTTATCTTCCTTGTTACTTCTTCAAAAAATTCGACCAAGTTGGTCAAACAAAATCTTCCCTTAACAAATCCATACTGACTATCCTAAAATAAATAGAGGTGGTGAGTACAGAAGAAGGCAAGTTATTGTGAACCTTTATAAAGCTCTGGTTAGGCCCCAACTGGAGTGCTGCATCCAGTTCTGTTCACCACACATTAGGAAGGATGTGAGTGTCCTTGACAGGGTGCAGAGGAGATTTACCAGAATCGTTCCAGGGATGGAGGATTTTAGCTACAAGGTTACTCTTGAAAAGCCTATATTATTTTCCTTGGAGTAAAGGAGATTGAGGGGAGATTTGATAGAGGTATACATGATGATGACTTGTTTGGAAAAGGTAGAAGGGAAAAGATGTTCCCATTAGTTAATGGTACAAGGACTAGAGTTCAGGTGGTGGAACAGAGATACAGGGGGATGTGATGAACAACTTTTTTACACAGCGAGTGGGAATGGCCTCTAAATTCACTGCCTACGAGGGTGTTGGAAGGAGTGATGGTGAATGATTTCAAAAGGATATTGGATGGACACGTGAGGGAAATAAACTTTCAGGAATATGGAGACAGAGCTGGGGTAAGAGACTGACCGGGTTTATCTAGGAAGAGCTGGCATGGACTCGATGGGCCGAGTGGCCTCATTCTGTGCTCAAATGACTATGACTCTCTGACAGGGGATTACTATTACTACTGCTTTCCTATACTGGGAAAGTTTATCATGGACTGGGCAGTATCACCCTGTTGAACCCCGTGATGTAAGTGAAATGTTTGATGTCCCAGAACGTGGTTAACAAATGTCCTTCACAAACAGAGTAAATCAGTTCAGACCCACTCACAATTCTGGATCATTCACAATGGGGAGTAGTTTCTCCTGGTTTTCTCTACATAGGACAGCAACCAGGCTTTTCACTGTGTCCCCCAACTCCATGTGGAAAGTCTTGCCAGGGTTAGGTGGGATAAGGCGCGTTACCTGGGCAACAGCTTTCTTCAGTTGTGCTGCTTCTTCCCTGCTCTTTTCAGTCCAACCGGGTTAAAACTGGTCAATATCACCATTAGGTAGTTCATAAAGAGGAGCCACAGTCTCTGCAAATCGAGGGATGAGGGTCCACTAATACCCCACCAGCCTGAATATAGGGCACTGGGCAGTCTTTGAGGTGGACAGTTGTAGATGCTGGATGGTCTCGACCTGATGTTGGTCTGGGCTGATGCTGGATGATCCAATCTGGACACCTAGAAAGGTGACACAACCTTGCACCAGCTGGGCCTTACGTGGATGGTCTTTTCGTCCAGCTCCCAAAGTACTGCAGTAGTTCCTGTGAAAGGGTTAAATGTGTGGACACGGTCTGTGGTGATGAGGAGGAGATCATCGACATATTGCACAAAGCAGGAAGACTGTGAAAAGCTCAGAAGGGCCCCTGTTATACATTTGTGGAAAATAGTGGGGTTATTGTGGAACTCCTTGTGACAGACATGTCCAGAGGTATCTCTGGTCCTCAGAAGTGAATGTGAATTTCAATTGTTTCTCTAGTTTTACTGGGATACTCCAATAACCATTAGAGATATCCAGGGTGATGAAGACAGCCCTGCCGCAGGGAATCCGGGAGATTAGGGTGGGTGTCTCTCAGACAACTGGATTCACATAAGAGTGAATGAGCTGAGTTTGAGGCTGCAGAGAGGGGAAGCTTTGTAAAGAGGGAGGAGGAGGGGTCTCTGCCCGACCCACCCCGGGTTTTCCAAGAGCAAAAAGAGCAGTGGGTCTCATACCAAACCCTGGGGAAAAACACTGTATACTCCCATCGAGTCTGAACAACAACCTTTCACCACTTCTCTCTGTTTACTGTTCCTTAGCCAATTTTATATCCACACTGTCTCTGTCCCTTTAATCCATAGGGTTCAGTTTTCCTAACCTGTCCATTGAATGGCACTTGATCAAACACCTTTCGAATGTCCATATATATAACTTCAATCACACCACCCTCATCAACCCTCTCCATTGTTTTATCAAAGAACTCCATCAAGTTTACCTCAGCACTACCTCTCTCCACTCCTCCACTGTTGTTAAATTATCAGTCTGATTATCCGACACCCAGTACTGGATGAGCAGAAATTTTCTCCAATTAAGTATTGGGAAGACTGAAGCCATTGTTTTCAGCCCCCACTCCAACTCTGTTCCCTTGCTATTGATCCCATCCCTCTCCCGAGTAACACTCTGAGATTCAGACAGTTTATTTGCAACCTTGGTGTCATATTTGGGATAAAATTAATGGGCACATGGACAAATAAGGAAAACCAGCATGTATTTGTTTGGGGAAAATTGTGTTTAACTAAATGGTTGGAATATTTTGAAGAGGTAAAAAGGAAGCTTCGTGAGGGCAATGCTGCTGCTGTGGTATAAATTGAATTCCAAAAGGCATTTGATAAAGTGTTGTGCAACAGACCTGTGAGCAAAGTTATAGCTCATCAAATAAAAAGGCCAGTCGCAACATGAAACTAAGCTGGTTGAGTGACAGGAGACAGAGAGTAGTGATTAATGGATGCTTTTCGGGCTGGAGAACAGTTTGCAGTGGAATCAAAGCAAAATACAGCGGATGCTGGAAATCAGAAATACAAATAGAAAGTGCAGGAAATACTCAGCAGGTCTGGCAGCATCTGTGGAGAGAGAAGCAGAGTTAATGTTTCAAGTCGGTGACCTTTCATCAGAACTGGCAAAGGTTAGAAATGTAATAGGTTTTAAGCAAATAAAGTGGGGGTTTTGGGGGAAACACAAGTACAGAAAGGTGAGCATTAGAGCGGGGGTGGGGGATGGAGGGTGTTGAAATGATAAGCGAGCGGAAGTTCAGTGTCATGCCTTTGGACTGAGTGGAGGTGTTCCACAAAGCGGTCACCCAATCTGCATTTAGCCTGCTGCGCTGTTCCAGTGAATAACAACGCCAGCTCAAGGAACAGCACCTCATTGTCCGATTAGGCATTTACAGCCTTCTGGACTGAATATTGAGTTCAACAATTATTTTGTTTTAACATTTTTTGCCATGTGTCGGCCTGAAACTGGATTTGTTCTGTTGGTGCTTTTGGCTAGAGCTGTTCATTATTCTATCATTTAACACCCTCTCTGCACTAATGCTTTATCTTTCGCCACACAACAAGCACATTTTCTTTGCCTTTGCCCCAAGACCTCCTCGTCACTTAATCTCTCTGACCCTCTGTTCTATCTGCACCCCTTTTGTTCACTTTTGCCCCACCCCTGCTTTATTTGCTTAAAATCTATTACATTTCTGACCTTTGCCAATTCTGATGAATGGTCACACACCTGAAACGTTAACTTTGTTTATCTCTCCACAGATGCTGCCAGGCCTGCTGAGTATTTCCAGCACTTTTTGTTCATATTTACGGTTTGCAGTGGAGTTCCCCAGGGATCAGTGTTGGGACCCTTTCTCTTCCTGACAAATATTAATTACCTAGACCTTGGTGTACAGGGCACAATTTCAAAGTTTGCAGAGGATGCAAAACTTGGAAGCATTGTGAACTGTGAAGAGGATAGTGTAGAACATCAAAAGGACATAGACAAGTTGGTGGAATGGACAGACAGGTGGCAGATGAAGATCAATGTGGAGAAATGTGAAGTGATTCATTTTGGTAGGAAGAACATAGAGAGACAATAGAGAATAAAGGGTGCAATTCTAAAGGGGGTGCAGGAGCAGAGGGACCTGGACGTATATGTGCATTGGTCATTGAAGGTGGCATGACAGGATGAGAGAGCAGTTAATAAAGCATATAGTATCCTGGGCTTTATTAACAGAGGCATGGGATACAAGAGCAAGGAGGTTATTTTGAACTTGTGTAAGACACTAGTTCGGCCTCAGTTGCAGTATTACGTCTAGGTCTGGGCACCACACCTTATCTAACGTGAAGACATTGGAGAGTGTGAAAAAACATTCACAAGAATGGTTCCAGGGATGAAGAATATCAGTTAGGAAGATAGACTGGAGAAGTTGGAACATTTTCCTTAGAGAAGAAAAGGCAGAGAGGAGATTTCAAAAAGTCTGCAAAATTATGAGGTGTCTGGAGAGAGTGGATAGGGAAAAACTGTTGCCATTCCTGAAAGGATCGAAAACGAGAGGGCAAAGAATTAAAGTAATTGGTAAAAGAAGCAGCAGTGACATGAGGAACACTTTTTCACACAGCGAGTGGTTAAGGTCTGGAATGCACTGCCTGAGAGTGTGGTGGAGGCAGATTCAATCGAGGCATTCAGGAGGAAATTGGACAGCTATCTGAAAAGGAAAATTGTACAGAGTTACAGGGAGAATGCAGGGGAGTGACACCAGATGAATTGCTCTTTTGCAGAGCCAGTGCAGATACGATGGACTGAATGGCCACCTTCTGTGCTGTAACAATTCTATTATTCTGTGACATTCGACCACAAAATGAGCTTCCAACCTCATATTCGTGCCATCACTATGACGACGTATTTCCACCTCAATAACATTGCCCGACTTCACCCCTGTCTCAACTCATCTGCTGCTGAAGCTCTCATTCATGCTTTCATCACCTGTAGACCAGACTATTCCAACTCATTCTCCCACATTCTACTATCTGTAAACTTGAAGTCATTTAAAACTCTGCTTCCTGTGTCTTAACTCACGGCAAGTCCCATTCCCCGATCACTGACCTGCATCAGCTCACAGTCAAGCAATGTCTTTATTTTAAAATTCTCAACACGTTTTCAAATCCCTCCATGGTCTCACCCCTCACTATCTCTGTAATCTCCTCCAGCCCCACAGTCCTTCGAGGTAACTCTGCTCCTCTAATTCTGGATTCTTGTGCATCCCTGATTTTAATTACTCTCCCTTTTGTGGCCACACCTTCAGTTGCCTCGGTCCCAAGCTCTGGAATATCCTCCCTTCACAGCTCCACCTCTCCACCTCGCTTTTATCCTTTAACACACTCCTTTAAAACCTGCCTCTTTGACCGAGCATTTGGCTGCCCATCCTAATATCCCATTTTGTGGTTCAGTGTTATACTTTGTTTCATAATGCTGCTGTGAAGTACCTCGGGATAAGTTCTTGTTGAAGTTTGCCAGACATGATTTGTCATTAGCATATCCGTGCTGCTTGAAATTTATTATGCTGTACTTTTCCAAGCAACGAATATTTATGACCTGGGTTGTGAAATGCCCCACCTAACGTAATATTGACTGGACAGTACATTGTTTAACCCATATCACCTTTTTTAAACAAGGTGTAACAATTGCAGCCCTCCAGTCCTCTGTCATCATTCCCATATCCAAAGAGAATTGACAGATTCTGTCCAGTGCCTCTGCCATTTGCACATTTCCTTCTCTCATCAACCCTCATAATTCCCATCCAGACCGGTTAAATGCTCCAGTTTATTGTAGTGCTAAGAGTGTTGGATTGAAAGGTGTTAATTGAACCTGTTTGTTCAGTGACTTTAATTAATACCAGTCTCCATGGACCGTAATTGTGTCACTGGAGGGTTTCCCTCTTCTATTAATAAGAGACTCATTTCAATGTGTTACCCCTGGTGTCAGTGGGAGCATCATCCCCGGGACTAACAGGGATCAGTGGCCCCAGAGAAAGGGAGAGGATAGATCAGAATCTGAGAACAATAGATTGGAATGTTACAACAATGGGTCAGAATCTGAGAACAATAGATTGGAATGTTACAACAATGGGTCAGAATCTGAGAACCATAGATTGGAATGTCAGAACAGTAGGCAGGAGTTTCATCTGGCAGTTTGACTTTCTTTCTGCAAATTTTGACTGGCTGCCAATAAACAGGCGGATCTATTACACAATCATGATTATTCAATATTTTTTTTATCCCATCCTGGCTATCATTGGTTTCCCTGGGAAGTGTCTCGATCCACTTATTTATTCTATAAACCATGTTTAACTGCATTACTGTTCTTGCCATTTACTCCATATGTTGAACAGGCAGATACATAGTGCAGAGAGTCTGTGAGCAAGGTTAGACAGTTGACAGGGCACAGTTGCAGCCAGTATGATGGGAGAAGTGTGTCTATATTAACGCAAGAAGTGTCAGGAATAAGGGTGATGAACTTAGAGTATGGATCAGTACTTGGAGCGACAATGTTCTGGCCATTACGGAGACTTGGATATCACAGGGGCAGAAATGAATGTTGGATGTTCCGGGGTTTAGATGTTTCAAAAGGAATAGGGAGGTGGCAACATTGAATAGAACTGATGGGATTTTCCTGTTACTTTGCTTTGTAAAAACAGTGTCCTGCTCTCTGCCGGCCATTTTGGTTGTTTTACAAGCTTTTCACAAGTGACGAAAAATTCTGCCACATCCTCCTCATTGAACTTTGTCATGAACTGGGAGAACTTTAAGAGATCAGCACATGGTCCTGAGCTAGGGGTAGCTCCCTCAAGAGCTGTGCCTTCACTGGGTGTACTGGGTCTTCTTCTAGTTGTTTGAGCCGCCTTAACTCCCTTTCCTCCTTCTCCTTCTGGAACACTCTTACTTTTTCCCTTTCTTGGCACTCGCTCTGCGCTTTCTCGCTCTCTCTGGAATTCTAATTCTAGTCTCTTCTTTTCCAGTTTTACCTTAGCTAACATTACTCTATCTGTTAGTGATTCTAACCCTGTTTGAATCTTCAGCTTTAAGTGGAAAATGGTTGGCCAAAAGTCTTAGGAATTCGGGTTTCCAGGTTTTTAGATGGAGAGTAATCCCTAACTGTCCAGCTACATTGCTCAACTTTTCAACAGAGAAGGATTTTAACCTGTACCAAGTTACTTCACTCTGTATATAACTCCTTGATTGGGAATGTAACTCCTTTAGTCAAAAAGCGAGGGAAACAGATAACAGAAAACTACAGGCAAGTTAGCATCACATCTGTCATAGGAAACATGTTAGAAGCTATTATTAAAGACAGTGTAGCCGGCACTTAGAAAAAGTCAACCTAATCAGGCAGAATCAAAATGGTTTTATGAAAGGGAAATCATGTTTAATCAATTTGTTGGAGTTCTTTGAAGAGGTACCATGTGCTGCGGAGAAAGGGGAACCGGTGGATGTACTGTACATAGATTTCCAGGATGCAATAGATAAGGTGCCACATCAAAGGTTTTGTGAAAATAAAAGCTCATGGTGAACGGGGTAACATGTTGGCATGGATAGAAGATTGGTTAGCTAACAGAAAACAGAGAGTAGGCATAAATGGGCCATTTTCTGGTTGGCAAGATGTAAGGACTGGTGTGCCACAGGGATCAGGGCTGGGACCTCAACTTTTTGCAATTTATATAAATGACTTGGATGAAGGAGCCGAAGGCCTGGTTACCAAATTTGCTGATGCCACAAAGATGCGTAAGAAAGTAACTTGTGAAGGAGACATAAGGAGGCTGTAAATGAATATAGATAGGTTAAGTGATTGGGTAAAGACCTGGCAAATTGAGTATAATGTGGGAAAATGGGAAATTGCCCATTTTGGCAGGAATAATAAAATCGAAGCATATTATCTAATGATGAGAGATTGCAGAGCTCTGAGATGCAAAGGGATCTGGGTGTCCTTTTGCATGCATCTCCAAAGCTTAGTATGCATGTTCAGAAAGTAACTAGGAAAGCTGATAGAATGTTATCATTTATCGCGACGGTAATTGAATACAAAAGTAGGCATGTTATGCTTCAGTTATAGAGGGCATTGGTCAGACCACATCTGGAGTACTGTATACAGCACTGGTCTCCTTATTTAAGGAATGATGTAAATGCATTGGAAGCAACCCAGAAATGGTTTACTAGACTAATACCTGGAATGGGTGGGCTGTCTTATGAGGAAATATTGGACAGGCTAGGCTTATATCCACTGGAATTTAGAAGGGTAAGTGGCGACTTGATTTGAACATCTAAGATCTTGAGCAGTCTTGACAGGTGCATGTGGAAAGATGTGTGTATCTGGGTGTATCTAGGATTAGGGGTCACCATTTAAAAATGAGAGGTCGCCCATTTAAAACAGAGATGAGGAGATTTTTATTTCTCTGAGGGTTGTGAGCCTTGGGAATTCTCTTCCTCAAAAGGCAGTGGAAGAGAGTCTTTAAGTACTTGTAAGACAGAGATAGATAGATTGTTGATAAGCAAGGGGGTGAAAGATTATCGAGGGTAGGTGGTAATGTGGAGTTGAGGTTTCAATCAGATTAGTCATGATCTTATTGAGTGGCAGAGCAGGCTTGAGGGGCCGAGTGGCCTACACCTGCTCCTAATTCATATGTTCATATGTTTGTATGCTCTGTCTTCGACCGTGGACATTTCAGTGTTCCAGCAGTGAAAACCACAATAAAACCTGCATTGATATTTTTAACATTTTTCTCAGGATCAATTGCTTTTCCCACTTCCAATTTCTCATGTGTTGTTGCGTTATCATCATTCGAACCTCCAGATTTCTGTTCCAGCCAGGTGAGTAAGGGTCCCAGTCCCCCTCTTGTCTTATATCTTATTTTACCGCAAGAGGGTATCCTTTTTAACAGTGGACGTGCTGACCACCTTAGTGAGTATTCTACCTTTTATCTTTGTTGTGATCATAAAAGAACCAATAGGACAGGTTTTCTTGAGTTTAAACAAGAGGTGAGTTTATTATACTTCACAATAGAAGCTGAATCTAAATAAAATAATAAAAATATACTCTACACATTCTCGCACACACTCTCATGAAAATCACACACAAATAAATTAGAGTGCGGATGTTGAGGTTAGGAACAGATGTTTGATTACTCTAGGTCAAGTCGGCATAAGGAGGGAGGAAGTGTTGGGTATTCTAAAGGGCATTAAGGTGGACAAGTCCCCAGGTCCGGATGGGATCTATCCCAGGTTACTGAGGGAAGCGAGAGAGGAAATAGCTGGGGCCTTAACAGATATCTTTGCAGCATCCTTAAACACGGGTGAGGTCCCGGAGGACTGGAGAATTGCTAATGTTGTCCCCTTGTTTAAGAAGGGTAGCAGGGATAATCCAGGTAATTATAGACCGGTGAGCCTGACGTCAGTGGTAGGGAAGCTGCTGGAGAAGATACTGAGGGATAGGATCTATTCCCATTTGGAAGAAAATGGGCTCATCAGTGATATGCAACATGGTTTTGTGCAGGGAAGGTCATGTCTTACCAACTTAATAGAATTCTTTGAGGAAGTGACAAAGTTGATTGATGAGGGAAGGGCTGTCGATGTCATATACATGGACTTCAGTAAGGCGTTTGATAAGGTTCCCCATGGCAGGCTGATGGAGAAAGTGAAGGCGCTTGGGGTCCAAGGTGTACTAGCTAGATGGATAAAGAACTGGCTGGGCAACAGGAGACAGAGAGTAGCAGTAGAGGGGAGTTTCTCAAAATGGAGACGTGTGACCAGTGGTGTTCCACAGGGATCCGTGCTGGGACCACTGTTGATTGTGATATACATTAATGATTTGGAGGAAAGTATAGGTGGTCTGATTAGCAAGTTTGCAGACGACACTAAGATTGGTGGAGTAGCAGATAGTGAAGGGGACTGTCAGAGAATACAGCAGAATATAGATAGATTAGAGAGTTGGGCAGAGAAATGGCAGATGGAGTTCAATCAGGGCAAATGCGAGGTGATGCATTTTGGAAGATCCAATTCAAGAGTGAACTATACAGTAAATGGAAAAGTCCTGGGGAAAATTGATGTCCAGAGAGATTTGGGTGTTCAGGTCCACTGTTCCCTGAAGGTGGCAACGCAGGTAAATAGAGTGGTCAAGAAGGCATACGGCATGCTTTCCTTCATCGGACGGGGCATTGAGTACAAGAGTTGGCAGGTCATGTTACAGTTGTATAGGACTTTGGTTCGGCCACATTTGGAATACTGCGTACAGTTCTGGTCGCCACATTATCAAAAGGATGTGGATGCTTTGGAGAGGGTGCAGAGGAGGTTCACCAGGATGTTGCCTGGTATGGAGGGCGCTAGCTATGAAGAGAGGTTGAGCAGATTAGGATTATTTTCATTAGAAAGACGGAGGTTGAGGGGGGACCTGATTGAGGTGTACAAAATCATGAGAGGTATAGACAGGGTGGACAGCAAGAGGCTTTTTCCCAGAGTGGGGGTTTCAATTACGAGAGGACACGAGTTCAAAGTGAAAGGGGAAATGTTTAGGGGGGATATGCGTGGAAAGTTCTTTACGCAGAGGGTGGTGGGCACCTGGAACGCGTTGCCAGCGGAGGTGGTAGACGCGGGCACGATGGAGTCTTTTAAGATGTATCTAGACAGATACATGAATGGGCAGGAAGAAAAGAGATACAGAACCTTAGAAAATAGGCGACATGTGTAGAGAGAGGATCTGGATCGGCGCAGGCTTGGAGGGCCGAAGGGCCTGTTCCTGTGCTGTAATTATCTTTGTTCTTTGTTCTTTGTTCTTTGAAATAAACTCGTGATGGATTAGAGTCCAGAATAAATAAATTTAAAAAAAAACGTCTGTGTGGTTGGATAATTCTCTGGTCTGCATTGTTCCACCGTTAGCTATGAGTTTCATGTCTTCTGCAAGAGTTGAAATTATGTTTTTTTTTTTACGGAGACGTTGGTGTCATTTATATATCTATCTATATTCCAGGAACAGCACTGGTTCTCATACCGAGTCCTGAGAAACAGCACTGTATACTCCCCCTCCCCCAGTCTGAACAATGACTGTTCACCACTTCTCTCTGCTTTCTGTCCCTGAGTCAGTGTCATACCCACACTATCACTGTCACATTAATCCATATGTTCCATTTTTCATAACAAGTCTATAAACTGACATTTGATCACCGGCCTTTTGAATGTCTGTACACATAACACAAAACACTCACAGTTTTGTCATCAACGAACTTGATCAGGATTATCAGACATGATTTTCCATTAACCTATCCGTGCTGTTTGTTATTTATTATCCCATGTTTTTCCAAGAAAGATATATTTTTGAGCTGGGTTCTGGCCTCTAGTAATTTCCAACCACTGACATTCGGCTGACTGGTCAGTAATTACAGGATTTATCTAATCACTCCTTTTGTAACAGGGAGTAACATTTACAGCCCTACAGTCCTCTGTCATGACTCCCATATCCAAGGAGGATTGGAAGATTCCGACAGTGCCTCTGCTATTTCCATCATTCCTTCCCTCAGCAACCGTCTCCATTGTTTTATCAAAGAACTGCATTGGGTTCAGTTTTCCTAATCAGTCTATTGAATGACACTTGATCAAACACCTTTTGAAAGTCTATAAATATAACTTAAATCACACCACCCTCATCAACCATCTCAATTGTTTTATCAAAGATCTCCATCATGTTTACCTCACCACCACCTCTCTCCACTCCTCCACTGTTGTTAAATTATCCAACAGCTTATCCGACATCCAGTACTGGATGAGCAGAAATTTCCTCCAATTAAATATTGGGAAGATTGAAGCCATAGTTTTCACGCCCCACTCCAACTCTGTCCCCTTGCTATTGATTCCATCCCTCTCCCTGGCAACAGTATGAGATTCAGACAGTCTGTTTTTAACATTGGTGTCATATTCAGGACAACATTAATAGGCACATGGACAAATGTGGGTTAATTAAGGAAAACCAGCCGGATTTGTTAAGGGAAAATGGTGTTTAACAAACTTGCTGGAGTTTTTTGAAGTGGTAAAAAAGAAGCTTGATGAGGACAATGAACAAAGAACAAAGAACAAAGAAAATTACAGCACAGGACCAGGCCCTTCGGCCCTCCAATCCTGCGCAGATCCAGATCCTCTATCTAAACATGTCGCCTATTTTCTAAGGGTCTGTATCTCTTTTCTTCCTGCCCATTCATGTATCTGTCTAGATACATCTTAAAAGACGCCATCGTGCCCGCATCTACCACCTCGGCTGGCAACGCGTTCCAGGCACCCACATGCTGTTGATGTGGTTTAAATGGAATTCCAAAAAGCATTTGATAAAGTGTCACACAACAGACCTGTGAGCAAAGTTACAGCTCATCAAATAAAAGGACAGTAGCAACATGAAACTAAACTGGTTGAGTGACAGGAAACAGAGAGTAGTGATTAATGGATGCTTTTCGGGTTGGAGAAAAGTTTGTAGTGGAATCAAAACAAAATGCTGCAGGTGCTGGAAATCTGAAATAAAAACAGAAAGTGCTGGAAATGCTCAGCAGTGTCTGTGGAGAGAGAAACAGAGTTAATGTTCCAGGTTTGTGTCCTTTCATCAGAACTGGCCAAGGTTAGAAATGTAATAGGTTTTAAGCAAGTAAAGCGGGAGTAGAGGGTGTAAACACAAGGACAGAAATGTGGACATTTGAGCAGGGGTGGGGGATCAAAGGTGTTGAAATGACAAGCGAGTGGAAGCTCGGGATCATGCTTTTGGACTGAGCGGAGGTGTTCCACAAAGCGCTCACCCAATCTGCGTTTGACCTGCTGCGGTGTTCCAGTGAACATCAACGCCGGCTCGAGGAACAGCACCTCATTGCCTGATTAGGCACTCGACAGACTTCTGGACTGAACACTGAGTTCAATAATTTCAGAGCATTCAGAGCAGGTCCATTTTTATTATTTGTTTTATCAGTTTTTTTTACCATGTGCCAGACTTAAACTGGGATTTTTATATTGGTGCTTTTAGCTCGGGCTGTTCATTGTTCTGTCATTTAACAACTGCTCTGCACTAATGCTTTGTCTTTCACCACACCATGAGCACACTCTCTTTGCCTTTGCCCCATGACCTCCTGGCCAGTTAATCTCTCTGGCCCTCTGTCTTATCAACACCCCTTCTGCTCCATGTTGCCCCATCCCTGCTTTATTTGCTTAAAACTTATTACATTTCTAACCTTTTCCAGTTCTGATGAAGGGTCACTGACCTGGAACATTAACTCTGCTTCTCTCTCCACAGGTGCTGCCAGACCTGCTGAGTATTTCCAGCTCGTTTCGTTTTTTATTTAAGATTTGTAGTGGAGGACCACAGGGATCAGTGTTAGGACCCTTTCTCTTCCTGACATATATTAATGACCTAGACCTTGGTGTACAGGGCACAATTTTAAAGTTTGTAGATGATACAAAACTTGGAAGCATTATGAACTATTAGGAGGATAGTGTAAAACTTCAAAAGGACACAGACAAGTTGGTGGAATGGGCAGACAGATGAAGTTCAATGTGGGGAAATGTGAAGTGATTCATTTCGTAGGAAGGACATGGAGAGAAAATATAGAATAAAGGTTACAATTCTAAAGGGGGTTCTGGAGCAGAGGGACCTGGATGTATATGTGCATCGGTCATTGAATGTGGCATGACAGGATCAGAGAGCAGTTAATAAAGCCTACAGTATCCTGTAGCATGGAATACAAGAGCAAGGAGGTTGTTTTGAACTTGTATAAGACACTAGTTCGGCCTCAGCTGCAGCGTTACGTTTAGTTCTGGGCACATTAGATAACATGGAAACATTGGAGAGTGTGAAAAAACATTCACAAGAATGGTTCCAGGGATGACGAATATCAGTTCTAAAGATAGACTGGAGAAGTTGGAACATTTTCCTTAGAGAAGAGAAGGCTGAGAGGAAATTTGAAAAAGGTCTGCAAAATTATGAGGTGTCTGGACAGAGTGGAAAGGGAAAAACTGTTCCCATTCCTGAAAGGATCGAAAACGAGAGGACAAAGAATTAAAGTAATTGGTAAAAGAAGCAGAAGTGACATGAGGAAAACTTTTTCACACAGCGAGTGTTAAGGTCTGGAATGCGCTACCTGAGAGTCTGGTGGAGGCAGATTCAATCGAGGCATTCAGGAGGAAATTGGATAGCTATCTGAAAAGGAAGATTGTGCAGAGCTACAGGGAGAAGGCAGGAGAGTGGCATTAGATGAATTGCTCTTTTGGAGAGGTAGAGCAGACTCGATGGACTGAATGGCCACCTTCTGTGCTGTAACAGTTCTGTGATTCTGTGGCATTTGAACACAAAATGAGCTTCCAACCTTATATTCGTGCCATCACTATGCCCACCTATTCCCACCTCAATAAGATCGCCCAACGTCACCCCTGTTTCAACTCATCTGCTGATGAAGCTCTCATTCATGCTTTCATTACCTGTAGACTAGACTATTCCAACTCATTCTCCCACATGCTACTACATGTAAATTTGAGGTAATCTAAAGCTGTGCTGCCTGTGTCTTAACTCACAACAAGTCCCATTCCCCGATCACTAACCTACATCACCTCACAGTCAAACAATGCCTTTATTTTAAAATTCTCAATCATGTTTTCAAATCCGTCCATGGTCTCACCCCTCACGATAACTGTAATCTCCTCCTGCCCGACAACCCTCTGAGATATCTCTGCTCCACTAATTCTGGCCTGTTGTGCATTCCTGATATTAATTACTCCCCCATAGCTGTCTGCACCTTCAGTTGCCTCGGTCCCGAGCTCGGGAATATCCTCCCTACACAGCTCTACCTCTCCACCTCGCTTGTATCCTTTAAGACACTCCTTTAAATCCTACCTCTTTGACCAAGCTTTTGGTCTCATAACCGAATATCTGCATTTGTGGTTCAGTGTTACACTTTGTTTCATAATGCTGCTTACCTTAGGATAAGTTCTTGTTGAAGTTTGCCAGACATGATTTTTCATTGGTATATCTGTGCTGCTTGAAATGTATTATGCTGTGCTTTTCCAACCAACGAATATTTCTGCCCTGGGTTGTGAAATTTCCCCACCACTGACGTCAGATTGACTGAACAGAACAGGGTTTACTCCATCTCTCCATTTGTAACCAGGGTGTAACATTTACAAACCTCCAGTCCTCTGTCACCACTCCCATATCCAAGGAGAAGTGAAAGATTTTGTCATGTGCCTCTACTATTCCCACCATTCCTTCCCTCCGTAATCCTTATACATCCCATTCAGACAGGGTAAATGTTCTATTTTATTGTGGTACAAAAAGTGTTTGATTGAAAGGGGTTAACTGAACCTGTTTGTTCAGTGACTGTAATTAATGTCAGTCTCCATGGACTCTAATCGTGTCACTGGAGGGTTTCCCTCTGCTATTAATAAGGGACTGCTTTCAATGTGTTATCACATAGTGTTAGCGGGAGCATCAGACCTGGCACTAAAAGGGATCAGCAGCTCCAGAGAAAGGGAGAGGATAGATCAGAATCTGAGAGCAATAGATTGAAATGTTCCATCAATGGATCAGAATCTGAGAACAATTGACTGGAATGTTACAACAATGGGTCAGAATATGAGGACAATAGATTGGAATGTTACAACAATGGATCAAAATCTGAGAACAATTGACTGGAATGTTACAACAATGGTTCAGAATCTGAGAACAATAGATTGGAATGTTACAACAATGGGTCAGAATCTCAGAACAACAGACTGGAATGTTACAACAATGGGCAGGAGTTTCATTTGGGAGTTTGACTATCTTTCTGCCAATTATGATCGGTTCCCATTAGACTATCGGATCTATCTTGTATTGAAGATTATGCAACACATTTACTATCCCATCCTTGCTATTATCAGTGTCCCTGGTAAGTCTCTCTATCCAGCTATGAATGTTATAAACCAAGTTTCGCAACATTACTGTTCTTGTCATTTACTCTGCCCTCCTTGTTACTTTTGTTATCCCTGGCAAAACTCTATCTCCAGCTATGAGCTTTATAAACCATTGCTACTTGTATTAGAGTTCATGGAATTTACTCGACCATGTTTTCTGCTGTTGCTGCCCCTGCTAAGTCCCTCCTTCCCGCTATGTGATCTGTAAACCGCGTTTCACTGAAATAATGTTCTTACAATTTTAATTTTGGGAAGAGTGGAGCTTGTGCAATCGGTCTCCTTCGGAAATTTTGTCCATCTCCATGAACGACGTACCCCTAACCGGCTAATATCTGAGGTTGAACCAGACAGTTTGCATCCTCTGTGTTCTATTTAACCCTGAGCTGAGTTCTGAACCCTTATTCTCTCCATCACCTACCCTGCCTACTACCAGCTCTGTAATATCACCCGTCTGCCTCAGCTCATTTGCTACATAAACCCTCATCTGTGCCGTTGTTAACATAGAAACATAGAAAATAGGTGCAGGAGTAGGCCATTCGGCCCTTCGAGCCTGCCCCGCCATTCATTATGATCATGGCTGATCGTCCAACTCAGCGACCTGTTTGCGCTTTCCCCCCATTTCCTTTGATCCCTTTCATCCTGAGAGCTATATCTAACTCCTTCTTGAAAACATGCAATGTTTTGGTCTCAACTGCTTTCTGCGGCAGCGAATTCCACAGGCTCACCACTCTCTGGGTGTAGAAATTTTGCATATCAGTCCTGAAAGGTTTACCCCGTATCCTTAGACGACGACCACTGGTTCTGGACTTCCCCACCATCGGGGACATCCTTCCTGTATCTGTTCTGTCAAGTCCTGTTAGAATTTTATAGGTTCCTATGAGATCCCCATCAATCTTCTGAACTCCAGCGAACATAATTCTAACCGACTCAATCTCTCCTCATACGTCAGTCCCGCCATCCAGGGAATCAGTCTGGTAAACCTATAGCAATAACATCCTTCCTTAAATAAGGAGACCAAAACTGTACACAATATTCCAGGTGTGGCCTCACCAAGGCCCTGAATAATTGCAACAAGACATCCCTGCTCCTGTACTCGAATCATCTCGCTGTGAAGGCCAACATACTATTTGCCTTGCACCTGCATTCTTACCTTCAGTGACTGGTGTACGAGAACACCCAGCTCTCCTTGCATATTCCCCTCTTTCAGTTTATAGCCATTCAGATAATAATCTGCCTTCCTGCTTTTGCTACCAAAGTGATTAACCTCACATTTATCCACATTGTACTGCATCTGCCATGCATTAGCCCACTCACTCAATTTGTCCAAATCACCCTGAAGCCTCTCTGCATCCTCCTCACAACTCACCCTCCCACCCTGTTTCGTGTCATCTGCAAATTTGGAGATATTACATTTAGATCCCTCACCGAAATCAGTAAGATATATTGTGAATAGCTGGGGTCCTATCACCAATCCCTATGGTACCCCACTAGTGACATTAGCAGGTGAATAGCCTGCCATTCGGAATAAAAGACCCATTTATTCCTACTCTTGGGTTTCCTGTCTGCCAACCAATTTTCTATCTATCACAATACACTAGCACCAATCTCATGCGCTTTAATTTTACAGGCTAATGTGTTACGTGGGACTTTGTCGAAAGCCTTCTGAAAGTCCAAATAAACCACACCCACTGGCTCCCCCTCTACTAGTTACATCCTCGAAGAATTCTTGTAGATTTGTCAAGCGTGATTTCCCTTTCGTAAATCCATGCTGACTCTGTCCGATTCAACCACTTTTCTCCAAGTGCTCCTCTATAAAATCGTTGATAATGGACTCTAGAACTTTCCCCACCACCGACGTCAGGCTGACTTGTCGATAATTCCCTGCTTTCTCTCAACCTCCCTGGGGTTACATTAGCTACATTCCAATCGTTAGGAAATGATCCAGAATCTATAGAATTTTGGAAGATGACCACCAATACATCCATTATTTCTGGGACGGCTTCCTTCAGTACTCTGGGATGTAGATTATCAGGCCCTGGGAATTTATCGGCCTTCAATACCATCAATTTCCCCAACACCATTTCTCTACTAATACAGATTTCCTTAAGTTCCTCTCTCTCACTAAACCCCGTGTTCCCCAACATTTCTGGTATGATATTTGTGTTCTCCTTTGTGAAGACAGAACCAAAGTATGCATTTAGTTGGTCAGCCATTTCTTTGTTCCCCATAATTAATTCCACTGTTTCTGACGGTAAGGGACCTACATTTGTCTTCATCAATCTTTAAATCTGTTAAATCCACACTTGACTATTCCAGTTCTATCCTGGTCACCCTCCCAGTTATAAACCTCGATAAAGCACTGCCCATCCAGAACTCTGCTGCCTGTACACTAATATGTACCAAATCCTCATCACCCGTCACCCCAAATCCTGATCACCCATCACCCCTGTGCTCACTGATCTACATTAGCTCCGGGACCAGCAGCACCTTAAATTTAATATTTTCATTCATGTGTTTGAATCTCATCCTCAATTAGTCCCATTGCCCTGTCCATTCCCATATTCCTTCCTTCAAGTCTTTTCTTCAATTCCGATTTAAAAGAAGGCTTCTTTCCCTCTGTTTCGGTCTATGGCAGGTATTCTCAGCTCTGCAGTGTCACTGGGCCCAATGCCATGGACGTTTGGATCCATAAAATGGTATCAGCTGAGCTGCCGGTCACTTCCAGTGCTCCATGCTAAGCAGGGCTCTCGTCCCTGTTCACCAAGTACGTGCTGGTAGTGTGCAGAGGGATTTGATCTGACACCAATCAGCCATTCCAGCAGCTTTGATACACGTCTTTGAAACTAAGTGATGGGGGTGTGGTACATTGAGCAGTGTGAGAGGTTGGTGATGTAGGGCGTAGGAGATGCCATGTAGCAATGAATTCACTGACATTCACCACCCGTGTGAGCTCATCAAACGTCTTCTGGCTTTGCTGCCAGGTCCTTGGGGCCAGACTTCTTGCATTGACCTCCCTGGCCACCTGCTCCCATTCCCTTCGGAAGACGTTCCTTGAGGGTCTCCGCCCCACCCCACAGAAACATGGCCTCTCTCCTCCGGTCAACGTCCATGACTAAGGCCTCCAGCACGACATCCGTGAACAGCACAGCCCTCTCTCTGCCCTAGTATTCCATTTACCTTGTCTCCATTTGCAGCATTCAGAGTCAGCAGCAGCCTCCTGTGATTCAGTACAGCTTCCCTTTAAGAGGGCAGACTACCTTTAAGAGCTGAATCCTGGCTGAAGCACGTGCCAGCCTCAAACACAGTTACGTCCCTGTTCAGCTTGCAGACAGACAGCAGCGCGGGTCACCCTAGGCGGTACGTAGAATTCATGAAAATGAGGAGGCAGCAGGACGTTTGTGTGTCACCTGCCTCAACAGGAATGGGCACGGGCAGATCACGAATCACAGTCCCAACCCCTGAAAACTGGTAGAAACTTCTCTTTAACTCTGTATCTATTTTCCTTTTCTCTTTCACCCTTTCTCCCTCTCTCTCTTTGTCCCTTGTTCATATAATCATAGATTGATGCAGCACAGAATGTCCATTGTATCAGTGCTGTCTCCTTTAAAGAGCTAACTAATTAGTCCCACTCCCTCCTCTTTCCCCAGACTCCTGTTGATTTTTTTTCCTTGTCAAGTTTTTGTTATATTCCCTTCTGAAAGATATTATTGAATCTGCTTCCACCATGATTTCAGGCAGTGAATTCCAGATCCCACCCACAGACCGATAGGACCAAATATCCATGGAAGGGTTATGGCACAAAAGGAGGCTATTCAGCCCAATGTGTCTCTGCTGGCTGAAAAGACTAGCCGCCGAATCTAATCCCATCTTCCAGCCGCTGGTCCATGGCCTTGCCAGTTGCAGCACTTCAGGTGTAGGTCCAGGTACCTTTTAAAATCTTTGATGGTTTTTTGCCTCCACCACCGTTCCTGGCAGTGAATTCCAGACACCCACCACCCTCTGGGTGAAAATGTTTGTCCTCACGTCCCCTTTGATCCGTCTACCAATCAATTAAATCTGTGCCCCCTGGTAATTGACCTCTCCAATGGGGGAAACATGTCCTTCCTGACTACTCTACCTGGGCCCCTCATAATTTTGTACACCTCAATCAAGTCACCCCTCAGTCTCCTCTGTTCTAAAGAAAACAATCTTAGCCTATCCAATCTTTCATCATGGATGCAATTTTCCATCACTGGCAACATTCTTGAAAATCTTCTCTGTACTCTCTCCAAAGCAATTATGTCCTTCCTGTAATATGGTGACCAGAACTGTACACAATACTCCAGCTGTGGCCTAACCAGTGTTTTATACAATTCCAGAATTACATCCCTCCTTTTGTATTCTATATATCGGCCAGTAATGGAAAGCATTCCATATGCCTTCTTCACCACTCTGTCTACCTGTCTTGCCACCTTCCAGGAACTGTGGACAAACACTCCAAGGTCTCTAACATCTTCTACCCCTTTCACTATCCTCCTGTCTGTTGTGTATTCCTTCGCTTTATTTGCCCTTCCCAACTGCATTACCTCACAGTTCCCCAGATTGACTTCCATTTGCCACTTTTTCGCCCACTCAACCAAACCATTTAAACCATTGATATCATTCTGGAGTCCACAGCTATCCTCTTCACTATCAACTACATGACCAATTTTTGTGTCATCAGCAAATTTTCCAATCATGCCTCCCACATTTAAGTCCAAAGCATTAATATCTATCACAAATTGCAAGGGACCCAACACTGAGACCTGGGAACGCCACTAGACACCGCTTTCCATTCACAAGAAACATCTGTCGACCATTACCCTTTGTTTCCTGACATTGGGCCAATTTTGGATCCAACTTGCCACATTCCCCTGTATCTCATGAGCTTTCACTGTTCTGATCAGTCTGCCATGTGGGACCTTGTCAAACGCCTTACTAAAATCCATGTAGACCACATCCACTGCACTACCTTTATCAATCCTTTTTGCTCCTTCCTCAAAAAACTTAGTTATGTTAGTAAGACAAGACCCTCCCTTAACAAATCCATGCTGACTATCCCTGATTAATCTTTGCCTTTCTAAGTGGCAGTTTATCGTAGCTCTGAGAATTTATTCTAATAATTTGCCCACCGATGTCTGGCACAATGGCGCAGTGGTTAGCACCGCAGCCTCACAGCTCCAGGGACCCGGGTTCGATTCCAGGTACTGCCTGTGTGGTGTTTGCAAGTTCTCCCTGTGTCTGCGTGTGTTTTCACCGGGTGCTCCGGTTTCCTCCCACAAGCCAAAAGACTTGCAGGTTGATAGGTAAATTGGCCATTATAAATTGTCACTAGTGTAGGTAGGTGGTAGGGAAATATAGGGACATTTGGGGATGTTTGGTAGGAATATGGGATTAGTGTAGGATTAGTATAAATGGGTGGTTGATGTTCGGCACAGACCTGGTGGGCCGAAGGGCCTGTTTCAGTGCTGTATCTCTAATCTAATCTAAAGGCCTGCTCGGGTCTGGAAATAAAACCGACCAAACCTCACAGAACCACATTGGACCCGAGTCCGAGCCGGCCCGAGCCTGACACGACCATATTGCACTCACTGTACTTAGCACTTTTGGATTGAATGGAAGGAAGCTGCATCATGAGCGCGGTGACATCATAGAAACACTCACTTTCTCACTGCGCAGACTCACAGTCTGTTGAGTCCAGATGCACGTTTCCCTCCTTGACGTCACAGACTCCCAGCTCTGGCAGGCTTTTCAAATGTTGATGCTTACTTACTCAACTTCTCTTTCCTTCCCAGCCGAGCAAAAGGTAGTACTGTGTGTGTCCGACCCAACCCGAGCCCGAAAACCGGATCCGGAAGAGCGATCCGACCCGAACCCGACATATGACGTCGGGTCTCATCGGGTTTGTGTCAAGTAGCGGGCCTTTCGGTCAGACTGACCAGCCTATAATTATTTGGCCTAACCTTTGCACTATGTTTAAACACTGGCACTATGTTCACAGACCTCCAATCGTCTAATGCCTCGCCTGTATCTAGTGAGAATGTGAAGATGATCCTCAGAGTATCTGCTATTTCCTCCCTCGCTTCCTTTAACAGCCCGGGATACCATCCATCCTGCCCTGGCGATTTATCCACTTTCAAGGATTTCAGACCCTCGAGTACATCCTCTCTCATTATGCTGATTGTATCTAATATTTCACACTCCTCCTCTTTAATTACAATGTCTACATCATCCCTTTACTTTGTGAAGACGGAGACATAAAATCCATTAAGGACCCTGCCAACATCTTTTGCAACCATGCACAAACTACCTTGTACATCTCTGATATGTCCTCCCCTTTCCTTAGTTATCCTTTTATTCTTAATGTACTGATCAACCATCTTTGGGTTTTCCTTGATTTTATCTGCCAATATTTTTTCATGCCCTCTCTTTGCTTTTCTAATTTCCTTTCTTTACTTCACCCCTGCACTTTCTTTACTCCTCTCAGCTTTCTAAATTATTATTTGTTTGTGACTGTCATAAGCTTTATTTTTCTGATTTATGTTTCTGTATGTTTCTAGACAACCGGGGGCTCTAAATTTGGCAACTTACTGTGTCAGAAAATTCTCTTCAATTTGTCTCTGGTTCTTTGCCAATTACCTTAAATCTGCATATTTTTAATGATGTTGTGAGCACAGTCCTAGCAATTACAGACCAATTAGTTTAACATCAGTAGAGGGTAATGTTCTGCAAACAATAATTAGAGAAGAAATCAACAGAAACTTGGAGAGGTTTGAGGGAATGAAGGATAGCAAGCACGTGTTTGCAGGAACATAGGAGCAGGAGTAGGCCATTCAGCCCATCGACACTGCTCTGTCATTCAATTAGATCATGGCTAATCATCTACCTAAACGCCACATTCCCGTGCTATCCCTGTATCCCTTGATGTCATTTGTCTCCCGAAATCCATTGATTTCTGTCTTGAACATGCTCAATATTGAGCTTCCACACCCTCTGTGGTAGTGAATTCCAAAGATTTACCACCCTCTGAGTGAAGTTATTCTTCTTCATCTCAGTCTTAATTTGCCTGCCCCTTATTCTGAGTTTATGTCCCCTGGTTGTAGACTCACCAGACAGGGGGAAAATCCGATCTGCAGCCACCCCATCACCCCCTGTAAGAATTTTGTATGAGATCACTGCTCATTTTTTGAAATGCGAGAGAATACAGGCCCATTTTTCTCAATCTCTCCTCATAAGACAATCCTGCCATCCCATGGATATCCTGCTGAACCTCAGTTGCAATCCCTGCATGGCAAATATATCCTTCTGTGCCACGTGCCAGTGAGGCTAGAAATAGGAAGCTCGTGCAGCTAAACACGGAGCTGAACAGCTGGTGTAGAAGGGAGGGTTTCAGATATCTGGACCATTGAGATCTCTTCAGGGACAGATGAGACCTGCACAAGAAGGACGGGTTGCATTTGAACTGGAGGGGCACAAATAACCTGGCTGCGAGGTTTGCTAGCGTCACTCGGGAGGGTTTAAACTAGTGTGGCAGGGGGGTGGGAACCAGAGCAGTAGGACAGCAAGTGAAATAAATGAGGGGGAACTAGGACAGTAAGGACAGTAAGACTAAGAGGAAGAGCAGGCAGGGAGATGTTGCAGAGCACAGCGGGACTGGTGGTCTGAAGTGCAATTCTTTCAATGTGAGAAGTATAACAGGTAAGGCAGATGATCTTAGAGCATGGATTAGTACTTGGAACTATGATGTTGTTGCTATTACAGAGACTTGGTTGAGGGAGGGACAGGATTGGCAGCTAAATGTTCCAGGATGTAGAAGCTTCAGGCGGGAACGAGGGGGATGTAAAAGGGGTGGGGGAGTTGCATTACTGGTTAAGGGGAATATCACAGCTGTACTGCGGGAGGACACCACGGAGGGGTCATGAAGCGAGGCAATATGGGTGGAGTTCAGGAATAGGACAGGTGCAGTCACGATGTTGGGGGTTGACTACAGGTCTCCCAACAGCCAGCGGGAGGTAGAGGAGCAGATATGTAGACAGAATTCGGAAAGATGTAAAGGTAACAGGGTTGTAGTGGTGGGTGATTTTAACTTCCCCGATATTGACTGGGACTCACTTCGTGCTAGGGGCTTGGATGGGGTAGAATTTGTAAGGAACATCCAGGAGGGCTTCTTGAAACAATACGTCGATAGTCCAACTAGGAATGGGGCCGTACTGGACATGGTATTGGGGAATGAGCACGGCCAGGTGGTCGAAGTTTCATCGGGGAGCATTTCGGGAACAGTGACCATAATTCCATAAGTTCTAAGGTACTTGTGGATAAGGATAAGAGTAGTCCTCGGCTGCAAGTGCTAAATTGGGGGAAGGCTAATTATAACAATATTAGGCAGGAACTGAAGAATTTAGATTGGGGACGACTATTTGAGGGTAAATCAACATCTGACATGTGGGAGTCTTTCAATCGTCCGCTGATTAGAATCCAGGACCAACATGTTCCTGTGAGGAAGAAGGATAGGTTTGGCAAGTTTCGGGAAGCTTGGATAACGCGGGATATTGTGAGCCTTGTCAAAAAGAAAAAGGAAGCATTCATAAGAGCTGGAAGACTAGGAACAGACGAATCCATTGAGGAATATAAAGACAGTAGGAAGGAACTTAAGCAAGGAGTCAGGAGGGCTCAAAGGGGTTATGAGAAGACATTGGCAAACAGGATTAAGGAAAAACCAAAGGCCTTATATACGTATATAAAGAGCAAGAGGGTAACCAGGGAAAGGGTTGGCCCACTCAAGGTCAGAGAAGGGAATCTATGTGTGGAGCCAGAGGAAATGGGCGAGGTACTAAATGAGTACTTTGCATCAGCATTCACCAAGGAGAAGAACTTGGTGGATGATGAGCCGAGGGAAGGGAGTGCAGATAGTCTCATTCATCTCATTATCAAAAAGGAGGATGTGTTGGGTGTCTTGCAAAGCATTAAGGTAGATAAGTCCCCAGGGCCTGGTGGGATCTACCCCAGAATACTGAGAGAGGCAAGGGAAGAAATTGCTGGGGCCTTGACAGAAATCTTTGCATCCTCATTGGCTACAGTTGAGGTCCCAGAGGACTGGCGAATAGCCAATGTTGTTCCTTTGTTTAAGGATAATCCAGGAAATTATAGGCCGGTGAGCCTTACGTCAGTGGTAGGGAAATTATTAGAGAGGATTCTTCGGGACAGGATTTACTCCCATTTGGAAACAAATGGACTTATTAGCGAGAGGCAGCATGGTTTTGTGAAGGGGAGGTCGCGTCTCTCTAATTTGATCGTGTTTCTTGAGGAAGTGACGAAGATGATTGATGAAGGAAGGGCAGTGGATGTTATCTAGATGGACTTCAGTGAGCCTTTGACAAGGTCCCTCAGGGCAGACTGGTACAAAAGGTGAAGTCACATGGGATCAGAGGGGAGCTGGCAAGGTGGATACATAACTGGCTCAGTCATAGAAGACAGAGGGTGCTTTTCTGAATGGAGGAATGTGACTAGTGGTGTTCCGCAGGGATCAGTGCTGGGACCTTTGCTGTTTGTAGTATATATAAATGATTTGGAGGAAAAAGTAGCTGGTCTGATAATTAATTTGTGGATGACACAAAGGTTGGTGCAGTTGCGGACAGTGATGAGGATTGTCAGAGGATACAGCAGGATATAGATCGGTTGGAGACTTGGGCGGAGAAATGGCAGATGGAGTTTAATCCGGACAAATGTGAGGTAACGCATTTTGGAAGGTCTAACACAGGTGGGAGGTATACAGTAAATGGCAGAACCCTTAGGAGTATTGACAGGCAAAAAGATCTGAGCGTGCAGATCCACAGGTCACTGAAAGTGGCAACGCAGGTGGATAAGGTAGTCAAGAAGGCATACGGCATGCTTGCCTTCATCGGTCGAAGCACAGAGTATAAAAATAGGCAAGTCATGCTGCAGCTATACAGAACTTTAGTTAGGCCACACTTCGAATATTGTGTGCAATTCTGGTCGCCACACTACCAGAAGGAAGTTGAGGCTTTGGAGAGGGTACAGAAGAGGTTTACCAGGATGTTGCCTGGTCTGGAGGGCATTAGCTATGAGGAGAGGTTGGATAAACTCGGATTGTTTTCACTGGAAGGACGGAGGTGTAGGGGCGACATGATAGAGGTTTACAAAGTTATAAGCGGCAAGGACAGAGTGGATATTCAGAAGCTTTTTCCCAGGGTGGAAGAGTCAGTTAAAAGGGGACATAGTTTTAAGGTGAGAGGGGCAAAGTTTAGAGGGGATTTGCGAGGCAAGTTCTTTACACAGAGGGTGGTGAGTGCCTGGAACTTGTTGCCGAGGGAGATGGTGGAAGCAGGTACCATAGCGACGTTTAAGAGGCATCTTGACAAATACATGAATAGGATGGGAATGGAGGGATCCGGACCCCGGAAGTGCAGAAGGTTTTAGTTTGGGCAGGCATCAACATCGGCACAGGCCTGGAGGACCGAATGGCCTGTTCCTGTTCTGTACTGTTCTTTGTTCTTTGTTCTTTTAGACAAGGAGACCAAGACTGTACGCAATACTCCAGGTGCAGTCTCAGCAAGGCGGGATACAATTGCAGCCAGACATCTTTACTCCTGGATTCAAAACCCATTTGAGATGGAGGCCAACATACCATTTGCCTTCCAAATTGATTGGTGCACCTGCACATTTGCTTTCAGTGACTCATGCACAAGGAAACACAGGTCTCTTTGAAAATCAACACGTCGCAACCTCTCTCCAGTCCAGAAATATTCTGTCTTTCTGTTTTTGTTTTACCGGAGTGGAGCACTTGATACTTATTCATATTATATTCCAGCTGCCATTTTCTTGCCCACTCACTTAGCCTGTCCAAATCCACTTGAAGCCTCCTTGCATCCTCTTCACAACCTACTTTCCCACCTAGTTTTGTGTCATCAGCAAATTTGTAAGTATTACATTTGGTCCCCAAATTCAAATTATTTGTATAGATTGTGAACAGCAGTGGCCCTAGTACTGATCCTTGTGTTACCCACTAGTAACATCCTGCCATCCGGAGAATGACCCGTTTATTCCTGCTCTCTGTTTTCTGTCTGTTAACCAGTTCTCGATCCATACCAGCATATTGCCCCCAATTCCATGTGCTGTAATTTTATTTACTAATCACCTGTGTGGGACCTTACCAAAATAGGTCCAAATGCACCACACCTGCTGGTTCTCCTTTAGTAATGCAGCAAGTAACATTCTCAAAAAACTTCAACAGGTTTGTTACACAGGTCGGCGCAACATCGATGGCCGAAGGGCCTGTACTGCGCTGTAATGTTCTAATTCTAATTCTAATTCTAACATAATACCCCTTTCATAAATCCACGTTGACTCTGCCAATTTTACTATTATTTTCGAAGTGTCCAGTTATCACATCCTTGACAATAGATTCTAACATTTTCCCTATTACTGATGTTAAACTAACAGGCCTGCAGTTCTCATTCTCCCTCTCCCACCCTTCTTAAATAGTGGGGTTACATTTGTTACTTACCAGTCCTCAGGAACTCTTCCTGAATCGAGAAATTTGAACGATTCCCATAAATACATCCACCATCTATAATGCCACCTCCTTTAACACTCTGGGATGTAGTTCATCTGGTCCAGGGATTTATCAGCCTTCAATCCAGTTACATTTTCAAGTACTACCTCTTTGCTAACACTAAATTGACAATTTGCCCCCGTACCTTCATGGTTTTCCTTGTTCAGATTGAACACCCTGGTTTCAGATTTATCACATTCAAATGGAATGTGAAATTCTATCATAATATGGTCATTATTTCCCAAATGCTCCTTTATAGCAGTGTTATAAACTAATCCTTTCTCGTTACATAAAATAGCCCGATTCTTAGTCCTTCAATGTTCTGCTCCATAAACCCATCTCTACACACTCCAGTAAAGGTAGATCATACTTCACTCATTTACTTGATGTTTTCGATCATGTAACAGAGACGGTTGATGAAGGGAATGCCGTGGATACTGTTTCTATGTATTTTAAGAACGTGTTTGATAAGGTACCACGTAAAAGGCTGGTTAGCAAAATTGAGGCTCATGGAATAAGAGGATCATTGTCAAATTGGATTAAGGATAGAAAACAGCGAGTGGTAATAAATGGTTGTTTTGAAGTTTGGAGGATGGTAGACAGTGGGAGTTCCCCAAAGTTCAGTGTTGGGGCCATTGTGATTTTGCGGTATATAAATGACTTAGTTCTTGGAATACAGAGTAGAATCTCCAAATTTGCCAATGCCACCAGCTTCGAGATTTCTGAGCCAGTCCCAACGCTAATCACATGTTTTAGAGTGTACATTCTCTCTCTCCAGCTCTCTGTCACAAAATTCCTACGTAGACTTTGCAATAACCACAGGCATCTGGCCGATTGCAATCTCTCTCTGTCTCCAAATCTCCTACCCATTCCCAGCAAAGATCGCTCAACTGAGTTTGTCATTTCTCACAAACCAAGTGAGCCAAGCCGATGATCCAGATCTCTGTGAACGCTCTCCTACACAACTGTAAGATCTGATCAACGGTCACAGATTAACCAAAAGGAGGGAGAAGAGTCACAAGCAGTTAATTGAGTAATGACAGTTCAAATACAGCACAAAATCAGATTAGAAACAGGAGACATATGACCTGTCACAGGTGATGGCTTTCTGGCTACAGACTAGTTATTGGAAGCGATTATGAAAGACGCTATAGCAGGGCACATAGAAAAATTCAAGGTGATCAGGTAGAGTCAACATGGTTTTGTGAAAGGGAAATCATGTTTAACCAATTGATTGGAGTTCTTTGAAGAAGTAACATGTGCGGTGGCTAAAGGGGAACCGGTGGATGTACTGTACTTAGATTACCAGAAGGCATTTGATAATGTGTCACATCAAATGTCAATGCAGAAAATAAAAGCTCATGGTTAAGGGGGCAACATATTGGCATGGATAGAAGATTGGCTAGCGAACAGGAAACAGAGCGCAGGCAAGAATTGCTAATTAATATAAACACAAAAAGTGCTGGAACCACTCAGCAGGTCTGGCAGCATCTGTGGAAAGAGAAGCAGAGTTAACGTTTTGGGTCAGTGACACTTCTTCAGAACTAGAGTATTGTGTACAGTATTAGTCTCCTTATTTAAGGAAGGATGTAAATGCGTTGGAAGCAGTTTAGAGAAGGTTTACTAGACTAATATCTGGAATGGGTGTGCTGTCTTATGCAGAAAGGCTGGAAAGGATCGGCTTACATCAGCTGGAGTTGAGGGAATTAATAGGCGACTTGATAGAAACATATAAGATCCAGAGGGGGGCAGAGCAAGTGAAGGCGACAAAGAGAGAAACAGAAAGAGAGAAAGAGGAAGAGCGAGAGAGAGATAGAGCTCAGCTCATCTGCTGCTGAAACCCTCATCCATGCCTTTCTACCTCGAGATTTGACTATTCTAACACACTCCCGGCTGGTCTCCCACATTCTACTCACTGTAACTTTGTGGTCATCCAAAACTCTGCTGGCATCTTCTAATTTATACCAAATTCTGTTCACCCAACAACCCTGTGCTCACTGAACTACATTGACTCTTGGTCCAGTAACACTTTAATTTTAATATTCTCAATCGTATGATCAAATCCCTTCATGGCCTCACCGCTCTGATTATCCCAATCCCCTGTCCATTTCCAATAGTCCTGAAACTTGTTCATATTAAAGTATTTTTCTAATTCACTTTTTAAAGTGAGTTTGTTTCCCTCTGTCTCTCCCTGACCACACATTTCATCTCTCCAGCTCCACTTGTGCTATGGAAGTTTGGATCAATAAAATGGTGTGAGCTGCACTGCTGGACCAGGCATCCAACTTACAGTTGAGGGGCTTTTGACTTGCTTCTGATATTGTAAAGTTAGTGGAGGTGCTGTGGATGGTTTTCTGGAGGTTGTGTTGTGAGCTGCTGCAGACATTCAGGGACGGCAGAGGATTTGGTGACCCAACTCTGGACGAGGTATGGGGACTGTAGTTGCAGTATCTCTGGGTCTGTAACATGACCAACAAATGGAGCAGAGGCTGCAGAGAGGGGAAGCTCTGTAAAGCGGGAGGAGGAGGGGTCTCTGTCCTACCCACCTCGTGTTTTCCAAGAGCAAAAAGAGCAGCGATCCTAATACCGAGTCCTGGGGAACACCACTGTATACTCCCATCGAGTCTGAACAACAACGTTTCACTACTTCTCTCTGTTTACTGTTCCTTAGCCAATATTAAATATTGGGAAGACTGAAATCATTGTTTTGACTCCCCACTCCAACTCTGTTCCCTTGCTATTGATTCCATCCCTCTCCCTGCTAACAATCTGAGATTCAGACAGACTGTTTGCAACATTGGTGTCACATTTCGCCACAAAATGAGCTTTAACCTCATTCTCAGGATATAATTACAACCGCCTATTTCCACCTCAGTAACATCACCCGACTTCACCATGTCTCAGTCCATCTGCTGCTGAAACCTCATTCGTGCCTTTGTCACCTTTAGATGTGACTATTACATCTCACTCTTGGCTGATCTCCCACATCTACTCTCTTGTAAACGTGAGGTCATCCAAAAATCTGCTGCCCATGTCTTAGCTCACACCAAGTCCGGTTCATCAACCAAAGACCGACATTGTCTCCCAGTCAAGCAATGTCTTGATTTTAAAATTCTCCAACTTGTTTCCATATCCCTCCATGGCCTCGTCCCTCCCTACCTCTGTTATCTCCTCCAGCTCCACAACACACCGAGATATCTGTGCTCCTCTAATTCTGGTCTCTTGTGCATCCCTGATTTTAATCACTGCATCACTGGCGGCCGTGCCTTCAGCTGCCGGGGCCCTAAGCTGTGTAATATCTTCCCTACACCTCTTCGCCTCTCCACATCGCTTTCCTCCTTTCAGACACACCTTAAAACCTACCTCTTCGACTAAGCTGTTGGTTATCTGACCTAATATCTCCTGTTGTGTCTCAGCGTTATACTTTGCTTCTTAATGCTCCTGTGAAGCACCTTGGGATGTTTTACAATGTTAAAGGCATTATATAAACATAAGTTGTTGTTGTTGAATTTTGCCAGACATGATTGTCCTTCAGCATATCCATGTTACTAGACAGTTACAAACCAATGGTTTTCCAAGTAACAAATATTTTTCTCCTGGGTTGTCACCTCTACATTTTTCCCCAGTAGTGACACCGGTCTGATTGGTCAATAATTGTAGAGTTTATCCTATCTGTCCTTTTTTCAACAGGTTGTAACATTTGCAACCTCCAGTCCTCTGTCACCACTCCCATATCCAAGGAGAATTGAATGATTCTGGCCAGTGCCTCTGCTATTTCCACCATTCCTTCCCTCAGCAACCCTCATACATCCCATCCAGACTGGATAAATGTTCTACTTTATTGTGATACAGAAAGTGCCTGGATTGAAAGTGGTTAACTGAATCTGTTTGTTCAGTGACTGTAATTAATGTCAGTCTCCATGGATCCTAATTGTGTCACTGGAGGGTTTCCATCTTCTATTAAAACGGGACTCCTTTCAATGTGTGATCCCATACTGTGAGCTGGACCATAACCCCGGCACGAACAGGGATCAGCAGCTCTAGAGAGAGGGAGAGGATGGATCAGAATCTGAGAACAATAGATTGGAATGTTACAACAATGGACAGGAGTTTATCCTGGGCTATTTACATTCTTTCTACATATTATGATCGGCTCTCATTAAATGCTCGGATCCATCGCGCACTTGAGATTATTCAATACATTTACTATCCTATCCTCGCTATTGTTGGTATCCCTGGTAAGTCTCTCTCTCTCTGTCTAGCTATTAATTCTATAAACCGTTTTTTAACTGCATTACTGCTCCAGTCATTTACTCTGCCCTGCTTACTTCTGTTATTATTCTTGGTGAATCTCTATCTCCAACTATTAGCTCTATAAACCATTGCTAATAGTATTACAGTTCTTGTCATTTACTCTCTCATCATTGCTTCTGCTGCTGTTTCTATTTCCAGCTAGGAGATCTGTCAACCCTGTTTCACTGAAATACGGTTCTGTAATGTAAATTTTGGGAAGACTGAAGCCAGTGTCATTGGTTTCCATACAAACTCCATCCCCTATCTGTCAAACTCATTCTCCACCCTGGCTAATGACTGAGGCAGAACCAGACAGTTTACAACCTCTGTGTTCTATATAAACCTGAGCTGAGTTCATCTCCATTTTTTCTCCATCATCAGCCGTGCCTACTCCCACCTCTGTAATATCACCCGTCTCCACCTCTGCCTCAGCCCACCTGCTGCATAAACCCTCATCTGTACCTTTGCTAAATCCACACTTGACTATTCCAAGACTATCCTGGTCACACCCCCCCCCCCCCAGTTATAAAACTCCATAAACCACAGATCATCCAGAACTCTGCTGCCTGTATCCTAACTCACACCAAATCCCGATCACCCATTACCCCTGTGCTCACTGATCTACATTGACTCCAGGTCTGACAGCAACTTAATTTTAATATTCTCATTCTGGTGTTTGAATCTCTCCATGGCCTCAGCCCTCCAATTAATCTCATTCCCCTGTCCATATTCTTGAAAATCTTATACCTTCAACTTTACATCCAATTTCCTTTATAAAGTGAGTTATTTTAAATCCTTAACTTCCCCTGCTGCGATTTTCAATCTATGGCGCCGTTGGTGCCAACGCTATGGCAACCTGGTTTCAGAAAATGACGTGAACAGCACAGCCGGCTACTTCTATCATGGTCAGCACAGTGTCCCATGCTGGACAGCGCTCTAGTGTGGTCAGCACAGTGCCCCATGCTGGACAGGGCGCTAGTGTGGTCAGCACAGTGCCCCATGCTGGACAGGACGCTAGTGTGGTCAGTACAGTGCCCCATGCTGGACAGCGCTCTAGTGTGGTCAGCACAGTGCCCCATGCTGGACAGGGCGCTAGTGTGGTCAGCACAATGCCCCATGCTGGACAGGGCTCTAGTGTTGTCAGCACAGTGCCCCATGCTGGGCAAGGGTCCAGTCCTGTTGTAACATGCATGTGATGCTCATATGAGGAGAGTTTGAATGTGACGTCCGTGAGCGATTCTGACAGCTTTGATGTACATCTTTGAAACTTGGTCTGTGCATGTCCACTGACAGCTTGTGTTAGTCACTCTCAGCTGAACATACATTCAGCAGCACGAGGAACCCCCTCTCGTGTTATTTAAAAGGACCAGACATCCAACTTGGAGGTGAGGGGCTTTTGACTTACTTCTGCTATTGTAAATTTAGTGGAGGTGCTGTGGATGGTTTTCTGGAGGTTGTGTTGTGAGCTGCTGCAGACATTCAGGGAGGACAAAGGATCTGGTGACTCAACTCTGGACGAGGTATGTGGACTGTAGTTAGAGTGTCTCTGGGTCTGTAAAACGAACAACAAATGTGGCAGAGGCTACAGATAGGGGAAACTCTGTAAAGAGGGAGGAGGAAGGGGAATCTGCCCTACCCACCCCGGGTTTTCCAAGAGCACTTTTCCTACCAAAACCTAACCCAGGAGGAGTATGTGAGGTGACTCTGATTCAATAACGATGTGGTCACAGAGCTGTGTCACCTCCTGGAAGACGACCTGGAGCCTCACACCAGGGTGAGGACATAGCTGTCAGTGGCTGTTAAGATCACAGTTTCATTGAACTTCTATGCATTTGGATCTTTCCAGGCCGGCGCAGGAGACATATCTAACATAGAGTCACAGAAAGTGATAGAGACATCTACGACACAGGAGAAGGCCATTCGACCCCTTCGTGCCACCCCTGTGTGGAACAATTCAGACACTCCCACTCTCCCTCCCAATCCCCGTGTCCCTGCAAGTTCATTTCCTTCAGGTGCCCATCCAGTTTCCTTTTGAAATCATTTATTTTCTCGGCTTCCACCACCCTCACGGGCAGTGAGTTCCAGGTCATTAACATCCACTGTGTAAAAAAGTTCTTCCTCATATTCCCCCTGCATCTCTTACCCAAACCTTGCATCTATGTCCCCGAGTCCGTGTTTCATCAGTTAATGGGAACCGGTTTTCCTTGTCTATCTTATCTTCTTCTTTGGCCTCCTTGTCTCGGGAGACAATGGGTAAGCGCCTGGTGGTGGTCAGTGGTTTGTGAAGCAGCGCCTGGAGTGGCTTGTAAAGGCCAATTCTAGAGTGACAGACACTTCCACAGGTGCTGCAGATAAAATTGGTTGTTGGGGCAGTCCCACAGTTGGCTTATCGAATCTTATCTAAGCCTATCATAATCGTGTACACCTTTATCATACCTCTCTCATCCTCCTTTACTCAAGGGAGAACAACTCCGTCTTCTCCAAATTAACCTTGTAATTAACCATCCCGCTCCCCACACCCCCCCCCCACCCAACCCCCAATCCCTGGAACCATTCTGGTAAATCTCCGCTGCACCCTCTCACGGACCTTCACATCCTTCCTAAAGTGTGCTGACCAGAACTGGACACAGTTCTCTCGTTGGGGCCTAACCAATGCTTTATAAAATTTCAGCACAACTTCCCTGCTTTTGTATCTTTGCCTCTAATCATGAAGCCCAAGATCTGATAAGCTTTCCTTAACACTCTCCATATATGTTCTTCCACCTTTAAAGATCAATGCATATCGAGCCCCAGGTCCCTCCGTTCCTGCACAATCTTTAGAACTGTCCCATTAAGTCTATATTGCTTTCCTAATCCATCTGACAAAATGCATCACCTCACACTCCTCTGTATTAAGCTCCACCTGCCACTTCTCTGGCCATTCTGCTAGCCTATCTATATCCTGTTGTAGGCAGTTTGCATCATCCTCACTGTTTACTATACCCTCAAGTATGGTATCATCGGAAAATTTTCAATTTCTAATCTTGAATTCCAAGATCCATCTTATATGTATATATATAGCAAAAAAAAAGCAGTTGGTCCTAGCACTGACCCTTGGAAAATCCTGCACACACTGTAGTAATACTTGCCTCCCTCTGCCCTTTACGTTACTACTATCCCAGTTCTTATTACGATAATGAATGTTCCCCCATTGTAACTACTCTATAATTCTTGCATCTTTCAGTAATTTTCTTGCAGATTTGTTCCTCCACATCCTTCCCATTAGCTGATGGCCTATAGACAACAACGAGCAATGTAAATGCATCTTTTTTTGTTCTTTAGCTCTATCCAAATAGATTCTGTCCTTCACCCACCCACGCACCCCCCCCCCCACCCCCCCGCACCCCCACTCCCACCTCTCATCTCCCCACTCACGCCCCCGGGACTTTTATTCTGTCCAGCACTATAATGTTCTCCTTTATCAATACCACCACCCTTAATCCTTTTCTCCCTTTCCTATTTTTTCTGAACACCTTGCATCCAGGAATATTTAACATCCAGTTCTGCCCTTCTTTGAGCCAGATCTCTGTTATAGCCACAACATCATATTTCCATATGGCAATCTGCACCTGTACCTCACCAGTCTTATTAACCACACTCCGTATTCACATACATGCACATCAACCCTGATGTACACTTTATTACTTCATCCCTTACTCAAACCCCAACTAGTAACTTTCTAAACCCTACTATAGAGTTATCCATCTCTCCCAGTATTCTGTGCACTTTAGAATTCCTCTCTGATGTTTACTCCTGGTTCCCACACACCTGCCAATTTAGTGTAAACCTGCTCCAATATTATTAACATATCACCCTGCAAGGAAATTAGTTCCAGCTCTGTTCAGGTGCAGCAGTCCGGCCTGTACAGATCCCACATTCTCCAGAACTGGTCCCAGTGTCCCAGCAATGCAAACCTCACCGCTTCTGCAGCATCCTCCCAGCCACACATCCATCGGTACTATCCTCCTATTTCTATACTCACTCGCACGGGGTACTGGCAGTAATCCGGAGATTACTACGTTGATATGGCTAACTTCTTTCCCAGCGCCCGGAATTCTGACTGCAGGACCACCTCCCTCTGTCTGCCCAGCTCATTTGTACCGATGTGGCCCACGACTGCTGGCTGTGCATCCCACCCGCCCCCCCCCCCCCACCACCACCGCCCCTCCCCCCCGACCTTCAGGATGCTCTGCAGCTGCCCAGTGATATCGTTGAACCTGACACAAGGGAGGAAACACACTATCCTGGATACATGTTTGGGGCCTCAGAAACGCTCGTCTGTTCCCGTGACTATGGAATCTCCTATCACTACCAACATTCTCGTCCTGCCTGTACTGCTCAGTACAGCTGAGACAGCCCTGGGACCATGGCCTTGTCTCTGGCTGCAGTCCCCAGATGAACCATCACTTTCCTCAGTATTGAATACTGGTTGAAGAGTGAGATGCACTCTGGCGTCTCCTGTGCTACCTGCCTGATTCTTCTTGACTGTCTGGTGATCACCCATTACCTCTCTCACTGCATACCCTTAAACTGTGAGGTGACCACTTCCATAAACATGCTCTCCACAAATCACTCAACCTCACGTACACACCACAGTGACATGCATGGTCCCACCATCTGCAGCTTGTACACCATCCCAGACAGCAGGATGAGGGGGAGGTGGGAGTTAAGAAGGGACATACGGCAGGAACATAGCATCATCCTGAATGCTCTCGGGGATGCCGGATGCTACAGGCTCTGTCACAGCCGTTCCCATGATGTGGAGAACCATCTCCTCCCTCAGGCTCAGGGGATGAAGGTGTGCCTGACCCACGCCAGTTCACTGCTGCTCCCTGTGATTATGGGCCACCTTGTCCTGTACGAGAGAGAGCAGAATGTCAGTGATTGTGTTGCACTGTGTATGGGTGATGTGCCTGCCATAGCTGAATAGCTGGAGGTATGTGAAGGCAGTGAGAGGTGGGTATGAGGCTGATATCAGTGGAAGGTGTGTCAGGGTGATGTGGAGTATGTGAATGTTAGGTGTGAGTCCTGAGTGTTACGGACTGCTGATGGGTGAGTGATGGGGGTGTGGTACATTGAGCAGTGTGAGAGGGTGGTGATGTTGGGGGTAGGATATGCCATGTAGAGATGAATTCTCTGACATTGACCACCCGTGTGAACTCATTAAACTTCTTCTGGCTCTGCTGCCAGGTCCTTGGGGCCAGACTTCTTGCATTGACCTCCGTGGCCACTTGCTCCCATTCCCTGAGGAGGGCGTTCCTTGAGGGTCTCCACACCACCCCACAGAAACATGGCCTCTCTCCTCCTGTCACCCTCCATGTCTAAGGCCTCTAGCACCACATCCGTGAACCGCAGAGACCTCTCTCTGTCCTAGTGTTCCATTTACCTTGTCTCCAATTGTAGTATTCACAGTCACCAGCAGCAGCCTCATGTGATTCAGTGCAACTTCCGTTAAGAGGGACAGACTGCCTTTAAGAGCTGAATCCTGGTTGAAACACGTGCCGGCCTCACACACAGTTAGGTGCCTATTGAGCGTGCAGACCGACAGCCGGGCGGGTCACCCTGGGGGGCATTGGAATTGATGGAAATGAGGAGGCAGCAGGACGTTTGTGTGTCACCTGCCTCAACAGGAACGGGTACAGGCAGATCATGAATCAGAAACCCTATGCCTGAAAAGCAGCACATATATGTTTTTATTTTCCTCCAATTACCTCTCTCTCTCTGTATCTGTGCTGTCTTTTTGAAAGAGCAATCTAATTAGGTCGACTCCCATCCTCTTTCCCCGGAATACTGCTTTTTTTTTTCCTTTACAACTAATTGTTAAATTCACTTTTGAAAGATAGAATTATAGAAGTATGCATCGTTTAAGGTACTGAAAGAGGCCACTTGTCCCATCGTATCTGTGCTGACTGAAAAACGATCCACCTATTCTAATCCCATTTTCAGGATTTGATCCATAGTTCTGTATATTACGGTATTTGAGGTGTATATCCAGACTCCTGTTGAATGAGTTGAGGGTCTCTGCCTCAACTACACTTTCAGGCAGTGAGTTCCAGACCCCAACACACTCAGTATGAAAACGTTTTCCTCATCTCCCCTCTGATCTTTCGACCAATCACTTTAAATACACCCCCTCCCCACCCCCAACCCCCCACCCCCATGCCACTGACTTTTCTGCCAAGGTGAATAGACCCTTCACCTCCACTCTGTCCAGGCCCCTCAAAATTTTGTACATTTCAGTCCGATCTACCCTCAGCCTTCTATATTCCAAAAAGAACAACCCCAGCCTATCCAATCTTTCCTCACAGCTGCATTTCTCCAGCCCTGGCAACATCCTCATAAATCTCCTCTGTACTCTCTCCAGTGCAATTAGATCCTTTCTGTAATGAGGTGACCAGAATTGCACTCAGTACTCAAGTTGTGGCCTAGCCAATGAGTTATGCAGTTCCAGCATAATTTCCCTGCTCTTTTATTCTATACCTGAGCTAATAAAGGAAAGGATTCCATCTGCCTTCTCCACCATATTACTATTGAATCTGCTTCCACCATGTTTTCAGGCAGTGAATTCCAGATCCCAACAACTCGCTGTGTCAGAAAATTCTCCTCATTTCACCTCTGGATCTTTGTTCAATTACCTTCAATCTGTGTCTTCTTAATACTGAACTTTCAGACACTGGAAACATTTTCACATTAATTACCCTATCAAAGCCCTTCATGATTTTGAATTCTATATTAAATTCCCTCTTACCCTTCACTGCTCGAAAGAGAAAAATCCCAGTTTTTCCAATCTCTCCAGGAAACAGAATTCCCAGATACCTGGTACCATTCTCGTAAATCACTTCTGTTTCTTCACTAAGTCCTTGACATCCTTATCAAAGTGTGGTGATCAGAATTGGACACAATTCTCCAGCTGGCACCTAACCAATGATGTCTAAAAATCAGCATTTCCACCTGAGTTTTATTACTCTGTGCTGTGTTTATAAAGCCAAGGACACGATATGTTGTTATTTTTTAGCAGCCTTCTCAGTGTCCTGCTGCCTCAGAAATTAGTACAGCCCGAGATCTGTCCATTCCACCAACCACGTTATTTTGCCTTTCCTCATATTTCCTACCGATATGTATCACTTCACAGTTCAATGTGTAAAGTTCAATCTGCCGGGTGACTAGCCATTTCACCAGTCACTCTCTGTCCTCATTGGGACAGACCAGGCTCCATCCTCAGGCTGTGCTGAGTAAGCGGCTTTCACCCAATGTGGTACTGAGCTCCAAATAGAGCAGAAAAGACTCGCTTCTATCCCCGGCTTGTGTTAATCCCACCCGGTGTGGCACTGACCCACACAGAGAGCAGGAAACACCCAATTCTATCCCTGACCTGTGTTAATCCCACCCGGTGTGGCACTGACCCACACAGAGAGCAGGAAAGACCCAATTCTATCCCCGACCTGTGTTAATACCACCCAGTGTGGTACTGACCCACACAGAGAGCAGGAAAGACCCAATTCTATCCCCGACCTGTGTTAATACCACCCGGTGTGGTACTGGCCCACACAGAGAGCAGGAAAGACCCAATTCTATCCCCGACCTGTGTTTATCCCACCCAGTGTGGTACTGACCCACACAGAGGGCAGAAAACACCCAATTCTATCCCCGACCTGTGTTAATCCCACCCAGTGTGGTACTGACCCACACAGAGGGCAGAAAAGACCCAATTCTATCCCCGACCTGTGTTAATCCCAGCCGGTGTGGCACTGACCCACACAGAGAGCAGGAAAGTCCCAATTCTATCCCCGACCTGTGTTAATACCACCCGGTGTGGTACTGACCCACACAGAGGGCAGAAAAGACCCAATTCTATCCCCGACCTGTGTTAATCCCAGCCGGTGTGGTACTGACCCACACAGAGGGCAGAAAAGACCCAATTCTATCCCCGACCTGTGTTAATCCCACCCAGTGTGGTACTGACCCACACAGAGGGCAGAAAAGACCCAATTCTATCCCCGACCTGTGTTAATCCCAGCCGGTGTGGTACTGACCCACACAGAGAGCAGGAAAGACCCAATTCTATCCCCGACCTGTGTTAATACCACCCGGTGTGGTACTGGCCCACACAGAGAGCAGGAAAGACCCAATTCTATCCCCGACCTGTGTTTATCCCACCCAGTGTGGTACTGACCCACACAGAGGGCAGAAAACACCCAATTCTATCCCCGACCTGTGTTAATCCCACCCAGTGTGGTACTGACCCACACAGAGGGCAGAAAAGACCCAATTCTATCCCCGACCTGTGTTAATCCCAGCCGGTGTGGCACTGACCCACACAGAGAGCAGGAAAGTCCCAATTCTATCCCCGACCTGTGTTAATACCACCCAGTGTGGTACTGACCCACACAGAGAGCAGGAAAGACCCAATTCTATCCCCGACCAGTGTTAATCCCACCCGGTGTGGTACTGACCCACACAGAGAGCAGGAAAGACCCAATTCAATCCCCGACCAGTGTTAATCCCACCCGGTGTGGTACTGACCCACACAGAGAGCAGGAAAGATCCAATTCTATCCCCGGCCTGTGTTAATTCCACCCGGTGTGATACTGACCCACACAGAGAGCAGGAAAGATCCAATTCTATCCCCGGCCTGTGTTAATTCCACCCGGTGTGATACTGACCCACACAGAGAGCAGGAAAGACCCAATTCTATCCCCGACCTGTGTTTATCCCACCCAGTGTGGTACTGACCCACACAGAGAGCAGGAAAGATCCAATTCTATCCCCGGCCTGTGTTAATTCCACCCGGTGTGATACTGACCCACACAGAGAGCAGGAAAGACCCAATTCTATCCCCGACCTGTGTTTATCCCACCCAGTGTGGTACTGACCCACACAGAGGGCAGAAAACACCCAATTCTATCCCCGACCTGTGTTAATCCCACCCAGTGTGGTACTGACCCACACAGATGGCAGAAAAGACCCAATTCTATCCCCGACCTGTGTTAATCCCAGCCGGTGTGGCACTGACCCACACAGAGAGCAGGAAAGACCCAATTCTATTCCCGGCCTGTGTTAATCCCACCCGGTGTGGTACTGACCCACACAGAGAGCAGGAAAGACCCAATTCTATCCCCGACCTGTGATAATCCCACCTGGTGTGATACTGACCCACGCAGCGAGCAGGAAAGACCCAAATCTATCCCCGGCCTGTGTTAATCCCACCTGGTATGATACTGACCCCCACAGAGAGCAGGAAAGACCCAATGCTCTCCCCGGTCTGTGTTAATCCCACCCGGTGTGGAACTGACCCACACAGAGAGCAGGAAAGAACAATCCTGTCCCCTGTCTGTGTTAATCCCACCCGGTGTGGTACTGACCCACACAGAGAGCAGGAAAGAACAATGCTCTCCCCGGTCTGTGTTAATCCCACCCGGTATGGTACTGACCCACACAGAGAGCAGGAAAGACCCAATTCTATTCCCGGCCTGTGTTAATCCCACCCGGTGTGGTACTGACCCACACAGAGAGCAGGAAAGACCCAATTCTATCCCCGACCTGTGTTAATCCCAGCCGGTGTGGCACTGACCCACACTGAGAGCAGGAAAGACCCAATTCTATCCCCGGTCTGTGTTAATCCCACCCGGTGTGGTACTGACCCACACAGAGAGCAGGAAAGAACAATTCTGTCCCCGATCTGTGTTAATCTCACCCGGTGTGGTACTGACCCACACAGAGAGCAGGAAAGAACAATTCTGTCCCCGGTCTGTGTTAATCCCACCCGGTATGGTACTGACCCACACAGAGAGCAGGAAAGACCCAATTCTATCCCCGGTCTGTGTTAATCCCACCCGGTGTGGTACTGACCCACACATAGAGCAGGAAAGAACAATTCTGTCCCCGGTCTGTGTTAATCCCACCCGGTATGGTACTGACACACACAGAGCAGGAAAGATCCAGTTCTATCCCCGGTCTCTTAATTCCACCCGATGTGGTACTGACTCACACAGAGAGCAGGAAAGAACAATTCTGTCCCCGGTCTGTGTTAATCCCACCCGGTGTGGTACTGACATATACATGCACACAGAGAGCAGGAAAGGACCGATTCTATCCCTGATCTGTGTCATTCCCACATAGTGTGGTACTGACCCCCAAATACACACACAGAGCAGGAAATTTCTATTTCTTTCCTGGCCTGTGCGAATCCAACAAGTTGTGTTAATGACCCCCACACACTGAGCAGGAGATTTCCATCTCTCTCCCTCGCCTGTATTAATCCAACAAGGTATGTTCCAAGTGCAAGTAACGATCAGCCTCTGCTTAAAATTGCTGACCGTCAATTGTACCCATCAGGTAAGGTTTCAATAGTTTCTGTTTTCACAGACTCAAAGAATCATACAGCACTGAGATGGTTATTTGTCCCATCGTGTCTGTGCATGCTGTTTGAAGGAGCAATCCCATTTGTCCCTCTCCTCTACACAATTCCCATATCGCTGAAAATCTCCTCTGATACTATTGAACCAATTCTCTTTTTAAAATTTATTATTGAATCTGCTTCACCACTCTTTCAGGCTGTGAATTTCGGATTATAATAAATCAATGCATTTTTGTTGGTCGATCACCTTAAAAATGTGTCCTCTGGTTCCAGTGAAAACAAATTCTCTGTCTTTACTTCACCAAATGCTGTTCAAGATTTTGCATATCTCTATTCAATCTCCATTTAACATTCCTGCTCTAAAGAGAACAATTACAGTTTGCAGTCAAGGGACACGAGATAGAGGGGAGGGGGTAGAATTCAGCTCGGACTCTGACACAAAACACCATCATCACCACATTCCCCTCCTCCGAGGCACAGACCATCTAGACTTGGACAGATATCACCGTTCCTTCATCATCACTGGGTTAAAAGCCTGACATCCTTTCTGCAACAGTATTGTGGGAACACCTTCACCACATGGACTGCAGTGGTTCAGGATGAAGGCCTATCATTTTCTCATGGTAACTAGGGATGGTGAAGTAATGCCAGCCGTGTCAGTATCACCCATATCCTGAGAACAAATAGACAGGAAATAAAATAGGAATAAAATCAATGAGTTTGTAATTGACTGATCGAAGTGATCAAAGAGAGAGACGTCATAACCCAATATAGCATATTGTCAACACAATTCATCTCACCTGGCCCTTGTGTTTGCCTTTCTTCTGTTATCTGTATGAGGATACAAGTAACAATGAGCCGCTGGCTCAAGAACTGCTGGACATCAATTGTACACACGAAATAAGGACTCAATGTTACCAAAGAATTGGAGAATCACAAAGCATGGAAGCAATCCATTGTCCCATCGTACCTGTGCCATCTTTGAAAGAGCTTTTTATTTTACACCCCTTTCCTCCTCTTTTCCCAAAGCCCTGCAAATCCCCCTCTGCAGCATTTATCCAGTTCCCTTTTGAAACTTTCTCTTGAATCTACTTCCCACACATCTTCAGGCCGTGTATTCCAGATTAAAGCAACTCACTGTATAAAAATGTTTTCCTTCTGCCACCTCTGGTTCTTTTGCCAAGTATTTGAGTATTGTTATTGGTCCTTTTCCCAGTGGAAACAGTTTACCCTTACTCTGTCAAAACCGCACATAATTGTGATCTGTTCTAGTAAATTCTCCCTTGACCTGATCTGCTCTAATTCCTGTTTCTGTAGTCTCCCTTTGAACATGAATTCCCTCATTCCTGGACCATTCCAGTAAATATCCTCTGCACCTTCTCCAAGGTTCTGACATCCTTTCCAATAAGTAATGCTCAGAATTGGACACAATTCCTGAACTGAGACCTAACCAGTGATTTACAAAGTTTTAGTTAGCTTCCTTGCTTTTGCACGCGATGCCTCTTTTTATAAACTTCGATATCCCGGATGTGTTTTTAATAATTTTATCAACTTGTCCAGCTACATTCAAAGACATCTGTTCATGCATCCAATGTAAAACTGCCCCATTTCATTTACATTGCTTCACCTCATTCTTCCTCCCTTAGCCCATGTCTGCACTAAATTTCATCTGCCTCATTTCCTCATGTCATCTCTCTCCCTGAATCCCTCTGATATCATCCTTATTTTTTTACATTTCTGAGTTTCTGTCACCTGAGAACATTGAAATTATGCCTTTTATATATAAGTAAATGTCACACACAAACACAATACGCAGATATATGTTTATGTATGTTTTTATAAAAGAACAATGGCCTGAATACCGACCATTGGGGAGCATCACTGTATAATCCCCTTCACTGTCTGAGCAACAATAGATCACCACTTCCCTCTGTATTCTGTCCCTTAGCCAATGTCATATCCACACTGTCACTGTCTCTTGAATCCATGAGGTTCAGACTTCCTAACAAATCTATTAAATGGCATTTGATTCCACGAGTTTTGATTGTTCATATACAAAGTAGCAACCATGCTATCCGCAGCAACACTCTCCATTACTTCATCAAAGAATTTGATCAAGTTTTTCAGACATGATTTGCCACGAACATATCTGGTGGACCTTCTTGTCATTTATAAACTCATGCTATTCAGACCACGATTATCTTGTCCCAGATTACAGTCTCTACAAGCTTCCCCAACATTTCAGTGAGGTTAGACTGATGGGTCAGTAGTTCTAGGGTGTAGCCTATCACTACTGTTTTGAACAGGGTGCAGAATTTGCGACACTCCAGTCCTCTGTCATCACTCCCATATCAAAGGAGGATTGGACGATTCGGGCCAGTGGCTCCGCTATTTCCAACATTCCTTCCCTCTGTAACCCTCATACATTCCGTCTTGACCGGATAAATGTTTATTGTGATACGGAAAGTGCTGGATTGAAATGGGTTGACTGAACTTGTTTGTTCAGTGACTGTAATTAACGTAAGTCTCCATGGAGCCTAATTGTGTCGCTGGAGGGTTTCCAACGTCTATTAATACAGGACTCCTTCCAATGTGTTATCCCATAGTATCACCCCCCCCCACCCCCCCATCCCCACCCCTCCCACCGGCACTGACAGGGATAAGTGGCTCCAGAGTGAGGGAGAGGATAAATCAGAAGCTGAGAACAATCGATTGGAATGTTACAACAATGGGTCAGAATCTGAGAACAATCGATTGGAATGTGACAACAATGGACAGGAGTTTCTCGTGGGCGTCTGACTATCTTTCTACAAATTATCATCGGCTTTCTTTACAATATCGGATCTATTTCGCGCTTTTGACTATTCAAACGATTTACTATCCCATCCTCGGTGTTGTTGGTGTCCCTGGTAAGTCTCTCTCTACCTAGCTATTAATGTTATAACCTATGATTAACTTCAGTACTGTTCTTGTCAATTACTCTGCCTTTCTTGCTAATATTGTTGTTCCTGGTAAGCCTCTCTATCCAGCTATTAGAACTATAGATCATGTTTCACTGCATTGCTGTTCCTTTTATTTAAATATTGGGAAGACTAAATCCACTGCCATTGGTTTCTGTCACAAATTCTGTCTCTGTCCACCGACTCTATCACACTCCCTGCCCAATGTCTGAGAACAAACCAGACTCTTCACAACGTCAGCGATTCCTTTCATCCTAAGGTAAGTTCCAATTCAATATCCTGTCGATCACTAACCCTGCCTACAGCCACCTCTATAATTTTGTTCATTTCCACATCTCCTTCAGTTCATCTACTTATAAACCCTCAGCCGTGCCTTTCTTCGATCCACACTTGATGATTCCAATGTCTTCCTGGTCATGCTCACAATAACAAAGCTCGCTAAACTTCAGCTCATTCAGAAATCTACTGGCTGCATCACAGCTCACACCCAGTCCAGATCACCCATCACCCCTGTACTCACTCACATAACCTACCTCCCAGTCTGGCAATGCCACAATTTTAATATCATCATACTTGGATTAAAAGCTCTAAATGGCCTCTGCCTTCCAATTATCCCCATTCCCCTGTCGGTTTCCCATATTCCTTCCATTTGTTCTATTTGAAGTGTTTATCATTTCTCGTTTTGAAGTGAATTTCATTCGCTATGGATCTGTCTCTGACTCTGATTTGGTCTAAGTACTATCATTGGTGCTGGTGCAGTGGAATCCACACTGCTGGGCATTTCTGGTGTAGCGTACACAGTGCTCATGCTGGAAAGGGCAGGAGTCTAAGAGTACCCTGCATGTACTGGTAGACTGAACAGGGGTCTGGATGTTATATCAACAACCTGTTCCAGCAGATTTGAAACTTGGCCTATGCATGTTCACTGACCACCTGTGTTAGTCACTCTCAGTTAAGCATATATTCAGCTGGCACAAGGAATCCCCTCTAGGGTTATTGAAAAGGACCAGGCATCCAACTTACAGGTGAGGGGCTTTTGACTTACTTCTGCTATTGTAAAGTTAGTGGAGGTGCTGTGGATGGTTCTCTGGAGGTTGTGTTGTGAGCAGCTGCAGTCATTCAGGGAGGACAGAGGATTTAGTGACCCAACTCTAGACAAGGTATGGGGATTGTAGTTACAGTGTCTCTGGGTCTGTAACATGATCAACAAATAGAGCAGAGGTTGCAGATAGGTGAAGCTCTGTAAAGAGGGAGGAGGAGAGGGCTCTGCCCTACCCACCCCGGGTTTTCCAAGAGCACTATTCCTACCTACACCTAACCCAGGAGCAGTGTGTGAGGTGACTCTGATTCAATAAGGATGTGGTCACAGAGCTGTGTCACCTCCTGTAACACGACCTGGAGCCTGACACCAGGGTGAGGACGGAGCTGTCTGTAGCCGTAAAGGTCACAGTTTCATTAAACTTCTATGTATCTGGATCTGCCAGGCAGCAGCGGGCGACGTATCCATTATCTCTCTCTATGCTTTCCATTGATGTATCTGCTGGTTAATGGAGGCCATCTATGTTGGGTGAGGTGAATATATCATTTTCACCCTCCGCAGGGTGAAGCAGGGTGAGAGGTCCCGTGGCTTTGTCAGGGTAGCGGGATTCCTAATGGTGTAGGTGGCTCTGCGGAGCCCGAATGTCAACGGGGAGAGGTACAGGAACTGAAAGAACTCTCACTCCATTAATGTACAGTTGGTGTGTGAGCATGCCCAGTACATCATGTTGGTGAATGTCCACGACCCTGGCAGCAGCCACCATACCTTCATTCTGAAGCAGGCAGCCGGTCCCAACACTTCGGGCCTCTATGCAGAACCAGAATGTGGCTCCTCGGAGACAATGCCTACCTCACTCTGTACATGACTTATAATTCTACGCCCAGCATCAATGCCAACCAACCGCATGAAAATAACCTGTATATAATGTGAACAATGGAGTCACCAGGAACATGGTGGAACAGACCATCGGTGTGATGAAGCAATGCTTCCGATGTCTGAACCGCTCGGGGGGAGCTCTCCAGTACTCACTGGAGCAGCTGTCTAAGTTCATGGTGTTCTGCTGCACCCTTCATATCATCACCATCATGAGGACACAGGCATTGGCACCAGTAATCCGGAGGCTACCTCAGGAGGAGGAGTGAGGGAGGATATTTCCTGGATGCCTTCGACCCGGACAGGCTGTTGGAGAGTCACTGCTAAGAGTCCATTTCCCATGGGCAACTTCCCTTTCCCAACATTGATCCCCAATTCTCCACCATGACACGCATCTGAGACACACCATCACAGTGTCCCCTTGGTCACTATGCTGCAATAAAAACCACCAATAAAAATCTTTTCATTAACATCTTTATCCAACAACACATCCAATTATACAAACAAAACTGAACTATTCACCCTTGGGTCTTCCCTTAGTGCCTGTCTTGTGGGTTCCCTCGACCTATCTAGTGCTCCGACACAGTGTTTCCCAAGTGACTGCAGCATGGCTAATGGAAGGCTGCTGACTTTTACTGGGCTGACTGCTGATGGCCTTGGAGGACGTCCTCGAGCAGTTCTGGGCCTTGAGGGATTCAAGACTGCACCACCTCGACATGGGCAGCAGCAGCCTGGGCTGGCTGATCGGTAACAGCAAGGACACTGGTGGAGTGACAGTGAAGGGATAACAAATACTGTCATCCTGAGAAAGGACAGCAGGTTCATGCTCCACGCAGACACTGTCACTGCCACGGGGTAACACCTCAGCAATCCTAGTAATCTACTGGATCACAGATTGCTGGACTGCTGTGAGATCATGCAAACCCCTTTGAACACTGAGATCCACAGCCTTGACGACAGCAGTCTGATCCTGCCTGGCAGCAAGCACGGATGTCATGACCTCAGCCTGACATTCCACTGCAGCATCGAGACTAGATTTTTTTAGATTTAGATTTAGATTTCAATATACAGCACCGAAACAGGCCCTTCGGCCCACCGAAACTGTGCTAACCATCAACCAGCCGTTTATACCAATCCTACACTAATCCCATATTCCTACCACATCCCCACCTGTTCTTATATTCCCCTACCACCTCCCTATACTCGGGGCAACTTTGTAATGGACAAGTTACCTATCAAACTGCAAGTCTTTTGGTGGTTGGAGGAACCCGGAGCACCCGGAGGAAACCCACGCAGACACAGGGAGAAGTTGCAAACTCCACACAGGCAGTACCCAGAATTGAATCCGGGTCGCTGGAGCTGTGAGGCTGCAGTGCTAACCACTGCGGCACTGTGCTGACGTTGGGTGTCTGCCGCCTGTGCTGCAGTGGAAGCTGAGACAATGGTCACTAGACACTGTATCACGGCTTGGTCCGCTAGTGCTGTCATAGAGTTAGTGACTACTTCCACAGGGGAAAGAATGGGCTTCAAGCTCTGTACAATGTCCTGTGCCATGTTGGAGCCGGACTGCTCCATGTTCCTTGATCGTGACAATAAACTATCTGACAGGCCTGTCAATGGACAAAGTATCTCAGTCTACATGTCCATCAGCATTCTCCAGTGTGCTGCTCCAGCAATGTTCACATCTGAGTCCTGTGTATTATAACTCGTTTGTGACCTCGCCCTCCGGTGATCTGACACATGAACTATCCTTTCCCCCTGGCCTGGCTGCAGCTCCGTCGTGCTCGGTGACTCACCACGTGTAGATTCCGACTCTATCCCAGCCTCTAAAGCACACACAGTGTAAGTATTTGAACTGTTGGCTGTGAGTATTAGACCAAGTGCTGGGGCTTCGCCATCAGTGCTGTGCTGCTGCTCTCTCCCTGTCTCCTGGATCTGCTGTGACTGGGAAGCTGGCAGTATTGGATTGTCATTGGAAAGTATCAGATCAGAAGTGGAGGGTTGTGGTGAGGGATTGGGGGTGGAATGGAAAGCAGGAGGTCCACGGCCCCACCATCTGCAGCTTGTACATCATCCCATACAGCAGGATGAGTGGGAGGTGGGAGTTAAGAAGAGACTTAAGGCAGGAACATAGCATCATCCTGAATTCTTTCGGTGATGCCAGATGCTACGGGCTCTGTCACAGCCGGACCCATGATGTGGAGCATCATCTCCTCCCTCTGGCTCAGGGTTTGAATGTCTGCCTGGTCCCCGCCGGTTCACCGCTGTTCTCTATGATTATTGGCCACCTTGTCCTTTAAGAGAGAGGGCAGAATGTCAGTGATTGTGTTGCACTGTGTTTGGGTGATGTGCCTGCCAAAGCTGAATAGCTGGAGATATGTGGAGACAATGAGATGTGGGTGTGAGACTGGTATCAGGGGAAGGTGTGTGAGGGTGAGGTGGAGCATGTGAATGTTAGGTGCGAGTCCTGAGTGTTAAGGACTGCTGATGGGTGAGTGATGGGTGTGTGGTACATTGAGCAGTGTGAGAGGTTGGTTGTGTTGGGGGTAGGAGATGCCATGTGGAGATGAATTCCATGACATTTACCCGTGTGAGCTCATTAAACTTCTCTGGCTCTGTTGTTAGGTCGTCGGGGCCATACTTCATGCATTCACCTCTCTGGCCTCCTGCTCCCATTCCCTTCGGAGTGCGTTCCTTGAGGGTCTCCACACCACCCTACAGAAACATGGGCATTCCTCTCCTATCACCCTCCATGACTAAGGCCTCTAGCAGCACTAAAATAAAAGCAAACTACTGCGGATGCTGGAAATCTGAAACAAAAACAAGAAATGCTGGGATCACTCAGCAGGTCTGGCAGCTTCTGCGGAAAGAGAAGCAGAGTTAACGTTTCAGAAATGTTAACTCTGCTTCTCTTTCCACAGATGCTGCCAGACCTGCTGAGTGATTCCAGCATTTCTTGTTTTTGCCTCTAGCAACACATCCGTGAAGCGCACAGCCGTCTCCCCGTCCTAGTACTCCATTTACCTTGTCTCCAATAGCATCATTCACAGTCAGCAGCAGCAGCCTCCCGTGATTCAGTGCAGCTTCCCTTCAGGAGGGACAGACAGCCTTTAAAAGCTGAATGCTGGCTGAAAGACGAGCCAGGCTCACACATAGTTAGGTCCCTGTTAAGCGTGCAGACAGACAGCAGCGCGGGTCACCATGGGCGACACGTAGAATTCATGGAAATGAGGAGACAGCAGGAGCTTTGTGTGTCACCTGCCTCAACAGGAATGGACACAGGCAGATCATGATCACTTTGCCCAAAAAGCGATGAAAACCTGATTTTCTCGTTCTTGCTATTTCCCTTTCCATCTTTCACATTTACTCCCTCTCTCTCCCTCTTTTCACTTTCTGTCTCTTTCTCATAGAATCAGAGATTGATGCACCACAGAAGGAGGTCCGTCGGCCCATTGTGTCAGTGCTGTCCCTTTGAAAGAGCTATCTAATTAGTTCCACGCCCCCTCCCCTTTCCCCAGACTCCTGCGTGTTTTCTCCTTTTGAAGTATTTGTTAAATTCTCTTTTGAAAGATATTATTGAATCTGCTTCCACCATGTTTTCAGGCAGTGAATTCCAGATCCCAACAACTCACTGTGTAAGAAAATTCTCCTCATTTCACCTCTGGTTCTTTGTCAATTACCTTCAATCTGTGTCTTCTTAATACTGCACTTTCTGACACTGGAAACCGTTTCACATTAATTCCCCTATGAAAACCGCTCATGATTTTGAATTCTATATGAAATCTCTTACCCTTCACTGCTCTAAAGAGAACAATCCCAGCTTTTCCAATCTCTCCATGCAACTGAATTCCCAGATCCCTGGTACCATTCCAGTAAATCACCGCTGTATCTTCAGTAAGTCCTTGACATCCTTACCAAAGTATGGTGATCAGAATCGGACACAATTCTCCAGCTGGGACCTAACCAATGATGTATAAAGATCAGCAGTTCCTCCTGAGTTTTATTACTCTGATTCTCTCTCTCTCTAACACCAAGGACACTACATGTTACCTTCAAAGATCTGTGTGTGCACATGCCAGGTCTCTCTAATCCTGCACCCACTTTATAATGGTATCATTTAGATTATATTGTTTTTCCACATGCTTCCTACCCAAATGTCTTACTTCACACTTCACTGAGTTAAATTACATCTGCCATGTTCCTGCCCATTTCACCAGTCAGTCTCTGTCTTCCTGAAGTTTGTTAATATCCTTCTCATGTTTATTAACATTTCTGAGCTTCCATCCATCTGAAAATTTTGACATTGTCCTGGCTCTACACAACCCAACGGCAATAACAAACAGCAACAGTAATCCCGACTGTGACACTGGGGAATCCCACAGTGTACTTCCCTCCAGACTGAACAATAACCATTCTCCAATACTCTCTGCTTTCTGTCACTGACTTAATTTCCTGCATGCTGCCATTGTAAATAAAGGAACAGTCTCCCATTTATGTAATGTGTTTCATGACCAGTGCATGTCCCAAAGTGACGTCCAATTAATAAATACTTCTTAGTGTTTAGTCAGTCTTATAATGTAGGAAACCGGGCAGCCAATTTCTACACAACAAGATCCCACAAGTAACAATGTGATGATGATCAGATCTGTTTTTGTGATGTTGATTGAAGGGTAAATAGTGACCAGGACACTGGGGAGAATTCCCCTGCTCTTCGAAATAATCCCATGGGATCTTTAACATCCACCTGGGAGGGCAGTCGTGGCCTTGGTTTAACGTTTCATTCTAAAGATGGCACCTCTCACAGTGTAACACTCCCTTAGTACTGCACTGCAGTGTCAGCCTTGATTCTTGTGATCAAGTCCTGCACTGACACTTGATCCACGAAGCTTGTGACTGAAAGGGGAGAGAGCTACAAACTGAGCCAAGGCTGACATTGGTCCTTTAATCCCATGTGTTTCTAATGTGGTGACACGGCTGCTTTGTGGTAGTTTATCAAAAGCCTGGTGAAAGGATAGGAATATTGGGAAAGTGCAGGGAGTAACAATCATAGAATTATCGAATAGCACAGACTGAATGAGGTCATTCGGCCCATCAAGTCAGTGCTGGCTCTTTCAAAGAGCCAGTTCGTCCCACTCCCTGACTCTTTCACTATATTCTTGCAATTTTTTCTGCTTCAGGTATTTATCCAATTTCCTTTTGGGATCTATTATTGAATCAGTATCCATCAGCCTATCAGACAGTGCAGTCCAAATCCAAACCACTCTGAAACAAAAATCCAATCGCCTTAAATCTGTGCCTCTGGTTAGTGGCCCCTTGGACACTGAAAACAGTTTCTCTTTATTTAATTTATCTTAACCCTTCCTAATGTTAAACACCTCAATCAAGTCTCCTCTGAAAGTTCTCTGCTCTAAGCAGAACAACCCCAGCTACATAACTGTAATCGCTCATGCCTGGACAAATTCTAGTAAAACAGTTCTTTACCCTCTCCGAAGGCTTCATGTCCTTCCTAAAGTGTGGTTCCCGGTATTTGACACAAGACTCCAGGTGCAGCTAAATTAGTATTTTATATATGATTGGCATAATGGCCTTGCTTTTGCTCTTTCTTCCTCTATTTATCAAACCTCGGATCCCACATATTTATTAACGGTTTCGTTAACCTTTCCTACCACCTTCAAAGATTTGTGTACAAACACCCCAGGTGTCTCTGTTATTTCACTACCTTTACAGTTGTACCATATAACTTGTATTTTCTCCCCTCATTCATCTTTCCAAAATGTATTGCCTCACACATCTGCAATGCCAATTAAATATTGAGACGATTGAAGCCATTGTTTTCTGCCTCTGTTCCAAACATTTCCTATCAAGACACTCGATCCTTCTCCTTTGTAAATGTTTGAGAGCAAGCCAAACTGTTCACAAACTTGGTTACATAGTTAATCTTGAGATGTCTTGAGATGAGCTTCCTACCAAATATTCACACCATCAGTAAAACGGCCTATTTTCAGCGCCAGTGGAGTTGCATCGCTGGTTAAAGAGGAAATTAAAGCAAGAGTGAGGAAGGATATTAGCTCTGACGATGTCGAATATGTATGGGTCGAGCTGAGAAACACTAAGAGACAGAAAACGTTAGTGGGGGTTGTGTAATTAGAGACGCATGCGATAAAGGAACATTTGTAATTATGGGTGACTTTAATCTGTGCATAGATTGGTCAAATCAAATTTGTCACAACACTGTAGAGTAGGAAATCCTGGAGTGTGTACGAAATTGTTTTCTGGACCAATACGTTGAGGAACCAACTAGAGAACAGGCCATCCGAGACTGGGTATTGTGTAATGAGAGAGGAATAATTGACAATCTAGTTGTGTGAAATCCCTTGGAGATGAGCGACCATGATATTCTCGAATTCTTAATCAAGATGGAGAGTGACCTCGCTGAATCTGAGACTAGGGTCCTGAACATTAATAAAGGAAACTCTGAAGGTATGAGGCACGAGTTGGCAATGATGGATTGACTAATGTTACCTGAAGGGATGATGGTGGATAGGCAATGGCAAATATTCAAAGAGCGCATGGATGAACTGCAACAATTGTTTATTACTGTGTGGCGCAAAAGTAAAATGGGAAAGGTAGCCAAACCATGGCTTACAAGGAAAATTAGAGATAGCATTAAATTCCAAGAAGAGGCATACAAATTCACCAGAAAAAAACAACAGACCTGAGGATTGGGAGCAGTTTAGAATTCAGCAAAGGAGGTCCAAGGGATTGATTAAGAATGGGAAAATAGAGTACGAGAGTAAGCTTGTGGGGAACATAAAAACTGATTGTAAAAGTTTCTGTAGGTATGTGAAGAGGAAAAAATTTGTGGAAACAAATGTAGGTCCCTTACAGTCAAACAGGGGAATTTATAATGGGGAACAAAGAAATGGCTAACCAACTAAATGCATACCTTGGTTCTGTCTTCACAACGGAGAACACAAATATCATACCAGAAATGTTGGAGAACACAGGGTTTAGTGAGAGAGAGGAACTGAAGGAATCAGTATTAGTGGAGAAATGGTGTTGGGGAAATTGATCGGATTGACGGCCGATAAATCCTCAGGGCCTGATAATCTACATTCCTGATTACTTAAGGAAGTGACCGTAGAAAAAGTGGATGTATTGTTGGTCATCTTCCAAGATTCTAAAGATTGGAGGATAGCTAATGTTACCCCACTATTTAAAAAGGGAGGTAGAGAGAAAGCAGGGAATTATAGACAAGTCAGCCTGACGTCGATAGTGCGGAAAATTCTAGAGTCCATTGTCAAAGATTTTATCACAGAGCACTTGGAGAACAGTGGTAGAATCAGACAGAGTCATCATGGATTTACGAAAGGGAAATCATGCTTGACAAATCTACTAGAATTCTTCTAGGATGCAACTAGTAGAGTTGATGACGGGGAGCCAGTGGATGTGTTTATTTGGAATTTCAGAAGGCTCTCAACAAAGTCCCACATAAGAGATTAGGGTGTAAAATTAAAGCGCATGGAATTGGGGGTAGTGTATTGCGATGAATAGAAAATTGGTTGGCAGACAGGAAACAAAGTGCAGGAGAAAACCGGTCTTTTTCTGAATGGCAGGCAGTGACTCGTGGGGTACCACAGGGATCAGTGTTCGGGCCCCAGTTATTCACAATATACATTAATTATTTAGATGAGGGAACTAATTTTAATATCTCCAGATTTTCAGATGAGACAAGACTGGGTGGGAGGGTGAGTTTTGAGGAGGATGCAAAGAGGCTTCAGGGTGATAGGGACAGGTTGAGTCAGTGGGCAAATGCATGGCAGATGCAGTATAATGTGGATAAATATGAGGTTATCCACTTTGGTAGCAAAAACAGGAAGGCAGATAATCTGAATGGCTATAAACTGCGAGAGGGGAAAATGCAACGAGACCTGGATGTTTTCGGACACCAGTCGCTGAAGGTAAGGATGCATGTGCAACAAGCAGAAAAAAAGGCAAATGGTATTATGGCCAGTGACTCTGCTATTGCCACCATTCCTTCCCTCAGCAACCATTATTCTTCCCAACCAGATTGGGTAAATGGTCGGGTTTATTGTGGTAAAAAAATGATTGGATTGAAAAGGATTAACTGAATCTGTTTGTTCAGTGACTGTAATTTATGTCAGTCTCCATGGACCCTAATTGTGTCACTGGAAGTTTTCCATCTCCTATTAATGAGGGGTTTCTTTCAATGTGTTATATCATAGTGTCAGCGGGAAAATTAGCACTAACAGAGATCAGCAGCTTCCGAGAGAGAGCGAGGAAAGATCAGAAACTGAGGACAATAGATCGGAATGTGATAACAATGGATCAGAATCTGAGAACAATAGATTGGAATGTTACAACAATGGACAAGGGTTTATCCTCGGAACTTTACTATCTTTCCACAAATTATGATTGGTACTCATTAAACACTCGTATCTATCGTGCACTCAAGATTATTCAATACATTTACTATCCGATCCTGGCTGCTATTTGTGTCCCTTGTAAGTCTCTCTATCAATCTATTAATTCTATAAACCATGTTTAACTGCATTACTGCTCCTGTAATTTACTCTGCCCTTCTTGGTGCCGTTGTATTCCTGGTGAATATCCCCAGCTATCAGCTCCATAAACCATTGTGAACTGAATTACAGTTCTCGTAATTTACTCTCTCATCTTTGCTGCTGTTGCTGTCTCTATTTCAGGCTAGGAGATCTGTAAACCCTGTTTCACTTCAATGTTGTTTTGCAATGTAAATTTTGGGAAGACTGTAGCCAATGTCATTGGTCTCCATCACAAACTCCATCCCCTATCTGGGAAACACATACTCCACGCTGCCCAATATCCGAGGCTCAACCAGACAGTTTACAACTTCTGTGTTATATTAAAACCTGAGCTGAGTTCATCTCCATATTCTCTCCATCACCAACCCTACCTACTACCACCTCTGTAATATCACTCATCTCCACCTCTGCCTCAGCCCATTTGCTGGATAAACCCTCATCCCTGTCATTGTTAAATCCACACTTGACTATTCCAATTCTATCCTGGTCACCCTCCCAGTTATAAAACTCCATAAACCACAGCCCATACAGAACGCTGCTGCCAGTATCCTAACTCACACCAAATCCCGATCACCCGAAACCTCTGTGCTCACTGATCTACATTGGCTCCCAGTCTGGCAGCACCTTAATTTTAATATTCTTATTCTTGTGTTTGAATCCCTCCATGACCTCACCCCTCTAATTAGTCCCATTCCTCTCTCCATTCCCATATTCCTGAAAATCTTTTGACTTCAAACTTTTTCAGTTCTCCTTTTAAAGTGAATTTCTTTCCCTCTGTATCTGAGCCGATTCAAGATTTTAGACTTCACAACACTACTGGTGCTGACGGTACAGAAGCTGTAATCCATAAAGAGATGTGAAATTCTACTGTGGCCTGCACAATACCCCATGCTGGGCAGAGCTCCAGCCCAGTTGTATCATTTATGTGCTGTTAGTGTAGCCTTCACAGCCGGCCAGTTCCAGTGTGGCCTGCACAATGCACCATGTTGCGCAGGGTTCCAGCTCAATCGTACCATGTATGTGTTGTTCCTTTGAGGGTGGGTTTGAATTTAATATCAATGTACCATTCCAGCAGCTTTGATGGACGTCGTTGAAACTTGGTCTGTGCATGTCCACTGAACGCCTGTGTTAGTCACTCTCAGCTGAACATACATTCAGCAGCACGAGGAACCCCCTCTGGTATTATTTTAAAGGATCAGGCATCCAACTTACAGTTGACGGGCTTTTGACTTACTTCTGTTATTGTAAAGTTATTGGAGGTGCTGTGGATGGTTTTCTGGAGGCTGTGTTGTGAGCCGCTGCAGACATTCAGGGAGGACAGAGGATTTCGTGACCCAAGACTGGACAATGAATAGGGACTGTACTTACGGTGTCTCTGGGCTATGACATGACCAACAACTGGAGCAGAGGCTGCAGAGAGAGGAAGCTCTGTAAAGTGGGAGGAGGAGCGGGCTCTGCCCTACTCACCCCGGGTTTTCCAAGAGCACTTTTCCTACCTAAACCTAACCCAGGAGCAGTGTGTGAGGTGACTCTGATTCAATAAGGAGGTGGTCATATAGCAGTGTCACCTCCTGTAACACGACCTGGAGCCTCACACCAGGGTGAGGATCGAGCTGTCAGTGGCTGTTTAGGTCACAGTTTCATTGAACTTCTGTGTATCTGGATCTTTCCAGAGAGGAGCAGGAGACATATCCAACATAGAGTCACAGAGAGTGATAGAGATATTTACGACACAGAAGGTGGCCATTCAGCCCCTCTGCGACAGCTCTCTCTGGAACAATTCAGTCAGCCCCAATCCCCCGCTCAATCCCCATATCCCTGCAAGTTCCTTTCCTTCAACTGTCCATCCAGTTTCCTTTTGAAATCATTGATTGTCTCAGCTTCCACCACCCTCATGGGCAGTGAGTTCCAGCTCATTACTATCCACTGTGTAAAATGGTTCTTCCTCATATTCTCCGTGCATCTCCTACCCAAAACCTTCCATTTGTGTCCCCCTAGTCTGTGTTTCATCAGTTAATGGGAGCAGTTTTTCCTTGTCTATCGTATCCAAGCCTATCATAATCTTGTAAACCTCTATCAAATCTCTCTCAATTTCCTTTACTCCAGGGAGAACAACTCCATCTTCTCCAAACTAACCTTGTAACTAAAACCTCCATCCGTGGAACCATTCTGGTAAATCTCCTCTGCACCCTCTCAGGGACCTTCACATCCTTCCTAAAGTGTGGTGACCAGAACTGGACATAGTTCTCTAGGTGGGGCCTAACCAAAGCTTTATAACGTTCCAGCATAACTTCCCTGCTTTTGTATCTTTGTCTCTGATGATGAAACTCAAGATCTGATATGCTTTGTGTTGGAGAAAATCCAGACTGTGCCCAATTGGTGAACAAATTCTCTGGACTCAGACGTTGAGAACAAACACTTTATTGCATGATATCATGGGGGAACACACCTTACCTAAAGGCGGTCCAGTGCTACTCCCAAGAGCTACAGATCACCGTCGACTTATATAGTATAACAGAGGCAGAGCTAACAATTTCACAATTAGATAAACGCCCACAAGATGATCACAACATCGCTTACGTGACTGTGCACCACGCAGAGGCTGAGGTCAGCAAAACATCAGTTTCAACAATAACAAGCTCGTTCCTTAATTCAATGCCCACTCCAGATACTATATCTGGCCGTTACTTCTGGCTAGGTTGCACAAACATGATAAAAGCGGAAGAGTCAGCAACGAACAGTCTGTGTTCACTTCCCCAAAATCCATCATGAGCTCTGTCCCTTCCTAAGACAGTGGGTTGTGGTCAGTTGCTCTGTCTACATTTTATGACCGTTGGTTAGGTTAGCTACAAGCTGCGTCCTGTATTTCCATTTCTACAAAGTTAAGTAATAATTAGCAAAGCTCAGAAAATTCACCAACACTTTGCTAAACAGCCTCCTAATATGTCCTGCCACATTCAAAGATCAATTCATATGGTGGCCCAGGTCCCTCTGATCCTGCACAATCTTTAGAACTGTGTCATTCAGCCTACATTGCTTTCCTATTCCTTCTGACGAAATACATCACCTCACACTCCTCTGTATTAAATGCTACCTGTCCCTTCTCTGTCCATTCTGCCAGCCTATCTATGTCCTATCTATGCCCAAAGGAAAAGGAAGCATTTTTAAGGGCTGGAAGGCTAGGAACAGATGAAGCACTTGAGAAATATGAAGACAGTGGGAAGGAACTTAAGCAAGGAGTTAGGTGGGCTACAAGGGGTCATGAAAAGTCATTGGCAAACAGGATTAAGGAAAGTCCCAAGGCTTTTTATACATAGATTAAACAGCAAGAGGGTAACCAGGGAAAGGGTTGGCCCACTCAAGGACAGAGAGGGAATCTATCCATGGAGCCAGAGGAAATGGGCGAGGTGCGAAATGAGTACTTTGCATCAGTATTCACTAAGGAGAAGGACTTGGTGGATGATGAGCCGAGGAAAGGGAATGGAGATAGTCTCAGTCATCTCATTATCAAAAGGGAGGACGTGTTGGGTGTCTTGAAAAGCATTAAGGTAGATAAGTTCCCAGGGCCTGTTGGGATCTACCCGAGAATACTGAGGGAGGCAAGGGAAGAAATTGCTGGGGCTTTGACAGAAATCTTTGCATCCTCATTGGCTACAGGTGAGGTCCCAGAGGACTGGAGAATAGCCAATGTTGTTCCTTTGTTTAAGAACGGAGGCAAGGATAATCCAAGAAATTATAGGCCGGTGAGCCCTATGTCAGTGGTAGGGAAACTATTAGAGAGGAGTCTTCGGGACAGGATTTACTCTCATTTGGAAACAAATGAACTTATTAGCGAGAGACAGCATGGTTTTGTGAGGGGGAGGTCGTGTCTTACTAATTTGATTGAGTTTTTTGAGAAAATGACGAAGATGATTGATGAGGGAAGGACGGTGGATGTTGTCGGTATGGACTTTAGTAAAGCCTTTGACAAGGTCCCGCATGGCAGACTGGTGCAAAAGGTGAAGTCACACGGGATCAGAGGTGAGCTGGCAAGATGGATACAGAACTGGCTTGGTCACAGAAGACAGAAGGTATCAGTGGATGGGTGTTTTACTGAATGGAGGGATGTGACTAGTGGTGTTCCGCAGGGATCAGTGCTGGGACCTTTGCTGTTTATAGTATATATAAATGATTTGGAGGAAAATTTAGCTGGTCTGATTAATAAGTTTGCAGACGACACATAGGTTGGTGGAGTTATGGATAGTGATGAGGATTGTCAAAGGATACAGTAGGATATAGATCGGTTGGAGACTTGGGCGGAGAAATGGCAGATGGAGTTTAATCTGGACAAATGTGTGGTAATGCATTTTGGAAGGTCTAATGCAGGTGGGAGGTATACAGTAAATGGCAGAACCCTTAGGAGTATTGACAGGCAGAGATCTGGGCGTACAGGTCCACAGGTCACTGAAAGTGGCAACGCAGGTGGATAAGGTAGTAAAGAAGGCATACGGCATGCTTATCGTCATTGGTCTGGGCATAGAGTATAAAAATTGGCAAGTCATGCTGCAGCTGTACAGAACCTTAGTTAGGCCACACTTAGAATATTGCTTGCAAGTCTGGTCGCCATACTACCAGAAGGACGTGGAGGCTTTGGAGCCGGTACAGAGGAGGTTTACCAGGATGTTGCCTGGTCTGGAGGGCATTAGCTATGAGGAGAGGTTGAAAATACTCAGATTGTTTTCACTGGAACGACGGAGGTGGAGGGGCGACCTCATAGAGGTTTACAAAGTTGTGAGCGGCATGGACAGAGTGGATAGTCAGAACCTTTTTCCCAGGGTGGAAGAGTCATTTACTAGGGGACATAGGTTTAAGGTGCGGGGGGCAAAGTTTAGAGGGGATGTTCGAGGCAAGTGTTTTACGCAGAGGGTGGTGAGTGCGTGGAACTTGCTGCCAGGGGAGGTGGTGTTAGCAGGTAAGATAGCGACGTTTAAGAGACATCTTGACAAATGTATGAATAGGAAGGGAATAGAAGGATATGGGCCCCGGAAGTGCAGAAGGTATTAGTTTCGGCAGGCATCAAGATCGGCGCAGGCTTGGAGGGCCGAATGGTCTGTTCCTGTACTGTACTGTTCTTTGTTCTTTGCTCTGTTGCAGACGGTTTGTAGCATCCTCCCTGTTTACCACACCTGCAAGATTGGTATCTTCGGAAAATTTTGAAATTCTACTTCGCATTCCAAGATCCATGTCATTTATATATACCAAAATAAAAACAGTGTTCCTAAGAACTGAACCTTAGGGAACATCACTGTCTACCATCCTCCAGTCTGAAAAACAACCATTTAACACATTTCTCTTTTTCATGTCCTCTGGGCAATTTTTGATCCAATTGGATACTATTCCATGAGGTTCAATTTTATTAACCCAGCTTTTGTGTGGTTCTTCATCAAATAATTTCATAAAATCCACGAAGACAACATCCACCACATTCCCTTCATCAACCTTCTCTGATTTTCTAAATAAATTCAATTAGTTCGTCAAGCATGGTCTGCCTTTTAGATATCCGTGCTGACAATCCTCAATTAACTCAATCTCTCCAAGTGTGTGTTGTCCTTTTTCCCTGATTAATGCTTCTAAAACCTTACTCACCACTGATGTTAAACTAACTGACCAGTAGTTGCGAGGCCTGTGTGTTGTCCATTGATAATTCTGGGAGTTGAGGGTGACCATCTATGTCATCATTTTCTCCCTCAGCAGGGAGAAGCAGGATGAGAGATCCCGTGGATTTGTCAGGACAGCGGGATTCCTGATGGTGTATGTGGCTCTGCGGCCCCCATGTCAACGGGGAGAGGTACAGGAACTGAAAGAATTCTCGGTCCATGAATGTACAGTTGTTGTGTGAGCATGCCCAGTATATCATGTTGGTGAATGTCCACACCACTAACCTGGCAGCAGCCACCATACCTTCATTCTGATGCAGTCAGCCGGTTCCAGCACTTTGTCCCCCCATGCAGAACCAGAATTTGGCTCCTTGGAGATAAAAGAAACAGTTCTCTAGATGCAGCCCATGTTTCTACACCCACAAACCACCTCCCACCGCCAACCAACCTCGCACAATTAACATGTGTATCACGTGAGCAATGGAGTCACCAGGAACATGGTGGAACAGACCATCGGTGTGATGAAGCAATGCTTCTGATGTCTGAACCGCTCGGGGAGAGTCCATAAATAAACACTGGAGCAGGTGTCCAAGTTCATGGTGTTCTGCTGCACCCTTCATATCATCAACATCATGAGGTCACAGTCATTGGCACCAGGAATCCGGAGCACACCTCAGGAGGAGGAGGAGGAGGCAGGGAGGATATTGCTTGGATGCCATCGACCCGGACAGACTGTCAGAGAGTCCCTGCTAAGATTCCAGTTCCATAGGAGAACTTCCCTTTCCCACCATGGGTTCCCCATTCACCACCATTACACCCTTCTGAGACGACCCATCACAGCGTCTCCTTGGTCATCATCCTGCCCTAAAAACCACCAACAAAAATCTTTTCATAAACATCTTTATCCAACAACACATCCAATTATACAAAAAAAACTGAACTATTCACCCTTGTGTATTCCTTTAGTGCCTGTCTTGTGGGTTTCCTCGACTTGCCTAGTGCTCCAACAGAGTGTTTCTCCAATGACTGCAGCATGGCTGGTGGAAGGCTTCTGACATTCACTGCGGAGACTGCAGGTGGCCTTGCAGGACATCCTCGAGCAGCTCTGGGCCTTGAGGGCTTGGATTCAGACTGCACCACATCAACATTGGCAGCAGCAGGCTGGGCTGGCTGATGGGTAACAGCAAGGACACTGGTGGAGTGACAGTGAAGGGAGAACAAATACTGTCATCCTGAGAGGGGACAACAGGTACATGCTCCACGGAGACACTGTCACTCCCCCGGGGCGACATCTCAGCAATCTTAGTAATCTACTGGATCATAGATTGCTGGACTGCTGTGAGAGCCTGCAAACCCCTTTGAACACTGAGATCCACAGCCATGATGACAGCAGTCTGATCCTGCATGGCAGCAAGCATGGATCTCATGTCCTCAGTCTGAGCTTCCACTGCAGTACTGAGACGTTGGTTATCTGCTGTCTGTGCTGCAGTGGAAGCAGAGACAATGGTCACCAGACACTGTATCAGGGCTAAGTCCGCTAGTGCAGTCATAGAGTTAGTGACCAATTCCACAGGGGAAAGAATGGGCTTCAAGCTCTGTGAAATGCCCTGTGCCACGTTGGAGCTGGACTCCTCCATGTTCCTTGACAGTGATAACAGACTGTCTGACAGGCCTGTCAATGGACAAAGTATCTCAGTGTACATGTCCATCAGCATTCTCTTGTATGCTGTTCCAGCAATATTTACATCTGAGTCCTGTGTATTATAACTCGTTTGTGACCTCACCCTCTGGTGATCTGACACATGAACTATCCTTTCCCCCGGCCTGGCAGCAGCTCACTCGTGCTCGGTGACTCACCACGTGCAGATTCCGACTCTATACCAGCCTCTAAGATACACACAGTGTAAGTATTTGATCTGGTGACTATGAATTTTAGACCAAATGATGGGGCATCACTCTCAGTGTTGTGCTGCTGCTCTCTCTCTGTCTCCTGGAGCTGCTGTGACTGGGGAGCTCGCAGTTTTGGGTTGTCATTGGAAAGTATAAAATCAGAAGAGGAGGGTTGGGGTGAGGGATTGGGGGTGGGATGGAAAGCATGAATTTATGGTCCCACCATCTGCAGCTTGTACATCATCCCAGACAGCAGGAGGAGGGGGAGGTGGGAGTTAAGAAGAGACATAAGGCAGGTGCATAACATCATGCTGAATGCTCTCGGTGATGCCGGATGCTACGGGCTCTGTCACAGCCGGTCCCATGATGTGAGGAACCATCTCCTCCCTCAGGCTAAGGGGATAAAGGTCTGCCTGGTCCCCGTCGGTTCACTGCTGCTCTCTGTGATTGTCGGCCACCATGTTCTGTAAGAGAGAGGACAGAATGTCAGTGATTGTGTTGCACTGTGTTTGGGTGATGTCCTTGGCACAGTTGAATAGCTGCGGGAATGTGGAGTCAGTGAGAGGTGGGTGTGAGGCTGGCATCAGTGGAACGTGTGTAAGGGTGAGATGGAGTATGTGAATGTTAGGTGTGAGTCCTGAGTGTTAGGGACTGCTGATGGGTGAGTGATGGGGGTGTGGTCTATTGAGCAGTGTGAGAGTTAGGTGGTGTTGGGGTTAGGCGATGCCATGTGGAGATTAATTCACTCACATTGACCACCCGTGTGAGCTCATTAAACTTCTTCTGGCTCTGCGGCCAGGTCCTCAGGGCCAGACTTCTTGGATTGACCTCCCTGGCCACCTGCTCCCATTCCCTTCGGAGGACGTTCCTTGAGGGTCTCCAGCCAACTCCACGGAAACATGGCCTCTCTCCTTTTTCAGACTCCATGACTAAGGCCTCCAACACAACATCCGTGAACAGCAGAGCCCTCTCTCTGTCCTAGATTCCATTGACCTTGTCTCCAATTGCAGCATTCCCAATCAGCAACAGCAGCCTCCTGTGATTCAGCACAACTTCCCGTTAAGAGGGACAGACTGCCTTGAAGAGCTGAAGCCTGGCAGAAACACGAGCCAGCCTCACACACAGTTAGGCCCCTGTTAAACTTGCAGACAGACAGCAGACCGGGTCGCTTTGTGGTGTACAGAGAATGCATGGAAATGAGGAGGCAGCGGGACGTTTGTGTGTCACCGGTCTCAACAGGAACGGGGATGGGCAAATCATGACTCCTCTGCTGAAAAAGTGATGCAAACACGATTTTTTCGCACTTTCTATTGACCTTTCCCTCTTTCACGTTTTTTGTCTCTCTCCCTCACGCACTTCACTCTTTGTCTCTTGCTCGTAGAATTAGTGATTGGCGCAGCACAGAAAGAGGCTATTCGGCCCATTGTGTCAGGACTGTCTCTTTGAAAGAGCTATCTAATTAGCTCCTCTCCCCCAGACTCCTGTTGCCAATGTGGAAAAACCTTTCCTTCAATCTCAGTTTCTCCCTCTTGCAGCAGTCACACAGCTTCCAGCCTCTTCACACAGCCACAGTCAGCTGAACCTCGTTAACTACTCAGCACCTCCAATTAGGCAGCAGCCAACCCCAGTGCTGTACTTGTCCTCTGAGTATTTAATGGGGGACAGTGTAGAGTGAGCTTTACTCTGCATCTAACCTGTACTGACTCTGCCACAAACATGTGTTCATCTAAAACTCTTCTGCCTGTATCTAAACTCAAAGCAAGTCCCGTTCATCCATCACTCCAGTGCTCGTTGACCTACATTGGCCCCTGCTCCGGCAACATCTTGATTTGAAAACTCTCATCCTCATGTTCAAACCTAACTCTTACTGAAATTCCCAGTGATGAAACTGTCTCCTCAAAATACTAAATGTTATTTTGTTTGCTAGAACCACAGGGATTGCAGTGGTTCAAGATGAAGACTCACCATTTTCTCATGGTAACCAGGGATGGGGAAGTAATGCTGGCCTTGACAGTATCACCCATATCCTGAGAACAAATAGACAGGAAATAAAATAGTAATAAAATCAATGAATTTGGAATTGACGGATTGAAACCAGGCGAGGTCTGTGATCAGAGTGAGACGTCATACCCAATAAACAAATTATCAACACAATTTATCTCACCAGCTCCTTGTAACTGTCTTTCTGCTGTTGTCTTCATCAGAAAACAAGTAACAATTAATGTCAGGATTAAAAACTACTGAATGTCAATTGTTCACATGAGATACGTACTCAATGGTTTCTGTTATCAGACAGTCAGAGAATCACACAGCACAGGAGGAGACTATTTAACAAATCGTACCAGTTCCAGCTGTTTGAAGGAAATTTTCAATTATTCCTCTCCCCTGTTTTTTCTCCCAGTCCAGAAAATCACCTTGTTAATATTGATCCAGTTCCCTTTTGAAAGTTTCTGTTAAATCTGCTTCCACAACCCTTTCAGGAAGTGAATTACAAATCATAAACACTCGCTGTGTAAAGAAATGAAAATCTCCTCATCTCTCCTCTGTTTGTTTGTTAATCAACATTAAACTGTTTTCTCTGGTTACTGAACCTTCATCCAGTGAAACCAGATTCTCCTTCTTTATTGTAGCAAAACACATCATCATTTTCAGCCCCTCTATTAAATCTCCCTTTTAGCTTCTCTGCTCCAAGGAGAACAATCCCAGATTCTCTCCCCATAACTGAAGTCCCTCATCCCTGTTACCATTCTAGTATAACACCTAGGTACCATCTCCAAGGCCTTGAGATCTTCATAAAGTGTGGTGTCCAGAATTGGAAACAATATCCCGGCTGAGGCTCAAACAGTCATTTCTAGTCTTAGCGGAATGTTCTTGTGTTTTTTTTTTAATTCTTTGCTTCTAGTTATAAAGCTAAGGATCACGGATGCCTTTTTAAAATCTTCACAACTTGTCCAGCCACCATTGAAGATTTGTGTACATACGCACCCAGTCTCTGTGCTCCGGTACCATCTTTTAAATGGTGCAGTTTAGTTTCTATTCACTCCCCTTATTCTCCCTCACAAAATAATCACTTCCCCAATTCTATGTGTTAAATTTCATTCACCATATGTATTCTCATTTCACCAGCTGACTGCCCATGTCCTCCTGAAGCAGCTACTATCCTTCACACTGGTTACTACATTTATAATTTTCCTGGCTTATGCAAATGTTGAGACTCTGCTCTTCACAGGTAAGTCTTTGTCATGTATCCATTTATCTATATGTCAAGAAGAGTACTGGTTCTAATACTGACTCCTGAGAAATTGCACTGTATACTCCCCCTCCTCCACCAGTCTGAACAATGTCTGTTCACTACTTCTCTCTGCTTTCTGTCCCTGAGTCAGTGTCATATCCACACTATCACTGTCACATTAATCCATGTGTTCCATTTTCATAACAGTTCTATGAAATGTCATTTGATCACAAGCCTTTTGAAAGTCTGTTCACATAAGTGTATATACATAATTGCATAAGCATGTGCAGGGGTGGAAGATGCTGGTATGGTTCTCAATGAATACTTCGTGTTTCACGTTACAAAAGAGGGGTATGATGTAGATATTGTAGCTAAGGAGGAGGAATATGAAGTATTTGATGTGATATCCAGCGGGAGAGAGGAAGTATTATTGGGATTAGCATCCTTGAAAGTTGATAAGTCACCAGATCCGGATAAAATGCATCCTAGGCTGTTAAAAGAAGCAAGAGAGGAAATAGCAGAGGGTCTGACCATCATTTTCCAGTCGTCAGTGGGTACAGGTGTGGTGCCAGAGGATTGGAGTACTGTTAACATTGTACCTCTCTTTATAACGGGAGCCAGGGTTAGACTGAAAAATTACAGGCCAGTCAGTCTAACCTCAGTAGTGGGCAAATTATTAGAATCTATTCTGCGAGACAGGATAAACTGTCTGTTAGAAAGGCACAGGCTAATCAAGGATATCAGCATGGATTTGTTAAGGGACGCTCTAGTTTGACCAACTTGTTTGAATTTTTTGAAGAAGTAGCAAGGAAGATAGATGAGGGTAGTGCAGTTCATGTGGCCTACATGGATCTTTTTATCAAGGCTTTTGACAAGGTCCCACATGTCAGACTGGTTAAAAAAAATAAAATCCCATGTAATCCAGGGAAATACAGCCAGGTTGATACAAAATTGGCTCAGTGGCAGGAAACAAAGTGTAATTGCTGACGGGTGTTTTATTGACTGGAGGGCTGCTTCCAGTGGCGCTCCACAGGGCTCAGTACTGGGTCCCCTGCTGTTTGTGGTATATATTAACGATTTGGACGTAAATGTAGAAGCATGATCAAGAGGTTTGTCGATGACACACAGATTGGCCATGTGGTATATAGCGAGGAGGATTGCTGTAGGTTGCAGGAAGATATCGATGGCAGAAAAGTGCCAAATGGGATTCAACCTGATTAAGTATGAGGCGATGTAATTGAGGAGGTCAAACAAGGCAAAGGAATATACGATAAATGGGAACATGTGAGACGTGTAGAGGAAGTGAGGGACCTTTGGAGTCAATGTCCACATATACCTGAAGGTAGCAGGACAGGTCGATGAGGTGGTTAAGAAGGCATATGGAATCAATTCCTTTATTAGCCAAAGTATAGAAAATAAGAGCACAGAGGTTATGCTGGAACTGTATAACTCTTTGGGTAGACCATAACTTGAGTACTGTGTGCTGTTCTGGTGACCTCATTACAGAAAGGATGTAATTGCACCAGAAAGGGTACAGAGGAGATTTACGAGGACGTTGCCAGGACTGGAAAAATGCAGCTATGAGGAAAGATTGGATAGGCTGGGGTTGTTCTCCTTGGAACAGAGAAGGCTGAGGGGAGATCTGATTGAAATGTACAACATTTTTAGGGGCCTAGATGGAGTGGAGGTGAAGGGTCTATCCACCTTTGCAGAGAGGTCAGCGATGAGGGGGCATAGATTTAAAATGATTGGTGGAAAGATTAAGGGGGAGTTGAGGAAAACATTTGTTAACCCAGAAATAGGAAATTGGCTCAGGGGCAGGAAACAAAGGGTAATTGTTGAGGGTATTTTAGAAATTGGAGGGATTTTTCCAGTGGCGTTCTGCAAGGCTCAGTACTGTGTCCCCTGCGTTGGTGTGAGTCTGGAACTCACTGCCTGAAAGGGTAGTTCAGTCAGGGACCCTCAACCCATTCAAAAGAAGTCTGGATATGCAGCTCAAGTGCTGCAATCTGCAGGGTTATTAACCAAATGCTGGAAGGTGGGATTCGAATAGATAGATCGTTTATCGGCTGGCACAGCAATAACACGCCAAGCGGCCTCTTTCTGTACCTTAACCTTTCTTTGTTTCTATGATTCCATTACACGAAACTCGCTATTCTCATTATCACTCACAGTTATGTCCGCAACGAACTCGATCAAGATTAGAAAATGATTTCCCGTTAACCTATCTCTGCTGCTTGTCATTTATTAACCCATGATTTTACAGGCAACGAGTGCTTCGTGCTGGGTTACGGCCTCCAGAAGTTTCCAACCACCAACATTAGACTGATTTGTCAGTAGTTACACGGTTTGTCCAACCTCTCCTTTTGTAAACAAGGTGTAAATTTTCAGCCTTCCAGTCCTCTGTCAGCACTCCCATATCCAAGGAGGATTCGAAGATTCTGACCAGTGCTGCTGCTGTTTCCACAATTCTTTCCCTCATTGAACCTCAGATATCCTATCCAGACTGGATAAATGTTCTACTTTATTGTGGTACAAAATGTGTTGGATTGAAAGGAGTTAACTGAACCTGTTTGTTCAGTGACTGTAATCAATGTCAGTCTCCATGGACCATAATTGTGTCACTGGAGGGTTTCCATCTTCTATTAATAAGGGGCTCCTTTGAATGTATTATCCCATATTGTCAGCGGGAACATCACCACCGGAATTAACAGGGATCAGCAGCTCCAGAGAGAGAGGGAGAGGATAGATCAGAATCTGAGAACAATAGATTGGAATGTTACAGCAATGGGTCAGAAACTGAGAACAATAGATTGGAATGTTACAGCAATGGGTCAGAATCTGAGGATAATAGATTGGAATGTTACAACAATGGGTCAGAATCTGAGGATAATAGATTGGAATGTTGCAACAAAGGACAGCAGGAGTTTCTCCAATTGGTTTTACTGGCTCACTGCAGATTATGGTTGGATAACATTTGAACGGCGGATCTTTTATGCTCTGAAGATTATTCAATCGATTTATTATCCCATCCTCGCTATTATTGGTGTCCCTGGTAAGTCTCTGTATCCAACTATTAGTTGTATAAACCATATTTCACGGATTTGGAGCTCTTGTCATTTAAATCGTGTCTTCAGTTTCTCTCACAAACTCTATTCCCTATTCACGATCTACATTCCCTCACTGGCAATTATCTAAGGCTGAACCAGGGAGTTTATAACCTCTGCTATCTATTTCATGCTGATCTGAGTTCATTCCCATATTCTCTCCATCCGCAACCCTGCCTATTGTTTCGGCCAGGTGAGGAGGGGTCACAGTCGCTTCTCTTGTCCTTCCTCTTATTTGACTGCAATAGGGTTTGTCCTTTTTAGAGAGTGGATGTGCTAACCATCTCAGTGAGTATTTTACCGTTTCCCTTTGATGTGATGGTGAAGGAACCTATCGGACAGGGTCTCTTGAGATTAAACACGGAAGCCGTGAATTTATTATGCTTAACAATCTAAACCCGATCGAAATAAAATCATAAAAAGTACACCACACACTTACACACACACTCACGAGAATCACACACAACGATATTACAGAGTGAGAAGTACATTTGTGGTTGGATTGGAGTCCTAAATTAATTTTGGAAAAAAAATACTCATTCTGTGATGTTGGTAGATTCGGTGGTCTTCTGGCTCAATTTGTATTCTTGAAGTATTTGGCTGGTCAAAATGCCCTTTGTTGCTGGCCCACGTGGATCAGTGTTTTCTTGGTGGCAGACTTGTGGGTGGCTTTCTTCCCCTGGTGTCTCTGTCTGTAGTAATCTGTAGGCTTGGAGGGTGTTGTTATCTTGACAGAGAGACGGAGAGAGATAGGCGGGATACAGTCCTTCTGCTTGTACACAGTTTGAATCACTGACTTGTCTGTCTTTGTCCAGGGGAAACTCCCAGCTTTCACAGAGATGGACAGAAGGCCCCATGCCTGATACACTGTGTTCTCTGGTCACTTATAATGTGATTCAAGGTTAGGAACTTCTATCTCCCCAGGACTCAGGATACCAGTATTTACACTTGGAGGAGTTTGTTCTTTTAAAGTCAATGTGTCAGGGAGGTCTTGTATGCCGTGTTAATGAATGCAATCTACGGTAATTCGATAACGAGGGCAAGCCAACGTTTTCGCTCCACGCTCATCAGACATGTATCTCCTGTTGGAGATCTTGGAATGTGAAAAGGTGTTTCAGATACCAATTGTGGTGGCAATCTTGGCTCCCAGATTTTTCAAGGCTAACTGTAGGATTTTTTCCATTAAAGTTTACTGTAAGTTTCCAACCGATGAATTAAAATTCCTCATTTGACTTATTGTGTTATCTTGACACCGCTGCAGCACACGGAAAGAAATGTGATAACAGGAACATTTCATTACAGAATTGTGGGAAGAAATAGAGGGAAACACACATTCAATCTCAATAATAACTTCTCAAATTGACACATTAATCTTAGAATTACTGCAGCTGACATTGTCTGTTACAGTTGTGCTGACTTAATTGCGTTGGAGTTTTGTCTGGGATGGTTACGTGTCGGGTTCCACCCTGGACAATTCATCAGCGATTACATTGTTTTTTTTTTCTCTCTTGCAATGAAGCTTGAACCAATCAGGTTCCTGCACATTGATAACCTTTCTCCCGAAACCGACAGTGTGTAATGCATTGTTTATTTTAGCCCTGTGAGGTGTTTGAGGTTTCATCTGGGCCTTTGTTCTTGCTGAGTTCTGCTTTGAAATTGTTGTGTTTGATGAGCTTTGGGTTTGGGAATTGATCATTGGGTTCTTCAATGGGTAGATCCACACTGACCTCACTTTTAGCTTTCTGGTGAGGTACACAAGTGCTGTTCACTTTAGGGTATTTTCCCTTCCCTTTTCTCATTACTATGGGGAGAATTCTTTTTCTGATCTTCCCTATGTCCTCTGGGACATTAGTGCTCACAAGTGTCTGTCCGGCTTTCACTGCACTCTCCTATAGCACTTCCACTAGGTCAGCCATCTCCCTCACCATTGTCTTACCTTTTTGGAAACCTTTCTTTGTCCTTGCACGTTTCTGAAAATGCTGTTGGCAGCCTTTTTAGGGTACCTGTTTGGACTGCATTTAAGGAGGAGAGCGTGTGGTCTAATTTCTCTAACATTTCAGGGTTGGCTAATTGGAGAGTAGGGGATTCTAGTTGGGAATCCTCCTGACCCTCCTCTAACGTGTCCTCACTGTCCTTTTCAATCCTTCCCTCCTGACTATCTGACAGATCTGTACTTGTCTGTCCCCTCCAACGCCTTCACTTTTTTTCCTTTGGTCTGCTGTATCAATTAAATAACTTACCTGACTATTCCGTTTGCCACTCGACATGGACCACTGAACTGGGCTTTAAGGGGTTCACTCTGCATTGGGAGGAATAACAATACATGGTCTCTGTCCTGAAATGTTCTAGCCGTGGCATTTTTGCCTGCTTACATTTTCATAGCTATCTGGGAGGTTTTTAGGTGCTCCTGTGCCATTACAGAGGCTCTCGTGAACTATTCCCAGAGCATGGAAATGTTGTCTAACATGGAAGACTCATCCCTGTGTCCCAAAAACTTCTCCGTGATTAGTTAAAGAGGATATCTCATCTCGTGTCTATAAACTAATTCAAAGAGACTAAAGCCAGTGGAATCACTGGATAAGTCCCTGGTAACCAACAGGAGAAATCCCAGCCCTTTGTCAAAGTCATAGGGTTACTCATAGCAGTATGAGCTGATCATTGCCTTTAGGGTCTGGTGGTACCGCTCCAAAGCCCGTTGTGACTGCGGGTGCTAGGCTCAGGAGTTTTGCTGGGTTATGTTCAGATTACCCATGACATTTTCAAAAATACTGTACATTAAATGTGTGCCCAGGTCCATCTGGATCTCAGCAGGCAACCCATATCGTGTCAAGAATTGGTTCAGCCCCTCCACCACTACATTGGCTGAGATAGCTCCTCAGTGAATGGCCTCTGGGTATTGTTCCACTACGTCCATAATGGTGAGAAGATACTGGTAGACCCCACTTTGTTTTCAGCAGGTGTCCCACACAATCCACCAGCACTCTGCTGAAGGGTTCCCCAAAAACTGTATGGGAATTAGGGATGCAGGTTTTACTGACGGTTGTGGCTTCCGCACAACCTGGCACATGTGACCAGCTTTACAGAGCTCCACCACATCTTCATGGAACAAAGAACAGTACAGCACACGAACAGGCCATTCGGCCCTCCAAGCCTGCGCCGATCTTGATGCCTGCCTAAACTAAAATCTTCTGCACTTCCGGGGACCGTATCCCTCTATTCCCATCCTATTCATGTATTTGTCAAGATGCCTCTCAAACGTCGCTATCGTACCTGCTTCCACCACCTCCACCGGCAGCAAATTCCAGGCACTCACCATCCTCTGTGTAAAGAACTTGCCTCGCACATCCCCTCTAAACTTTGCCCCTCTCACCGCAAACCTACTTTTCCTAGTAACTGACTCTCCCACCCTGGGAAAAAGCTTCTAACCATCCACTCTGTCCATGCCACTCATAACTTTGTAAACCTCCATCATGTCGCCCCTCCACCGCCGTCGTTCCAGTGAAAACAATCCGAGTTTATCCAACCTCTCCTCATAGCTAATGCTCTCCAGACCAGGCAACATCCTGGTAAACCTCTTCTATACCCTCTCCAAGGCCTCCACGTCCTTCTTGTAGTGTGGCGACCAGAATTGCTCACATTATTCTAAGTGTGGCCTAACTAAAGTTCTGTACAGCTGCAGCATGACTTGCCAATTTTTATACTCTATGCCCGGACCGATGAAGGCAGGCATGCTGTATGCCTTCTTGACTACCTTATCCACCTGCGTTGCCATTTTCAGCGACCTGTGGACCTGTACGCCCAGATCTCTCTGCCTGTCAATACTCCTAAGGGTTCTGCCATCGACTGTATACGTCCCACTGCATTAGACCTTCCAAAATGCATTACCTCATATTTGTCCGGATTAAACTCCATCAGCCATTTCTCCGCCCAAGTATCCAACCGATCTATATCCTGCTGTATCCTTTGACAATCCTCATCACTATCCACAACTCCACCAATATTTGTGTTGTCCACAAACATACTAATCAGATCAGCACCATTTTCCTCCAAATCATTTATAGACACTACAAACAGCAAAGGTCACAGAACTACGGAACACCACAAGTCACAGCGCACCATTCAGATAAACACCCTTCCACTGCTACCCTCTGTCTTCTATGCCCGAGCCAGTTCTGTATCCATCTTGCCAGCTCACCTCTGATCCCGTGTGACTTCACCTTTTGTATCAGTCTGCCATGAGGGACCTTGTCAAAGGCTTTACTGAAGTCCATGTAGAGAACATCCACTGTCATTCCTTCATCAATCATCTTCGTTACTTCCTCAAAAAACTCAATCAAGTTAGTGAGACACGACCTCCCCTTCACAAAACCATGCTGCCTCTCGCTAACAGTTCGTTGTTTTCTAAATGGGAGTAACTCCTGTCCCGAAGAATGCTCTCTAATAATTTCCCTACCACTGACATAAGGCTCACCGGCCTATAATTTCCTGGATTATCCTTAGTAACCTTCTTAAACAAAGGAACAACATTGGCTATTCGCCAGACCTCTGGGACCTCACCTGTAGCCAATGAGGATGCAAAGATTTCAACCAAGGACCCAGCAATTTCTTCCCTTGCCTCCCTCAGTATTCTGTGATAGATCCCATCAGGCCCTGGGGACTTATCTACCTTAATGCTTTGCAAGACGCCCAACGCCTCCTTTTTGATAACGACATGACCGAGACTATCTCCACTCCCTTCCATTGGCTTGTCATCCACCAAGTCCTTCTCTTTGGTGAATTGTGAGTTGTGGCCAGTCAAAATGCTCTCTTATGCGGTCTTCGATTTTTCGTACACCGACATGTCCAGTCAGTGGATGTTCGTGGGACATTCTTAATATTTCTGTAAGGGTCCCCAGCGGCACCACTATGCGGTGATCCACTGTCCAGTCTTCATCCGCAGGTCTGTGAGCAGGTCTCCACTGCCACATCAGGTCCTCATTCTTTAAATAGTAGCACTCTGCAACTCCCTCTGCTTCACTTTTGGTTTGGACAGTCTGTGCTATTTTTTTAACACAGAGACTCAACTAAGGAGGATCTGTTTAACACATACTTTGGGTCCTCTAACTTCCCAAAGAAGGTTTCAGACAACCAGACAGTAGGGTCATCCGTCTGCTGTGTAAGTTCAGGAGATTGTTTGGCCATGGGCCGAATCACCACACAATCAGGGAGAATGCCTGGGATCTTCTTCTGTAAATGGTCTGTCTCTCTGACCTCTTTTGGTGTCTCAAGAACTACTGGGGAAGCTGCCACCTTTTCCCTTGTCAGATCATTACCCAGGAGCAGGTCGACCCATACACCGGTAATCTAGGTACAATTCCCATGGTTACCGGTCCTGAAACTGGGTCACACTCCAAGTGCAGCTGATATAAAGATATGGACATATACTGTCTTCCGATAGCATTCACTCACACTCCAGCATTCACTGTACTCTCTGGAGCAAAGGTGATGCCTTTTCCCAGGTGAAGGGATTGGGTGGCCCCTGTATCCCTCAGTATGACGATGGGCTTGCTTGCCCCACTCGAGGGGTATGGGGTCACTTTTCCTTGGAATACAAAATCCTTGTAACTCTGGGATTTTGTTACATTTTCCACACGCTCGGCGGTAGGTTTACTGGGTCTGACTGCGACAGTTGAAAGCACAGCCTGATCTGCTGTGTTTTCCATCAGGGCCCGTTTTCCTGCACTGCTCTGGTGGACCCTGATTAATCCTACAGGTTTTCCCCGTCACGTCCATTAGTCATCTCGATGGTGATCTGCCTTATTCCAGTGAAAACATACAGATCTTCAGCCAATACTCCTGCTCTCAGTACCGTCCTATTTGGCCTGAGGATGGACCCTTGTGTGTCCCGCTTTTCGTTCTTGCCCATGGCTGCTCGGACTCCGATCACCCTTCCACCTTTTATTCTCGGATCTTTGGGGTGACTAGGAACGGAGTTCCCTCTGGGGTTAAGGCTTTGCGTACAAGCGAAAATTCATCAGCCAGAATATCTGTGAACCTTCTGGCCCTCTATGTGGGGTTTAATGCGAGGGGGCGAGTTTGTGAACTCCTCGAGGAGGATCACCGCTCTGAGGGTTTCATATGTGGGCTCTATCTTGAGCACTCATATCACTGGCCAAGAACAAACACAAAATGGACTGTAAAATCCTCTATAGGTACGGAAAAAGGAAAAGTTTAGCTAAGACAAATGTGGGTCCATTACAGGCAGTGTCAGGAGAATTTATAATGGGGAATTGAGAAATGGCAGAGAAGCTAAATGATTATTTTGTGTCTGCCTGAGGAAGATACAAGAAATCTCCCAGAGTTAGAGATCTAAGGGACTAGGGGGATTGAGGAAGTGAATGAAATTAGTAAGAGTAAGAAGGTTGTCTTGGAGAAGTTAATGGAGCTGAAGGTTGACAAGTCCCCAGGTCCTGATATTCTACATCCCAGAGTGTTGAAAGAGGTAGCTTTGGAAATAGTGGATACATTGGTGAATATCTTTCAATATTCTGTAGATTCTGGAACTGTTCCTGTAGATTAGAAGACAGAAAATGTCTCCCCAGTATTTAAGAATGGATGGAGATAGAAAACAGGGCACTACAGACATGTTAGCCTTACATCAGTCGCTGGGAACAAGCTATACTCTATTCTAAAGAATGTGATAAATGGATCTGATTGGGCAGAGTCAACATGGATATATAAATGGGAAACAATGTTTGACGAACCTGTTGCAGTTATTTGAGGATGTTGCGCACAGATTTGATAAAGGGTAGTCGGTGGACGTGGTATACTTGGATTTTCAGAAGGCTTTTGATAAAGTCCCCGACAGGAGGTTGTTTAGTAAAATTGAAGCACAAGGAATAGGAGATAATGTACTGGCATGGATTAAGGATTAGTTAACAGGCAGAATTGCCGACCACGCTCTGGAAGTGGTTCAAGAGTTCACCTACCTAGTCTCAACTATCACCAGTAACCTGTCTCTAGATGCAGAAATCAACAAGCGCATGGGAAAGGCTTCCACTGCTGTGTCCAAACTGGCCAAGAGAGTGTGGGAAAATGGCGCACTGACACGGAGCATAAAAGTCCGAGTGTATCAGGCCTGTGTCCTCAGTACCTTGCTCTATGGCAGCGAGGCCCGGACAACGTATGTCAGCCAAGAGCGATGTCTCAATTCAGTCCATCTTCGCTGCCTCCGGAGAATACTTGGCATCAGGTGGCAGGACCGTATCTCCAACACAGAAGTCCTTGAAGCGGCTAACATCCCCAGCTTGTACACACGACTGAGTCAGCGGCGCTTGAGATGGCTTGGCCATGTGAGCCGCATGGAAGATGGCAGGATCCCCAAAGACACATTGTACAGCGAGCTCGCCACTGGTATCAGACCCATCGGCCGTCCATGTCTCCGCTTTAAAGACGTCTGCAAACGCGACATGAAATCCTGTAGCATTGATCACAAGTCGTGGGAGTCAGTTGCCAGCGTTCGCCAGAGCTGGCGGGCAGCCATAAAGACGGGGCTAAAATGTGACGAGTCGAAGAGACTTAGTAGTTGGCAGGAAAAAGACAGAGGCGCAAGGGGAGAGTCAACTGAGCAACAGCCCCGACAAACAAATTTCTCTGCAGCACCTGTGGAAGAGCCTGTCACTCTAGAATTGGCCTTGAAAGCCACTCCAGGCGCTGCTTCACAAACCACTGACCACCTCCAGGCGCGTATCCATTGTCTCTCGAGATAAGGAGGCCCAAAGAAGAAGAACAGGCAGAAAGCAGAGAGTAGGAATAAATGAGTCATTCTTGCCTTGGCAGGCTGTGACTAGTGGGGTACTGCAGGGATCAGTGCTTGGGACCCGGCTCTTCACAATATGTATCAATGACTTTGGATGTGGGGACCAATGTAATATTTCCAGGTTTTCAGATGTCAGTAAACTAGATGGGAATGAGTGTTGCGAGGAAGATGCAAGACGGCTTCAAGGGGATTTGGACAGCCGTAGTGAGTGGGCAAGAACATGGCAGTTGAAATATAATGTGGAAAGATGTGAGGTTATCCACTTCGGTAGCAGGAACAGATGTGCAGAGTATTTCTTAAACGGTAAGAGATTAGAAAGTGTAGTTGTACGAAGGGACCTGGATGTCCTCGTCAATAAGTCACTGAAAACAAACATGCAGGTGCAGAAAGCAGTTAGGAAGACTAATGGTATGTTAGCCTTTATTGAAGTGGATTTGAGTGCAGTAGTAGTGACGTTTTGCTGCAATTGTATGGAAACTTGGTTAGACTGCCCCTGGAGTAATGTGTTCAGTTTTGGTCCCCTCACCTTAGGAAGGATGTTATGATCATCGAGGGAGTGCAATGACGGTTCATCAGACTTGCTCCCGATTTGGCGGGACCGTCCCATGAAGAGAGATTGGGGAAACTGGGCCTGTATTCTCTAGAGTTTCGAAGAATAAGAGGTGATCTGATTGAAACCTACAAAATACTGAAAGTGATAGACAGGGTAGATGCAGCTAACATGTTTCCCCTGGTTGGGGAATCTCGAACCAGGGGAAACAATTTCGAAATAAGTGGAAATCCACTGAAGACAGAGATGAGGAGACATGCCTTTTCTCAGAGGGTTGTGAATCTTGGGAATTCTCTACCCCAGAGGGCTGTGGAAGCTCAGTCATTGAGTATGTTTAAAGCAGAGATTAACAGATTTCTAAATGGAGTCATAGAGTCGTACAGCATAGAAACAGGCCATTCGGCCCTCCGCGTCCGGGCTGACTATAATGCCGATCTATACTAATCCCAACTGCTTGCATTAATTCCATATCCCTCGATGCCTTGTTCATTCAAGTACCTGTCCAGATGCCTCTTAAATGTCACTACTGTTCCTGCCTCCACCACCTCCTCAGGCAGATCATTGCAAATACCCACTATTCTTTGTGTGAAACATTTACCCCTTGGCTCCCTTTAGACCTCCTCCCTCTCAACTTAAATCTACGCACTCTAGTTTTAGTCACCCCTAGCATGGGAAACATACTCTGGCTATCTACCCTATCTATGCCTCTCATAATTTTATATACCTCTATCATGTCTCCTCTCAGCCTCCTTCGCTGCAGGGAAATCAGCCCCAGCCTATCCAGTCTCTCTTTCTAACTCAAGCCCTTCAAACCAGGCAACATCCTTGTGAATCTTTTCTGCACCCTCTCTCGCTTAATCACATCTTTTGTGTAGTGCGACGACCAGAACTGCCCACAATACTCCAAATGCGGCCTAAACAATGTTATGTACAAATGTAACATGATGTCCCAATTGGTGTACTCAGTGCCTCGGCCTAAATACCAGTGACATAACGGGAAATGGGGATAGTGTGGGAAAAAGGCATTGAAGGGGATGATCAGCTATTATCATATTGAATGATGGAACAGGCTCGATGTCCTACTGCTGCTCCTATGTTCCAATGTTCCGAAATTGCTTAACTCTTTCAAACGCCAGGTAGGTTTGGTCAGGCTGCTTTACAAAGATTCTGAATTTTTGCTGGTCCAGCTCCAGTACTATCTCATATGGGCCCAGGATAGCATTTTCAGTCCTCTCATAATCTGATGAACTTTCATCTTTTCCTGTTATTTTATTTTGTAAAACCAGCATCCAGTTCTCTGACAGTCATTGCAGTTGCTTTGAAAATGTTTTAAAAGGGAAGAAAAGTGCTGCCACATCCTCCTCATTGAACTTTAGAATGAACTGGGAGAACTTTAAGAGCTCATCACATGGTCCTGAGCAAGGGGCAGCTCCCTCACTAGCTGTGCCTTCACTGGGTGTACTGGGACTTCATCTAGTTGTTTGAGCTGCCATAACTCCCTTTCCTCCTTCTCCTTCTGGAACACTCTTACTTTTTCCCTTTCTTGACACTCACTCTGATCTTTCTCTCTCTCTGGAATTCTAATTCTAGTCTCTTCTGTTCTAGTTTTACCTTAGATAACATTACTCGATCTGTTAGTGATTCTAACCCTGTTTGAGTCTTCAGCTTCAAGTGAAAAATGGTTGGCCACAAGTCTTACGATTACGTATTCCCTAGCTTTTGGACGGAGTGTAATCCCTAACCTTCCGGCTACATTACTCAACTTTTCTGCAGACAGGGCGTTTAACCTATACCAAGTTACTTCACTCTGTATGTAACTCCTTTATTTGCAATATAACTCCTTTATTCAAAAAGGGAGGGAGACAGAAAGCAGGAAACTACAGGCCAGTTAGCTTCACATTTGTCTTGGGGAAAAATTTAGAAGATATTATTAGAGATGATATAGCCGGCACTCAGAACATATCGAGGTAATCAGGCAGAATCAACATGGATTTATGAAAGTTAAATCATGTTTAATCAGTTTGTTGGATTTCTTTGATGGAGTTTCTTTGATGGGAGGAAGTGTTGGGTATTCTAAAAGGCATTAAGGTGGACAAGTCCCAGGTCCGGATGGGATCTATCCCAGGTTACTGTGGGAAGTGAGAGAGGAAATAGTTGGGGCCTTAACAGATATCTTTGCAACATCCTTAAACACGGGTGAGGTCCCGGAGGACTGGAGAATTGCTAATGTTGTCCGCTTGCTTAAGAAGGGTAGCTGGGAAAATCCAGTTAATTATAGACCGGTGAGCCTGACATCAGTGGTAGGGAAGCTGCTGGAGAAGATACTGAGGGATAGGATCTATTCCCATCTGGAAGAAAATGGGCTTATCAGTGATAGGCAACATGGTTTTGTGCAGGGAAGGTCATGTCTTACCAACTTAATAGAATTCTTTGAGGAAGTGACAAAGTTGATTGATGAGGGAAGGGCTGTACATGTCACATACATGGACTTCAGTAAGGCGTTTGATAAGGTTACCCATGGTAGGCTGATGGAGAAAGTGAAGGCGCATGAGGTCCAAGGTGTACGAGCTAGATGAATAAAGAACTGGCTGGGCAACAGGAGACAGAGAGTAGCAGTGGAAGGGAGTTTCTCAAAATGGAGACGTGTGACCAGTGGTGTTCCACAGGGATCCGTGCTGGGACCACTGTTGTTTGTGATATACATAAATGATTTGGAGGAAAGTATAGGTGGTTTGATTAGCAAGTTTGCAGACGACACTAAGATTGGTGGAGTAGCAGATACTGAAGGGGACACTCAGAGAATACAGCAGAATATAGATAGACTGGAGAGTTGGACAGAGAAATGGCAGATGGAGTTCAATCAGGGCAAATGCGAGGTGATGCATTTTGGAAGGTCCAATTCAAGAGTGAACTATACAGGAAATGGAAAAGTCCTGGGGAAAATTGATGTACAGAGAGATTTGGGTGTTCAGGTCCACTGTTCCCTGAAGGTGGCAACACAGGTCAATAAAGTGGTCAAGAGGGCATACGGCATGCTTTCCTTCATCGGACGGGGTATTGAGTACAAGAGTTGGCAGGTCATGTTACAGTTGTATAGGACTTTGGTTCGGCCACATTTGGAATACTGCGTGCAGTTCTGATTAGATTTTAGATTAGATTAGAGATACAGCACTGAAACAGGCCCTTCGGCCCACCGAGTCTGTGCCGAACATCAACCACCCATTTATACTAATCCTACACTAATCCCATATTCCAACCAAACATCCCCACCTGTCCCTATATTTCCCTACCACCTACCTATACTAGTGACAATTTATAATGGCCAATTTACCTATCAACCTGCAAGTCTTTTGGCTTGTGGGAGGAAACCGGAGCACCCGGAGAAAACCCACGCAGACACAGGGAGAACTTGCAAACTCCACACAGGCAGTACCCGGAATCGAACCCGGGTCCCTGGAGCTGTGAGGCTGCGGTGCTAACCACTGCGCCACTGTGCCGCCACATTACCAAAAGGATGTAGATGCTTTGGAGAGGGTGCAGAGGAGGTTCACCAGGATGTTGCCTGGTATGGAGGGCGCTAGCTATGAAGAGAGGTTGAGTCGATTCGGATTATTTTCATTAGAAAGACGGAGGTTGAGGGGGGACCTGATTGAGGTGAACAAAATCATGAGAGGTATAGACAGGGTGGATAGCAAGAAGCTTTTTCCCAGAGTGGGGGATTCAATTACAAGGGAACACGAGTTCAAGGTGAAAGGGAAAAGTTTAGGGGGGAAATGCGTGGAAAGTTCTTTACGCAGATGGTGGTGGATGCCTGGAACGCATTACCAGTGGAGGTGGTAGACGCGGGCACGATAGCGTCTTTTAAGATGTATCTAGACAGATACATGAATGGGCAGGAAGTAAAGAGATACAGACCCTTAGAAAATAGGCAACAGGTTTAGATAGAGGATTTGGATCGGCGCAGGCTTGGATGGCCGAAGGGCCTGTTCCTGTGCTGTAATTTTCTTTGTTCTTTGTTCTTTGAGTTACATGTGCTGTGGATGAAGGAGAACCGGTGGATATACTGTACTTAGATTTCTGTAAGGCATTTGATAAGATGCAACATCAAAGTTTATCGTGGAAAATATAAGCTCATGGTGTCGGGGGTAACATATTGGTCTGGAAAGAAGATTGACTAGCTAACAGGAAACCGAATATCAGCATAAATGTGTAATTTTCTGGTTGGCAAGATGAAACGAGTGGTGCACCACAGGGATCTTCAACTTTTTACAATTTATATTAATGAATTGGGTGAAGGGACCGAATTGCTATATTTTCCCATGACACAAAGATATGTAGGAAACTAAGTTGTGAACAGGACATAGGGGACTGCAAAGGAATATAGATAGGTTAAGTGAGTGGGCAAAGACCAGGAAAATGGAGTATACTGCAGGAAAGTGTGAAATTATCCACTTTGGCAGGAAGAATAAAAAAGAAGCCTGTTATCTAAATGGTGAGAGATTGCAGTGCTCTGAGATGCAGAGGGATCTGGGTGTCCAAGTGCATGAATCACAAAAGGCTAGTAAGCAGGTACAGCACGTAATTGGAAAACTAATAGAATGTTATTGTTTACAGCAAGAGAAATTGAATACCAAAGTATGGAGGTCATGCTTCAGTTTTACAGGGCATTGGTGAGACCACATCTGGAGTATTGTGTACAGTATTGGTCTCCTTGTTAATGGAATAATGTAAATGTATTGGGGGCAATACAGAGAAGGCTATTTAGACTGATACATGGAATGGGCGGGCCGTCTTATGTGGGAATATTGGACAGGCTAGGCTTGTATCCGCTGGCCTTTAGAAGAGTAAGAGGCGACTGGATTGAAACATATAGGACTTTGAGGCGTCTTGACGGGGTGGATGTGGAAAGGATGTTTCCCATTGTGGGTGAATCTAGAATTAGGGGTCACTATTTAAAAATAAGGGGGGGGGGTCACCCATTTAACACACAGATGAGGAGATTTGTTTCCTGTGAGGAGCGTGTGTTTTTGGAAATCTCTTCCTCAAAAGGCGCTGGAAGCAGAGTCTTTGAATATTTGTAAGGCAGAGGTAGATAGATTAATGATAAGCAAGGGGGTTGAAAGGTTATCGGGGGCAGGCGGAAATGTGAAGTCGAGTTTACAATCAGATTAGTAATGACCTTATTGAATGGCAGAGCAGGCTTGAGGGGCCGAGTGGCCTACTCGTGATCCTAATTCATCTGTTCATATTTTCATAAGCTGTGGCTTAGGATGGTACTGTCTCCGAATGTGAACTTTTTAGTGCTGTCGCAGCGAAAGCCACAATAAAACCTACATTGAAATCTTCATTTTTTTTCTGGGAATCAATTGTTTTACCTCCTTCTAATTTATCGTTTGTCATTGGGTTGCAATCAATTTCTGTTACAGCCATGGGAGGAGGGGTCCCAGGTCCCTCTTGTCCTATCTCTCACAAATCTCTCACAAATTTGACCACAATAGGGTTTATTCCTTTTTCGCATTGGACGTGCTGACCACCTCAGTGAGTATTTTACCTTATATCTTTATTGTGCTCGTGAAAGAGCCAGTCAGACAAGTTTTCTTGGGATTAAACAAGTGGTGAGTTTATTATACTTAACAATCTAAACTGGATCTGAATAAAATAATAAACATGTAGGCTACTCATTCACGCACACACTCACACGAGAATCACACACAAATAAATTAGACTGATAAATACATTGGCGTTGGATGAGAGTCCATGATAAAGAAAAAACATATACAGTCTGTGAGGTTGGATAATTCTGTGGTCTGCGCCTTTGCCACCCTTACATATGAGTTTCATGTCATCTGCAGGAGTTGAAATTGTTTATTTTTACATTTAAGTCTATATCATGCATCTATCTATATGTCAGGAATAGCAATGATTCTAATACTGACCCGTGAGAAACATCACTGTATACTTCTCCTCCCCCAGAATAAACAATGTATTTTCACAACTTCTCTCTGCTTTCTGTCCCTGAGTCAATGTCATATCCACACTATCACTGTCACATTAATCCATGTCATCCAGTTTTTCATAACAAGTCTATGAAATGTCATTTGATCACAGGCCTTTTGAAAGTTCATATACATAACACGAAACAAGCTGACCTCATCAACACTCACAGTTATGTCATCAACTATCTTGATCAAGATTATCAGACATGATTGTTTATCAAGCTATCCATCCTGTTTGTCATTTATTATCAGATGTTTTTCCAAGAAAGATATATTTTTGAGCTGGGTTATGGCCTCTAGAAATTTCCAATCGCCGGCATTAGACTGATTGGTCAGAAGTTACAGGGTTTATCCAATCTCTTTTTTTTTAAACAGGGTGCATAATTTACAGTCCTCCACTCCCCTGTCACTACTCCCATAGCCAAGGAGGAGTGAAAGCTTCTGGCCAGTGACTCCACCACTCCTTCCCTTAACAAACCTCATACATAAGATCCAGTCTGGGTAAATGTTCTACTGTTATACTTTATTTTGGAACACTAATTGTTGGTTTGACAGGGGTTAACTGAATCTGTTTGTTCAGTGTGTGTAATTAATGTCTGTCTCCATGCACCCTAATTGTGTCATTGGAGAGTTTTCCAGTTCCATTCATAAGGGATTTCTTTCAATGTGTTATTCCAAGCCGGGAGCATCACCCCCACACTAACAGCAGCTCCAGAGAGTGGGAAAGGATTGATCAGAATCTGAGGACAATAGATTCGAATTTTACAAAAATGGGCAGCAAGAGTTTATCTTATTGGTTTGGCGAAGTTACTGCAGATTATTATTGGAGAACATTAGAAATGCGAATCTATTATGCACTAAAGATGATTCAAACGATTTACTATCCCATCCTCGCTATTATTGGTGTCCCTGGTAAGTCTCTGGATCCAACTATTATATCTATAAACCATATGTCACTGACATTTGTTCTTGTCATGTAAATCCTGGGAATACTGAAGCCTCTGTCTTCAGTCTCTCTCACAAAGTCTGCTCCCTATCCACTGTCTATATCGACCTCACTAGCCAATGTCTGAGGCTGAACCAGACAGTTTACAACCTCTATGTTCTATTTATACCTGAGCTGAGTTCATCGCTCTGTTCTCTCCATCACTTAACCTGCCTAATACCACTTCTGTAATATCACCCATGTCCACCTCTGTCTCAAAACATCTCCTGCATAAGCCCTCATCCATGTTTTTGTTAAATCCACACTTGATTATTCCAATTCTGTCCTGGTCACCCTCCCAGTTATTTCTTTCTTTTGGGCCTCCTTATCTCGAGAGACAATGGATACGCGCCTGGAGGTGGTCAGTGGTTTGTGAAGCAGCGCCTGGAGTGGCTATAAAGGCCAATTCTGGAGTAGCAGGCTCTTCCACAGGTGCTGCAGAGAAATTTGTTTGTTGGGGCTGTTGCACAGTTGGCTCTCCCCTTGCGCCTCTGTCTTTTTTCCTGCCAACTACTAAGTCTCTTCGACTCGCCACAATTTAGCCCTGTCTTTATGGCTGCCCGCCAGCTCTGGCGAATGCTGGCAACTGACTCCCACGACTTGTGATCAATGTCACACGATTTCATGTCGCGTTTGCAGACGTCTTTATAACGGAGACATGGACGGCCGGTGGGTCTGATACCAGTGGCGAGCTCGCTGTACAATGTGTCTTTGGGGATCCTGCCATCTTCCATGCGGCTCACATGGCCAAGCCATCTCAAGTGCCACTGACTCAGTAGTGTGTATAAGCTGGGGATGTTGGCCGCTTCAAGGACTTCTGTGTTGGAGATATAGTCCTGCCACCTGATGCCAAGTATTCTCCGAAGGCAGCGAAGATGGAATGAATTGAGACGTCGCTCTTGGCTGGCATACGTTGTCCAGGCCTCGCTGCCGTAGAGCAAGGTGCTGAGGACACAGGCCTGATACACTCGGACTTTTGTGTTCCGTGTCAGTGCGCCATTTTCCCACACTCTCCCAGTTATAAACCTCCATAAACCACAGACCATCCAGAACTCTGCTGCCTGTAAACTAATATACACCAAATCTCGATCACCCATCACCCAAAATCCTGATCACCCATCACCCCTGTGCTCACTGATCTACATTGGCTCCCGCTCTGGCAGCACCTTAATTTAAATATTCTCATTCTTGTGTTTGAATGCCTCCATGGCCTCACCCCTCCAATTAGTCCCATTTCCCTGTCCATCTCCCATATTCTTGAAAATCTTATGCCTTCAACTCTTTTCCCAATTCCCCATTAAAAGTGAGTTGCTTTTTCTCTCTATCTCCCCCGGCTGTGAATTTCATGCTGGTGCCAATGTTACAGAAACCTTGATCCATAAAATGATGCTATCTGCACAGCCGGCCACTTCTAGTGTGGCCAACACAGTGCCCCATGCTGGGCAGGGGACTTGCCCGGGCGTTCTATGTATGTGCTGCAGTGTAAGGAGGGTTCAAGCTGAGGTCAGTGCACCAGCCCAACAGTGTTGATGCCTGTCCTTGAAACTTGGTCTGTGGATGTCCACTGACAACCTGTGTTAGTCACTTGTTATTTCAAAGGACCAGGCATCGAACTTACAGGTGAGGGGCCTTTGACTTGCTAATCCCATTGTAACGTTAGTGGAGGTGCTTTGGATGTTTTTCTGGACGTTGCGTCGTGAGCTGCTGCAGACATTCAGGCAGGACAGAGGACATTGTGACCCAATTCTGGACGAGGTTTGGGGACTGTAGTTACAGTGTCTCTGGGTCTGTAACATGACCAACAAATGGAGCAGAGGCTGCAGAGAGGGGAATCTATGTCAAGAGGCAAGAGGAGGGGGCTCTGCCCTACCCACTACAGAAGCTTGATCCTGCATGGCAGCAAACATGGATCTCATGACCTCAGTCTGAGCTTCCATTGCAGCACTGAGACGTTGGGTGTCTGCCGTCTGTGCTGCAGTGGAAGCCGAGACAATGATCACCAGATATTGTATCATGGCTGGGTCCGCGAGTGCTGTCATGGAGTTAGTGACCACTTCCACAGGGGAAAGAATGGGCTTCAATCTCTGTGCAATGTCCTGTGCCATCTTGGAGCCAGACTCCTCCATGTTCCTTGACAGTAATAATAGACCGTCTGACAGTCCTGTCAATGGACAAAGTCTCTCAGTGTACATGTCCATCAGCATTCTCCTGTATGCAGTTCCAGCAATGTTCATATCTGAGTCCTGTGTATTATAACTCGTTTGTGACCTCGCCCTCTGGTGAGCTGACACATGAACTATCCTTTCCCCCTGGCCTGGCTGCAGCTCACTGGTGCTCGTTGACTCACCACGTGTAGATTCCGACTCTATACCAGCCTCTAAAGCACACACAGTGTAAGTATTTGATCTGGTGACTGTGAGTTTCAGACCAAGTGATGGTGCTTTGCCATCAGTGCTGTGCTGCTGCTCTCACTCTGTCACCTGGAGCTGCTGTGACTGGGAAGCTGGTAGTTTTGGGTTATCATTGGAAAGTATAACATTAAAAGGGGCAAGTTGGGGTGAGGGATTGAGGGTGGGATGGAAAGCAGGAGGTCAATGGTCCCACCATCTGAAGCTTGTACATCATCCCAGACAGCAGGATGAGGGGGAGGTGGGAGTTAACAAGGGACATAAGGCAGGAACATAGCATCATCCTGAATACTGTCGGTGATGCCGGATGCTACGGGCACTGTCACAGCCGGTCCCATGATGTGAAGAACCATCTCCTCCCTCAGGCTCAGGGGATGAAGGTATGCCTGGCCCTCGCCGGAACACGGCTGTTTCCTGTGATTATGGGTCGCTTTGTCCTGTACGAGAGAGCAGAATGTCAGTGATTGTGTTTCACTGTGTTTGGGTGATTTTCCTACCATAGCTGAATAGTTGGAGGTATGTGGAGGCATTGAGAGGTGGGTGTGATGCTGGCATCAGTGGAAGGTGTGTGAGGGTGAGGTGGAGTAAGTGAATGTTAGGTTTGAATCCTGAGTGTTAGGGATTGCTGATGGGTGAGTGATGGGGGTGTGGTACATTGAGCAACGTGCGAGGTTGGTTGTGTTGGGGGTAGGAGATGCCATGTGGAGATGAATTCACCGACATTGATCACCCGTGTGAGCTCATTAAACTTTTTCCGACTCTGCTGCCAGGTCCTCGGGGCCGGAACTCTTGCATTGACCTCCCAGGCCACCTGCTCCCATTCCCTTCAGAGAGTGTTACTTGAGGGCCTCGGCACCACGCCATGAAAACATGGCCTCCCTCCTCCTGTCCCCCTCCATGACTAAGGCCTCCAGCACCACATCCGTGAACTGCAGATTCCTCTCTCTGCCCTGGTATTCCATTTACCTTGTTTCCAATTGCAGAATTCACAGTCAGCAGCAGCAGCAGCACACGCAGCCTCCTGTGATTCAGTGCAGCTTCCCTTTAAGAGGGACAGTCTGCCTTTAAAAGCTGAATGCTGGCTGAAACACGAACCAGCCTCACGCACACTTCGCTCCCAGTTAATGTGCAGACAGACATCAGCATGGGTCACCCTGGGCAGCAAGAAGAATTCATGGAAATGAGGAGAAAGCAGGAGCTTTGTGTGTCACCTGCCTCAACAAGAACGGGCACGGGCAAATCATGAATCACAAACCCGACGCACAGAAGGAGGATATTCAGCCCATTGTGTCAGTGCAGTCTCTTTGAAAGAGATATCAAATTAGTTCCTCTCTCCTCCTCTTGACCCACACCCCAGCTTTTTAAATTCCAATTCATGTATTTGCTGAATTCTCTTTTGAAAGATATTACTGAATCTGCTTCCACCATGTTTGCAGGCAGTGGATTCCAGATCCCAACAACTCGCTGTGTAAGAAAATTCTCCTCATTTCACCTTTGGTTCTTTGTCAATTACCTTCAATCTGTGTCTTCTTAATACTGAACTTTCTGACACTGGAAACAGTTTCACATTAATTACCTATCAAAACCCTTCATGATTTTGAATTCTATATTTAATCTCCCCTTACCCTTCACTGCTCTAAAGAGAACAATCCCAGCTTTTCCAATCTCTCCACGTAACTGAATTCCCAGATCCCTGGTACCATTCCAGGAAATCACATCTGTATTTTCACTAAGTCCTTGACATCCTTACCAAAGTGTGGTGATCAGAATTGGACGCAATTCTCCAGCTGGGACCTAACCAATGATGGATAAACATCAGCATTTCCTCAGCATCAGAGTTTTATTACTCTGTGCCTCTCTCTCTAACACCAAGGACACTACATGTTACATTCAAAGATCTGTGTGTGTACACCCCAGGTCTCTCTAATCCGGCACCCACTTTATAATGGTACCATTGAGTTTATGTTGTTTCTCCTCAGATTGCCTACCCAAATGTCTCACTTCACACTTCACTGTGTTAAATTACGTCTGCCATGTTCCTGTACATTTCACCAGTCAGTCTCTGTCCTGCTGAAGTCTGTTACTATCCTTCAGACTGTTTATTAACATTTCTGAGGTTCCTGCCCTCTGAAAACGTTGAAATTGTCCTCTCTGTACACAAGCCCATTGCATTAACATACAGCAACAGTGATTCCAACAGTGACGCTGGGGAACCGCACTTTGTACTTCCCTCCAGAATAAACAACAACCATTCTCCACTACTCTCTGCTTTCTGTCACTGACCTAATTTCCTGCATGCTGATATTGAAAATAAAAAAAGGACTTCCATTTATGTAACGCCTTCATGATCACTGCATGTCGCAAAGCGACTTACAACCAATGAGTACTTTTTACCGTTTAGTCTGTCTTGTAATGTCGGAAAAACACAGCCAATTTCCCCACAGCCAGATTCCCCAAGGAGCAGTGTGATCATGATCAGATCTGTTTTTGTAATGTTAATTTGAGGGGTAAATGTTGACCAGGACACTGGGAATAATTCCCCTGACCTTATAAATAATTCCACAGGATCTTTACATCCTCCTGAGAGTGCAGACGGGACCTGGCTTTACCTTTTCTTTGATAAGGCGGCACCTCGGACAGTGCAGCACTCCCTCAGTACAGGACTGCAGTGTCAGCCTTGATTCTTGTCATCAAGTCCTGCAGTGACACTTGATCCTAGAAGCTTGTGATTGAAAGGGGAGAGAGCGACAAACTGAGCCACTGCTGACATTGGTCCTTTAATCCCATGTGTTTCTAATTCAGTAACACAGCTGTTATGTGCTACTTTATCAAACAGCTGCTGAAAGGATAGGAATATTGGGAAAGTACAGGCAGGAACAATCATAGAATTATAGAATAGCACAGTCCTGAATGATGTCATTTGGCCCATCAAGTCAGTGCTGGCCCTTTCAAAGAGCAATCCAGTTACACCCACTCCCTGTCACTTTCACTATACCCTAACATTTTTTCTGCTTCAGGTATCTATCCAATTCCCTTTTGGGATCTACTATTGAATCTGTATCCATCAGCCTATCTGACAGTGCATTCCAAATCCAAACCACTCAGAAACAAAAATCCGCATGTCTGCTTCTTTTACCAATCGCCTTAAATCTGTGTCTCTGGTTAGTGACCCCTTGGACATTGGAAACAGTTTCTCTTTATTTAATTTATCTAAACCCTTCATAATGTTAAACAGCTCAATTAAATCTCCTCTGAAAGTTCTCTGCTCGAAGCAGAACAACCCCAGCTCCATAACTGTCATCCCTCATGCCTGCACAAATTCTCGGAAAACAGTTCTGTACCCTCTCCGAAGGCTTCATGTCCTTCCTGAAGTGTGGTTCCCAGTATTCGACACAAGACTTCAGGTGCAGCTGAACTAGTATTTTATATATGTTTCACATAATGTCCTTGCTTTTGTTCTTTTTGCCTCTATTTATAAACCCGAGGATGGCATATATTTATTAACTGTCTAGTTAACCTTTCCTGCCACCTTCAAAAATTTGTGTACAAATACCCCAAGTGTCTCTGTTATTTCACCACCTTTATAGTTGTACCATTTAACTTGTATTGTCTCTGCTCATTCATCCTTTCAAAATGTATTACCTCACACATCTGCAATGTCAATTAAATACTGAGAAGATTGAAGACATTGTTTTCTGTCTCGACTCCAAACATTTCCTAGCTACACACTCCATCCCTTTCCTTTGTAAATGCTTGAGACGAAGTCAAACTGTTCAGAAACGTGGTTACATAGTTAACCTTGAGATACCTGGCGATGAGCTTCTGACCAAATATTCACACCATCAGTAAAACGGCTTATTTCCATCCGCGATGGAGTTGCATTGCAGGTTAAAAAGGAAATTAACGCAATAGTGAGGAAGGATATTAGCTCTGATGATGTGGAGACTGTATGGGTTTCGCTGAGAAACACTAAGGGGCAAAAAACGTTAGTGGGTGTTATATATAAACCCCCAAACTGTGGTGGTGATGTGGGAATGGTCTTAAACAGGAAATTAGAGATGCATACGATAAAGCAACATCTGTAATTATGGGTGAGTTTAATCTGCATATAGATCGGTCAAATCAAATGTGTCACAATAACGTCAAGGAGGAATTCATGGAATGTATATGGGATAGTTTTCTGGACCAATACGTTGAGGAACCAAATAGAGAACAGGCCATCCCAGACTGGGTATTGTGTAAAGAGAGAGTAATAATTGACAATCTAGTTGTGTGAAATCCCTTGAGGATGAGCGACCATAATATGATAGAATTCTTCATGAAGAACGCCAACAGTGACGTCAGAGGAGAGTTGCAAGCTGATTGGTTGGGTGAATAGCAGCTGTTAGTGCATGTAGATATCTTTAAAAAAGTGAAAAGTTTATTTTTGTGGAAAAAAAACTCTGGTGATAAGGTGAGTACTACTGAAGTGTTTCTTTTTTTAATTATTAAGAACCTTAGATTTAAGTGGGCAGAACAAGGCCCCTCATGTAATTAGTATTTTTTAAATTAAGGGTGTAACTAATTAATCCAAGGGTAGGTCATGACAGGAGAGCTCAGCCCCGTGATTTTCCTCCTGCGCTATGTGGGAAATCAGGGACGCTTCCAGTGTCCCTGGTGACCATGTGTGCAGGAAGTGGATCCATCTGCAGCTGCTGGTTACCCACATTACGGAGATGGAGCTGCGGGTGAAATCACTGTGGAGCATCCATAATGCTGAGGAAGTCGTGGATAACATGTTTAGCGAGGTGGTCACACCGCAGGTAATAGCTGCACAGGCAGAAAAGCGATGGTTGGCCACCTGACAGAGTAGTAGGCAGAGGCAGGTAGTGCAGGAGTCTCTTGTGGCCACCCCGCTCTCAAACAGATCGACGACTTTGGATACTGTTGGGGGGATGACCTCCCAGGGGAAAGCGGCAACAGCCAGGCCCATGGGACCACAGAGGGCTCTGCTGCACAGCAGGGGAGGAAAAGGGGTGGAAGAGCTATCATGATAGGGGATTCTATCGTAAGGGTTGCAGGTAGGCGTTTCTGTGGCCGCAAAAGAGACACCAGAATGATATGTTGCCTCCCTGCTGCTAGGGTCAAGGATGTCTCGGAGTGGCTGCAGGAAATTCTGAAAGGGGAGAGTGAGCAGCCAGAGGTCGTGGTCCATATTGGTGCTAACGATCTCCACAGGAAGAGAGATAAGGTCCTGCACAGTGAATATAGGGAGTTAGGCAGAAGGTTAAAAAGTAGAACCTCTAGGGTTACTCTCAGGATTTGGCCTAATCATCAGCCTCAAGAAAACGAACATCATGGGACAGGACGTCAGAAATGCTCCATCCATCAATATTGGCGACCACGCTCTGGCAGTGGTTCAGGAGTTCACGTACCTAGGCTCAACTATCACCAGTAACCTGTCTCTAGGTGCAGAAATGTGTGGCGTTTGCAAGTTCTCCCTGTGTCTGCGTGGGTTTCCTCCGGCTGCTCCAGTTTCCTCCCACATGCCGAAGACTTGCAGGTTGATAGGTAAATTGGCCATTATAAAATTGCCCCTAGTGGAGGTAGGTGGTAGGGAAATATAGGGACAGGTGGGGATGTGGTTGGAATATGGTATAGTGTAGGATTAGTATCAGTGGGTGGTTGATGGTTGGCACAGACTCGGTGGGCCGAAGGGCCTGTTTCAGTGCTGTATCTCTAAAAAAAAATCAACAACGCATGGGAAAAGCTTCCACTGCTATGTCCAGACTGGCCAAGAGAGTGTGGGAAAATGGCGTACTGACACGGAACACAAAACTCCGAGTGTATCAAGCCTGTGTCCTCAGTACCTTGCTCTTTGGCAGCGAGGCCTGGACAACGTATGTCAGCCAACAGCAACTCTAAATTCATTCCATCTTAGCTGTCTCCGGAGAATACTTGGCATCAGGTGGCAGGACCGTATCTCCAACACAGAAGTCCTCGAGGCGGCCAACATCCTCAGCTTATACACACTACTGAGTCAGCGGCGCTTGAGATGGCTTGGCCATGTGAGCCGCATGGAAGTTGGCAGGATCCCCAAAGATGCATTGTACAGCGAGCTCCTCACTGGTATCAGACCCACCAGCCGTCCATATCTCCGCTTTAAAGACGTCTGCAAACGCGACATGAAGTCCTTTGACAAAGATCACAAGTTGTGGGAGTCAGTTGCCAGCGATCGCCAGAGCTGGCGGGCAGCAATTAAGGCAGCGCTAAAGTGTGGCGAGTCGAAGAGACTTAGCAGTTGGCAGGAAAAAAGACAGAAGCGCAAGGGGAGAGCCAACTGTGTAACAGCCCCGACAAACAAATTTTTCTGCAGCATCTGTGGAAGAGCCTGTCACTCCAGAATACGCCTTTATCGCCACTCCAGGCGCTGCTCCACACACCACTGATCACCTCCAGGCGCTTATCCATTGTTTCTCGAGACAAGGAGGCCCAAGGAAGAAGAAGAATCTCAGGATTACTCCCTGAGCCACGTGCTAGTGAGGGTAGGAATAGGAGGATTAGGCAAAGGAATGTGTGGCAGAAGAGCTGGTGTAGGCGGGAGGGCTTCAGCTACTTGGATCATTGGGATCTCTTCTGCTGCATAGGTGACCTGTACAAGAGGGTCGGGTTGCATCTAAACTGGAAGGGGACCAATATCCTTCCGGGCAGATTTGTTAGTACGACTCGGGAGGGTTTAATCTAATCTTGCAGGAGGTTAGGACTCAAAGTAGTATTCTCTCCGATGAGATAGTTGAGGTAAATGTAGAGGTTAATGCAAGCAAGTCCAGTAGGCAGGCCGGGCAGTGGCAGGACAGGGAGCGTGGAAGATCTGGTAGGCTAAACTGCATGTACTTTAATATAAGAGGCCTTACAGGTAAGGCAGATGAACTCAGAGCATGGGTCAGTACATGGGATTGTGATATTGTAGCTTTTACAGAAACGTGGTTGAGGGATAGGCAAGACTGGCAGCTCAATTGGAGGAGCATATATGTAGGGAAATGACAGATAGGTGTAGGAATTATAAGGTTGTAATAGTAAGTGATTTTAACTTCCCTAATATTGACTGGGACTGGCTTAGTGCTAAGGGATCAGATGGGCAAGAATTTGTTAAGTGTGACCAGGATAGTTTTCTGAAGCAGTATGTTGATGGCTCTACTAGAGAAAAGGCTACACTCAACCTCCTCTTAGGAAATGAAGATGGGCAGGTAGATGATGTGTCAGTGGGGGAGCACTTTGGGACCAGTGACCATAACTCTATTAGCTTCAAGATAGTGATTGAAGAGGATAGGATTGGTCCTCAGGTTGAAGTCCCAAATTGGAGGAAGGTTCATTTCGATGGCATCAGACAGGAACTCTCAAAAGTTGAATGGAGGATGCGGTTTACAGGTAAAGGGACGTCCGGCAAGTGGGAGGCTTTTAAAAGTGAGAAAGGAATAGTTATGGGCTGGCATATTCCTGTTAGATGCAAAGGCAAGGCTGGCAAGTTTAGGGAACCTTGGTTGACAAGGGATGTTGAGGGTCTCCTCAGGACAAAGAAGGAGGCATATGTCAGGTATAGACAGCGGGGATCAAACGAGTCCCTCGAGGAGTACAGGGGATATAGGAGTACACTTAAGAAGGAAATTAGAAGGGTGAAAAGGGGCCATGAGATTTCGCTGGCAGATAAGCTAAAGGAGAATCCTAAAATATTTTATAAGTATATTGAGAGAAAAAGGGACGCTAGGGAGAGAGTAGGTCCCCTTAAGGATCAGTGTGGTAATCTATGTGTGGAGCCACGGGAAATGGGCGAGGTCTTAAATTAATACTTCTCGTCTTTATTTACCATGGAGACGACATGGAAGCTAGTGAGTTCAAGGGAGGGAACAGCGATATCCTGGAGCATATCAACATTACAAAGGAGGATGTGTTGGAGGTTTTGAAGCGCATTAAGGTAGATAAATCCCTAGGGCATGACCAGGTGCATCCTGGGATGCAATGGCAAGAAAGGAAGGATATTCCTGGAGCCCGAGCAGAGATTTCTACATTATCGTTAGCCACGGGTGAGGAACCGGAAGACTGGAGGATAGCTAATGTTGTGCCTTTATTTAATAAGGGCATCAGTGATAAGCCAGGGAACGACAGGCCGGTGAGCCTTACATCAGTGATGGGAAAGTTATTGGAAGGGATTCAGACAGACAGGATTTATATGCATTTGGAAAGGCAACGTCTGATTTGGGATAGTCAGCATGGCTTTGTGCATGGGAATCATGTCTCAGGAATTTGATTGCGTTTTTTGAGGAGGTGACCAAGAGGATTGAAGAGGGCAGGGCGATTGACGTTGTTTACATGGACTTCAGCAAGGCCTTTGACAAGGTCCCGCATGGTCGGCTGGTCCAGAAGGTTCAAACACATGGGATCCAGGGTGTGCTAGCCAATTGGATACAAAATTGGTTTGGTAATAGGAGGCAGAGGGTGGAAGTGGAGGGTTGTTTTTCAGATTGGAGGCCGGTGACCAGTGGTGTGCCGCAGGGATCGGTTCTGGGCCCTCTCTTGTTTGTCATATATATTAATGACTTGGATATGAATGTAGAGGGCATGATTGGTAAGTTTGCAGATGAAACAAAAATTGATGGAATAGTAGAAAGTGAAGAAGGTTGTCTCAGGTTACAACAGGATATGGATAAACTTGGAAAGTGGGCAAGGAATTGGCAAATGGAATTTAATGCAGTCAAGAGCGAAGTGATGCATTTTGGGAAGTTAAACCAGGGCAGGACATATACAGTGAATGACAGGGCCTGGGGAGTGTTGTTGAGCAGAGAGACCTTGGGGTGCAAGTGCATAGTTCCCTGAATGTGACATCACAGGTAGACAGGGGGGTGAAGAAGCTGTATGGCATGCTTGTCTTCATCAACTGCGGCATGGAGTACAAGAGTTGGGACGTCATGTTACAGTTGTACATAACATTGGTTATTCCGCATTTGGAGTACAGTGTGTAGTTCTGGTCGCAACACTACAGGAAAGATGTGATTAAGCTAGAGAGGGTGCAGAAAAGATTCATAAGGATCTTGCCTGGTTTTGAGGGCTTGAGTTATAAAGAGAGATTGGGTAGGCTGGGTCTGTTTTCCCTGGAGCAAAGACTGGGAGGGGACATGATGGAGGTATATAAAATTATGACAGGCATAGATAGAGCAGGTAGCCAGAGTCTGTTTCCCATGGTAGGGGTGACTAAAACTAGAGGGCATAGATTTAAGATGAAAGGGAGGAGGTTTAAAGGGGATTAAAAGGGTACATTTTTCACACAAAGAATAGTGCATATCTGGAATGAGCTGCCAGAGGAGGTGGTGGAGGCAGGAACAGTAGCCACATTTAAGAGTCATCTGGACAGTTATTTGAATGAGCAAAGCATAGGCGGATATGGAATTAATGCAGGCACGTGGAATTAGTATAGATAGGCATTATGGTCGGCATGGACGCAGTGGGCCGAATGGCCTGTTTCTATGCTGTACGAATCTATGACTCTAAGATGGAGAGTGACGTAGTTGATTCTGAGACTAGGGTCGTGAATCTTAATAAAGAAAAGTAAGACGGTATGAGGCACGAGTTGGCTATGATGGATTGGGAAACGTTACTTAAAGGGATGATGGTGGAAAGGCAACGGCAAATATTCAAAGAGTGCATTGATGAACTGCAACAATTGTTTTCTCCTGTCTGGCGCAAAAGTAAAATGGAAAAGGTAGCCAAACCATGGCTTACAAGCAAAATTAGAGATAGTATAAGATCCACGGAAGAGGCTATACATTCGCCAGAAAGAAACAACAGACCTGAGGATTGGGAGCAGTTTAGAATTCAGCAAAGGAGGACCAAGGGATTGAGTAATAAGGGGAAAATAAAGTACACGAGTAAGCTTGCGGGGAACATACAACCTGACTGTCAAGGTTTCTGTAGGCATGTGAAGAGGAAAGGATTGGTTAAGACAAATGTAGGTCCTTACAGTTAGAAACATGGGAATTTATTACGGGAAACAAAGAAATGGCTAACCAACTAAATCCATACTATGATTCTGTCTTCACAAAGGATGGCACAAATATCTTACCAGAAATGTTGGGGAACACAGGGTTTAGTGAGAGGAAGGAACCGAAGGAAATCAGTATTAGTAGAGAAATTGTGTTGGGGAAATTGATGGTATTGAAGGCCGATAAATCCTCAGGGCCTGATAATCTACATCCCAGATTACTTAAGGAAGTGACCTAGAAATACTGGATGCTTTGGTGGTCATCTTTCAAGATTCCATAGACTTTGGAACAGTTCCAGCTGATTGGAGGGCAGCTAATGTAACCCCACCATTTTAAAAGGGAGGTAGAAATAAAGCAGGGCATCATAGACAAGTCAGCCTGACGTCGGTAGTGGGGAAAGTTCTAGAGTCCATTATCAAAGTTTTTATGACAGAGCACTTGGAGAACAGTGTTAGAATCGGATAGAGTCAGCATGGATTTACGAAAGGGAAATCATGCTTGATAAATCTATCAGAATATTCGAGTATGTAACTAATAGAGTGGATGAGGGGGGGTCAGAGAATGTGGTTTATTTGGACTTTCAGAAGGCTTTCGACAATGTCCTACATAAGAGATTAGTGAGTAAAATTAAAGCGCATGGGATTAGTGGTAGTGTATTACGATACATAGAAAATTGGTTGGCAGATGGAAAAAAAGAGTAGGGATAAATGGATCATTTTCCAAAAGGCAGGCAGTGATTAGTGGGGTACCACAGGGATCGGCGCTAGGACCCCAGCTATTCACACTCTATATTAATGATTTAGATGCGGGAACGAAATGTAATATCTCCAAATTTTCAGCAGACACAAAACTGAGTGGGAGGGTGAGTTGTGAGGAGGATGCAGAGAGGCTTCAGGGTGATTTGGACAAGTTGAGTGAGTGGGCTATTGCATGGCAGATGCAGTATAATGTGGATAAATGTGTGGTTATCCACTTTGGTAGCAAAAACAGGAAGGCAGATTATTATGTGAACAGCTATAAACTGAGAGAGGGGAATATGCAACGAGACCTGGGTGTTCTCGTACACCAGTCACTGAAGGGAAGCATGCAGGTGCAACAGGCGGTGGAAAAAGGCGAATGTTATGTTGGCCTTCATAGAGACAGGATTCGAGTACAGGAGCAGGGATGTCTTGCTGCAACTATACAGGGCTTTGGTGAGGCCGCACTTGGAATATTGTGTGCAGTTTTGGTCTCCTTCTCCGAGAAAGGATGTTCCTGCTATAGAGAGAGTGCAACAAAGGTTTATCAGACTGATTCCTGGGATGGCGGGACTGATGTATGAGGAGAGTTAGGATTATATTCGCTGGAGTTCGGAAGAGTGAAGAGGGATCTCATAGAAACCTATAAAATTCTAACAGGACTTGACAGGGTAGTTGCAGGAAGGACGCTACCGATGGTGGGGGAGTCCAGAACCAGGGGTCATAGTCGAGGGATACAGGGTAAACTTTTCAGGACTGAAATGAAGAGAAATTTCTTCACACAGAGAGTGGTGAGCCAGTAAAATTACGTCATCACTCCCATGTCCAAGAGGGATTGGAATATGCTGGCCAGTGCCTCTGCTACTTCCACCATTCCATCCCTCAGCAACCCTCATTCATCCCATCCAGACTGGGAAAATGATCTACTTTATTGTGGTACAAAAAGTGCTGTATTGAAAAGGGTTATCTGAATCTGTTTGTTCAGTGACTGCAAATAATGTCAGTCTCCATGGACCCTAATTGTGTCACTGGAGGTTTGCCATCTTCTATTAATAAGGGGCTGTCATGTGTTGTCCCATAGTTTCAGCCGGAACATCAACCCCGGCACAACAGAGATCAGCGGCTCCAGAGAGAGAGAAAGGATAGATCAGAACCTGAGAACAAATGACTGGAATGTTACAACAATGGGTCAGAATCTGAGAATAATAGATTGGAATGTTACAACAATGGATCAGAATCTGAGAACAATAGATTTGAATGTTACAACAATGGACAGGAGTTTATCCTCGGATCTTTACTACCTTTCTACATATTATGATCGGATGTCATTAAACACTCGTATACATCTCGCACTGAAGATTATTCAATACATTTACTATCCCATCCTGGCTATTATTGGTGTCCCTGGTAAGTCTCTCTATCTAGCTATTAATTCGATAAACCAAGTTTAACAGCATTTCTGCTCCTGTAATTTACTCTGCACTTTTTGCTGCCGTTGTATTCCTGGTGAATATGTCCAGCTATCAGCTCTATAAACCATTACCAGCTTTATTGGATTTCTTGACATTTCCTCTCTCATCTTTACTGCTGTTGCTGTCTCTATTTCCCGGTAGGGCATCTGTAAACCCCGTTTCACTGAAATGCTGTTCTGTTATGTAAATATTAGGAAGACTGAAGCCAGTGTCATTGGTCTCCATCACAAACTCCATCCCCTATCTGTGAAACAAATACACCACCCTGCCCAATATCTGAGGCTGAACCAGACTGTTTGCAATCGGTGTGTTCTATATAAACCTGAGCTGAGTCCATCTCCATATTCTCTCCATTACCAACCCTGTCTACGACCACCTCTGTCATATCCCCCATCTCCGCCTCTGTCTCAGCCAATCTGCTGCATAAACCCTCACCTGTACCTTTGTTAAATCCACACTTGACTATTCCAATTCTATCCTGGTCACCCTCCCAGTTATAAACCTCCATAAACCACAGCCCATCCAGATCTCTGCTGCCTGTATCCTAACTCACACCAAATCCTGATCACCCATCAACCCTGTGTTCACTGATCCACATTGGCTCCCGGTCTGGCAGCACCTTAATTTTAATATAGTCATTTTTGTGTTTGAAATCCTCCATGACCTCAAGCCTCCAATTAATCCCATTCTCCTGCCCATTCTCATATTCCTGAAAATGTTTTGACTTCAATCTTTTCTCATTTCTCCTTCTGAAGTGAATCCCTTTCACACTGTATCGGTCCCGAGCCTCTATTTTAGACTCTACAGCACTACTGGTGCTGACGGTACAGAAGCTGGGATCCATAGAGAGATGTGAACTGCACAGCCAGGCACTTCTACTGCGGCCTGCACAATGCCCCAAGCTGGGCAGGGCTCTAGCTCAATTGTACCATGTATGTGTTGCTGCTCTGAGGATGGTTTTGAATGTGTTGTCAATGTACCATACCGGCAGCTTTGATGTACGTCTTTGAAACTTGGTCTGTACATGTCCACTGACCGCCTGTGTTAGTCACTCTCAGCTGAACATATATTCAGCAACATGAGGAACCCCCTCTAGTATTATTTAAAAGGACCAGTCATCCAACTTACAGGTGAGGGGCTTTTGACTTACTTCTATTATTGTAAAGTTAGTGGAGGTGCTGTGGATGGTTTGTTGGAGGTTGTGTTGTGAGCTGCTGCAGACATTCAGGGAGGACAGAGGATTTGGTGACCCAACTCTGCACGAGGTATGGCCTATCAGGGGAAAACAGCAGCAGCCAGAGAAGTGGCACCACGGCTGGCACTGTTGTTCAGCAGGGAGGGACAAAGCGCAGAAGATCAATAGTTATAGGGGACTTTATAGTCATGGGCACAGATAGGCGCTTCTGTGGACGTGAAAGAGACTACAGGATGGTATGTTGCCTCCCTGGTTTCAGGGTCAAGGATATCTCTGAACGGACAGGGGGCATTCTGAAGGGGGAGGGTGAACAGCCAGAGGTTGTGGTACACATCGGTAGCAATGACATCGGCAGGAAGAGTGATGAGGTCCTGCAGGGGGAGTTTAGGAAGTTAGACAGTAAGTTGCAAAACAAGATCTCGAGGGTTGTAATCGCTGGATTCCACCCGGTGCTACGTGCCAGTGAGGCTAGAAGTAGGAAGATAGTGCGGCTAAACACGTGGCTGAGCAGCTGGTGCATGAGGGAGGGTTTCAGATATCTGGACAATTGGGATCTCTTCAGGGACAGATGGGACCTGTACAAGAAGGACGGGTTGCATATAAACTGGAAGGGCACTAATATACTGGCTGCAATGTCTGCTAGCATCACTCGGGAGGGTTTAAACCAGTATGGCAGGGGGTGGGAACCACAGCTAGTGAAATAAATGAGGAGGACATAGCAAATAAGGCCAGTAGGACGAAGAGGAAGAGCAGGCAGGGAGATGTTTCTGAGCACAGCGGGACTGGTGGTCTGAAGTGCATTTGTTTGAATGCGAGAAGTATAACAGGTAAGGCAGATGAACTTAGAACTTGGATTAGTACTTGGAAATATGATGTTGATGCTATTACAGGGACTTGGTTGAGTGAAGGGCAGGATTGGCAGCTAAATGATGCAGGTTTTAGAAGCTTCAGGCGGGATAGAGGGGGATGTAAAAGGGGTGGGGGAGTTGCATTACTGGTTAAGGAGAACATCACAGCTGGACTGCGGAAGGACACCTCAGAGGGGTCATACAGCGAGGCAATATGGGTGGAGCTCAGGAATAGGAAGGGTGCAGTCACGATGTTGGGGGTTTGCTACAGGCCTCCCAACAGCCAGCGGGAGGTAGAGGAGCAGATATGTAGACAGATTTTGGAAAGATGTAATGGTAACAGGGTTGTAGTGGTGCGTCATTTTAACTTCCCCACTATTGACTGGGACTCACTTAGTGCCAAGGGCTTAGATGGGGCAGAATTTCTGAGGAGCCTCCAGGAGGGCTTCTGGAAACAATATGTAGATAGTCCAACTAGGGATGGGGCCATTCTGGACCTGGTATTGAGCAATGAGCCCGGCAAGGTGGTCGAAGTTGCCGTGGGGGAGCATTTCGGGAACAGTGACCATAATTCCATAAGTTTTAAGGTACTTGTGGATAAGGATAAGAGTAGTCGTCGGGTGAAGGTGCTAAATTGGGGGAAGGCTAATTATAACAATATTAGGCAGGAACTGACGAATTTAGATTGGGGGCGGCTGTTTGAGGGTAAATCAACATCTGACATGTGGGAGTCTTTCAAACGTCAGCTGATTAGAATCCAGGACCAGCATGTTCTGGAAGAAAGACAAGTTTGGCAAGTTTCGGGAAGCTTGGATAACACGGGATATTGTGAGCCTAGTCAAAAAGAAAAAGGAAGCATTTGTAAGGGCTGGAAGGCTAGGAACAGACGAAGCACTTGAGGAATATAAAGACAGTAGGAAGAAACGTAATCAAGGAGTTCGGAGGGCTAAAAGGGGTCTTGAAAAGTCATTGGCAAACAGGATTAAGGAAAATGCCAAGGCTTTTTATACAAATATAAAGAGCAAGAGGGTAACCAGGGAAACGGTTGGCCCACACAAGGACAGAGATGGGAATCTATGTGTGGAGCCAGAGGAAATGGGCGAGGTACTAAATGAGTACTTTTCATCAGTATTCACCAAAGTGAAGGACTTGGTGGATGATGAGCCGAGGGAAGGGAGTGCAGATCGTCTCAGTCATTTCATTAACAATAAGGAGGAGGTGTTGGGTGTCTTGCAAAGCATTAAGGTAGATAGGTCTCCAGGGCCTGATGGGATCTACCCTAGAATACTGAGGGAGGCAAGGGAAGAAATTGATGGGGCCTTGACAGAAATCTTTGCATCCTCATTTGCTACAGGTGAGGTCCCAGAGGACTGGAGAATAGCCAATGTTGTTCCTTTGTTTAAGAAGGGTGGCAAGGATAATCCACGAAATTATAGGCTGGTGAGCCTTACGTCAGTGGTAGGGAAACTATTAGAGAGGATTATTTGGGACAGGATTTACTCCCATTTGGAAACAAACGAACTTATTAGCGAGAGGCAGCATGGTTTTGTAAAGGTGTGGTCGTGTCTTACTAATTTGGTTGAGTTTTTTGAGGAAGTGACGAAGATGATTGATGAAGGAAGGGCAGTGGATGTTATCTGTATGGACTTTACTAAAGCCTTTGACAAGGTCCCGCATGGCAGACTGGTACGAAAGGTGAAGTCACATAGGATCAGAGGTGAGCTGGCAAGATGGATACAGAACTGGCTTCGTCATGGAAGACAGAGGGTAACAGTGGATGGGCGTTTTTCTGAATGGAGGGATGTGACTAGTGGTGTTCCGCAGGGATCACTGCTGCGACCTTTGATGTTTGTAGTATATATAAATGATTTGGAGGAAAATGTAGCTCTATTCACCGAGGAGAGGGACATGACAGATGTTGAGGTTAGGGACAGATGTTTGATTACTCTAGGTCAAGTCGGCATGAGGAGGGAGGAAGTGTTGGGTATTCTAAAAGGCATTAAGGTGGACAAGTCCCCAGGTCCGGATGGGAGCTATCCCAGGTTACTGAGGGAAGCGAGAGAGGAAATAGTTGGGGCCTTAACAGATATCTTTGCCACATCCTTAAACACGGGTGAGGTCCCGGAGGACTGGAGAATTGCTAATGTTGTCCCCTTGTTTAAGAAGGGTAGCAGGGATAATGCAGGTAATTATAGACCGGTGAGCCTGACGTCAGTGGTAGGGAAGCAGCTGGAGAAGATACTGAGGGATAGGATCTATTCCCATCTGGAAGAAAATGGGCTCATCAGTGATAGGCAACATGGTTTTGTGCAGGGAAGGTCATGTCTTACCAACTTATAGAATTCTTTGAGGAAGTGACAAAGTTGATTGATGAGGGAAGGGCTGTAGATGTCGTATACATGGACATCAGTAAGGCGTTTGATAAGGTTCCCCATGGTAGGCTGATGGAGAAAGTGAAGGCGCATGGGGTCCAAGGTGTACTAGCTAGATGGATAAAGAACTGGCTGGGCAACAGGAGACAGAGAATAGCAGTGGAAGGGAGTTTCTCAAAATGGAGACGTGTGACCAGTGGTGTTCCACAGGGATACGTGCTGGGACAACTGTTGTTTGTGATATACATAAATGATTTGGAGGAAAGTATAGGTGGTCTGATTAGCAAGTTTGCAGACGACACTAAGATTGGTGGAGTAGCAGATAGTGAAGGGGACTGTCAGAGAATACAGCAGAATATAGATAGACTGGAGAGTTGGGCAGAGAAATGGCAGATGGAGTTATTCAGGGAAAATGCGAGGTGATGCATTTTGGAAGATCCAATTCAAGAGTGAATTATACAGTAAATGGAAAAGTCCTGGGGAAAATTGATGTACAGAGAGATTTGGGTGTTCAGGTCCATTGTTCCCTGAAGGTGGCAACGCAGGTCAATAGAGTGGTCAAGAAGGCATACGGCATGCTTTCCTTCATCGGACGGGGTATTGAGTACAAGAGTTGGCAGGTCATGTTACAGTTGTATAGGACTTTGGTTCGGCCACATTTGGAATACTGCGTGCAGTTCTGGTCGCCACATTACCAAAAGGATGTAGATGCTTTGGAGAGGGTGCAGAGGAGGTTCACCAGGATGTTGCCTGGTATGGAGGGCGCTAGCTATGAAGAGAGGTTGAGTAGATTAGGATTATTTTCATTAGAAAGACGGAGGTTGAGGGGGGACCTGATTGAGGTGTACAAAATCATGAGAGGTATAGACAGGGTGGATGGCAAGAAGCTTTTTCCCAGAGCGGGGGTTTCAATTGCAAGGGGACACGAGTTCAAAATGAAAGGGGAAAGGTTTAGGTGGGATATGCGTGGAAAGTTCTTCATGCAGAGGGTGGTGGGTGCATGCAATGCATTGCCAGCCGAGGTGGTAGACTCGGGCACGATAGCGTCTTTTAAGATGTATCTAGACAGATACATGAATGGGCAGGAAGTAAAGAGATACAGACCCTTAGAAAATAGGGGACAGGTTTAGATAGAGGATTTGGATCGGCGCTGGCTTGGAGGTCCGAAGGGCCTGTTCCTGTGCTGTAATTTTCTTTGTTCTTTGTTCTTTGGTCTGATTAGTAAGTTTGCAAACGACACAAAGGTTGGTTGAGTTCCTGATAATGATGAGGATTGTCAGAGGATACAGCAGGATATAGATCAGTTGGAGACTTGGGCAGAGAAATGGCAGATGGATTTTAATCCGGAAAAATGTGAGGTAAAGCATTTTGGAAGGTCTAATGCAGGTGGGAGGTATACAGTAAACGGCAGAACCCTGAGGAGTATTCACAGGCAGAGGGATCTGGGCGTACAGGTCCACAGGTCACTGAAAGTAGCAACACAGGTGGATAAGGCATATGGCATGCTTGCCTTCATCGGTCGAGGCACAGAGTACAAAAATGGCCAAGTCATGTTGCAGCTGTACAGAACCTTAGTTCGGCCACACTTGGAATATTGTGTGCAATTCTGGACGCCAAACTACTGGAAGGATGTGGAGGCTTTGGAGAGGGTACAGAGGAGGTTTACCCGGATGTTGCCTGGTCTGGAGGGCATTAGCTATCAGGAGAGGTTGGATAAACTCGTATTGTTTTCACTGGAACGACGGAGGTGCAGGGGCGACATGATAGAGGTTTGCAAAGTTATGAGCGGCATGGACAGAGTGGATAGTCAAAAGCTTTTTCCCATTGTGGAAGAGTCAGTTACTAGGGGACAAAGGTTTCAGGTGCGAGGGGCAAAGTTTAGAGGGGATGTGCGAGGCAGGTGTTTTACACAGAGGGTGGTGAGTGCCTGGAACTTGCTGCCGGGGGAGGTGGTGGAAGCAGATACCATAGCGACGTTTAAGAGACATCTTAACAAATACATGAATAGGAAGGGAATAGAGGGATATGGGCCCCGTAAGTGCAGAGGTTGTTAGTTTAGGCAGGCATCAAGATCGGCGCAGGCTTGGAGGGCCGAATGGCCAGTTCCTGTGCTGTACTGTTCTTTGTTCTTTGTTCTTGACTGTCGTTACAATGTCCCTGGATCTGTAACGTGATCAACAAATGGAGCAGAGGCTGCAGAAAGGGAAAGCTCTGTAAAGATGGATGAGGACCGGGTTCTGCCCGCTTATATTTAAACCTGAGCTGAGTTCATCTCCATAATCTTTCCATCACCAACCGATTCAGCATTTCGTGTCTGCACTCGCTCTCCGAATGAACAATTCACCTAATGCCGTTCCCTGCATTCTCCCTGTAACCCTGCTCCTTCTTCCTTCTCATATAACAGTCTATTCAGCTTCAATTCAACCTGCCTCCACCACACTCTCAGGCAGTGCATTCCAGACTCTAACCAATCACTGTGTGAAAAAATATTTTCCTCAGGTCGTCTTTGCTTCTTTTACCCATGACTTTAAATCTGTGCCCTTTCATTCTCGATCCTTTCACGAGTGGGAACTGTTTCTCTCCATCTACTCTGTCCAGACACCTCATGATTTTTGAAACCTCTACGAAAGCACCTCTCAGCCTTCTCCGAGGAAAACAGTCCTAACTTCTCCAGCCTATCTTCATAACTGAAAATCCTCATCCCGGGAATCATTCAAGTGAATATTTTCTGTACTCTCTCCAATGCCCTCACGTCTTTCCTCAAGTGTGGCACCCAGAACTGGATGCAATACACAGCGGAGGCTGAAATAGTGTCTTATATAAGTTCAACGTAACTTCCTTGCTCTTGTACTCTATGCCCCTATTAATAAAGCCCAGGATACTGCATGCTTTATTAAACACTTTCTCAACCTGTCCTGCCGCCTTCAATGACTTCTGCACATATACACACAGGTTCCTCTGCTCCTGAACACCCTATAGAATTGTACCCTTTATTGTATATTGTCTCCCCGTGTTCTTCCTACCAACATGAATCACTTCACATTTCTCTGTATTGAACTTCATCTGCCACCTCTCTGCCCAATCCAGCAACTTGTGTGTGTTCTTTTGAAGTTCTACGCTATCCTCCTCACAGTTCACAATGCTTCCAACTTTCGTATCAGCTGCAAACGTTGAAATTGTGCCCTGTAAACGCAGGTTTCGGTCCTTAATATATATCAGGAAAAGCAAGGATCCCAACACTGATGTCTGGGGGACTCCACCACAAACCTTCCTCCAGCCTGTAAAACATCCATTAACCACTACTCTTTGTTTCCTGTCACTCAGCTAATTTCGTATCCATGTTGCTACCGTCCCTTTTATTCCATGAGCTACAAGTTTGCTCACAGGTCTGTTGTGTGGCATTGTATCAAAAGGTTTTTGCATGCAGGGAATAGTTAAATGTATGGAATGCACTGCTTGAGGATGGTGGAGGCAGGTTCATTTGAAACGGAATAGACCGTTATATGAAAATCAATGTACACCGCATCAACAGAATTGCCCTCATCAACTATCTCTGTTACCACCTCAAACATCTCCAGTAAATTAGTTAAACATGATGTTCTCTCAAGAAATCCATGCTGGCTTGTTTAATTAACTCGCATTTGTCCATGTGACTATCAGCTTTGTCCAAGATTATTTCTTTCTAGAAGTTTTCCCACCACCGAAGTTTAACTGACAGGCCTGTTGTTGCTGGCCTTATCATTACACCCTTTTTTGATCAAGGGTGTAACGTTTACAATTCTCCAGTCCTCTGGCATCACCCTCAAGTCGAAGGAAGACTGAAAAATTATGGCCAGTGCCTCTGCGATTTCCACCCTCACTTCCCTCAGTATCCTTGGATGCATCTCATCTGGTCCTGGTGCTTTACTCAATTTAAGTCCAGACAGCCTATCTAATACTTCCTCCTTATCAATTTTAAACCCCACTAGTGTCTGACTTACCTCCTCTTTCAACATTGCCTGGGTTGCATCTTAGAATCATAGAAAGTTTATGGCACACAGAGAGACCACTTGGCCCAACGTGCCAATGTTGTCCAAAAAACGATCCATCCATTCTAATCCTACCTTGCGGCATTTGATAGATTACAGCACTTGAGGTGCATATCCAGACACCTTTTGAATGAGTTGTGGGTTTCTGCCTCAACTACCCTTTCGGACAGTGAGTTCCAGACTCCCACCACCCGCTGGGTGAAAAATAAAATCCGCAGCTCCCTTTTAATCTTTCTACCAATCACTTCAAGTCCATGCCCCCTCGTCACTGACCTCTTTGTTAAGGTGAATAGACCCTTCAGCTCCACTCTACCCAGACCCCTCTCAGTTTTGTACATTTTAATCAGATTTACCCTCAGACTTCTCTATTTCAAGGAGAACAATCCCAGCCTGTCCAATCTTTCCTCATAGCTGCATTTTTCCAGTCCTCGCCACATCTTCATAAATCTCCGGTGTACCCTCTCTGGTGCAATTACTTCCTTTCTGTAATGAGGTGACAAGAACTGCACACAGTACTCAAGTTGTGTCCTAACCAATGAGTTATATAATTCTAGCATAACCTCCCTGCTCGTATATTCTATACCTCGGCTAATAAAGGAAAGGATTCCATATCTTCTTCCTTGGTAAATACAGGTGGAAATTATTCATTTAGTACCTCAGCTATATTCTCTGCCTCCATGTGCAAATCCCCTTTATGGTCCTGAGTCGGCCCCATTGTTCCTTTTACTACCCTTTTACTATTTAGATGCCAATAGAAAACTTTGGGATTTCCTTCAATGCTCGCCTCTTTTCATGCTCTCTCTTTGCTTCTCTTATTTGCTTTTTCACTTCCCCTCTGGACCTTCAATATTCAGGCTGCTCCTCAATAGTATTTTCTACCTGATGTCTGTTATATCAGACATAAACTTGTCAACCTTTCATGCGGCCTTCAAAGATCTGTCTGAATACACACCAAGTCTCTCTGTTACTGTCGCCTCATTTAAACAATACCCATTTGTTTCTGTTGCCTTCCCTTACACTTCCTACCCAAATGTCTCACTTCACACTTCACTGTGTTAAATTACATCTGCCATGTTCCTGCCCATTTCACCAGTCAATCTCCATCATCCTGAAGTCTGCTACTATCCTTCTCACTGTTTATTAACATTTCTGACGTTCATGCCATCTGAAAACGTTGACATTATCCCCACTGTACACAAGCCCATTGCATTAACATGCAACAACAGTGATCCCAACAGTGACACTGGGGAACCCCACTGTGTACTTCACTCCAGACTGAAGAATAACCATTCTCCACTACTCTCTACTTTCTGTCACTGCGCTAATTTCCCGCATGCTGACATTGAAAATAAAAGAACAGACTTCCATTTCTGAAACGCCTTTCATGACCAGTGCATGTTCCAAAGTGATTTACAACCAATGAATACTTCTTAAAGCGAAGTCATTCCTGTAATGTAGGAAACAGGCAGACAATTTCTGCACAGCAAGCTCCCACAAGCAGCAATGTGATGATGATCAGATCTGTTTTTGCGATGCTTAATGAAGGATAAATATTGACAAGGACACCGGGAATAATTCCCCTGCTCTGCTTCTGCATAGTGCAATGGGATCTTTAACATCCACCTGAGAGGGCAGACTGCAACTTGGTTTAATGTTTCATTCGATAGACTGCACCTCTGACAGTGCAACACTCCCTCAGTGCTGCACTGATATGTCAGCCTTGATTCTTGTGATCAAGTCCTGCAGTGACACTTGATCCTGGAAGCTTGTGACTGAAAGGGGAGAGAGCTACAAACTGAGCCACGGCTGACATTGACCCTTTAATCCCATGTGTTTCCAATTTGGAAACACGGTTGTTATGTGGTACTTTCTCAAACGCCTGTGGAAAGGATAGGGATATTGTGAAAGTACAGGCAGGAGAAATAATAGAATGGCACAAACTGAATGAGGTCATTCGGCCCATCATGTCTGTGCTGCCCCTTTCAAACAGAAATCCATATAGTCCCACTCCCAGGCTTTTTCACTATATCCTTGCATTTTTTCTCCTTCAGATATTTATCCAATTCCCTTTTGGGATCTACTATTGAATCTGTATCCATCAGCCTATCAGACAGTGCATTCCAAATCCAAACCACTCAGAAACAAAAATCCTCATGTCTGCTTCTTTTACCAATCGCCTTAAATCTGTGTCTCTTGGACATTGGAAATAGTTTAACTTTAGTTAATTTATCTAAATCCTTCTAATGTTAAACAGCTCAATAAAATCTCCTCTGAAAGTTCTCTGCTCTAAGCAGAACAACCCCAGCTACATAACTGTAATCCCTCATGCCTGGACAAATTCTAGTAAAACAGTTCTGTGCCCTCTCTGAAGGCTTCATGTCCTTCCTAAAGTGTGGTTCCCAGTCTTCGACACAAGACTCCAGGTGGAGCTGAACTAGTATTTTATATATGTTCCACATAATGTCCTTGCTTTTGTTCTTTTTGCCTCTCTTTATAAACCCTAGGATCCCATATATTTATTAACTGTTTAGTTAACCTTTCCTGCCACCTTCAAAGATTTGTGTATAAACACCCCATGTGTCTCTGTTATTTCACCACCTTTATAGTAACACCATTTAACTTGTATTGTCTCTCCTCATTCATCCTTTCAAAATGTATTATCTCACACATCTGCAATGCTAATTAAATATTGAGAAGATTGAAGCCATTGTTTTCTGTCTCTGCTCCAAACATTTCCTAGTTACACACTCCATCCGTCTCCTTTGTAAATGTTTGAGACTAAGCCAAACTATTCACAAACTTGTTGACATAGCTAACCTTGAGATCCCTTGAGATGAGCTTCCTACCAAATTTTCACACCATCAGTAAAACTGCCTATTTCCACCCTTGGTGGAGTTGCATTGCTGGTTAAAGAGGAAATTACCGCAATAGTGATGTAGGATATTAGCTCTGACGATGCCGAATATGTATGGGTCGAGCTGAGAAACACTAAGGGGTAGAAAACGTTAGTGGGGGTTGTATATAGACCCCCAGACTGTAGTGCTGAATTTGGGAATGGCATTGAACAGGATATTAGAGATGCATGCGATAAAGGAACATCTGTAATTTTGGGTTTCTTGAATCTGCAAATCGATTGGGCAAATCCAATTGGTCACAATACATTGTGGAGGAATTCCTGGAGAATATACGGGATGGTTTTCAGGGCCAATTCTTTGAGGAACCAACTGAAGAACAGGACATCCTTGACTGGTTATTGTGTAATGAGAGAGGAATAATTGACAATCTAGTTGTGCAAGATCCCTAGGGGATGAGCGACCATAATATGATAGAATTCTTCATGACCTAGTTGATTCTGAGACTAAGGTCGTAAATCTTAATAAAGTAAGCTACAAAGGTATGAGGCATGAGTTGTCGATGATACATTGGGAAACGTTACTTAAAGAGATGACCCTGTATAGGCAATGGCAAACATTCAAAGAGTGGATGGATGAACTGCAACAATTGCTTACTCCTGTCTGGCGCAAAAGTAAAATGGAAAAGGTAGCCACATCATGGCTTACAAGGAAAGTTCGAGATAGCATTAGATCCAAGGATGAGGCATATAAATTCGCCAGGAAAAAAACAACAGACCTGAGGATTGGGAGCAGTTTAAAATTCAGCAAAGGAGCACCAAGGGATTGATCGAGAAGGGGAAAATGGAGTCCGAGAGTAAGCTTGCGGGGTACATAAAAACTGACTGTAAACGAATCTATAGGTATGTGAAGCGGAAAAGATTGGCGAAGACAAATGTAGGTCCGTTACAGTCAGAAACAGGGAAATTTATTATGGGAAACAAAGAAACGGCTGACCAACTAAATGCATCCTTTAGTTCTGTCTTCACAAAGGAGGACACAAATATCATACCAGAAATGTTGGTGAATACAGGGTTTAGTGAGAGAGAGGAACTGAAAGAAATCAGTATTAGTAGAGAAATGGTGTTGGGGAAGTTGATGGCATTGAAGGCCGATAAATCCCCAGGGCCTGGTAATCTACATCCCAGAGTACTTAAGGAAGTGGCCCGAGAAATAGTGGATGCATTGGTGGTCATCTTCCAAGATTCTATGGACTCTGGAACAGTTCCTACAGATTGGAAGGTAGCTAATGTTATCCACTATTAAAAAAGGGAGGTAGAGAGAAAACAGGAAATTGTAGACCAGTCAGCTTGACATCGGTCGTGGGGAAAATCCTGGAGTCCATTATCAAATATTTTGCAGCAGAGCACTTGGAGAATAGTGGTAGAATCGGACAGAGTAGGCACGGATTTATGAAAGGGAAATCATGCTTGATAAATCTACTGGAATTCTTCGAGGATGTAACTAGTAGAGTTGATGAGGGGGAGCCAGTGGGTGTGGTTTATTTGCACTTTCAGAAGGCTCTCGACAAAGTTCCACGTAAGGGTTTAGCGTGTAAAATTAAAGTGCACAAGACTGGGGGTAGTGTATTGCGATGGATAGAAAATTGGTTGGCAGACAGGAAACAAAGCATTGGAACATACGGATCTTTTTGTGAATGGCAGGCAGTGATTGGTGGGGTACCGCAGGGATTGGTGCCAGGACCCCAGCTATTCACAATATATATGTTAATGATTTAGATGAGGAAACTAAATGTAATATCTCCAAATGTGCAGATGATACAAAATTGAGTGTGAGGGTAAGTTGTGAGGAGGATGCAGAGAGGCTTCAGGGTGATTTGGACAAGTTGAGTGAGTCGGCAAATGCATGGCAGATGCAGTATAATGTGGATAAATGTGAAGTTATCCACTTTGCTAGCAAAACATGAAGGCAGATTATTATCTGAACGGCTATAAACTGAGAGAGGGGAATATGCAGCGAGACCTGGGTGTTCTCGTCCACCAGTCACTGAAGGGAAGCATGCAGGTGCAACAGGCGGTAGAAAAAGGCGAATGTTATGTTGGCCTTCATCGAGACAGGATTCGAGTACAGGAGCAGGGATGTTTTACTGCAATGTACAGGGCCTTGGTGAGGCCGCACTTGAAATGTTGTGTGCAGTTGTGGTCTCCTTATCTGAGGAAGGATGGTCTTGCAAGAGGGAGTGCAGTAGAGTTTTACCAGACTGACTCCTGGGGTGGTAGGACTGCCGTATGAGGAGAGATTGAGTCGGTTAGGACTGTATTCACTGGAATTCAGAAGAGTGAGGAGGGATCTCATCGAAACCTATAAAATTCTAACATGACTTGACAGGGTAGATGCAGGAAGGATGTTCCCGAAGGTGGGGGACTACTGAACCACAGGATATGGGGTAAAACTTTCAGGACTGAGATGTGGAGACGTTTCTTCACCCAGAGAGTGGTGAGCCTGTGGAAACCTGCCATCACGCCCATATCGAAGGGGGATTGGAAGATTCTGGCCATCGCCTCTGCTATTTCCCCCATTCCTTCCCTCAGCAACCCTCATACATCCCATCCAGACTGGATAAATGTTCTACTTTATTGTGGTACAAAAGTGTTGGATTGAAAAGGGTTAACTGAACCTATTTGTTCAGTGAATGTAATTAATGTCATTCTCCATGGAGCCTAATTGTGTCACTGGACGTTTTCCATCTCCTATTAATAAGGGGGTTCTTTCAATGTGTTCTTCCATAGTGTCAGTGGGAACATCAGCCCCGGCACTTACAGAGATCAGCTGCTCCAGAGAGATAGAGAGAGGATAGGTTAGAATCTGAGAACAAAAGACTGGAATGTTACAACAATGGGTCAGAATCTGAGAACAATAGATTGGAATGTTACAACAATGGACAGGAGTTTATCCTCGGATCTTTACTACCTTTCTACATATTATGATTGGTTCTCATTAAACAATCGTATCTATCTCGCACTGAAGATTATTCAATACATTTACCATCCCATCCTGGCTATTATTGGTGTCCCTGGTAAGTCTCTCTATCTAGCTATTAATTCTTTAAACCATGTTTAACTGCATTACTGCTCCTGTAATTTACTCTGCCCTTCTTGCTGCCATTGTATGCCTGGTGAATATCTTCAGCCATGAGCTCTATAAACCATTGTCAGCTGTATTACAGTTCTTGTCATATACTCTCTCATCGTTGCTGCTGTTGCTGTCTCGATTTCAGACTAGGAGATCTGTAAACCCTGTTTCACTGAAATACTGTTCTGTAATGTAAATTTTGGGAAGACTGAAGCCAGTGTCATTGGTCTCCATCACAAACTCCATCCCCTATCTGGGAAGCACATACTCCACCCTGCCCAATATCCGAGGCTCAACCAGACATTTTACAACTTCTGTGTTATATTTCAACCTAAGCTAAGTTCATCTTCATATTCTTTTCATCACCAACCCTGCCTAATACCACCTCTGTGATATCACCCCTCGCCACCACTGCCTCAGCCCATCTACTGCGTAAACCCTTATCTGCATCACTGTTAGATACACAGCTGACTATTCCAATTCCATCTTGGTCACCCTCCCAGTTATAAACCTCCATAAACCACAGCCCATCCAGAACTCTGCTGCCTGTATCCTAACTCACACCAAATCCCGATCACCCATCACCCCTGTGCTCACTGATCTACATTGGCTCCCGGACTGGCAGCACCTTATTTTTAATTTCTCTTTCTTGTGTTTGAATCTCTCCATGGCCTCACCCCTCCATTTATTCACTTTCCCCAGTCCATTTCACATATTCCTGCAAATCTTTCGACTTCAATCTTTTTTCATTTCTCCTTGTAAAGTGAATTTATTTCCCTCTGCATCTGTCCCGAGCCACGATTTTAGACTCTGCAGCAAGACTGCTGCTGACGGTACAGAATTGGGATCCATAAAGAGATGTGAATCGCACAGCTGGCCACTTACGGTGCGGTCTGCACAATATCCCATGCTGAGCGGGGCTCCAGCCCAGTCGTATCATCTATGTGCTGTCAGCATGGTCTTCACAGCCGGCCACTTCTACTGTGGCCTGCACAATATCACATGCTGGGCAGGGCTCCAGCTCAATTGTACCTTGCATGTGTTGTTCTTTTGAGGGTGGATTTGAAAGTGATGTCAATGTATCATACCAGCAGCTTTGATGTCCTTCTTTGAAAGTTGGGCTGTGCATGTCCACTGACCACCTGTATTAGTCAATGTCAGCTGAACATACATTCAGCATCACAATGAATCCCCTCTAATGTTATTTAAAAGGGCCAGGCATTCAGCTTACAGGTGACGGGCTTTTGACTTACTTCTGCTATTGTAAACTTAGTGGAGATGCTGTCGATGGTTTTCTGGAGGTTGTGTTATGAGCTGCTGCAGACTTTCAGGGAGGACAGAAGATTTGGTGACCCAAATCTGGACAAAGAATGGGGACTATATTTACAGTGTCTTTGGGTCTATGACATGACCAACAAATGGAGCAGAGGCTGCAGAGAGGGGAAGCTCTGTAAAGAGGGAGGAAGAGGGGGCTTTGCCCTACCCACCCCGGGTTTTCCAAGAGCGCTTTTCCTACCGACACCTAACCCAGGAGCAGTGCGTGAGGTGGCTCTGATTCAATAAGGATGTGGTCACATAGCAGTGTCACCTCCTGTAACACGACCTGGAGCCTCACAGCAGGGTGAGGAAGGAGCTGTCAGTGGCCGTTAAAGTCACAGTTTCATTGAACTTCTGTGTATCTAGATCTTTCCAGACAGGAGCAGGAGACATATCCAACATAGAGTCACAGAGAGTGAATTAATCATTTGCGGCACTGAAGGTGGTCATTCGGCCCCTCCATGCCAGCTCTCCCTGGAACAATCCAGTCAGTCCCAATCCCCCGCTCAGTCCCCGTATCCCTGCAAGTACATTTCCTTCTGGTGTCCATCCAGTTTCCTTTTGAAATCATTAATTGCCTCAGCGTCCACCACTCTCATGGGCAGTGAGTTCCAGCTTATTACCATCCACTGTGTAAAAATGTTCCTCCTCATATTCCCCCTGCATCTCTTACCCAAAACCTTCCATCTGTGTCCCCAAGTCCGTGTTTCATCAGTTAATGGGAACAGTTTTTCCTTGTCTGTCTTATCTAAACTTATCATAATCTTGTACACCTCTACCAAAGCTCTCTAAATCTCCTTTACTCCAGGGAGAACAACTCCATCTTCTCCAAACTAACCTTGTCGCGCAACCACCATCCCTGAAACCATTTTGGTAAATATCCTCTGCACCCTCTCAAGGACCTTCACATCCTTCCTAAATTGTGGTGACCAGAACTGGACGCAGTTCTCCAGTTGAGGCCTAACCAAAGCTTTATAACGTTTCAGCATAACCTCCCTGCCTTTGTATCTTTGTCTGTCATTATGAAGCCCAAGATCTGATATGATTTGCTAAACACTCTCCTAATATGTCCTGCCACCTTCAAAGATCAATGCATATGGAGGCCCAGGTCCCTCTGTTCCTGCACAATCTTTAGTAATGTGTCATTAAGTCTACATTGCCTTCCTATTCCTTCTGACGAAATACATCACCGCACACTGCTCTGTAATAAATTCTACCTGCCACTTCTCTGTCCATTCTGCCAGCCTATCTATGTTCTGTTGCGGATGGTTTGTATCATCCTCCCTGTTTATCACACCTACAAGATTGGTATCATCGGAAAAGTTTGAAATTCTACTTTGCATTCCAAGGTGCATGTAATTTATATATAGCAAGGAAAAAAAATCAGCGTTCCTAGCACTGACCCTTGGGGAACATCACTGTCTACCATCCTCCCGTCTGAAAAACAGCCATTTAACACAAGACTCTTTTTGCTGTCCTTTGGACAATTTTTGATCCATTTGGATGCTATTCCATGAGCTTCAATTTTGTTAACCAAGCTTTGTGTGGTTCTTCATCGAATACTTTAATAAAATCCAGGGAGACAACATCCACCACATTCCCTTCATCAACCTTCTCTGATCATCGAAATCAATTCAATTAGTTCATCAAGCATAATCTGTCTTTTAGAAATCCGTGCTGACAATCCGTAATTAACTCAAACCTCTCCAGGTGTGTGTTGTCCTTTTTCCCTGATTATTGTTTCTAAAACCTTACTCGCCACTGATGTTAAACTAACTGACCAGTAGTTACTCGTCTTGTGTGTTGTCCATTGATAATTCTGGGAGGTGACGGTGACCATCGATGTAATCATTTTCTCCCTCAGCAGGGGGAAGCAGGATGAGAGATCCCGTGGCTTTGTCAGGATAGAGGGATTCCTGATGGTGTGGGTGTCTCTGCGGGGCCCCCGTTGTCAAGGGGGAGAGGTACATGAACTGGAAAAACTCTCTCTCCATGAATGTACAGTTGGTGTGTGAGCATGCCCAGTACATCATGTTGGCGAATGTCCACTATCCTGGCAGCAGCCACCATACATTCATTCTGATGCAGTCAGCCGGTTCCAACACTTTGGCCCCCATGCAGAACCAGAATGTGGCTCCTCGGAGATGAAAGATTCCATTCTCTAGACACAGCCCATGTTTCTACATCCCCAAACCACCTCCCACCGCCAACCAACCTCACACAATTAACATGTGTATAACGTGAGCAATGGAGTCACCAGGAACATGGTGGGACAGACCATCGGTGTGATGAAGCAATGCTTCCGATGTCTGAACCGCTCGGGGGGAGCCCTCCAGTACACACTGGAGCAGCTGTCCAATTTCATGGTGTTCTGCTGCACCCTTCATATCATCACCATCAGGAGGACACAGGCATTGGCAACAGGAATCCGTAGGACATCTCAGGAGGAGGAGGAGGATGAGACCGGGAGGATATTTCCTGGATGCCATCGACCCGGACAGGCTGTCGGAGGGTCCCTGCTAAGATTCTGGTTCCATAGGACAACTTCCCTTTCCCACCATGGATCCCCCATTCTCCACCATTACACCCATCTGAGACGCCCCATCACAGTGTCCCCTTGGTCACCATCCTGCAATGTAAAACACCAACAAAAACCTTTACATTAACATCTTTATCCAGCAACACATCCAATTATACAAACAAAACTGAACTATTCACCCTTGTGTATTCCCTTAGTGCCTGTCTTGTGGGTTCCCTCGACTTGTCTAGTGCTCCTACACAGTGTTTCCCCAGTGACTGCAGCATGGCTGGTGGAAGGCTGCTGACTTTCACTGGGGAGACTGCAGATGGCCTTGCAGGACGTCCTCGAGCAGCACAGGGCTTTGCGGGTTCGTAGTCGGATTGCACCACCTCGACATGGGCAGCAGCAGCCTGGGCTGGCTGATGGGGAACAGCCAGGACACTGGTGGAGTGGCAGTGAATGGAGGACAAATACTGTCATCCTGAGAGAGGACAGCAAGCTCATGCTCCACAGAGACACTGTCACTGCCAAGGGGCGACACCTCAGCAATCCTGGTAATCTACTGGATCACAGTTTGCTGGAATGCTGTGAGAGCCTGCAAACCCCTTTGAACACTGAGATCCACAGCCATGATAACAGCTGTCTGATCCTTCCTGGCAGCAAACATGGATCTCATGTCCTCAATCTGAGCTTCCACTGCAGCACCAAGACTTTGGGTGTCTGCCGTCTGTGCTGCAGTGGAAGCTGAGACAATGGTATCAGACACTGTATCACGGCTGGGTCCACTAGTGCTGTCATGGAGTTAGTGACCACTTCCACAGGGGAAAGAATGGGCTTCAAGCTCTGTGAAATGCCCTGTGCCATATTGGAGATGGACTCCTCCGTGTTCCTTGACAGTGACAACAGACTGTCTGACAGGCCTGTCAATGGACCAAGTATCTCAGTCTACATGTCCATCAGCATTCTCCTGTATGCTGTTCCAGCAATGTTCACATCTGAGTCCTGTGTATTATAACTCGTTTGTGACCTCGCCCTCCGGTGATCTGAGACATGAACTATCCTTTCCCCCTGGCCTGGCTGCAGCTCACTTGTGCTCGGTGACTCACCCCATGCAGATTGTGTCTCTATACCAGCCTCTAAAGTTGACACAATACAAGTATTTGAACTGGTGACTGTGAGTATCAGACCAAGTGATGGGGCTTCACCATCAGTGCTGTGCTGCTGCTCTCTCTCTGTCTCCTGGATCTGCTGTGACTGGGAAACTGGCAGTCTTGGGTTATTATCAGATAGTATAAAAGGGAGGGTTCGGTCAGGGATTGAGGGTGGGATGGAAAGCAGGAGGTCCATGGTCCCGCCATCTGCAGCTTGTACATCATCCCAGACAGCAGGATGAGGGGGAGGTGGGAGTTAAGGAGGGACATAAGGCAGGAACATAGCATCCTCCTGAATGCTCTCGGTGATGCCGGATGCTACGGGCTCTGTCACAGCCGGTCCCATGATGTGGAGAACCACCTCCTCCCTCAGGCTCAGGGGATTAAGGTATGCCTGGTCCCCACCGGTTCACTGCTGCTCCCTATGATTATGGGCCACCTTGTCCTGTAAGAGAGAGGGCATAATGTCAGTGACTGTGTTGCACTGTGTTTGGGTGCTGTGCCTTCCATAGCTGAATAGCTGGAGATATGTGGAGGCAGTGAGAGATGGGTGTGAGGCTGGTTATCAGTGGAAGGTGTGTGAGGGTAAGGTGGAGTATGTGCATGTTAGGTGTGAGTCCTGAGTGTTAGGGACTGCTGATGGGTGAGTGATAGGGGTGTGTTATATTGAGCAGTGTGAGAGGTTGGTGGTGTTGAGGATAGGAGATGCCATGTGGTGATGAAGTCACTGACATTTACCAGCCGTGTGAGCTCATTAAACTTCTTCTGGCTCTGCTGCCAGGTCGTCGGGGCCATAATTCTTGCATTCACCTGCGTGGCCACTTGCTCCCATTCCCTTCGGAGGGTGTTTCTTGAGGGTCTCCACACCACCCTACAGAAACATGGGCTCTCTTCTCCTGTTACTCTCCATGACTAAGGCCTCCAGCACCTCATTCGTGAGCCGCAGAGCCCTCTCTCTGTCCTAGTATTCCATTTACCTTGTCTCCAATTGCAGCATTCACAGTCAGCAGCAGCAGCCTCCTGTGATTCAGTGCAGCTTCCCTTCAAGAGGGACAGACTGTCTTTAAGAGCTGAATGCTAGATGAAAGACGATCCAGTCTCACACACAGTTAGGCTCCTGTTAAATGTGCAGGCAAACAGCAGCGCGGGTCACCATGGGCGACACGAATTTTTCATGGAAATGAGGACATAGCAGGAGCTTTATGTGTCACCTGCCACAACAGGAGCGGGCACGTGCGGATCATGATCCCTCTGCCGACAAAGCGATGCTAACCCGATTTTCTCGTTCTTGCTATTTCCCTTTCCGTCATTCACACTTTCCCCTCTCTCTCTTCACTCTCTGTTTATTGCTCATAGAATCAGAGATTGATGCAGCACAGAAGGAGGTCTGTCGGCCCATTGTGTCAGTACTGTCTCTTTGAAAGAGCTATCTAATTAGTATTAATAGAGGCCTGGATTGAATTGTCTCTTTCCTGCTGTGTAAGTGGGACTCAGTACCACTCCAGCTGGTATTAATGGTGGTCTGTAATGAACTGTCTCTTTCCTGGTGCTTGAGTGGAACTCAGTTCCACTCCAGCTGCTATTAATAGAGGTCTGGTTTGAATTGGCTCTTCCCTGGTGTGTGAGTGAGACTCAGTACCACTCCAGCTGGTATTAATCGGCACAGTGGCAGGGCAGTGGTGCAGTGGTTCGCACTGCAGCCTCACAGCTCCAGCCACCCGGGTTACTGCCTGCGTGGAGTTTGCAAATTCTCCCTGTGTCTGCGTGGGTTTCCTCCGGGTGCTCCGATTTCCACCCACATGCCAAAGACTAGCAGGTTGATAGGTTAATTGACCATTATAAATTGCCTCTAGTATACGTAGGTGGTAGGGAAATATAGCGATAGGTGGGGATGTGGTAGGGATATGGAATTAGTGCAGGATTAGTATAAATGGGTGGTTGATGGTCGGCACAGACACGGTGGGCCAAAGGGCCTGTTTCAGTGCTGTATCTCTAAACTAAACTAAATCTATCTAATTAGTTCCTCTCCCCTCCTCTTTCCCCAGACTCCTGCGTTTTTTCTCCTTTTCAAGTATTTGTTAAATTTCCTTTTGAAATATATTATTGAATCTGCTTCCACCATCTCTTCAGGCAGTGAATGCCAGATCCCAACAATTCGCTGTGTAAGAAAATTATTTTCATTTCACCTCTGGTTCTTTTTCAATCTGTGCCTTCTTAATACTGAACTTTCTGACACTGGAAACCGTTTCACATTAATTATCCCATCAAAACCCTTCATGATTTTGAATTCTATATTAAATCTCCTCTTATCCTTCATTGCAACCCCAGCTTTTCCAATCTCTCCACGTAACTGGTACTCAGATCCCTTGTACCATTCCAGAAAATCACCTCAGTATCTTCACTAAGTCCTTGACATCCTTACCAAAGTGTGGTGATTAGAATTGGACACAATTCTCCAGCTGGGATCGATCCAATGATGTATAAAGATCAGCATTTCCTCCTGAGTTTTTTTTACTCTGTTCCTCTCTCTCACACACCAAGGACACTACATGTTACCTTCAAAGATCTGTGTGTGCACAGCCCAGGTCTCTCCAATCCTGCACCCACTTTATAATTGTACCATTAAGTTTATATTGCTTCTCCACATACTTCCAACCCAAATGTCTCACTTCACACTTCACTGTGTTAAATTACATCTGCCATGTTCCTGCCCATTTTACCAGTCAGTCCCTGTCTTCCTGAAGTCTGTTTCTGTCCTTATCACTGTTTGTTAACATTTCTGAGTTACCTGCCATCTGAAAACTTTGACATTATCCCCTGTGTACACAAGCCCATTGCATTAACATACAGCAACAGTGATCCCAACAGTGACCCTGGGTAAACCCCACTGTACTTCCCTCCAGACTGAACAACAACCATTCTCCACTACTCTCTGCTTTCTGTCACTTAGCTAATTTCCTGCAGGCTGCCATTGTAAATTTATTAAAAACTTCCATTTATGTAGCGCCTTCATGATCACTGCATGTCCCAAAGCGATTTACAATCAATGAGTACTTATTAAACCCTAGTCACTATTGTAATGTAGGAAAGATGGCAGAAGATTTCCGCACAGCAAGCTCCCACAAGCAGCAATGTGATAATGATCAGATCTTTAACATCCACCTGAGAGGGCAGATGTTGGTTTAATGTTTCATTCGATAGATGGCACATCTGACAGTGCAATACTCCCTCAGTAATGTCACTGCAGTGTCAGCCTTGAATCTTGTGATTAAGTCCTGTTACTTGTTTCTTGTGATCAAATGACACTTGATCCTAGAAGCTTGTGACTGAAAGGGGAAGAGCTACAATCTGAGCCACTGCTGTCATTGGTCCTTTAATCCCATGTGTTTCTAACTTGGTAACATGGCTGTTATGTGGTACTTTATCAAACGCCTGTTTAAAGGATAGGAATATCAGGAAAGTAGAGGCAAGAACAATCATGGAAACATAGAATAGCATTGCACTGAAGAAGGCCATTTGGTCCAACATGTCAGTGCTGGCCCTTTCGAAGATCTACCAGTTAGTTCCACACCCTGGCTCTTTTTTATATTCATTCATGGGATTTGGGTGTCACTGGCTTGGCCAGCATTTATTGTCCTTGTTGCCCTTGAGAAGGTGATGGTGAGCTGCCTTCTTCAACCGCTGCAGTCCATTTGGAGTAGGTAGACCCACAGTGCTGTTTGGAAGGGATTTTGACCCAGCGACAGTGAAGGAACGGCGACATAGTTCCAAGTCAGGATGGTGTGTTACTTGAACGGGAACTTGAAGGTGGTGATTTTCTTATGCATTTTCTGCCCTTGTCCTTCTAGTTGGGAGAGGTCGTGCGTTTGGAAGGTGCTGTCGAAGGGGCCATGGTGTATTGCTGCAGTGCATCTTGTAGATGGTACATGCTGCTGCCACTGTGCATCAGAGCTGCACCCATCCAGGCAAGTGGAGAGTACTCCTGACATCACACTCCTGACTTGTGCCTTATAGATGGTGGACAGGCTTTGGGGAGTCAGGAGGTGAGTTACTCGTCTCAAGATTCCTCGCCTCTGACCTGCTCTTGTAGCCACGGTATTTATATGGCTACTCCAGTTCAGTTTCTGGTCAATGGTAGCCCCCAGAATGTTGATAGTGGGGGATTCAGCGATGGTATGCCATTGAATGTCAAGGGGAGATGGTTAGATTCTCTCTTGTTGGAGATGGTCATTGCCTGGCACTTGTGTGGCGCAAATGTTACTTGCCACTTATCAGCCCAAGCCTGGATATTGTTCAGGTCTTGCTGCATTTCTACACGGACTGCTTCAGTATCTGAAGAGTCACGAATGGTGCTGAACATTGTGCAATCATCAGCGAACATCCCGACTTCTGACCTTATTATTGAAGGTAGGTCATTGATGAAGCAGCGGAAAATGGTTGGGCCTAGGACACTACCCTGAGGAACTCCTGCAGTGATGTCCTGGAGCTCAGATGATTGACCTCCAACAACCACAACCATCTTCCTTTTGCACTAGGTATGACTCCAGCCAGCGGAGGGTTTGAGATAATGAAGTAATGAGATCAGGAGCTGAGTGGCTCTAGCAGAACCTAAACTGAGCGTCACTGAGCAGGGTATTGCTAAGCAAGTGCTGTTTGGTAGCTCTGCTGATGACACCTTCCATCACTTTACTGATGATTAAGAGTAATTGGCTGGGGTGGACTTGTCCTGCTTTTTGTCTACAGGACATACCTGGGCAACCTTCCACGTTGCCGGGTTGATGCCAGTGTTGTAGCTGTACTGGAACTGCTTGGCTAGTGGTGCGGCAAGTTCTGGAGCACAGGTCTTCAGTACTATTGCCGGAATATTGTCAGGGCTCATAGCCATTGCAGTATCCAGTGCCTTCTGTCATATCTTGATATCACGAGGAGTGAATTAAGCCCTGAGAAACAGTACTGTATACTCCTCTCCACCTCCAGTCTGAACAATGACTGTTCACCACTTCTCTCTGCTTTCTGTCCCTGAGTCACTGTCATATCCACACCATCACTGTCACATTAATCCATGTCTTCCATTTCTGATAACAAGTCGATGAAATGTTATTTGTTTACAGGCCTTTTGAAATTCTATATACATAAATGGATATACACGAGTAGGGGAGGAACATGTTGGTATGGTTCTTCATGAATACTTTGGATCTGTCTTAACAAAAGGGGGGGACGATGCAGATATTGTGGTTAAGGAGGAGGAGTGTGAATTATTGGATGTGATATACATAGGGAGAGAGGAAGTATTAATGGAATTAGCATCCTTGAAAGTTGATAAATCACCAGGGCCAGATGAAATGTATTCCAGGCTGTCAAAAGAGGTGAGAGAGGAAATGGCAGAGGGTCTGACCATCATTTTCCAGTCCGCACTGGATACAGGTATAGTGCCAGAGGATTGGTGAACTGTTAAAATTGTACCTCTTTAAAAAGGGAGCAAGGGATAGACCGAATAATTGCAGGCCAGCCAGTCTAACCTCAGTAGTGGGCACATTATTGGAATCTATTCTGAAATACAGGATAAAGTGTCACTTGGAAAGGCACAGGTTAATCACGGATATTGAGCATGGATTTGATAAGGGAAGATATTGTTTGACCAAGTTGACTGAATTTTTCGAAGAAGTAGCAAGGATGATAGATGAGGGTAGTGCAGTTGATATGGTCTACATGGATTTTGACAAGGCTTTTGTCAAGGTCCCATGTGGCGTACTAGTTAAAAAGATAAAATCCCATGGAACCCAGGGAAATTCAACAAGCTGGATACAAAATTGTCTCAGTGACAGGAAACAAAGGGTGATTGTTGACGGGTGTTTCACTGACTTGAGGCCTGTTTCCAGTGACGTTCCACAGGGCTCAGCACTGGACTTCCTGCTTTTTTGCAGTATATATTAACGATTTGAACGTAAATGTAGGGGGCATGATCAAGATTTGTGCAGATGGTACACAGATTGGTCGTGTGGTTGATAGCGAGGAGGATAACTGTAGGCTGCAGGAAGATATTGATGGCAGAAAAGTGACAAATGGAATTCAACCTGGATAAGTCTAAGGTGATGCAATTGAGGAGGTCAAACAAGGCAAAAGGATAGACGATTAATAGGAAAATAATGAGAAGTGTAGAGGAAGTGAGGGACCTTGGAGTCAATGTCCACTGATCCCTGAAGGTAGCAGGTCAGGTCGATAAGATGGTTAAGAAGGCATATGGACTCCTTTCCTTTATTAGCTGAGGTATAGAATACAAGAGCAGGAAGGTTATGCTGGAAGTATATAAATCATTGGTTAGGTCACAACCTGAGTACTGTGTGCAGTTCTGGTCACCTCATGACACAAAGGACGTACTTTCACTAAAGAGGGTACAGAGGAGATTTACGAGGATGTTGCCTGGACTGGAAAAATGCAGCTATGAAGAAAGATTAGATAGGCTGGGGTTGTTCTACTGGGAACAGAGAAGGCTGAAGGGAGACCTGATTGAAATGGACATAATTTCGTGGGGCCTGGATTCAGTGGAGGTGAAGCATCTATTCACCTTAGCAGAGGGATCAGTGAATAGGGGGCAGTGACTTAAAGTGCTTGGTAGAAGGACTATCGGGGAATTGAGGAGAAACTTGTTCATCCAAAAATGCAGAATTGGCTCAGTGACAGGAAACAAAGAGCAATTGTTATAATAAAAGCAAATACTGCAGATGCTGGAAATCTGAAGTAAAAGCAAGAAATGCTGGAAATACTCAGCAGGTCTGGCAGCATATGTGGAGGGAGAAGCAGAGATAATGTTTCAGGTCAGTGAAACTGTAATTGTTGACGGGTATTTTAGTAACTGGAGGACTGCTTCCTTTCGCATTCCACAGGGTGCAGTCCTGGTTCCCCTGTTTTTAGTGAGGGTCTAGAACTTACTGCCTGTAAGGAGAGTTGAGGCAGAATCCCTCCACTCATTCAAAAGGAGTCTGGACGTTCACCTCAAGTGCCATAATCTTCAGGGCTATGGATCAAATGCTGGAAGGAGGGATTAGAATAGGTGGATCATGTATCGGCCGGCACAGACAATGGGCCAAGCGGCCTCTTTCTCTGTCTTAAACTTTCTATGAGTATATTACATGAAATACGCTATCCTCATTAACACTCACAGTTATGTCCTGAACGAACTCGATCAAGATTATCAGAAATCATTTTCCATTAACCTATCCATGCTACTTGTCATTGATTAACCCATGTTTTTGCAAGCAAGATATATTTTTGGGCTGGGTTATGACATCTAGAAGTTTCCAACCACCAACGTCAGACTGATAGTTACAGGGTTTATCCAACCTCTACTTTTTTAAACAGTGTAACATTTACAACCCTGCAGTCATCTGGCATCAATCCCATATCCAAGGAGGATTGAAAGATTCTGTCCAGTGCCTCTGTTATTTGCACCATTCCTTCCCTCAGTAACTATCATACATCCCATCCAGACTGGATAAATGTTCTACTTTACTGCGGCACAAAATGTGTTGGATTGAAAGGTGTTAACTGAACCTGTTTGTTCAGTGACTGTAATTAATGTCAGTCTCCATGGACCTTAATGGTGTCACTGGGGGGTTTCCCTCTTCTATTAAGAAGGACTCCTTTCAATGTGTTATCCTATAGTGTCAGCGGGAGCATCAACCCCAGCACTAACAGGGATCAGCGGCTGCAGAGAGAGGGAGAGGATAGATCAGAATCTGAACAATAGATTGGAATGTTACAACAATGTGTCAGAATCCGAGAACAATAGATTGGAATGTTACAACAATGGACAGGAGTTTATCCGATTGGTTTGGCCTGGTTACTGCAGATTATTATTGGATACCATTAGAATACCAGCTCTATTATGCTCTGAAGATGATTCAATTTATTTACTATCCCATCCTCGCTATTATTGGTGGCCCTGGTAAGTCTCTGTATCCAACTATTAGATTCATAAACCATATTTCACTGATTTAGTGTTCTTGTCATTTAAATCGTGAGAAGACTGAAACCATTATCTTCAGTTTCTGTCACAAACTCCATTCCCGGTCCATGATCTGCATCCCCTCACTGGCCGTTGTCTGAGGCTGAACCAGGAAGTTTACAACCTCTGGTATCTGTTTAATGCTGAGCTGAGTTCATCCCCATAGTCCCTCCATCCCCAACCCTGCCTATTGTTATGGCCAGGTGAGGAGGGGTCAAAGTCGCTCGTCTTTATTTGACCACAACAGTGTTTGTCCTTTATAAACAGTGAATATGCTGAACGTCTGAGTGAGTGTTTTACATTTTACCTTTGGTGTGATGGTGGAGGGACAGATTAGACGGGTTCTCTTGAGTTTAAACATGAAAGAGGTGAGTTTATTACACTTAACAAAACAAACCCGATCTAAATAAAATCATTAAAATAAATAGAACACATGTATGCACTCACTCACACGAGAATCACACAGAAATAGATTACAGAGTGAGAAGTAAATTTGTGGTTGGATTGGAGTCCAGAAGAAATATTTTTAAAACAAATCTCATTCTGTGAGGTTTGACTATTCCGTGGTCTTCCTGCTGAAGTTGTAACCTTGAAATCTTTTTCTGGTCAAAGTGCAGTTTGTCACATGGTCCACATGGCTCAGGGATTTCTTTGAGGCAGACTTGTAGCAGGCTTTCTTCCCCTGGTTACTCTGTCTGTAGCAATCTGTAGGCTTGGAGGGCCCACAGTCGCATGTGGTTTTCAAATTTGTGATGTTATCTGGAGAGAGAGACGGAGAGAGAGGGAGGGGTGTGGGGGGAACACAGCCCTTCTGCTTCAGCACATTTTGAATCACTGACTTGTCTGTTTTTGTCCAGGGGAAACTCTCAGCTTTCACAGAGATAGACAGTCTCCTGACTGCCTCAGTGTATTCGCTGAACCCTTACAATGAGATTCAATGTTAGGAACTTCTATCTGTCCAGAGCTCAGGATACCAGTATTTACTCTTGGAGGAGTTTGCTCTTTCAAAGTCAATGTGTCAGGATGGCCTTGTATGCCGTGTTAATGAATGTAATCTTAGGTAATTCAATCACTGGAGCAAGCCAATGATTTGGGTCCAGGCTCATCAGACATGTATCTCCTGTTGTCGGATTTAGAATGTGAAAAGGTGTTTCAGATGCCAATTGCGGTGGCCATCTTGGCTGCCAGTTTTTTCGAAGGATAGCTGCAAGTTTTTTTTTCTATTAAACGTTTACTGTAAGTTTCCAAACGATGAATTAAATTTCATAATTTGGCATATTGTGTTATCTTGACATCGCCACAGCACACGGGGAAAAAATGTGATAACAAGAACATTTCATTGCAGAATTGTGGGAATAAAAAGAAGGAAGCACACATTCATTCTCAATAATCACTTCCCAAACTGACATATTAATCTTAGAGTTACTGCAGCTGCCATTGTCTGTTACAGTTGGACTGATTTAATGTTTTGATGTTTTGTCTGGGATGGTTATGTTTCGGAATCGACCCTGGACATTGCATCAGCGATTGCATTTTTTTTTCTCTCCTGCAATGAATCTTTAACTTATCAGGTTCCTTCACCTTGATAATCGTTCTCCCTAAACCGACAGTGTGTAACAAACTGTCTTTTTAGACCCTGTGAGGTGTCTGGGATTTCCTCTGGGCCTTTGTTCTTGCTGAGTTTGGCTTTGCAATTGTTGGGTTTGATTAGCTTTGTGTTTGGGACCTGATCATTGTGTTCTTCAGTGGGTAGATCAACATTGACCTTACTTTTAGTTTTCTGCTGAGGTACACAAGTGCTGTTTACTTTAGGGTACTTTCCCTTCCCTTTTCCCTCCACAATGGGGAGCATCATTTTGCTAACCGGCCCCATGTCCTCTGGGATTTTATGGCTCGCAGCTGGCTGTCCATCTTTCACTGCACTCTCCTCCGGCACCTCGACTCGGTGAAACATCTCCCTCACTATTGGCTTGCCTTTTTGGGAACTTTCCTTTGTCATTGCATATTTCTGTAAATGCTGTTAGCTGACTTTTTAGGTTGCCTCATTGACCTGCATTTAAGAAGGAGAGTGTGTGGTCTAATTTATCTAACAATTCAGGGTTGGCAAACCGGAGAGTAGGGGATTACAGTTGGGAATCCTCCTGGCCCTCCTCGAACCTGTCCTCACTGTCCTTTTCAATCCTTGTGTCCTGACAGTCTGCCAGATCTGTACTTGTCTGTTCCCTCCACAGCCTTTGCTTTTTTCCTTTGGTCTGGGTGTCAATTAAATAATTTACCTGACTATTCATTTTGCCACTCGATATGGACCACTGAACCGTGATTTCAGGGATTCACCCTGCATTGGGAATAGTAACAATACATGGTCTCTGTCTTGAAATGTTTTGGCCTTGGCATTTTTACCTGCTTACCTTTTCATAACTGCCTGGGAGATCTTTAGGTGTTCTTGAGCAATTGCACAGGCTGTCGTGAGCCACTCCCAGAGCATGGCAATGTAGTCTAACATGGAAGACTCATCCCTGTGTCCCAAAACTTCTCCTTTATTAGTTTAAGAGGACCTCTCACCTCGTGTCCATAAGCTAATTCAAAGAGACTAAAGTCAGTGGACTCACTGGATCAGTTCCTGGTAACCAACAGGTGAAATGCCATCCCTTTGTCCCTGTCATGGGGTTCCTCATAGCAGTATGGCCTGATCATTGTCTTTAGGGTCTGGTGGTACTGCTCCAAAGCCCCTTGTGACTGTGGGTGGTAGGCTTTAGCTGGGTTATGTCTAGAATACCCATGACCTTTTCAAAAATACTGGACGTAAAATGTGTGCCCTGATCCATCTGAATCTCAGCAGGTTGCCCAAAACGGGTTCGCCCCTCCACCACTACCTTGGCCTAGATAGTTCTTCGGAGGAATGGCTTCTGGGAATCGGGTCACCACATTCATAATGGTGAGAAGATACTGGTTGTCCCGTTTTGTTTTCAGCAGGTGTCCCACATAATCCACCTGCATTCTGCTGAAGGGTTCCACAAATTCTGGTATGGGTATTAGGGTGAAGGTTTTATTGCAGGTTGGGGCTTCCCCACAACATGGCAGGTGTGACCAGTTTTACAGAATTCCACCACATCTTTGTGGAGTTGTGGCCATGTCAAAATGTTGCCTTATGTGGGCTTTAAATTTTCATACATGAACATGTACTGTCATTGGAAGTTCGTGGGCCATTAATATTTCTTTAAGGGACCTCAGCGGCACCACTATCTGGTGAAGCACTGTCCACTCTTCACCCGCAGTTCTGTGAGGAGGTCTCCACTTCCTCATCAGCACCTCATTCTTTAAATAGTAGCACTCTGCAACTCCCTCTGCTTCCGTTTTGGTTTGGACAGTCTGTGCTATATTTTAACACTGGGTCGAGTTGTTGAGCCTCAACTAAGAAAGAACTGTTTAACACATCCTTTGTGCTCTCTATCTTCCCAAAGAAGGTTTCAGACAACCAGACAGTAGGGACATCCATCTCCAGTGTCAGTTCAGCCACCTCTGATGGGGATTGTTTAGCCATGGTCCGAGTCACCACAGAATCAGGGAGAATGCCGGTAACCTTCCCCTGTAACTGCTCTGTGTCCCTGATCTCTTGTTGTCTCTCCAGAACCTTTACCGAAGCTGCCACCTTTTCCCTGCCAGATCAATACCCAGGAGCAGGTCCCCATGGCTGCTGGTCCTGAAAATAGGTCGCACTGCACGGGCACCCAATATAAAGGTATGGACATATACTGTCTTCCAATACCATTCGCTAACACTCCTGCATTCACTGCACTCTCCGAGAAAGGTCATGCCTATTCCCAGAAGAAGGGATTGGGTGGCACCTTTATCATTGAGTATGATCAGGGCTTGCTAACCTCAGTGAAGGGGTATAGGGTCACGTTCCCCTGGGATTCAAATTTCCCGTAACGCTCAAGGATTTTGTTAAGTTTTCCCGCACTCTCTGTGGTAGTGTTACTGTGTCTGACTGTTACAGTTAAAGGCACAGCCTAACCTGCTCTGCTTTCCATCAGCGCCCGTTTTCCTGCACTGCTCTGGTGGACCCTGAGTAATCCTACAGGTTTTCCCCATCACTTCCAGCATTCAACTCGATGGTGACCTGCCTTACTGCAGTGGAAACACACAGATCATTGGTCTTTACTCCTGCTCCCAGTACCGTCCTATTTGGCCTGAGCGTGGGCCCCTGGGTGTCCAGATTTTCCTCCTTGCCCGTGGCTGTTCAGGCTCTTATCACCCTCCCACCTTTTATTCCCGGGTCTTTGGGGTGACTAGGGAATGCATTCTCTTTGGGGGTAAGGCCTTGTGTACATGGAAAAAAATCATCATCCAGAATTGCAACCTTCCTGGCTCTTCGAACCTTTTTTGCCCCTGTGTGGGTTTTAATGGGAGCGGGAGTGAGTTTTTGAACACCTCGAGAAGGATCACCACTCTGAGGTTTACATATGTCGGCTGTATCCCGATTTTCCGTATCTAATAGTCAGAGGCAAACATAAAAGCGGACTGTAAAATCTTCTATAGTTACGTCAAAAGGAAACATTTGGGTAAGACATGTATGTGTCCGTTCCAGGCAGAGTCAGGGCAATTTATAATGGGGAATCGAGAAATCGCAGAGAAGCTAAATGATCACTTTGTGTCAGTCTTCACTGAGAAAGATACAAGAAATCTCCCAGAATTAGAGATCCAAGGGATTAGGGGGAATGAGGAAGTGAAGGTAATTAATATTAGTAAGAAGTTTGTGTTGGAGAAATTAATGGGGTTGAAGGTTGATAAATCCTCAGGACCTGATATTCTAAGTTGGCAGAGGTAGCTATGGAGACAGTGGGTTCATGGGTGATCACCTTCTGGAACGGTTCCAGCATATTGGAAGGTCGCAAATGTCACCCCACGATTTAAGAAGGGCAGGAGAGAGAAAATGGTAGAATCTATCATAAAGGATGTGATAAATGGATAATTGGATAAAGATGATCTGATTGGACATAGTCAACATGGATTTATGAATGGGAAATCATGTTTGATGAACCTGTTGTAGTTTTTTGAGGATATTAGTAACAGAATTGATAAAGTGGAGTCGGTGGATGTAGTCTATTTGGATTTTCAGATGGATTTTTGATAAGGTCCCCCACAAGAGGTTGGTTAGTAAAATTAAAGCACATGGGATAGGACGTAATATACTGGCATGGATTAAGGATTGGTTAACAAGCATAAAACAGAGAGAAGGAATAAATGGGATATTCTCGCTTTGGAAGACTGTGACTAGTGGGGGAAGTAAAAAGGAAACATTTGGGTAAGTACTTGGGCCCCATCTGTTCACAATATGTATCATTTATTTAGATGTGGGGACCAGAGTAATATTCCCAAGTTTGCAGATGATACAAAAAGATGTGGGTATGTATGTGCTGTGAGGAAGGTGCAAAGTGGCTTCAAGGGCATTTGGACAGACTTCGTGGGAGGGCAAGAACGTAGCAGATGGAATATAATGTGGAAAATATGAGGTTATCCACTTTGGAAGGTGGAATAGATGTGCAGGGTATTTCTTGAATGGTAAGACATTAGAAAGTGTAGATGTACAAAGGGATCTGGGTGTCCTTGTCAATAAGTCACTGAAGGCTGACATGCAGGGACAGCAGCACTTAAGAAGGCTAATGGTATGTTAACCTTTATCACAAGAGAATTTGAGTACAGGAGTAGTGAAGTCTTGCTTCAATTGTATGGAACCTTGTGAGAACACACCTGGAGTACTGTGTGCAGCTTTGCTCCCCTTACTTTAGGAAGTATATTATTGCCATAGGGGGAGTGCAACGAAGATTCACTAGACTTGTTCCTGGGATGGCAGGACGGTCCTATGAAGAGATTGGGAAAACTGGGCCTGTATTCTCCAGAATTTTGAATTGAAAATGTGAATCTTTGGAATTCTCTACCCCAGAGGGCAATGGAAGCTCAGTCATTCAGTATGTTTGAAGCAGAGATTGACAGATTTCTAAATACAAATGACATAAAGGGATATGGGGATAGTGTGGTAAAAAGGAATTGAAATAGATGATAACCCGTGATCGTTTTGAATGGCGGGGCAGTCTAGATGGGCTGAATGGCCAAATCCTGCTCCTATGTTCCGAAATGGTTAACTCTTTCAAACTGGAGGTAAGTTCGCTCAGGCTACTTTCGGAGTGTTCCGAATTTTTCGTAGTGCTCTTCTGATACTATCTCATATACACCATGGATAGCACTTTAATTCATTTCATAATCTGATGAACTTTCATCGGGTAACAGTGACTGAACCTCATGGGCTTTTCCTGTTACTTTGCTTTATAAAAACAGTGTCCAGCTCTCTGCCGCCATTTCAGCTGCTTTGCAAGTTTTTCAAAAGTGATGAAAAATTCTGCCACATCCTCCTCATTGAACTTTAGAATGAACTGGGGTAACTTTAAGAGCTCAGCACATGGTCCTGAGCTATGGGCAACTCCCTCACTAGCTGTGCCTTCACTGGGTGTACTGGGTCTTCCTCTAGTTGATTGAGCCGTCTTAACTCCCTTTCCTCCTTCTCCTTCTGTGACACTCTTACTTGACACTCACTCTGCTCTTTCTCGTTCTCTCTGGATTTCTAATTCTAGTTCTCTGTGCTAGCTTTACCTTAGCTAACAGTATTCTGTCTGTTAGTGATTCTAACTCTTTCTGAGTCTTCAGCTTCAAGTGAAAAATGATTGGCCACAGGTCTTAAAACTTCGGGTTTCCTAGCTTTTGGACGGAGAGTAATCCCTAACTATACAGCTACATTACTCAACTTTTCAACAGAGAGCGATTTTAACCTGTACCGAGTTACTTCTCTCTGTATGTAACTCTTTTATGCCAATGTAACTCCTTTATTCAAACATGGAGGGAGACAGAAGGCAGGAAAAATTATGAGGCGGATAGATAGGGTAGAGAAGAAGAAAGTTTTCCCTTAGCAGAGGTGTCAATAACCGGGGGCCATTGATTTAAGATAAGGGGCAAGTGGTTCAGAGGAGATTTGAGGAAAAAAAATATTTCACTCGGATGGTGGCTGGAATCTGGAACACAATACCTGTAATGATGGTAGAGGCAAGAACCCTCACAACATTTAAGAAGTATTTAGATGAGCACTTGAAATGCCATAGCATACAAGGTTACGGGCCAAGTGCTGTAAAAGGGGATTAGAATGGAGATGCTTGATGGCTGGCACAGACAGAGTGGGGCGAAGGGACTGTTTCTGTGCTGTAAAACTCTGTGCATCTGTGACACTTCCAATTTCTCATTTGTTGTTGCGTTATGATCACTAGAACAACCAGATTTCTGTTACAGCCAGGTGAGGAGGGGTCCCAGGCTCTCCTCTTGTCCTATCTTTTATTTCACTGCAGCGGGGCGTATTCTTTTTTAGCAGTGGACATGCTGACCATCTCAGTGAGCATTTTACCTTTCACCTTTGTTGTGATCGTGAAAGAACCAATCAGACAGGTTTTCTTGAGTTTAATCAAGAGGTTCCAGAAGCTGGCCGAGCGCGTCTACTCTGAGGCACAATGTGGCTTTCGTGCAGAGAGATCGACCGTTGACATGCTGTTCTCCCATCGTCAGATACAGGAGAAATGCCGTGAACAACAGATGCCCCTCTACACTGCTTTCATTGATCTCACCAAAGCCTTTGACCTCGTCAGCAGACGTGGTATCTTCAGACTACTAGAAAAGATTGGATGTCCACCAAAGCTACTAAGTAACATCACCTCATTCCATGACAATACGATGCAGAAAACCTCATCATCAGTGAGAATGGTGATTAAAAACCTCTACCTACCCATAGTGCAAATTAAAAAGTGCAAAGAACATCTTAAAACTATGTACAGCAGCTCGAATATCGTTATTTCAGTCCAGTTTCTAATCCATAAATCCACACCATTCAACATGGTGGCTCCTCATCAGAGCCCTTTCCTATCCTGAGTGGCGTGAAACAGTGCTGTGTTCTCGCACCCACACTTTTTGGGATTTTCTTCTCCCTGCTACTTTAACATGCGTTCAAGTCCTCAGAAGAAGGAATTTTCCTCCACACAAGATCAGGGGCAGGTTGTTCAACCTTGCCTGTCTAAGAGCGAAGTCCAAAGTACAGAAAGTCCTCATCAGGGAACTCCTCTTTGCTGACGATGCTGCTTTAACATCTCACACTGAAGAGTGCCTGCAGAGTCTCATCGACAGGTTTGCCGCTGCCTGCAATGAATTTGGCCGAACCATCAGCCTCAAGAAAATGAACATCATGGGGCAGGTCATCAGAAATGCTCCATCCATCAATATTAGCGATTATGCACTGGAAGTGGTTCAAGAGTTCACCTACCTAGGCTCAACTATCACCAGTAACCTGTCTCCAGATGCAGAAATCAACAAGCGCATGGGAAAGGCTTCCACTGCTATGTCCAGACTGGCCAAGAGAGTGTGGGAAAATGACGCACTGACACGGAACACAAAAGACCCAGTGTATCAAGCCTGCATCCTCAGTACCTTGCTCGATGGCAGTGAGGCCTGGAGAACTTATGTCAGCCAAGAGCGACGTCTCAATTCATTCCACCTTCACTGCCTCCGGAGAATACTTGGCAGCAGGTGGCAGGACCATATCTCCAACACAGAAGTCCTCGAGGCGGCCGACATCCCCAGCTTATACACACTACTGAGTCAGCGGCGCTTGAGATGGCTTGGTCATGTGAGCCGCATGACAGATGGCAGGATCCCCAAAGACACATTGTACAGCGAGCTCGCCACTGGTATCAGACCCATCGGCCGTCCATGACTCCGCTTTAAAGACGTCTGCAAACGCGATATGAAATCCTGTGATCTTGATCATAAGTCGTGGGAGTCAGTTGCCAGCGTTCGCCAGAGCTGGTGGACAGCCAGAAAGACGGGGCTAAAGTGTAGCGAGTCGAAGAAACTTAGCAGTTGGCAGGAAAAAATGCAGAGGTGCAAGGGAAAAGCCAACTGTATAACTGCCCCGACAATCAAATTTTCCTGCAGCACCTGTGGAAGAGCCTGTCACTCCAGAATTGGCCTTTATAGCCACTCCAGGCGCTGCTCCACACACCACTGACCACCTCCAGTCTCTCGAGATAAGGAGGCAAAAGAAGAAGAATCAAGAGGTGAGTTTATTATACTTAACCATCTCAACTTAATCTAAATAAAATAATAAACACACACACATTCATGCACACACACACACACACACAGACACACACACACACACACACACACAGAAAAGTAAATCACACAGAAATAAATTATAGAGTGAGAACTAAATTTCTATTCGGATTAGAGTCCAGAATAAATTAAAAATAAACAAAATCTGTGAGATTGGGTATTTCTGTGGTCTGCCGCTTTGCCTCCCTTATTTATAAGTGTCATGTCATCTGCAAGAGTTTAAATTATGTTGTTTTACATATACGTTTATGTCACTTGTATATTTATCAATATGTCAGGAACAGCACTGGTTTTAATTCTGACTCCTGAGAAACAGCACTGTATACTCCCCCTTCCCCAGTGTGAACAATGTCTGTTCACCACTTCTCTCTGCTTTCTGTCCCTGAGTCAGTATCATATCCACACTATCACTCTCACATTAATCCATGTGTTCCATTTTTCATAACAAGTCTATGAAATGTCATTTGATCACAGGCTTTTTGATAGTCCAGATACATAAGAGGAAACACTTACAGTTATGTCATCAACTAACTCGATCAAGATTATCAGACTTGATTTTCCATTAACCTGTCCGTACTGTTTGTCATTTAATATCACATGTTTTTCCTAGAATGATATATTTTTGTACTGGGTCACGGCCTCTAGAAATTTCCAACCACCGACTTTAGACTGACTGGTCAGTCGTTATAGGGTTTATCTAATGTCTCCTTATTTAAACACCTTGTAACATTTGCAACCCTCCAGTCCTTTGACATCACTCCCAGATCAAAGTCGGATGGAAAGCTTCTGGCCAGTGCCTCTGCTATTCCTACATTCCTTCCCTCAACAAACCTCATATATCCCATCTAGACTGGGTAAATCTTCGAAACTATTGTGGTGTAAAAAGTGTTGGATCGAAAGGTGTTAACTGGACCTGTTTGGTCATTGACTGTAATTAACGTCAGTCCTCAAGGACCCTAATTGTGTCACTTAAGGGTTTTTCCTCTTCTATTAAGAAGGGACTCCTTCCAATGTGCTGGCTCATAGTGTCAGTGGGAGCATCACCCCCAGCACTAACAGAGATCAGCGGCTCCAGAGAGTGAGACGAGAGATCAGAATCTGAGAACAATAGATTGGAATATTACAACAATGGGTCAGAATCTGAGAACAATAGATTGGAATATTACAGTAATGGGTCAGAATCTGAGAACAATAGATTGGAATATTACAACAATGGGTCAGAATCTGAGAACAATAGATTGGAATATTACAACAATGGGTCAGAATCTGAGAACAATAGATTGGAATATTACACCAATGGGTCAGAATCTGAGAACAATAGATTGGAATATTACAACAATTGGTCAGAATCTGAGAACTATAGATTGGAATGTTACAACAGTGGGTCAGAATCTGAGGACAGTAGATTGGAATGTTAAAACAATGGACAGCAGGAGTTTCTCCTCTTGGTTCAGCCTCGTTACTGCTTATTATTTTGGAATAACATTAGATTTGCCGATCTGTTATGCTCTGAAGATGATTCAAACGATTTACTATGCCACCCTCGCTATTCCTGGTGTCCCTGGTAAGTCTCTGTATCCAACTATTAGATCTATAAATCATATTTCACTGATTTAGTGTTCTTGTCATGTAAATCTTGGGAAGACTTAAGCCACAGTCTTCAGTCTCTATCTCACATTCCACTCTGCATCCACTTTCCGCATTCCCCTTCCTACCCAATGTCTGAGGCTGAAACACGTTTGGAACCTCTATATTTCTACCTGAGCTGAGTTCATTGCCATATTCCGCCGATCACCAACCCTACCTACTAAAACCTCTGTAATATCACCCATCACCACCTCTGCCCATCTGCTAATAATCCCTCATCTGTGCCGTTGTTAAATCCACACTTAACTATTCCAATTCTATCCTGGTCACTCTCCCAGTTATCAACCTCCATAAACCACAGCCCATCCTGATCTCTGCTGCCAACATCCTAACTCACACCAAATCCCGATCACCCATTACCCCTGTGCTCACTGATCTACATTAGCTCCTGGTCTGGCAGCACCTTAATTTTAATATTCTCATTCTTGTGTTTGAATCCCTCCATGGCCTCACCCCTCCAATTAGTCCCATTTCCCTTCCATGTCACATATTCTTGTAAATCTAATGCCTTCAAGCCTTTTTCCAATTCCCTTTTAGAAGTGAGCTGTTTTCACTCTATATCTTCCCCTGCTGTGATTTTCACTCGATGACGACACTGGTGCCAACGGTATGGAAACCTGGATCTGTAAAATGATGTGAACTGAACTGCCGGCCACTTCTAGTGTGGCCTGCACAGTGCCCCATGTTGGGCAGGGAACTAGCCTGGGTATACTGTGCATGTGCTGTCAGTGTGAGGAAGGGTTTGAGTTGACGTCAATCTGCCATTCCGACAGCTTTGATGTCCGTCTTTGAAACTTGATCTGTGCATGTCCACTGACTGCCTGTGTCAGTCACTCTCAGCTGAACATACATTCAGCAGCACGAAGGACCCCCTCTGGTGTTATTTAAAAGGACCAGGCATCCAACTTAAAGGTGAGGGTTTTTTGACTTACTTCTGCTATTGTAAAGTTAGTGGAGGTTCTGTGGATGGTTTTCTGGAGGTTGTGTTGTGAGCTGCTGCAGACATTCAGGGAGGGCAGAGGATTTTGTGCCCCAACTCTGGACGAGGTATGTGGACTGTAGTTAAAGTGTTTCTGGGTCTGTCACATGACCAACAAATGGAGCAGAGGCTGCAGAGAGAGGAAGCTCTGTAAAGAGGGAGGAGGAGGGGGCTCTGTCCTACCCACCCCGTGTTTTCCAAGAGCACTTTTCCTACCTACGCTTAACCCAGGAGCAGTGTGTGAGGTGACTCTGATTCAATAAGGTTATGATCACAGAGCTGTGTCACCGCCTGTAAGACGACCTGGAGCCTGACACCAGGGTGAGGACGGAGCTTTCAGTGGCTGATAAGGTCACAGTTTCAATGAACTTCTATGTATCTGGATCTTTGCAGGTGGGAGCAGGTGCTGTATCCAACATAGAGACGTAGAAATCGATGTAGTCATAAAGTCATTTCCGACATAAAAGGAAGCCATTCTACCCCTCCATGCCAGCTCAATGTAAAACAATCCATTCATTCCCACTCCCCCGCTCAATCCCCCTATCCCTGCAATTTCATTTCCTTCAGGTGCCCATCCAGTTTCCTTTTGAAATCATCGATTGTCTCGGCTTCCAACACCCTCCTGGGCAGTGAGTTCCAGCTCATTACCATTCACTGTGTAAAAAAGTTCTTTCTCATATTCCCCCTGTATCTCTTACCCAAAACCTTCCATCTGTGTCCCCTAGGCTGTGTTTCATCAGTTAATGGGAACAGTTTTTCCTTGTCTATCTTATCTAAGCCTATCATAATCTTGTACACCTCTATCAAATCTCTCTCAATCTCCTTTACTCCAGGGAGAACAACTCCAGCTTCTCCAAACTATCCTTGGAACATCGATAGCATAGATAGATTGTAATTTGCTTTTTTGTAAACACGTGCCATCCCTGCACTGTATGTGTTTGATGCGGACAGTGCAGAGGGTGATTAACTCTATATCTAACCCCGTTTCCGCCCCCCCCACCCTTTTATATATTATATGTCGAGGGGGCCTTTATTCCTCAGGCCGGCTTTATATGCATATTTAAATTTTTAAAATAACTTTATTAAGAACAGATTAAATAAACCAAAAACTCAAATTAAAATGCCATTCTCGGCGTCGATGATGCACTCCAGTCCCTGCGGTGACCACGGGTCATGGAAGGCCTCAACTGTACCAGCGGACATCGCATGCTGCTTCTCCAGGGACACCCGGGCGCGAATGTAACCGTGGAAGAGGGGTAGGCAATCGGGGAGGACGGACCCCCCGACGGCCCGCAGCCTGGACCTGTGAATTGCCACCTTGGCCAGGCCCAGGAGCAGACTGACGAGGAGATCCTCCTCCCGGCCCAAGCCCCTCCGCTCCGTGTTCCCAAAGATCAGGAGTGTAGGACAGAAGTGCAGCCAGAACTTGAGGAGCAGCCCCTTCAGATACTCAAAGAGAGGCTGCAACCTCACACACTCGGTATAATGTGGAACACGGACTCGTCCAGGCTGCAGAAAGTACAGGTCGCCTGGGAGTCTGTGAACCTACTTAAAAGTCTGTTGCACGGGATTGCCCTGTGCAACACCTTCCACCCCAGGTCCCCGATGTGAAGGGGGAAGACTCCCGCGTGAGAGACCGCCATCGGGGTTTCCCCTCGCCGCCAGATGGCAACGCGGACCACCAGGGTATGTCCGGCTGGCTGACAAAGGCGAGGAAGTGGAGAGTGTGCAGGAGCAGCCCGTGCAAGAAACCCCTCCGCGCCGACTGGAATGGCATGGAAGGCATTTCCGAGAGGCAGCTCGGGTTGTGTGGCCCCGGCTCCCGAGGAGGGTTTCGGGGCCTGGGTCCGATGAGCAGTTCCGGCCGAGCGGAGGTCAGCTCGGCCGGGAGCGCTCCACTCTCCCGAGCCCCATCGCCACCCACAGTGAAGGGCATCCCAGGGGCTACTCCTCTACACACTGGTCCGGCACTGGAGTAGGCCGCCCGGACAGCCGAGTCGCTCTCCTCAGTCGGCGGGGGAGCACCTTGACTGGAGGTGACCATGTTCTAGAACCGGATTAGATCCCGGTAAAAGACAGGCAACTCCCTCAGAGAGGCGCGGCTAACGGACTCCACTGGGAGCTGCGTGTCATCTTGAAGGCAGTGACACTGGCGGAAAAAAATATGTCGCCAGCAACCACCATCTGGGAGGACGCTCGACGTACAGGTATCTCTGCAGGGTCCGAAGGCGGAGAGTCGCAGCCTGGGTGCGGACGCACACCAGTGACTGGCTGCCCTCCTCGATCGGGAGACTCAGGACCGCGGCAGAGACCCAGTGTTTCCTGTTGCCCCAGAAGAAATCGACGAGTTTCTTCTGGATCTTGGTTGCTAATGCAGGGGGCGGGGCCAAAGTGACCAACCGGCACCACAGCATGTAGGCCACAAGTTGGTTTATCAACAGCGCTCGGCCCCTGTAGGAAAGCACTCGGAGCAGTCCTGTCCAGGGCCCCAGCCGAGTGGAGACTTTCGCCTCCAACTCCTGCCAGTTTGCCAGCCAGGCTTCCTCAGCAGGGCTAAGGTGGATTTCCAGATAGAGGAGGTGCGTGGTGCTCCACGCAAAAGGTGTCATCTCCTCCGGCAGGGAGTCCACCCACCACTGACCCACCAGGAGAATGGAACATTTCTCCCAATTGATCCTCGCAGAGTATGCCGCAGAAAAGGTCTGCTGGCAGTCGCGCATCCTCCACAAGTCAACAGGAACCGTGACCACGAGGAGCACGTTGTCGGCGTAAGCCGAGAGGACAAACCACATGGCCAGCTCACGCAGAGCCAATCCACTCAACCTCCTGTGAACTAGGCACAGGAAGGGCTCCACACAGATGGTGTACAATTGGCCGGACATGGGGCATCCCTGATGCACTCCGCTCCCAAAGCGAAGGGGCGCAGTCAAGGACCCGTTAACCTTGACTAGACACTCTGCGGCGGCTTATAAATGTCGGACCCGGGCCACGAAATGCGGCCCGAGTCCGAAAGCGCGCAGAGTCCCGAAAAGGTATTCGTGATCCACCCTGTCGAACGCCTTCTCCTGGTCGAGGTTAGAGAAAGGCGACTGACTGACCAGTCCTCTGGGAAAGATGGATCAGGTCCCGGACCAGGTGGATGTTGTCCTGGATGGACCGGCCCGGGACCGTGTATGACTGGTCGGGGTGCATCATGAGGGCCAGCACGGAGCCCAGGCGGGTAGACATAGCCCGGGCAAAGATCTTATAATCCGTGCTGAGGAGGGAGACGGAACACCAGTTTTTAAGCAGGTGGAGATCACCCCTCTTCGGCAGGAGAACGATGACTGCCCTGTGCAACGAGAGGGGCATCGGCCCGGTCACCAGGCTTTTCCCCAGGACGTCCCAGAACGCCCTGAGGTACTCCACGGTCAACTCATCCAGCCCTCGGGATTTGCCCCTCGAGAGCTGATGGAGGGCGCAGGTCAGCTCCACCAAAGTGAGCGGAGCCTCCAACCATTCGGCGCCCTCCGGGCTGACCTGCGGCAGGTCCTCCCACAAAACATGTCGCTGGACGGATCCGGAGAGAACAACACACTGTAATAAGTAAGAACCAGCAGGCCCTGCAGTGAGAGGAGATTCGGTGGGAGGCACGAGGGACTCCACCAACTCACTGGTGATGGAATCAAGGTCATCCTCCGTGCCCCATACATAATTCCCATCCTCTTCCGGGTTGTCACCACCAGCGGCCAACACATCCACCACACACTGTGGGGCGGACGTCCCGGCCGCGCCAGCTGGCCCCGCCTCCGTCACGAACCCACCCCCAGGATCGATGGTGGAGGAGTCCTCTCTGGGTTCTACTGTGAAACTAGAGCTTGTGGGCGCCAGCGGTTCAGGACGCCCCCTCCACCTCCACCCCGAGGCCAATGAGTGGTCCAGGGGAGACGGAAGTTCCCGACTCCGGAAATCCAGCCGGAGCCGTGACCGGAGGTGGAGAGAGGAGGCGATCTCCCGCTCCGCCAGCACCCACAGGCCCAGCGGATGGGGTAGCATTCTCGGATATAACCGGGTCGGGTGTCTCCTGGTTGGTGGTGGACTCTGGCTCGGAGGGCCGATCCTTTGGGGCCTCGCCCTCCCCTCCACTCAGGGCACCCGACCCAGTGCAGTGGCAAATAGGCGGCGTCCTCAGGCTCCCCCAGCACAAGCAGGGTCCCACTTACGCCTTCAGGAGGGCCTCATGTACCGGGGTCTTCGGCTCCCCTCTTTCCTGCGGAATAGGGAGCTCCTGCCCGGACTTTGTAGCCTTGGTGGTGGTGGTAGGGGAAACCTGGGGACCCGAAACAGGTGTCAGCTCCCCTCCAACAGATGGGCCCTGCGCCTCAGGGCCCCTCGTTACCTCTGTGGAGGGGTGCCTTCTCCTCTTTTTCCCTCTAGGGCGCAGAGGCTCAGAGACCTCCATGTCATCAGAGGCCTCCGCCTCGCCACAATCCTTTTTTTCAGTCAACCTGGGCCTGAGCCGAGCCCTGGGACAGGTGGGGTCCGTGAGAACGGGCTTTGGGCTGAGCTCAGGCTCGGGTTGTTTCAATGTGTCCAGGGGACGCACCTCTTGATGTTTCATTTTCCTCCGCATTTTCCTTCCATTCGGACGGGTACTCCCCTCCCTGCTAGAGGCCGTGAAAATACAGCCTTACGAACATGCCCCTCTCTCTTGCAGCCGTGGCACCGCGCCCCATCCGAGGTCCAAAAGACGTTGTCGGCCGTCCCCTGCAACTCTACATTAAATTGGCCCTCCGAGACCTCCTCCCGTGCCAGCTGCATAAATAACTGGCGGTGGAAGGAAAAGACATGTTGGAGGCTGTGTTCCAGAAGCCCAAGCCGGACTGGGGTGATCCCCGACCTCATCTCCCCCAGATGGTGCAGGTGGGGGAGGAGGAGCTCACTGGAAATGAAGGGTGGGACATTGGATAGCATTATCCGCTGCGCAGTGATCCCCAGAGGGTCCACCGGCAGGAAGGTCCCCCCACAGTGAGCCCTTTACTCAGTGCCAGGTACACCACCGGCTCTGTCTTCAAAACGAACACAGCCTTCCCAGACATCTTTGAGGCTGCAACAATGGCCGAGGGACCGACCAGCTCGGCCATTGCCTTTACGCAGGGCTCAATGGACATGTTGTGGTGGGGATATCTCTTCACCCCATTGCTGGATGTTATCAATTTCAAGGGTGATGGGGCCACGTGGGCAGCCAGAGAGGCTGCAGCTGCACAGGTAGAAGAGGGCCCCGCCACCGGTGATGAAGGGCTTGCCATGGGTCTAAGAGCTAGACCCACCCCGAATTGTGGGTTTGCACACCAAATATCAGAGATTAGCAGAAAATATTGTATATGTATTAAAAACAAACAAACAAACAACAGGTTAGGGGAAAGGCTGAGGGAATAGAGGAGAAGTAAAGATAGGATGTAAGGGATGGCTTGCTTTCTGGAGGTGGTGCTCACAGCACATTTAAAACAGTCTTTGCACTTGGTCTTCCGTTCTTCTGGTCTTCTGGTTTGGGGAGGCGTCTTCACCTGGGTCAGCTGAAGCTGCCCAGGCACTATTATCCCCTTCCGTCTGTTTAGCTGGGCAGCTTAAGCTGACCTATGCTGGGAAATTGGGGTGGGGAGGGAGCTTCCCTGTGTGCTTGTTGCAGCAGTACAAATTCCTGTTGAATTGGCAGCCCCACCCCTTGTTGTTCCGGCCACTTGTTCTTCCCACAACAGTCCAAAGTAAATTACTGGTGTTCAGCACCCACCTCCAGAGAAAGCCTTGTTTCCAACAAAAAAGAATGTCTCTTTCTTCGCATTAATGGCGATTGTTGTTGAAGTTTTCCCTCTGCTTGATTGTAACTGCTCTCCCTTGCTCGGTCCAGCTCCTCTCTCCACCTCTGCAACCTCTAACTGCCACCAGCACTCTCAGCTGAGGCTCGTTGGTGCAATCAGCAGTCAACACTCCAATTAGACAGCAGCCAACCCTGTGCTGTGCCTATCCTGGGAGTGTTTGATGGGAACAGTGCAGAGGAAGCTTTACTCTGTATCTAACCCCATTCTGGACCTGTCCTGGGAGTGTTTGATGGGCACTGTGTAGAGGAAGCTTTATTCTGTATCTAACCCCGTCCTGTACCTGTCCTGGGAGTGTTTAACTTAACAGTTTAGAGGCAGCGTTATTCTGTATCTAAGCTGTGCTGCCCCTGCCATAAACTTCAGCACAAATAAAACTCCTTTACAAACTCGCACCAAGTTCAAGGCCTGCTCAAGTCACGAACAAAAACCCGACCTGAATCCGACGGAAGCACATGGGACCCGAGCCCGACCCGGCCCAGGTCCCTCCATTTTCCCCCCGAGACCGACCCGACCCTACCCAAGCACAAAGGTCGAGTTCGGAAGAGTGGCCCGACACATCTCATCGGGTCCCATCGGGTTCGAGTCGGGTAACAGGCCTTTACACCGAGTCCCGTTCAACCATCACTCCTGTGCTCACTGACCTACGTTGGTTCCTGATCCAGTAAAGCCTCGATTTTAAAATTCTCATCCTAGCTTTCTGACCCAACTCATTCCGAACTACTCAGAAATGAAGCTGCCTCCTCAAAATACTAAATGTTAGTTTGTTTGAGGGAACACCTTCACATCACGGACTGCTGTTGTTCAGGATGAAGGCCCACCATTTTCTCATGGGAACAAGTGATGGGGAAGTAATGCTGGCCTTGTCAGTATCACCCATATCCTGAGAACAAATAGGCAGGAAATAAAATAGGAATAATATCAATGTGTTTGTAATTGACTGATTGAAACCAGGCGAGGTCTGTGATCAGAAAGAGACGTCATAATCCGATAAACAAATTGTCAACACAATTTACCTCACCAGCCCCTTGTGTTTGCCTTTCTGCTGTTGTCTTCATCAGAAAACAAGTAACAAATAATCTCTATCTTAAAAGATGCTGGATTATCAATTGTACGCATGGAATACGTACTCAATGGTTTCTGTTATCAGACAGTCAGAGAATCACACAGCACAGGAGGAGACTATTTCACAAATCGTACCAGTTCCAGCTCTTTGAAGGAGATTTCCCAATGATTCCTCTCCCCTGTTCTTTTTTCCCGGTCCAGTAAATCACCCTGTTAGTATTGATCCAATTCCTGACTGAAAGTTTCTGTTAAATCTGCTTCCACAACCCTTTGAGGAAGTGAATTCCAAATCATAAACACTCGCTGTATGAAGAAAAGAAAATCTCATCTCTCCTCTGTTTGTTTGTTAATCAACATTAAACTGGTTACTGACCCTTCATCCAGTGAAACCAGATTCTCCTTATTTATTCGAGAAACACACATCATCATTTTGAGCCTATCGATTAAATCTCCCTTTTATCCTCTCTGCTCGAAGGAGAATAATCCCAGCTTCTCTCCACATAACTGAAGTCCCTCATCCCTGTTACCATTCTAGTATATCATCGAGCACCATCTCCAAGGCCTTGGAATCCATCAAAAAGTGTGGTGTCCAGAATGGGACACAATATTCCAGCTGAGGCTGAAACAGTCATTTATCTAGTCTTCACAGAATGTTCTTGTGTTGTTATTTTTTAATTCTTTGCTTCTAGTTCTAAAGCTAACGATCCCCTATGCCTTTTTAAATCCTTCACCACTTGTCCAGCCACCATTGAAGATGTCTGTACATACACGCCCAGACTCTGTGCTCCTGTACCATCCATTAAATGGTGCAGTTCAGTTTCTATTCACTCCCCTTATTATCCCTGCCAAAATAACCACTTCCCCAATTTTATGGGTTAGATTTCAGTCACCTTGTGTATTCTCATGTCACCACCAGACTGTCCATGTCCTCCTTAATACTGCTACTGTCTACCACACTAATGACAGCATTTATGATTTACATGTCATCTGCAAGAGTTGAAATTATGTTTTTGTTTTACTCTAAGTCTATGTCATTTATATATTTATCTATATGTCAGTATGAGCACTCGTTTATCTAATCTCTCCTTTTCAAAAGAGGATGCAACATTTACAACACTTCTGGCCAGTGCCTTTGCTAAGTCCACCATTCCTTCCTTCAGCAACCCTCACACATCCCATCCAGACCAGCTGAATGTTCCACTTTATTGTGGTACAAAAGTACTGGATTGAAAGGGGTTAACTCAACCTGTTTGTTCAGTGACTGTAATTAATGTTAGTCTCTTTGGAAACTAATTGTGTCACTGGAGGGTTCCCCTCTTCTATTAATAAGGATCTTCATTTAATGTCTTACCCATAGTGTCAGCTGAAGCATCAAACCCGGCACTTACAGGGATCAGCAGCTCCAGAGAGAGGGAGAGGATAGATCAGAATCTGTGGGCAGTAGATTGGAACGTTACAACAATGGGTCAGAATCTGAGAACATTAGACTGGAATGTTACAACAATGGGTCAGAATCTGAGAACAATAGATTGGAATGTTACAACAATGGGTCAGAATCTGAGAACAATAGATTGGAATGTTCCAGCAATGGACAGCAGGAGTTTCTCCTTTTGGTTTGGTTTAGTTACTGCAGATTATACTTGGCTAACATTAGTTCGGCGGATCTGTTATGCACTGAAGATGATTCAAACAATTTACTATCCCAGCCTCACTATTATTGCTGTCCCCGGTAAGTCCCTGTATCCAACTAATGGATTCATAAACCATATTTCACTGAATTAGTGTTCTTGTCATTTAAATCGTGAGAAGACTGAATCCATTGTCTTCACTTTCTGTTACAAACTCTATTCGCTCTCCACGATCAGCAATCCCCTCGCTGAGGGTGAACCAGGAAGTTTACAGCCTCTGGTATCTTTAATGCTGAGCTCAGTTCACCCCCATATTAACTCCATCTCCAACCCTTCATATTGTTACAGCCAGGTGAGGAGGGGTCACAGTCCTTCCTCTTAATTGACCGCAATAGTGTTTGGTCTTTTTATAACCGTGAATGTATTTACCATTTTTGTGATGTTTTACTTTTTACCTTTGGTGTGATAGTAAAGGAACCAATCGGAAAGGTTTTCTTGCGTTTAAACATGAAAGAGGTGAGTTTAATACATTTAACATCTAAACCCGATCAAAATAAAATAATAAAAATGTAAGTTATACAGTTATGCTGCCACTGACACAAGAATCTCACGTACACAAATATATTACAGAATGAGAAGTAAAATCGTGGCTGGATTAGAATCCAGAATAAATCAAAACATAATATGCAGTCTGTGAGGTTTGATAATTCCCTGATCTTCCGGCTGAAGTTGTACGCTTGAAGTCTTTGGCTGGTCGAGGTGCCCATTGAGGCTGATCCACATGGCTCAGGATTTTCTTGAAGGCAGACTGGTAGATGGCCTTTTTACCCTGGTGCCTCAGTCTGTAGCCATCTCTAGGTTTGGAGAGTCCACAGGCGCATATAGTTTTCAAACTTGTGATGTCATCTGGAGAGAGACAGAAAGAGAACGGGGCTTGGGGTTGGTTGGGAGGGGGCGCGGGTGCGGTGGTGCCAGGGGAGGGGGGAAGGAAACCAACCTTCTGCTTCTTCCATTTTGAATCACTGGCTTGTCTGTCTTTGTCCAGGGGAAACTCCCAGCTTTCACAGAAATGGTCAGACGATCTCATGGCTGCCTCAATATATTTTCTGGAGCCTTTTAATGAGATTCAAGGTGAGGAATTTCCATCTCCCCAGGGCTCAGGATGCCATTATTTACACTTGGAGTAGTTTACGCTTTCAAAAGTCAGTGTGTCAGGATGTCCTTGAATTCCATGCTAATGAATGCAATCTTAGCAAATTCAGTCTCAAGAGCAAGCCATTATTTTGGGTCCAGGCTCATCAGACATGTCCTCATGTTGGAGACGTTAGAAAGTGAAAAGGTGCTTCAGATACAAATTGCAGTGGCCATCTTGGCTGCCAGATTTTTGCTGGATTTTTTCCATTAAAACTTTAATATAAGTTTCCAACTGATGAATTAAAATTCCTCATTGGCAGATTGTGTTTCCTTGGCACGAATAACACCTCTGTAATATCTGCCTCAGCCTACCAGCTGCGTAAACCCTCATCGTATCTTTGTTAAATCCACAATTGACTCTTCAAATTATATCCTGGCCGCCCTCCAGTTATAAATCTCCATAAACCACAGCCCATCCAGAACTCTGCTGCCATTATCTATCTCACACCAAATACCGATCACACATCACCCCTGTGCTCAATGATCAACAGTGCCTCTCGGTCTGGCAGCACCTTAATTTTAATATTCTCAGCCTTGTGTGTGAATCCCTCCGTGTCCTCACCTGTCCAATTAATCCCATTCCCCTGTCCATTCCCCATAGTCTTGTAAATCTTATGCCTTTGAGTCTGCTACCAATTCCATTTTTAAAGTGAGTTGCTTTCCCTCCCTATCTCCGCCAGCTGTGGTTTTCACTCTGCGGTCCCACCGTTGCCATCATTACAGAAACCTAGATCCATACAATGATGTGAACTGACAGCTGGTCACTTTTAGTGTGGTCAGCACAGTGTCCCATGTTGGGCAGGGATCTAGAATGGGTGCCATGTATGTGTTGTTAGTGTGAGGAGGGGCTTGTACCGATGTCAATCAGCCATTTTTGCAGCACTGATGTACGATTTTGAAACTTGGTCTGAGCATGTCCACTGACCACCTGTGTAAGTCACTCTCAGCAGAGCATAGATTCAGCAGCATGAGGAACCGCCACCCCACCCTCCCCCACTGACACCCCCGACAGTTATTTCAAAGGATCAGGCATCCAACTTACAGGTGAGGGACCTTTGACTTACTTCTGCCATTGTAAAGTTAGTGGAGGTGCTGTGGATCGTTTTCTGGAGGTTGTGTTGTGAGCTGCTGCAGACATTCAGGGAGGGCAGAGGATTTGGTGAACCAACTCTGGACGAGGTATGGGGACTGTAGTTACAGTGTCTCTGAGTCTGAAACATGACCAAAAAATGGAGCAGAGGCTGCAGAGAGGGGAGTCTCTGTAAATAGGGATGAGGAGGGGGCTCTGTCCTTCCGACCCGGTTTTCCCAAGAGCATTTTTCCTACCTGCACCTAATCCAGGAGCAGTGTGTGAGGTGACTCTGATTCAATAAGGAGGTGGTCACAGAGCTGTGTCACCTCCTGTAACACGACCTGGAGCCTCACACCAGGGTGAGGACAGAGCTATCGGTGGCTGTTAAAGTCACAGTTTCATTGATCTTCACTGCATCCGGATCTTTCCCCAGGCAGGAGTGGGCGGCATATCCAACATAGTCACAGAGAGTCATAGAGTCATTTACGACACAGGAGGAGACCAGTCGGACTCTCCATGAGTCTCTCTGTGTAACAATCCAGTCGGTCCCATTCCCCCACTCAATCCTCGGATCCCTGCAAGTTCATTTCCTTCAGGTGCCCATCCAATTTCCTTTTGAAATCATTGATTGTCTTCGCTTCCATCACTCTCATGGGCAGTGAGTTCCAGCTTATTACCATCCACTGTGTAAAAAAGTTCTTCCTCATATTCCCCCTGCATCTCTTACCCAAAACCTTCCATCTTTGTCCCCTAGTCCGTGTTTCATCAGTGAATGGGAATAGTTTTTCCTTGTCTATCTGACCTAAGCCTATCATAATCTTGTACACTTCTTTCAAATCTCTCTCAATCTCCTTTACTCCAGGGAGAGCAACTCCATCTTCTCCAAACTAACCTTGTAACTAAAACACCCCAATCCCTGGAAGCATTCTAGTAGAATCATAGAATCACATAAAGTTAAGGCACAGATATCGGCCACTTGGCCCATCTTGTCTGCGCCAGCCAGAAAATGATCCATCTATTCTCATCCCACCTTCCAGCATTTGGTGCGTGGAGCTGCAGATTACAGCACTTAAGGTGCATATCCAGACTATGTTTGAATGAGTTGAGGGTTTCTGCCTCAACTATCCTTTCAGGCAGTGAATTCTAGACCGCTACCACTCTCATCTCCCCTCTGATCTTTCTACCAATCACTTTAACTCTATTCCCCCTCTTCGATGTTATGGTGAATAGAGTCTTCACCTCCACTCTATCCAGGCCCGTTATAATTTTGTGCATTTCAATCAGATCACCCCTCAGCCTTCTCTGTTCCAAGGAGAACAACCCCTGTCTATCCAATCTTTCTTCATAGCTGCATTTTTCTAGTCCTGGCAACATCCTCGTAAATCTCCTCTGTTTCCTCTCTGGTACAATTACATCCTTTCTGTACTGAGGAGACCAGAGCTGTACACAGCACTCAAGTTGTGGCCTAATCAATGAGTTATACAGTTCCAGCATAACCTCCCTGTTCTTGTATTCTGTACCTGGGCTAATAAAGGAAAGGATTCCATATGCCTTCCTAACCACCTTATCGATCTCTGCTGCTACTATCAGGGATGTGTGGACATTCAATCCAAGGTCCCTCACTTTCTCTACACTTCTCAGTATTTTGACATTATTCCTGTATTCCTTGTTTGACCTCCACAAATGCATCACCTCATATTTATCCAAGTTGAATTCCATTTGCCACGTTTCTGCCCATCTGACCAGGCCATCAATATATTTCTGCAGTCTACAGCTATCCTCCTCGCTATCTACCACACGGCCAATCTTCGTGTCGTCTGCAAACATCTTGATCATGCCCCCTACATTTACGTCCAAATCGTTAACTTTCACCACAAAAAGCGGGGGACCCAGTACTGAGCCCTGTGGAACGCCACTGGAAACAGCCTTCCAGTCTCTAAAACAGCCGTCAACAATTACCCTTTCTTTCCTGCCACTGAGCCAATCTTGTATCCACCTTGCTGCATTTCCCTGGATCCCGTGGGATTTTATTTTTTGAACCAGTCTGCCGTGTAGGACCTTGTCAAAAGCCTTGCTAACATCCAAGTAGACCACATCAACTGCACTACCCTCATTTATCTTCCTTGTTGCTTCTTCGATCAAGTTGGTGAAACAATATCGTCCCTTAACAAATCCATACTGACTATCCTAAATTAAGTAGAGGTGGTGAATACAGAAGAAGGCAAGTTATGCTGAACCTTTATAAAGCTCTGGTTAGGCCCCAACTGGAGTACTGCATCCAGTTCCATTCACCATAGTTTAGGAAGGATGTGAGGGTCCTTGACAGGGTGTAGAGGAGATTTACCAGAATGGTTCCAGAGATGGAGGATTTTAGCGACAAAGTTAGTTTGGAAATGCTGGGATTGTTTTTCTTGGAGTAAAGGAGATTGAGGGGAGATTTGATAGAGGTATACAAGATGATGTCATGTTTGGATAAGGTAGACAGGAAAAGATGTTCCCATTAGTTAATGGTACAAGGACTAGAGTTAAGGTTGTGGCAAGAGATACAGGGGGATGTGAGGAACAACATTTTTACACAGCGAGTGGGAATGGCCTGGAAATCACTGCCTACGAGGGTGGTGGAAGCGGAGATGGTGAATGATTTCAAAAGGATATTGGATGAACACTTGAGGGAAATCGACTTGCAGGTACATGGAGACAGAGCTGGGGAATGAGACTGGCTGGATTTATCTACAAAGCTGGCATGGACTCGAAATGACTACGACTCTCTGACAGGGGATTACTATTACTACTGCTTTCCTACACTTGGAAAATGTATAATGGACTGGAAAGTATCACCCTGTTGAACCCCGTGATGGAAGTGAAATGTTTGATGTCCCAGAACGTGGTGAACAAATGTCTTTCACAAACAGAGTAAATCAGTTCAGTCCCACTCACAATTCTGGATCATTCACAATGGGGAGTAGTTTCTCCTGGTTTTCTCTACATAGGACAGCAGTCAGGCTTTTCACAGTGTCCCCTACCTCCATGTGGAAAGTCTTGTCAGGGTTAGGTGAGATCAGACACGTTACCGAGGCGACAGCTTTCTTCAGTTGTGTTGCTGCTTCTGTGCTCTCTTCAGTCCAACTGGGTTAAAACTGGTCATCATCACCATTAGGTAGTTCATAAAGAGGAGTCACAGTCTCTGCAAATCGAGGGATGAGGGTCCACTGATACCCCACCAGCCTGAGAATAGGGCACAGTGCAGTCTTTGAGGTGGACAGGGGTAGACACTGGATGGGGTCTGCTGATACCCCACCAGCCTGAGGATAGGAGACAGGGCAGTCTTTGAGGTGGAGAGGGGTAGAACCTGGATGAGGGTCTGCTAATACCCCACCAGCCTGAGGATAGGAGACAGGGCAGTCTTTGAGGTGGACAGGGGTAGACACTGGATGAGGGTCCACTGATACCCCACCAGCTTGAGGATAGGACACAGGGCAGTCTTTGAGGTGGACAGGGGTAGACACTGGATGGGGTCTGCTGATACACCACCAGCCTGAGGATCGGAGACAGGGCAGTCTTTGAGGTGGACAGGGGTAGACACTGGATGGGGTCTGCTGATACCCCACCAGCCTGAGGATAGGACACAGGGCAGTCTTTGAGGTCGACAGTGGTAGACACTGGATGGGGTCTGCTGATACCCCACCAGCCTGAGGATAGGACACAGGGCAGTCTTTGAGGTCGACAGTGGTAGACACTGGATGGGGTCTGCTGATACCCCACCAGCCTGAGGATAGGACACAGGGCAGTCTTTGAGGTGGACAGCGGTAGACACTGGATGGGGGTCTGCTGATACCCCACCAGATTGAGGATAGGGGACAGTTCAGTCTTTGAGGAGGAAAGGGACAGAAAATAGATGAGGGTCCGCTGAAACACCACTAGCTTAAGGATAGGACACAGGGCAGTCTTTGAGGTGGACAGCGGTAGACACTGGATGAGGGTCCACTGATACCCCACCAGCCTGAGGATAGGACACAGAGCAGTCTTTGAAGAGGACAGGCGTAGACACTGTATGAGGGTCCGCTGAAACACCACCAGCCTGAGGATAGGGCACAGGGTAGTCTTTGAGGTGGACAGGGGTAGACACTGGATGAGGGTCCACTGATACCCCACCAGCCTGAGGATAGGACACAGGGCAGTCTTTGTGGTGGACAGGGGTAGACACTGGATGGGGGTCCACTGATACCCCACCAGTCTGAGGATAGGACACAGGGCAGTCTTTGTGGTGGACAGGGGTAGACACTGGATGAGGGTCCACTGATACCCCACCAGCTTGAGGATAGGACATAGTGCAGTCTTTGTGGTGGACAGGGTAGACACTGGATGAGGGTCCGCTGAAACACCACCAGCCTGAGGATAGGATACAGGGCAGTCTTTGTGGTGGACAGGGGTAGACACTGTATGAGGGTCGGCTGAAACACCAGCAGCCTGAGGATAGGACACAGTGCAGTCTTTGTGGTGGACAGGGGTAGACACTGTATGAGGGTCGGCTGAAACACCAGCAGCCTGAGGATAGGACACAGGGCAGTCTTTGTGGTGGACAGGGGTAGACACTGTATGAGGGTCCGCTGAAATGCCACCAGCCTGAGGATAGGGCACAGTGCAGTCTTTGTGGTGGACAGGGGTAGACACTGGATGAGGGTCCACTGATACCCCACCAGCCTGAAGATAGGACACAGGGCAGTCTTTGTGGTGGACAGGGGTAGACACTGGATGAGGGTCCGCTGAAACATCACCAGCTTGAGGATAGGACACAGGGCAGTCTTTGTGGTGGACAGGGGTAGACACTGTATGAGGGTCCAGTGAAACACCACCAGCCTGAGGATAGGACACAGGGCAGTCTTTGTGGTGGACAGGGGTAGACACTGTATGAGGGTCGGCTGAAACACCAGCAGCCTGAGGATAGGACACAGTGCAGTCTTTGTGGTGGACAGGGGTAGACACTGTATGAGGGTCGGCTGAAACACCAGCAGCCTGAGGATAGGACACAGGGCAGTCTTTGTGGTGGACAGGGGTAGACACTGTATGAGGGTCCGCTGAAATGCCACCAGCCTGAGGATAGGGCACAGTGCAGTCTTTGTGGTGGACAGGGGTAGACACTGGATGAGGGTCCACTGATACCCCACCAGCCTGAGGATAGGACACAGGGCAGTCTTTGTGGTGGACAGGGGTAGACACTGGATGAGGGTCCGCTGAAACATCACCAGCTTGAGGATAGGACACAGGGCAGTCTTTGTGGTGGACAGGGGTAGACACTGTATGAGGGTCCACTGAAACACCACCAGCCTGAGGATAGGACACAGGGCAGTCTTTGAGGTGGACAGGGGTAGACGCTGGATGGCCTCGACCTGATGTTGGTCTGGGCTGATGCTGAATGATCCAATCTGGACACCTACAAACGTGACACGATCTTGCACCAGCTGGGCCTTACGTGGATGGTCTTTTAGACTAGCTCCCAAAGTAGCTGCAGAAGTTCCAGTAAAAGGTTAAATGTGTGGACACGGTCTGTGGGAATGAGGAGACGATCGTCAACTTATTTCAGCAAGCAGGAAGACTGTGAAAAGCTCATAAGGTCCCCGGCCATATGTTTGTGTAAAATAGTGCGGTTATTGTGGAATCCCTTGTAACAGACATATCCAGGGGTATCTTTGGACCTCAGAAGTGAATGTGAATTTAAATTGTTTCTCTAGTTTTACTGGGATATTCCAATAACCATTAGAGATATCCATGGTGCTGAAGACAGTCCTGCCGCTGGGAATCCGGGTGAGTAGGGTGGGTGTCTATCAGACAACAGGGTTCACACAGGGGTGACTGAGTTGAGTTTGTGGTGGTCAACAGTCAGTCTCCAGCTACCATCCCGTTTTCTAACTGGCCAAATGGGGCAGTTAGTTAGTAGTGAATGTGTCTTTGTGAACTACACCCTGGTATAACAATGACCTGATAGCGTCTGGAATATATGATATAATCTCAGCTCGGTAAGAGTACTGCTTCATGGATCATGCAATGGTCAGTTATTTTCTTCAGGTCTGCTCATGTTTCCACAGTCATCTTTATGGGTTGTGAATACACTCAGCACCGACTCGAGAATCGCCTGCAGCTCAGGGTGATCAGAGGTGTCTGGTACCCACTCCTCTGATATTTTAATCATGAATATTGATGGGTAAGGCTTCCACTGCTATGTCCAGACTGGCCACGAGAGTGTGGGAAAATGGCGCACTGACACGGAACACAAAAGTCCGAGTGTATCAGGCCTGTGTCCTCAGTACCTTGCTCTACGGCAGCGAGGCCTGGACAACGTATGCCAGCCAAGAGCGACGTCTCAATTCATTCCATCTTCGCTGCCTTCAGGGAATACTTGGCATCAGGTGGCAGGACTATATCTCCAACACAGAAGTCCTTGAAGCGGCCAACACCCCCAGCTTATACACACTACTGAGTCAGCGGCGCTTGAGATGGCTTGGCCATGTGAGCCGCATGGAAGATGGCAGGATCCCCAAAGACACATTGTACAGCGAGCTCGCCACTGGTATCAGACCCACCGGCCGTCCATGTCTCCGTTATAAAGACGTCTGCAAACGCGACATGAAATCGTGTGACATTGATCACAAGTCGTGGGAGTCAGTTGCCAGCATTCGCCAGAGCTGGCGGGCAGCCATAAAGACAGGGCTAAATTGTGGCGAGTCGAAGAGACTTAGTAGTTGGCAGGAAAAAAGACAGAGGCGCAAGGGCCAACTGTGCAACAGCCCCAACAACAAATTTCTCTGCAGCACCTGTGGAAGAGCCTGTCACTCCAGAATTGGCCTTTATAGCCACTCCAGGCGCTGCTTCACAAACCACTGACCACCTCCAGGCGCGTATCCATTGTCTCTCGAGATAAGGAGGCCCAAAAGAATGAGGGTGCAATGGACACCAGAGTAGGGCATGTTTTAATGTTCCATAATATACAAATATAGGGATAATCAATTACTGCTGATAACCTTTGAGCACATTACTGCCCAGTAGTCCCTGTCCCTTGCGCAGGATCATATAAAAGGGAGTCAGGACTTTGAAATGAACTCTGTTCCCTCTCCTACACCACTGTAAGATCTGATCAAGGGTCACAGATTAACCAAAAGGAGGTCGAAGGGTCACAAGCAGTTTATTGCAGGGAAACTATTGGAAAATATTCAGAGGGACCGGATTAATCTCCACGTGGAGAGGCAGGGATTAATCAGGGATTGTCAGTATGGCTTTGTCAGGGGGAGATCGTGTCTAACTAACTTGATTGAATTTTTTCGAGGCATTGACTAGATGTGTAGATGAGGGTAAAGTAGTTGATGTATTCGACATTGACTTCGGAAAGACATTTGATAGGGTTCTACATGTGAGATTGGTTAAGAAGATAAGCGCCCATGGGATCCAGGGCAATTTGGTAAATTGGATCCAAAATTGGCTCAGCGGCAGGAGGCAGAGGGTGATTGGCAAGGTTTGTTTTTGCGAGTGGAAGCCTGTGACCAGTGGTGTACTGCAGGGATCGGTGCTGGGACCCTTGCTGTTTGTAGTGTACATTAATGATTTGGACGTGAATATAGGAGATATGACCAGTAAGTTCGCAGCTGACACGAAAATCTTTGGTGTTGTAAATAGTGAGGAGGAGAGCCATCGATTACATGTCAGTTTAGATGGGCGAGTAAGATGGGCAGAGAAGTGGCAAATGGAATTTAATCCTGAGAAGTGTGAGGTGATGCATTTTGGGAGGACTAACAAGGCAAGGAAACATACAGTAGATGGTAGGACGCTAGTATGTACAGAAGGTCAGAGGGACCTTGGTGTACTTGTCCATAGATGACTGAAGGCAGCAGCATAGGAAGGCAATGTGGTTGGGAAGGCATTTGGGTCACTTGCCTTTATTAGCTGAGGCATAGAATATAAGAGCAGGGAGGTTATGATGGAGCAGTATAAAAATCCAGTTAGGCCACAACTGGAGTACTGTGTATAGTTCTGGTTGCTGCACTATAGGAAGGATGTGATAGCACTGGAGGCGGAGCAGAATAGATTCACCAGGATGTTGCCTGGGCCGGACAATTTCAGCTGTGAAGAGCGACAGAAAAGTCCAGTGTTATTTCCCTTAGAGCAGAGAAGGATGAGAGTGGTTATGATTGAGGAATGCAAAATTATGAGGGGCATTGATAGGTTAGATAGGAATAATCTTTTTCCCTTAGCGGAGGGGTCAATAACCAGGGGCATAGATTTAAGGTAAGGGGCAGGAGGTTTAGAGGGGATTTGAGGAAAAGAATCTTCACCCAGAGGGTGGTTGGAATCTGGAACACACTGCCTGAAGGGGTGGTAGAGGCAGGAACAGTCACAACATTTCAGAAGTATTGAGATGAGCACTTGAAACGCCATACCAAACAAGGCTGCAGGCCAAGTGCTGGAAACTGGGATAGGAATAGTTAGGTGCTTGATGGCTGGCACAGACACAGTGGGCCGAAGGTCATGTTTCTGTGCTGTATATCTCTATGACTCTATTGAAGACTAACAGTTCAAATACCGCACAACATCAGAATAAACATAGTGGACATATGACCTGTAGCAGGTGAGAATGGCTTTCTGGCTATGGATCAGATGTTAGAAGCTATTACTAAAGACGTTATAGTAGGGCAGGTAGAAACATTCAAGGTGATCAGGCAGAGTCAACATGTTTTTGTGAAAGGGAAATCATGTTTAACCAATTTATTGGAGTTCTTTGAATAAGTAACATGTGTTGTTGGTAAAGGGGAACTGGGAGATGTTCTGTACTTAGATTTCCAGAAGGCATCTGATAACGTTCCACATCAAACGTCATTGTGGAAAATAAAAGCTCATGATGTATTGGGTAACATATTGGCATGGATGGAAGATTGGCGAACTAACAGGAAACAGCGTAGGCATAAATGGGTCGTTATTATGGCCGGCAAGATGTAACATGTGGTGTTCCAGAGGGGTCAGTGCTGGGGACTCAACTTTTTACAATGTATATAAATGATTTTGATGAGTGGACCAAAGGTATGCTTGCTAAATTTGCTAATGATTCCAAGATAGTTAAGAAGATACATTCTGAAGAGGACATAAGAACTCTACAAAGGGATATAGATAGGTTAAGTGAGTGGTCAAAGATCTAGCAAATGGAGTATAATGTGGGTAAAGGTGAAATTGTCCATTGTGGCAGGAAGGTTTGACTGTCACCTCGAGACTTGACTATTCTAACACACTCCTGGCTGCTCTCCCACATTCTACTCTCTGTCACATTGTGATCATGCCAAGCTCTGCTGCCAACTTCTAATTTACACCAGATTCTGTTCACCCAACATCCCTGTGCTCACTTACCTACATTGGCTCTTGGTCCAGTAACACCTCAATTTTAATATTCTCACTCGTATGATCAAATCCCTCCACGGCCTCAGCCCTCTGATTATCCCAATCCCCTGCCCATTTCCAATATTCTTGAAACTTGTTCATCTTAAAATCTTTATCTAATTCCATTTTAAAGTGAGTTCCTTCCCTCTGTCTCTCTCTCTGATCACACATTTCATCTCTCCAGCTCTACTGGTGCTGTGGAAGTTTGGATCCAGAAAATGGTGTGAGCTGCACTGCCGGTCACATCCAGCGCATTGTACAGGAAACCCAGGCTGGCCGGGGTCCTAGCGTGGGTGTAACGTGTGTGGTGTGTCTGCAGTGTGAGCGGGGTCTGAATATGGTGTCAATCAGCCATTCCAGCAGCTTTGATGGACGTCTTTGAAACTTGGTCATTGCATGTCTACTGACCACCTGTGTTAGTCACTCTCAGCTGAACAGACATTCAGCAGCACGAGGAACCCCCTCTAGTGTTATTTAAAAAGACCAGGCATCCAACTTACAGGTGAGGGGCTTTTGACTTACCTCTGCTATTGTAATGTTATTGGAGGTGCTGTTAATGGTTTTCCGGAGGTTGTGTTGTGAGCTGCTGCAGACATTCAGAGAGGACAGAGGATTTGGTGACCCAACTCTGGACAAGGTATGGGGACTGTAGTCACAGTGTCGCTGGGTCTGTAACATGACCAACACATGGAGCAGAGGCTGCAGAGAGGGGAATCTTTGTCAGGAGGGAGGAGTATCGGGCTCTGCCCTACCCACCCCTTGTTTTCCAAGAGCACAAAGAGCAGTGGTCCTAATACCGAGCCCTGGGGAATACCACTGTATACTCCCATCGAGTCTGAACAACAACCTTTCACCACTTCTCTCTGTTTACTGTTCATTAGCCAATGTGAAATCCACACTGTCACTGTCCCTTTAATCCATAGGGTTCAGTTTTCCTAAGCTGTTTATTGAATTTCACTTGATCAAACACCTTTTGAAAGTCCATATATATAACTTCAATCACACTAGCCTCATCAACCCTCTCCATTGTTTTATCAAAGAACTCCATCATGTTTACCTCAGCACTACCTCTCTCCACTCCTCCACTGTTGTTAAATTATCAGACTGATTATCCGACATCCAGTATTGGATGAGCAGAAATTTCCTCCAATTAAATATTGGGAAGACTGAAGCCATTGTTATCACTCCCCACTCCAACTCTGTCCCCTTGCTATTGATTCCATCCCTCTCCCTGGTAACAGTCTGAGGTTCAGAAAGTCTGTTTGCAACCTTGGTGTCACAGTTGACCACAAAATGAGCTTATAACATAATATTCATTCTATCACTACGACCGCCTGTTTCCACCTCAGTAACAGCACGCAACATCACCCCTGTCTCAGCCCATCTGCTGCTGAAACTCATTCATGCCTTCATTTCCCCTAGAAATGAATATTCCAACACGGTCTTGTCTGGTCTCCTGCATGCTACTCTCTGTTAATTTGAAGTCCTCCAGAACTCTGCTGCCCATGTCCTAATTCGCAGCAAGTGCCATTCACATATCACTGACCGACATTGACTCCTGATCAAATAATGTCTTTATTTAAATTCTCCACCTTGTTTTCCCTCCAGGACCTCAACTCCCGTCCTGTATCTGTAATATCCAGCCCCACAACCCTTCAATATATCTGTGCTCCTCTAATTCAGGCCTCCTCTGCGTCCCTCCTTATTGCTGTTGTTATTCCTGATGAATCTCTGTCTCCAGCTATTAGCTCTACAACCATTGCTAACGGTATTATAGTTCTTGTAATTTACCCTCAATTCTCCTGCTGTTACTGCCCCTGTTAAGTCTTTATTTTCACATATAAGATCTGTAAACCCTGGTTCACTGAAATACTGTTCAAGTAATTTAGTTAGTTTTTTTCGAAGAATGAAGCCAGTGTTATTGGTCTCCATCAGAAATTCAGTCCCCTGTCTGTGAACCACATACCCCTCCCTGCCCAATGTCTGAGGCGGAACCAGACAGTTTGCAACCGCTGTGTTCTATTTAAACCTGAGCTGAGTTCATCTCCATATTCTCTCCATCACAAACCCTGCCTACTCCACCTCTGCCTCGGCCCATCTGCTGCATAAACCCTCATCTGTACCTTTGTTAAATTTACACTTGACTATTCCAATTATATCCTGGTCATCCTCCCAGTTATAAACCTCCATAAACTACCGCCCATCTAGAACTCTGCTACCTATTTCCTCACTCACACTAAATCCCGATTATCCATCACTGATATATATTGGCTCCCAGTCTGGCAGCACCTTAATTTAAATATTCTCATTCTTGTGTTAGAATCCCTCCATGGCCTCACCCCTCCAATTAGTCCAATTCCCCTGCACATTCCCATATTCGAGAAAATCTTTCGCCTTCAAATCTGTTTCCATGTCCCCCTTTAAAGTGAATTTCCTTCCCTCTCTATCTCTCCCTGGTGGTGATTTATGGCTCTACAGCACCACTGTTGCCCACACTTTGGAAGCAAGGATCCACAAAAGGATGTGATATGAGTTACCAGCCACTTCCGGTGTGGTCTGCACACTGCCCCGTGCTGTGCCCAGGTGTACATTGTGTGTGCTAGTAGCATGAGGAGTTGTGGAATGTCACGTCAAACTTCTGTTCCAGCAGCTTTGATGTATGTCTTTGAAACTTGGACTGTGCATGTCCACCATAAATGTTTGTTGCTTGAACAAGCATAGCATAATAAATTTCAAGCAGCACGGATATGCTAATGACAAATGCTGTCTGGAAAACTTCAACAAGAACTTATCCCGAGGCACTTCACAGCAGCATTATGAAACAAAGTATGACACAGAACCACAAAGGAAGATATTAGGTTAGGTTTCCAAACGCTTGGTCAAAGAGGCAGGTTTTAAAGAAGTGTCTTCAAGGATAAAAGCGAGGTGGAGAGGTGGAGCTGTGAAGGGAGGATATTCCAGAGTTTGGGGCCGAGGCAACTGAAGGTGTGGCCACACATTGTAGAGTAATTAAAATCAGGGATGCACAAGAGGCCAGATTTAGAGGAGCAGAGATATCTCAGAGGTTTGTGGGGCAGGAGGAGATTACAGGTATCGTGAGGGGTGAGGCCATGGACGGCTTTGAAACAAGGCTGAGAATTTTAATATCAAGACATTGGTTGACTGTGAGCTGATGTAGGTCAGTGATCGGGGAATGGGACTTGTTGTAAGTTAAGACACAGACTGCAGAGTTTTAGATGACTTCAAGTTTACAGATAGTAGAATGTGGGAGAATGAGTTGGAATAGTCTAGTCTACAGGTAATGAAAGCATGAATGAGAGCTTCAGCAGCAGATGAGTTGAGACAGGGGTGAAGTTGGGCAATGTTATTGAGGTGGAAATAGGTCGTCATAGTGATGGCACGAATATAAGGTTGGAAGCTCATTGTGTGGTCGAATGCCACGGAATCACAGAATTGTTACAGCACAGAAGGTGGCCATTCAGTCCATCGTGTCTGTAATGGCTCTCCAAAAGAACAATTCGTCTAGTGTCACTCCCCTGCCTTCTCCCTGTAACTCTGTACAATCTTCCTTTTCAGATAACTATCCAATTTCTTCCTGAATGCCTCGATTGAATCTGCCTCCACCACATTCTCAGGTAGTGCATTCCAGACCTTAACCACTCACTGTGTGAAAACGTTTTCCTCATGTCACTGCTGCTTCTTTTACCAATGACTTTAATTCTTTGTCCTCTCGTTGTCGATCCTTTCAGGAATGGGAACAGTTTTCCCTATCCACTCTACCCAGCCGCATCATAATTTTGAATACATTTTTTCAAATCTCCTCTCAGCCTTCTCTTCTCGAAGGAAAATGTTCCAACTTCTCCAGTCTATCTTCAGAACAGATATTCTTCATCACTGGAACCATTCTTGTGAATGTTTTTTCACACTCTCCAATGTCTTCATGTTACCTAAAGCGTGGTGCCCAGAACTAGACGTAATACTGCAACTGAGGCCGAACTAGTGTCTCGTACAAGTTCAAAATAACCTCTTTGCTCTTGTATTCCATGCTGCTGTTAACAAAGCCCAGGATACTGTATGTTTCATTAACTACTCTCTCAACTTGTCCCGCCTCCTTTAATGACCTATGCACATATACATCCAGGTCCCTCTGTTCCTCACCCCCTTTAGAATTGTACCCTTTATTATACATTGTCTTTCCATGTTCTTCCTACCAAAATGAATCACTTCACATTTCTCCACATTGAACTTCATCTGCCACCTGTCTGTCCATTCCACTAACTTGTCCATGTCCGTTTGATTTTCTACAATTTACTCCTCACAGTTCACAATGCTTCCAAGTTTTGTATCATCTGCAAACTTTGAAATTGTGCCCTGTACACCGAGGTCTAGGTCATTAATATTTGTCAGGAAGAGAAAGGGTCCCAACACTCATCCCTGGGAAATTCCATGACAAACCTTAAATAAAAACAAAAAGTGCTGGAAAGACGCAGCAGGTCAGGCAGCATCTGTGGAGAGAAAAGCAGGGTTAATGTTTCAGTTCTGTGACCTTTCATCAGAATTGGCAAAGGTTAGAAATGTAATAGGTTTTAAGCAAATAAAGCAGGGGTGGCGCAAAAGAGAACAGAAGAGCTGTTGATAGAACAGAGGGTCAGAGAGATTAACTGACCAGGATGTCATGGGGCAAAGGCAAAGAAAGTGTGCTAGTTGTGCAGCGAAAGACAAAGCATTCGTGTAGTGAGGGTGTTAAATGACAGAATAATGAACAGCCCTAGCTAAAAGCACCAACATAAAAAAATCAGTTTAATGCTGGCACATGGCAAAAAATGATGAAACAAAATAATCGTTGAACTCAGTGTTCAGACCGGCAGGGTTTGGAGTGCCTAATCGAACAATGAGGTCATGTTCCTCGAGCTGGCGTTGATGTTCACTGGAACACCGCAGCAGGCTAAACGCAGATTGGGTGACCGCTTTGTGGAACACCTCCACTCAGTCCAAAAGTGTGGCACCGAGCATACGCTCGCTTATCATTTCAACACCCTCCATCCCCCCCCCCGCTCTAATGGTCACATTTCTGTACTTGTGTTTCCCCCAAAACCCCCACTTTGCCAGTTCTGATGAAAGGTCACCGACTTGAGACATTAACTCTGCTTCTCTCTCCACAGATGCTGCCAGACCTGCTAAGTATTTCCAGCACTTTCTGTTTCTATTTCAGATTTCCAGCATCCACAGTATTTTGCTCCGATTCCACTACAAACCTTACTCCAGCCCGAAAAGCATCCATTAATCACTACTCTCTGTTTCCTGTCACTCAACCAGCTTAGTTTCATGTTGCTACTGTTGGTTTTATTTGATGAGCTATAACTTTGCTCATAGGTCTGTTGTGTGGCACTTTATCAAAGCCTTTTGGAATTCAATTTATACCACATCAACATCATTGCCCTCATCAAACTTTCTTTTTACCTTTTCAAAAAACTCCAGCCATTTAGTGAAACACAATTTTCCCTTAATTAACACCCATTTGTCCACGTGCCCATTAATTTTATCCCAAATGTGACACCAACGTTGCAATTAAACTGTCTGAATCTCAGACTGTTACCAGGGAGAGGGATGGAATAAATAGCAAGGGAACAGAGTTGGAGTGGAGAGTGAAAATAATGGCTTCAGTCTTCCCAATATTTAATTGGAGGAAATTTCTGCTCATCCAGTACTGGATGTTGGATAATCAGTCTGATAATTTAACAACAGTGGAGGTTTGGAGAGAGGTGGTGGTGACAGTACATGACAGTACATGACTGGCAGTACATGGGTTCCCGCGACTCCTTTTTGTAAACAAGGTGTAAAATTTACAGCCCTCCAGTCCTCTGTCGTCACTCTCACATACAAAGAGAATTGACAGATTCTGTCCGGTGCCTCTGCTATTTTCACCATTCATTCTCTCACGAACCCTCTTAATTCCCATCCAAACTGGATAAATGTTTAGTTTATTGTGGTACAAAAAGTGTTTGATTGAAAGGGATTAACTAAACCTGTTTGTTCAGTGACTGTAATTAATGTCAGTCACCATGGGCCCTAATTGTTTCACTGGAGGGTTTCCCTCTTCTATTAATAAGGGACTCCTTTCAGTGTGGTATCCCATAGTGTCAGCAGGAGCATCATCCCCGACACAAACAGGGATCAGCAGCTCCAGAGAGAGGGAGAGGATAGATCAGAATCTGAGAACAATAGATTGGAATGTTACAACAATGGGTCAGAATCTGAGAACAATAGATTGGAATGTTACAACAATGGGTCAGAATCTGAGAACAATAGATTGGAATGTTACAACAATGGGCAGGAGTTCCATCTGGGAGTTTGACTTTCTCTCTGCAAATTATGATTGGCTGCCATTAAACACTCGGATCCATCTCGCACTGACGATTATTCAACACATTTACTATCCCATCCTGGCTATTATTGGTGTCCCTGGTAAGTCTCTCTATCCAGCTATTAATTCCATAAACCATGTTTAACTGCATTACCGTTCTTGTCATTTACTCTGCCCTCCTTTCTACTTTTGTTGTTCCTGTCAAATCTCCATCTCCAGATATTAGCTTTATAAACCATTGCTACGTGTATTAGAGTTCTTGTAATTTACTCTCTCATCTGTACTGCTGTTGCTGTCCCTGGTAAGTCTCAATTTCCCGCTCTGAGATCTGGAAAGCTTGTTTCACGGAAATAATGTTCTTGCAGTTTTAATTTTGGGAAGAGTGGAGCTAGTGTGATCGGTCTCCATAAGCAATTCTGTCCCCTATCCATGAACCACTTCCTCCTCCCTGACCAATGTCTGAGGCTGAACCAGACTGCTTACAACCTCTGTGTTCAATATAAACCAGAGCTGAGTTCATCTCCATCACCAACCATGCCTAATACTACCTATGTAACATCACCCGTCTCCTCCACTGCCTCAGCCCATTTGCTGTATAAAGCCTCATCTGTGCCTTTCTTAAATGCACACTCGACTATTCCAATTTTCCAATTCTATTCTGGTCACCCTCCCAGTTATAAATCTTCATAAACCACAGCCCATCTAGAACTCTGCTGCCTGCATTCTAACTCACACCAAATCCTGATCAGCCATCACCCCTGTGCTCACTGATCTACATTGTCTCCTGGTCCAGCAGCATCAGAATTTTAATATTCTCTTTCTTGTGTTTGACCTCACCTCTCCAATTCCCCTACAGATTCCTATATTCCTGCTAATCTTTTGCCATGAAGTATTTTCTTCAATTTCTCTTTTAAAGTAACTGTTTGAAAAGGCACTGTTTGAAAATTAGGGATCGCACTTTTTGGACAGAGATGAGGAGATTTTTTTTTCCTCTCAGAGGGTTGTGTGACTTTGGAACACTCTGCCTCTGAAGGTGGTGGAGGCGGTGGCATTGAATATTTTTAAGGCAGAGGTAGGTAGATACTTGTTGGGCAAGGGAATCAAAGGTTATCGGGAGTAAATGGGAGTTTGGAATTCGAGACAGAAACAGATCAACCATGATCATATTAAATGGTGGAGCAGGCTCGATGGGCTGAATGGCCTACTTCTGCTCCGAATTCATACGGTCATATGGTCTTCCTCTCTATATCTACTCCTGGCAATGATTTTCAGCTCTTCAGCATCACTGGGCCCAACGCCATGGAAGCTTGGATTCTTAAAATGGTACGAGCTAAGCTGCTGGTCACTTCCAGTGCTCAATGCTGCACAGGGCTCGAGCCCCAGTTCACCAAGCACGTGCTCGTAGTGTAAGGAGGGATTTGAATGTGACATCTATCAGCCATTCCAGCAACTTTGATGTATGTCTGTGCAACTTGGTCTGTGCATGTCCACTGACCGCATGTGTTACTCACTCTCAGTAGTTACAGTGTCTCTGGGTCTGTAACATGACCAAAAAATGGAGCAGAGGCTGCAGAGAGGAGAAGCTCTGTAAAGAGGGAGGAGGAGGGGGCTCTACCCTACACACTCAGAGTTTTCCAAGACCACTTTTCATAACTACACCTAACCCAGGAGCAGTGTGTGATGTAACTCTGATTCAATAAGGTGGTCACAGAGCTGTGTCACCTCCTGTAACACGACCTGGAGCCTCACACCAGGGTGAGGACGGAGCTGCCAGTGGCTGTTAAGGTCACAGTTTCATTGAACTTCTATGTATCTGGATCTTTCCAGACAAGAGCAGGAGACGTATCCAACATCGAGTCATGTACGACATAGAAGGAGGCCATTCATCCCATCATGTCCATGCTGGCTCTCCATGGAACAATCCAGTTAGTCCCACTGCCCCGCTCAATCCCTGTAGCAAATTTATTTCCTTCAGGTGCCCACCAGCTTTCATTTGAAATCACTGATTGTCTCTGCTTCCACCACACTTGTGGGCAGTGAGTTCCAGATCATTAACACCCGCTGCATAAGAAAAAAATTCTTCCTCACATTCCCCCTGCATCTCTTGTCCAAAACCTTCAATCCGTGCCCCTAGAGCTTCTTCCATCAATTAATGGGAACACTTTTTCATTGTCTAAATTATCTAAACCTGTCTAAATCTTGTAACCTAACCTTGTGACTAAAATCCTCCATCCCTGGAACCATCCTGTTAAATCTCCTCAGCACCATTTCAAGGAGCTTCACAATCTTTCTGAAGTGTGGTGGCCAGAAGTGGACACAATAGTCCAGCTGAGACCTAACCAGAGATTTTAAACGCTGTTCTTAACTTCCCTGCTTTTGAACTCCATACCTCTATTTTTGAAATGTACGATTATATGTGTTTTACTAACAAATCTCTCAATATGTCCTGTCACCTTTAAAGATCGATGCCCCCACAAGTCTGTCTGTTCCTGCACACTGTTTACAACTGTTACCCATATTGCCTTCCTATCCTTTCTGTCAAAATGCCTCACCTCACACTTGTCTCACATTTCCATCTGCCACTTGTCTGCCCATTCTAATCAGTATCTATGTCCTGTCACAGGTGGTTCTGAATATCCTCACTGTTTGTCACAGCTCCAAGTTTGGTATCAGAGACAGATTTTGAAATTCTACTCTGTATTCCAAGATCCAAGTCATTGATGCACAGTAAAATAAAACAATGGCCCTCGCACTGACCCTGGGGGAACACTCACTGTCTAACATCTTCCAGTCTGAAAAACTGTCATTTACTATGATACACTGTTTTCTGTACATTATCCATCTTTTATCCAATTGCACACTGACCAGCCCATTCCATGAGACTCAATGTTGGTAATTAACCTTTGATGTGGTATTTTATCAAACACATTCTTCAAACCAATATAGACAACATCCATCACATTCCCTTCAGGAACCTTCCCTGTTACATCATTTAAAAATTCAATTATATTTCACAAACATGACTTTCCTTTTGTAAATCTATGCTGGCTATCCTAAATTAACTCAAACCTCTCCAGATGTCTGTTGTTTTATCGCCTGATTATTATTCTAAAACCTTTCCCACCACTGATTTAGGACGAACTGGCCTGTAGTTTTGAGGCCTGTGTGTTGTCCATTGATATATCTGCAGTGTGACGGAGGCCATCTATGTCGGGTGAGGTGAATAATCCTGCCTGTTCCCTTAGCAGGGAGAAGTAGGATGAGAGATCCCGTGGCTTTGTCAGAATAGCAGGATTCCTGATGGTGTAGGTGGTTCTGCGGGCCCCCAAGTCAACGGGGAGAGGGACAAGAACTGAAAGATCTCTCACTCCATTAATGGTGTGTGAGCATGCCCAGTACATCATGTAGGGGAGTGTCCACTATCCTGGCAGCAGCCACCATACCTTCATTCTGAAGCAGTCAGACATTCCAATGACCATCAGGAATCTGTAGAGAAAAATATGCGGCTCCTCGGAGACAATGATTACCCCAATCTTTACATTACAATCGCTCCAGGAATCCGGAGGCCACATCAGGAGGAGGAGGAGGAGGAATGGAGGATATTTCCTGGATGCCTTCGACCCGGACAGGCTGTAGGAGAGTGTCTACTAAGATACCGGTTCCCATAAGACAACTTCCCTTTCCCACCATGGATTCCCCATTCTCCAACATTACACCCATCTGAGACGCCCCATCGCAGTGTCCCCTTGGTCAGCATCCTGCAACAATAACACCAACAAAAACCTTTTCATAACATATTTATCCAACAACACATCCAATTATACAAACTAAACTGAACTATTCACCCTTGTGTATTCCCTTAGTGCCTGTCTTGCGGGTTCCCTCGACTTGCCTATTGCTCCTACACAGTGTTTCCCAGTAACTGCAGCATGGCTGGTGGAAGGCTGCTGACTTTCATTGGAGGAGACTGCAGATGGACTTGCAGGACGTCCTCGAACAGCTCTGGGCCTTGCGGGCTCGGATTCAGACTGCACCACCTCGACATGTGCAGTCGCAGCCTTGGCTGGCTGATGGGTAACAGCAAGAACACTGGTGGAGTGACAGTGAAGGGAGAACAAATACTGTCATCCTGAGAGAGGACAGCAGGTTAATACTCCACGGAGACACTCTCACTCCCATAGGGCGACACCTCAGTAATCCTAGTAATCTACTGGATCACAGATTGCTGGACTGCTGTGAGATCCTACAAACCCCTTTGAACACTGAGATCCACAGCCATGAGGGCAGCAGTCTGATCCTGCATGGCAGCAAACATAGACTTCATGTCCTCAATCTGAGCTTCCACTGCAGCACTGAGACGTTGGGTGTCTGCCGTCTGTGCTGCAGTGGAAGCTGAGACAATGATCACCAGACACTGTATCATGACTGGGTCCGGTAGTGCTGTCATGGAAATAGTGACCAATTCCACAGGGGAAAGAATGGGCTTCAAGCTCCTGTGCCATGTTGGAGCCGGGCTCCTCCATGTTCCGAGACAGTGATAACAGACTGTCTGACAGGCCTGTCAATGGACAAAGTATCTCAGTGTACACGTCCATCAGCATTCTCCTGTATGCTGTTCCAGAAATGTTCACATCTGAGTCCTGTGTATTATAACTCGTTTGTGACCTCGCCCTCTGGTGAGCTGACACATGAACTATCCTTTCCCCCTGGCGTAGCTGCAGCTCACTCGTGCTCGGTGACTCACCCCGTGCAGATTCCGACTCTTTGCCAGCCTCTAAGATGCACGCAGTGTAAGTAATTGATCTGGTGACTGTGAGTATCAGACCAAGTGATGGGGTTTCACCATCAGTGCAGTGCTGCTGCTCTCTCTCACTGTCTCCTGGATCTGCTGTGACTAGGAAGCTGGCAGTTTTATGTTATCGTTGTTTTATTTATTTATTTATTTAGAGATACAGCACTGAAACAGGCCCTTCGGCCCACCGAGTATGTGCCGACCAACAAACACCCATTTATACTAACCCTACAGTAATCCCATATTCCCTACCACCTACCTACACTAGGAGCAATTTGTAATGGCCAATTTACCTATCACTTGCAAGGCTTTGGCTGTGGGAGGAAACCGGAGCACCTGGTGAAAACCCACGCGGTCACAGGGAGAACTTGCAAACTCCGCATGGACAGTACCCAGAATCGAAACCGGGTCCCTTGAGCTGTGAGGCTGCGGTGCTAACCACTGCTTCGCTGTGCCGCCCAGAAAAGTATTGGAAAGTATAAACTCAGAAGGGGGGTGTTGGGTGAGAGATTGGGGGTGGGATGGAAAGCAGGAGTTTCATGGTCCCCCCATCTGCAGCCTGTACATCATCCCAGACATCAGGATGAGGGTGAGATGGGAGTTAAGAAGGGACATAAGGCAGGAACGTAAAATCATCCTGAATACTCTCGGTGATGCCGGATGCTACGGGCTCTGTCACAGCTGGTCCCATGATATGGAGAACCATCTCCTCCCTCAGGCTCAGGGGATGAAGGTACGCCTGGCCCCCGCCGGTTCAATGCGGCCCCGGTGATTATGGGAAACCTTGTCCTGTAAGAGAGAGGGCAAAATGTCAGTCATTGTGTTGCACTGTGTTTGGGTGATGTCCTTGCCATAGCTGAATAGCTGGGGAATGTGGAGGCAGTGAGAGGTGGGTGTGAAGCTGGTATAAGTGGAACGTGTGTGAGGGTGAGGTGGAGTATGTGAATGTTAGGTATGAGTCCTGAGTGTTAGGGACTGCTGATGGGTGAGTGATGGGGGTGTGGTACATTGAGCAGTGTGAGAGGTTGGTGATGTTGGGGGTAGGAGATGTCATGTGGAGATGAATTCACTGACATTGACCACCCGTGTGAACTCATTAAACTTCTTCTGGCTCTGCTGCCAGTTCCTCGGGGCCAGACTTCTTGCATTGATCTCCCTGGCCGCCTGCTCCCATTCCCTTCGGAGGGAGTTCCTCGTGGTCTCCACCCCACCCCACAGAAACAGGGTCTCTCTTTTCCTGTCATCCTCCATGACTAAGGCCTCCAGCACCACATGCGTGAACCAAAGAGCCCTCTCTCTGTCCCAGTATTCCATTTACCTTGTCTCCAATTGCAGCATTCACAGTCAGCAGCAGCAGCCTCCTGTGATTCAGTGCAGCTTCCCTTTAAGAGGGACAGAGTGCCTTCAAATGCTGAATGCTGGCTGAAAGACGATCTAGTCTCACACACAGTTAGGTCTCTGTCAAGCGTGCAGACAGACAGCAGCGCGGGTCACCATGGGCGACACGTAGATTTCATGGAAATGAGGAGACAGGAGCTTTGTGTGTCACCTGCCTCAACAGAAACGGACACAGGCAGATCATGATCCCTCTGCCCAAAAAGGGACGAAAGCCGGATTTTCTCGTTCTTGCTATTTCCCTTTCCATCTTTCACATTTGCTCCCTCTCTCTCCCTCTCTTCACTTTCTGTCTCTTGCTCATCGAATCAGAGATTGATGCACCACAGAAGGAGGTCTGTCGGCCCATTGTGTCAGTGCTGTCCCTTTGAAAGAGCTATCTAATTAGTTCCACGCCCCCTCCCCTTTCCCCAGACTCCTGCGTGTTTTCCCATTTTCAAGTATTTGTTAAATTCCCTTTTGAAAGATATTATTGAATCTGCTTCCACCATGTTTTCAGGCAGTGAATTCCAGATCCCAACAACTCGCTGTGTAAGAAAGTTCTCCTCATTTCACCTTTGGTTCTTTGTCAATTACCTTCAATCTGTGTCTTCTTAATACTGCACTTTCTGACACTGGAAACAGTTTTACATTAATTACCCTATCAAAACCCTTAATGATTTAGAATTTTATATCAAATCTCCCCTTGCCCTTCATGGCTCTAAAGAGAACAATCCCAACTTTTCCAATCTCTCCACGTAACTGAATTCCCAGATCCCTGGTATCATTCTTGTAAATCACCTCAGTATATTCACTAAGTCCTTGACATCCTTACCAAAGTGTGGTGAACAGAATTGGACACAATTCTCTAGCTGGGACCGAACCAATGATGTATAAACATCATCATTTCCTCCTGAGATTTTTTACTCTGTGTGTCTCTCTCCAACACTACATGTTACCTTCAAAGATCTGTGTGTGTACACCCCAGGTCTCTCTACTCCTGCACCCACTTGTATAATGGTATCATTTAGATTAGAGATACAGCACTGAAACAGGCCCTTCGGCCCAACGAGTCTGTGCCGAACATCAACCACCTACTAATCCTACACTAATCCCATATTCCTACCAAACATCTCCACCTGTCCCTATATTTCCCTACCACCTACCTATACGAGTGACAATTTATAATGGCCAATTTACCTATCAACCTGCAAGTCTTTTGGCTTGTGGGAGGAAACAGGAGCACCCGGAGATAACCCACGCAGACACAGAGAGAACTTGCAAACTCCACACAGGCAGTACCCGGAATCGACCCGGGTCTCTGGAGCTGTGAGGCTGCGATGCTAACCACTGCGCCACTGTGCCGCCCTATATTTAGTTTATATTGTTTCGCCACATACTTCCTACCCAAATGTCTCACTTCACACTTCACTGTGTTAAATTACATCTGCCATGTTCCTGCCCATTTCACCAGTCAGTCTCTGTCCTCCTGAAGTCTGTTACTATCCTTCTCACTGTTTATTAACATTTCTGAGCTTCCGTCCATCTGAAAGGTTTGACATTATCCCGTCTGTACACAACGCAACGGCAATAACAAACAGCAACAGTGATCCCAACTGTGACACTGGGGAATCCCACAGTGGACTTCCCTCCAGACTGAACAATAACCATTCTCCAATACTCTCTGCTTTCTTTCACTGAGCTAATTTCCTGCATGCTGGCATTGTAAATAAAAGAACAGTTTCCCATTTATGTAACGTGTTTCATGACCACTGCATGTCCCAAAGTCACTTCCAATTAATGAATACTTCTTAACACTTAGTCAGTTTCATAATGTAGGAAACAGGGCAGCCAATTTCTACACAGCAAGATCCCACAAGTAACAATGTGATGATGATCAGATCTGTTTTTGTGATGTTGATTGAAGGGTAAATACTGACCAGGACACTGGGGAGAATTCCCTTGTTCTTCGAAATAATCCCATGGGATCTTTAACATCCAAATGGGAGGGCAGCCGGGGCCTTGGTTTAACGTTTCATTCGATATATGGCACCTCTGACAGTGCAACACACCCTCAGGACTGCACTACAGTGTCAGCCTTGATTCTTGTGATCAAGTCCTGCAGTGACACTTCATCCTAGAAGCTTGTGACTGAAAGGGGAGAGAGCTACAAACTGAGCCACTGCTGACATTGGCCCTTTAATCCCATGTGTTTCTAATTTGGTAACACGGCTGCTATGTGTTACTTTATCAAACGCCTGGTGAAAGGATAGGAATATTGTGAAAGTAGAGGCAGCTACAATCATAGAAACATAGAATACCACAGACATAATGAGGTCATTCGACCCATCAAATCTGTGCTGGCCCTTTCAAAGAGCAATCCAGTTAGTCCCACTCCCTGGCTCTTTCACTATATCCTTGCATTTTCTCTGCTTCAGATATTATCCAATTCCCTTTTGGGATCTACTATTGAATCTGTATCCATCAGCCTATCAGACAGTGCATTCCAAATCCAAACCACTCAGAAACACAAATCCCCATGTCTGCTTCTTTTACCAATCACCTTAAATCTGTGTCTCTGGTTAACGGCCCCTTGGACATTGGAAACAGTTTCTCTTTATTTAATTTATCTAAACCCTTCCTAATGTTAAAGACCTCAGTCAAATCTCCTCTGAAAGATCTCTGCTCTAAGGTGAACAACATCAGCTACATAACTGTAATCCCTCATGCCTGCACAAATTCTAGTAAAACAGTTCTGTCCCCTCTCCGAAGGCTCCATGTCCTTCCTAAAGTGTGGTTTCTGGTATTTGATACAAGACTCCAGGTGGAACCGAACTAGTATTTTCTATATGCTTCACATAATGTCCTTGCTTTTGCTCTTTTTTCCTCTATTTATCAAACCTAGGATCCCATATATTTATTAACAGTTTCGTTAGTCTTTCCGAAAACCTTCAATGATTTGTGTACAAACACCCCAGGTGTCTCTGTTATTTCACCACCTTTATAGTTGTATCATTTTACTTGTATTGTCTGTCCTCTTTCGTCCTTCGAAATTGTATCACAACACACATCAGCAAAGCCAAATAAATATTGAGAAGATTGAAGCCATTTTTTTCTATCTCCGTTCCAAACATTTCCTATCTCGATCCTTCTGCTTTGTAAATGTTTGAGAGCAAGCCAAACTGTTCACAAACTTGGTTACATAGTTCACCTTGAGATGTCTTGAGATGAAATTCCGACCAAATATTCACACCATCAGTAAAACGGTCTATTTTCAGCCCCATTGGAGTTGCATAGCTGGTTAAAGAGGAAATTAACGTAATCGTGAGGAAGTATATTAGCTCTGACGATGTCGAATATGTATTGGTAGAGCTGAGAAACACTAATGGACAGAAAACGTTAGTGGGGGTTGTATATAGACCCCACAAACTGTAGTGGTGATGTTGGGAATGGCATTAAACAGGAAATTAGAGATGCACGCGATAAAGGAACATCTGTAATTATGAGTGACTTTAATCTGCTTATAGATTGGACAAATCAAATTGGTCACAATACTGTAGAGGAGGAATTCCTTGAGTGTATACGAAATGGTTTTCTGGACCAATACGTTGAGGAACCAACTAGAGAACAGGCCATCCTAGATTGGGTATCGTTTAATGAGAGAGGAATAATTGACAGTCTAGTTGTGCGAAATCCCTTGGGGATGAGCGACCATAATATGATAGAATTCTTCGTCAACGTGGAGAGTGACCTAGTTGATTCTGAGACTAGGGTCCTGAACGTTAAGAAAGGAAACTACGAAGGTATGAGGCTCGAGTTGGTCATGATGGATTGGGAAACGTTACCAAAAGGAATGACGGTCGATCGGCAATGGCAAAAATTCAAAGAGTGCATGGATGAACTGCAACAATTGTTTTTTCCTGTCTGGTGCAAAAGTAAAACGGGAAAGGTAGCCAAACCATGGCTTACAAGGAAAATTAGAGATAGCATTAGATCCCAGGAAGACGCATACAAATTTGCCAGAAAAAAACAACAGACCAGGTGATTGGGAGCAGTTTCGAATTCAGCAAAGGAGGACCAAGGGATTGATGAAGAAGGGGAAAATCGTGTCCGAGAGTAAGCTTGTGGGGAACATAAAAACTGATTGTAAAAGTTTCTATAGCTATGTGCAGAGGAAAAGATTGGTGAAGACAAAAGTAGGTCCCTTACAGTCAAACAGGGGAATTTATTATGGGGAACAAAGAAATGGCTGACCAACTAAATGGATACTTTGATTCTGCCTTCACAACGGAGAACACAAATATCATACCAGAAATGTTGGAGAACACAGGGTTTAGTGAGAGATAGGAACATAAGGAAATCAGTATTTGTAGAGAAATGGTGTTGGGGAAATTGATGGGATTGAAGGCCGATAAATCCCCAGGGCCTGATAGAATGCTTCCCACAGTACTTACGGAAGTGGCTTTAGAAAAAGTGGAAGCATTGGTAGTCATCTTCCAAGATTCTATAGACTCTGGAACAGTTCCTATAGATTGGAGGGTAGCTAATGTAACCCCACTGTTGAAAAAGGGAGGGAGAGAGAAAGCAGGGAATTATTGACCAGTCAGCCTGACGTCGGTAGTGGGGAAAATTCGAGAGACCATTATCAAAGATTTTATAGCAGAGCACTTGGAGAATAGTGGTAGAATCGGACAGACCATGGATTTACCAAAGGGAAACCATGCTTGATAAACCTAATAGAATTCTTCGGGGGTGTAACTAGTAGAGTTGATGAGGGGCAGCCAGTGGACTTTCAGAAGGCTCTCGACAAAGTCCCACCTAAGAGCTTAGCATGTAAAATTAACATTTATGTGATTGGGGGTAATGTATTGTGATGAATAGAAAATTGGTTGGCAGACAGGAAACAAAGTGTAGGAGTAAACCGTTCTTTTTTCTGAATTGCAGGCAATGACTAGTGGGGTACCGCAGGGATCAGTGTTAGGACCCCAGCTATTCACAATAGACATTAATAATTTTGATGAGGGAACTAATTGTAATATCTCCAAATTTGCAGATTACACAAAACGGGGTGGGAGGGTGAGTTGTGAGGAGGATGCAGGGAGGCTTCAGGGTGATATGGACAAGTTGAGTGAGTGGGAAAATGCATGGCAGATGCTGTATAATGTGGATAAATGTGAGGTTAGCAGGAAGTCACATTATTATCTAAATGGCTATAAACTCAGAGAGTGAAATATGCAACGAGACCGGGGTGTTCTCATATACAAGTCGCTGAAGGGTAGCATGCAGGTGCAACAGGTGGTAAAAAAGGCGAATGTTATGTTGGCCTTCATAGCGAGAGGATTCGAGTGCAGGAGCAGGGATGTCTTGCTGCAATTATACAGGGCCTTGGTGAGGCCACAGCGGCAATGTTGTGTGCAGTTTTGGTCTCCTTATCTGAGGAAGGATGCTCTTGCAAAAGAGGGAGTGCAGCGAAGGTTTATCAGACTGATTCCTGGGATGGCGGGACTGACGTACGAGGAGAGATTGAGTCGGTTAGGATAAAATTCGCTGGAGTTCAGAAGAACGAGGAGGGATCTCACAGAAACCTATAAAATTCTAACAGGGCTTGACAGGGTAAATGCAGGAAGGATGTTCCTGATGGTGGGGGAGTCCAGAACCAGGGGTCATAGTCTAAGGATACGGGGTAAACTTTTCAGGACTGAAATGAGGAGAAATTTCTTCACCCAGAGAGTGGCAAGCCTGTGTAAATCTGTCATCACGCCCATATCCAAGGGGAATTGGAAGATTCTGGCTAGGGCCTCTGCTATTCCCACCATTCCTTCCCTCAGCAACCCTCATACATCCCATCCAGACTAGGTAAATGGTCTACTTTATTGTGGTACAAAAAGTGTTGGATTGAAAAGGGTTAACGGAATCTGTTTGTTCCGTGACTGTAATTAATGTGAGTCTCCATGGATCCTAACTGTGTCACTGGAAGTTTTCCATTTTCTATTAATAAGGGGCACCTTTCAATGTGTTATAACATAGTGTCAGCGGGAAAATCAGCACTAACAGAGATCAGCAGCTCCAGAGAGAGATAGAGGATAGATCAGAAACTGAGGGCAATATATTGGAATGTTACAACAATGGGTCAGAATCTGAGAACAATAGATTGGAATGTTACAACAATGGACAGGAGTTTATCGTGGGATCTTTACTATCTTTCTACATATTATGATCGGTACTCATTAAACACTCGTATCGACCGCGCACTGAAGATTATTCAATACATTTACTATCCCATCCTGGCTATTATTGGTGTCCCTGGTAAGTCTCTCTATCTAGCTATTATTTCTATAAACCATGCTTAACTGCATTACTGCTCCTGTAATTTACTCTGCCCTTCTTGTTGCCGTTGTTATTCCTTGTGAATATCTCCAGCTATTAGCTCTGTAAACTGCTGTGAACTGTATTACAAATTCCTGTCATTTACTCTCATCTTTGCTGCTGTTGTTGTCTCTATTTCAGGCTAGGAGATCTGTAAACCCTGTTTCACTGAAATGTTTGTCTGCAATGTAAATTTTGGGAAGACTGAAGCCAACGTCATTGATCTCCATCATGAAGTCCATCCCCGATCTGTCAAATACAAACTTCACCCTGCCCAATATCTCAGCCCATCTGCTGCATAAACCCTCGTCCCTGTCACTGTTAAATCCACACTTGACTATTCCAATTCTATCCTGGTCACCCTCCCTGTTAAAAACCTCCATAAACCACAGCCCATCTAGAACTCTGCTGCCTGTATCCTAACTCACACCAAATCCCGATCACCCATCAGCCCTGTTTTCACTGATCTACATTGGCTCCCGGTCTGGCAGCACCTTCATTTTAATATTCTCATTCTTGTGTTTGAACTCGCTCCATGCCCTCACCCCTCTAATTAGTCCCATTCCGATATTCCTGAAAATCTTTTTATTTCAATCTTTTCCAAATCTCCTTTCAAAGTGAATTTCTTTCCCTTTGTATCTGACCTGATCCACGATTTTAGACTTCACAGCACTACTGGTGCTGACAGTGCAGAAGCTGTGATCCATAAAGAGATGTGAACTTTGAGTGCGGCCTGCTCAATACCCCATGCTGGGCAGAGCTCCAGCCCAGTCGTATCGTCTATCTGCTGTTAGTCTATCTTCACAGCCGGCCACTTCTAGTGTGGCCAGCACAGTGTCCCAATCTGGGCAGGGCTCTAGCTCAATCGTACCATATATGTGTTGTTCCTTTGAGGGTGGGTCTGAATATGGTGTCGACCATCCATTCCGGCAGCTTTGATGTACGTCTTTGAAACTTGGTCTGTGCATGTCCACTGACCGCCTGTGTTATTCACTCTCAGCTGAACATACATTCAGCAGCACGAGGAACCCCCTCTAGTGTTATTTAAAAGGACCAGGCATCCAACTTACAGGTGAGGGGTTTTTGACATACTTCTTCCATTGTTAAGTTAGTGGAGGTCCTGTGGATGGTTTTCTGGAGGTTGTGTTGTGAGCTGCTAGAGACATTCAGGGAAGACAGAGGATTTGGTGACCCAAGTCTGGACAAGGAATGGGGACTGTAGTTACAGTGTCTCTGGGTCTATGACATGACCAACAAATGGAGCAGAGGTTGCAGAGAGGGGATGCTCTGTAAAGAGGGAGAAGGAGGGGGCTCTGCCCTACCCACCCCGTGTTTTCCAAGAGCACTTTTCCTACCTACACCTAACCCCGGAGCAGTGTGTGGGTGACTCTGATTCAATAAGGAGATGGTCACAGAGCTGTGTCACCTCCTGTAACACGACCTGGAGCCTCACACCAGGGTGAGGACAGAGCTGTCAGTGGCTGTTAAGGTCACAGTTTTATTGAACTTCTATTTATCTGGATCTTTCCAGAGAGGAGCAGAAGACATATCCAACATAGATTCACAGAGATTGATAGAGACATTTACGACACAGAAAGGGGCAATTCGGCCCCTCTGTGCCAGCTCTCTGTGGAACAATCCAGTCAGTCCCACTCTCCCACTCAATACCTGTATCCCTGCAATTTCATTTCCTTCAAGTGCCCATCCAGTTTCCTTTTGAAATCATTGATTGTCTCAGCTTCCACCACCCTCATGGACAGTGAATTCAACTCATTACCATCCACTGTGTAAAAAGGTTCTTCCTTATATTACCCCTGCATCTCTTACCCAAAACCTTCCATCTGTGTCCCCTAGTCCATATTTTATCAGTTGATGGGAACGGTTTTTCCTTGTCTATCTTTTCTAAGCCTATCATAATCTTGTACACCTCTATCAAATCTCTCTCAATCTCCTTTACTCCAGGGAGAACAACTCCATCTTCTCCAAACTAACCTTGTAACTAAACTCCCATCCCTGGAACCATTCTGGTAAATCTGCTCTGCACCCTCTCAAGGACCTTCACATCCTTCCTAAAGTGTGGTGACCAGAACTGAACATAGTTCTCTAGTTGGGGCCTAACCAAAGCTTTATAAAGTTTCAGCATAACTTCCCTCCTTTTGTATCTTTGCCTCTAATGATGAAGCCCATGATCTGATATGCTTTGCTAAACACTGTCCTAATATGTCCTGGCACCTTCAAAGATCAATGCCTATGGAGCCCCAGGTCCCTCTGTTCCTGCACAATCTTTAGAAATGTGCCATTAAGTCTATATTGCCTTCCTATTCTTTCAGACAAAATAGATCACCTCACACACCTCTGTATTAAGTTCCGCCTGCCATTTCTCTGTCCATTCTGCCAGCCTATCTACATCCTGTTGCAGTCGGTTTGCAACATCCTCCCGTTCACCTGCTCCAAGATCGGAACATTTTGATATTCTACTCTGTATTCCAAGCTCTTAGCACTGACCATTGGGGAACATCACTGTCTACAATCCTCCAGTCTGAAAAACAACCATTTCCCCACAACTCACACTTTTCTGTCCTTGACAAAATTTGATCCAATTGGATGCGAATGCATGAACTTCAATTTTGTTCGCCAAACTTTTGTGTGGTACTTTATCAAATAATTTCATAAAATCCATGTATACAACATCCACCACATTCCCTTCATCAAACCTCTCTGTTACTTCATCAAATAAATTTAATTAGTTCAGTCATGCGTGATATGTCTTTTAGAAATCCGTGCTGACAATGCTTACATAACACAAACCTCTCCAAGTGTGTGTTGTCCTTTTTCTCTGATTATAGTTTCTAAAACCTTAATCACCACTGATGTTACACTAACTGACCAGTAGATGCAAGGCCTGTGCCTTGTCCATTGATAATTCTGGGAGGTGAGGGTGATCATCTATGTCATCATTTCTCCCTCAGCAGGGAGAAGCAGGATGAGAGATCCCGTGGCTTTGTCAGGATAGCGGGATTCCTGATGGTGTAGGTGGCTCTGCGGGGTCCCCATGTCAATGGGGAGAGGTATAGGAACTGAAAGATCTCTCACTCCATTAATGTGCATTTGGTGTGTGAGCATGCCCAGTACATCTTCCCTTTCCCACCATGGATCCCCGATTCTCCACCATTACACCCATCTGAGACGCTCCATCACAGTGTTCTCTTGGTCGCCATCCTGCAGTTAAAAACACCAACAAAAACCTTTTCATTAGCATCTTTATCCAACGTATTCAATTATACAAACGAAACTGAACTATTCACCATTGTAGTGCCTGTCTTATGGGTTCCCTCGACTTGCCCAGTGCTCCTACACAGTGTTTCCCCAATGACTGCAGCATGGCTGGTGGAAGTCTGCTGACATTCACTGGGGAGACTGCAGATGGCCTTGCAGGACGTCCTCGAGCAGCTCTGGGCCTTGAGTCCTCGGATTCAGACTGCACCACCCCGACATGGACAGCAGCAGCCTGGGCTGGCTGATGGGTAACAGCAAGGACACTGGTGTAGTGACAGTGAAGTGAGAACAAATACTGTCATCCTGAGAGAAGACAGCAGTTTCCCGCTCCACGGAGCCACTCTCACTCCCACGGGGCGACAAATCAGTAATCCTAGTAATCTACTGGATCACAGATTGCTGGACTGCTGTGAGAGCCTGCAAACCCCTTTGAACACTGAGATCCACAGCCATGATGACCGCAGTCTGATCCTGCCTGGCAGCAAACATGGATCTCATGACCTCAGTCTGAGCTTCCACTGCAGCACTGAGACGTTGGGTGTCTGCCGTCTGTGCTGCAGTGGAAGCTGAGACAATGTTCACCAGACACTGTATCAGGGCTAAGTCCGCTACTGCTGTCATGGAGTTAGTGACCACTTCCAAAGGGGAAAGTATGGGCTTCAAACTCTGTGCAATGTCCTGTGCCATGTTGGAGCCGGACTCCTCCATGTTCCGAGACAGTGATAATAGACTGTCTGACAGGCCTGTCAATGGACAAAGTATCTCAGTGTACATGTCGATCAGCATTCTCCTGTATGCTGTTCCAGCAATGTTCACATCTGAGTCCTGTGTATTATAACACGTTTGTGACCTCACCCTCCGGTGAGCTGACACATGAGCTATTCTTTCCCCCTGGCCTGGCTGCACCTCACTCGTGCTCGGTGACTCACCATGTGCAGATTCCGACTCTATACCAGCATCTAAGGTCCACACAGTATAAGTATTTGATCTGATGATTATGAGTATCAGACCAAGTGATGGGGTTTCACCATCAGTGCTGTGCTGCTCTCTCTCTCTCTCTGTCTCCTGGATCTGCTGTGACTGGGAAGCTGGCAGATTTGGGTTATGACTGGAAAGTATAAAATCAGAGGGGGAGGGTTGGGGTGAGGGATTGGGGGTGGGTTGGAAAGCTGGAGCTTCATGGTCCCACCATCTGCAGCTTGTACATCATCCCAGACAGCAGGACAAGGGGCAGTTGGGAGTTAAGAAGAGACATAAGTCCAGAACATAGCATCATCCTGAATACTCTCGGTGATGCCGGATGCTATGGGCTCTGTCACAGCCGGTCCCATGATGTGAAGAACCATCTCCTCCCTCAGGCTCAGGGGATGAAGGTCTGCCTGGTCCCCGCCGGTTCACTGCTGCTCCCTGTGATTGTCGGCCACCATGTTCTGTAAGAGAGAGGGCAGAATGTCAGTGATTGTGTTGCACTGTGTTTGGGTGATGTCCTTGGCACAGTTGAGTAGCTGCAGGAACGTGGAGGCAGTGAGGGGTGGGTGTGAAGCTGGTATAAGTGGAATGTGTGTGAAGGTGAGATGGAGTATGTGAATGTTAGGTGTGAGTCCTGAGTGTTAGGGACTACTGATGGGTGAGTGATGGGGGTGTGGTACATTGAGCAGTTGGTGATGTTGGGGGTAGGAGAAGCCATGTGAAGATGAATTCACTGACATTGTGTGACCCGTGTGAACTCATTAAACTTCTTCTGGCTCTGCTGCCAAGTCCTCGGGGCCAGACTTCTTGCATTGATCTCCCTGGCCACCTGCTCCCATTCCATTCGGAGGACGTTCCTGAAGGGTCTCCAGCCCACCCCAGGGAAACATGGCCTCTCTCCGCCTGTCACCCACCATGGCTAAGGCCTCCAGCATCACATCCGTGAACAACAGAGCCCTCTCTCTGTCGTAGTATTACATTTGCCTTGTCTCCGATTGCAGCATTCCCAATCAGCAACAGCAGCCTCCTGTGATTCAGTGCAACTTCCCGTTAAGAGGGACAGACTGCTTTGAAGAGCTGAAGCCTGGCTGAAACACGAGCCAGCCTCACAAACAGTTAGGCCACCGTTAAGCTTGCAGACAGACAGCAGCGCTGGTCGCTTTGTGGTGTACGTCGAATGCATGGAAATGAGGAGGCAGCAGGATGTTTGTGTGTCACCTGTCTCAACAGGAACGGGGACGGGCAAATCATGACTCCTCTGCTGAAAAAGTGATGCAAACACGATTTTTTCGCACTTCCTATTGACCTTTCCCTCTTTCACGTTTTTTTTCTCTGTCCCTCACTCACTTCACTCTCTGTCTCTTGTTCATCGAATTAGAGATTGGTGCAGCACAGAAGGAGGTTTTTCGGCCCATTGTGTCAGTACTGTCTCTTTGAAATAGCTATCTAATTAGCTGCTCTCCCCTCCTCTTTCCCCAGACTCCTGTTGACAATGTGGAAAAACCTTTCCTTCAATCTCAGTTTCTCCTTCTTGCAGCAGTCACACAGCTTCCAGCCTCTTCACACAGCCACAGTCAGCTGAACCTCGTTAACTACTCAGCACCTCCAATTAGGCAGCAGCCAACCCCAGTGCTGCACCTGTCCTGGGAGTACTTAATGGGGGACAGTGTAGAGTGAGCTTTATTCTGTATCTTAGCCGTGCTGTACCTTTCATGGCAGTGTTTGATGGGCACAGTGTAGAGTCAGCTTTACTCTGCATCTAACCTGTACTGATTCTGCCACAAATATTTGTTCATCTAAAACTCTGCTGCCTGTATCTAAACTCAAAGCAAGTCCCGTTCATCCATCACTCCAGTGCTCGTTGACCTACATTGGCCCCTGCTCTGGCAACATCTTGATTTTAAAACTCTCATCCTCATGTTCAAACCTAACTCATTCTGAACTGTCCAGTGATGAAACTGCCTCATCAAAATACTAAATGTTATTTTGTTTGTTAGAACCACAGGGACTGCAGTGGTTCAAGAATCGCAATTTTCTCATGGTAGCCAGGGATGGGGAAGAAATGCTGGCCTTGTCAGTATCACCCATATCCTGAGAACAAATAAACTGGAAATAAAATAGGAATAAAAGCAACGAGTTTGTAATTGACGGATTGAAACCAGGCGAGGTCTGTGATCAAAGAGAGACATCATAACCCAATAAACAAATTGTCGACACAATTTACCTCACCAGCCCCTTGTGTTTGTCTTTCTGCTGTTGTCTTCATCAGAAAACAAGTCACAGTTAATCTCGGGATTAAAAACTGCTGAGTGTCAATTGCACACATGAGATACGGACTCAATGGTTTCTGTTATCAGACATCAGAGAATCACACAGCACAGGAGGAGACTATTTAACAAATCGTACCAGTTCCAGCTCTTTGAAGGACATTTTCAATGATTCCTCTCCCCTGTTCTTTTCTCCCAGTCCAGTAAATCACCCTGTTAGTATTGATCCAATTCCCGACTGAAAGTTTCTGTTAAATCTGCTTCCACAACCCTTTCAGGAGCTGCATTCCAAATCATAAACATTAGCTGTGTAAAGAAATGAAAATCTGTTCATCTCTCCTCTGTTTGTTTGTTAATCAACATTAAACTGTTTTCTCTGGTTACTGACCCTTCATCCAGTGAAACCAGCTTCTCTTTATTTATTCTAGCAAAACACATCATTATTTTCAGCCCCTCTATTAACTCTCCCTTTTAGCTTCTCTGCTCTACGGAGAACAGTCCCAGATTCTCTCCCCAAAACTGAAGTCCCTCATCCCTGTTACCATTCTAGTGTAACACCTAGGTACCATCTCCAAGGCCTTGGAATCTTCATAAAGTGTGGTGTCCAGAATTGGACACAATATCTCAGCTGAGGTTCAAACATTCATTTCTAGTCTTAGCAGAATATTCTTGTGGTTTTTTAAATTCTTTGCTTCTAGTTATAAAGCTAAGGATCCCGGATGCCTTTTTAAAATCTTCAGAACTTATCCGGCCACCATTGAAGATTTGTGTACATATGCACCCAGTCTCTGTGCTCCGGTATCATCTTTTAAATGGTGCAGTTTAGTTTTTATTCACCCCCCTTATTCTCCCTCACAAAATAATCACTTCCCCAATTCTATGTGTTAAATTTCATTCACCATGTGTATTCTCATTTAACCATCTGACTGTCCATGTCCTCCTGAAGCAGCTACTATCCTTCACACTGGTTACTACATTTATAATTTTCCTGCCTTATGCAAATGTTGAGACTCTGCTCTTCACACGTAAGTCTTTATCATGTATCTATTTATCTATATGTCAGGAAGAGTACTGGTTCTAATATTGACCCCTGAGAAATTGCACTGTATACTCCCCCTCCTCCAACAGTCTGAACAATGTCTGTTCACTACTTCTCTCTGCTTTCTGTCCCTGAGTCAGTGTCATATCCACACTATCACTATCACATTAATCCATGTCTTCCATTTTCATAACAGTTCTATGAAATGTCATTTGATCACAGGCCTTTTGAAAGTCTGTTCACATAAGTGTATATACATAATTGCATATGCATGTGCAGGTGTGGAAGATGTTGGTATGGTTCTTAATGAATACTTCGTGTTTCACGTTACAAAAGAGGGGTATGATGCAGATATTGTAGCTAAGAAGGAGGAATATGAAGTATGTGATATGATATACTTAGGGAGAGAGGAGGTATTAATGGGATTAACATCCTTGAAAGTTGATAGGTCACCAGATCCAGATAAAATGCATCCTATGCTGTTCAAAGAAGCAAGAGAAGAAATAACAGAGGGTCTGACCATCATTTTCCAGTCCTCACTGGGTACAGGTGTGGTGCCAGAGGATTGGAGTACTGTTAACATTGAACCTCTGTTTATAAAGGACCCCAGGGTTAGAATGAAAAATTACAGGCCAGTCAGTCTAACCTCAGTAGTGGGCAAATTATTGGAATCTATTCTGAGAGACAGAATAAACTGTCTGTTAGAAAGACACAGGCTAATCAAGGATAGTCAGCATGGATTTGTTAAGGGACGCTCTAGTTTGACCAACTTGATTGAATTTTTTGAAGAAGTAACAAGGAAGATAGATGAGGGTAGTGAAGTTCATGTGGTCTACATGGATTTAAGCAAGGCTTTTGACAAGGTCCCACATGGCAGACTAGTTAAAACAAATAAAATCCCATGGAATCCAGGGAAATAAAGCAAGGTTGATACAAAATTGGCTCATTGGCAGGAAACAAAGGGCAATTGTTGATGGGTGTTTTATTGACTGGAGGACTGTTTCCAATATAATAAAAGCAAAATACTGCGGATGCTGGAAATTTGAAACAAAAACAACAAATGCTGGAATCACTCAGCAGGTCTGGCAGCATCTGTGGAAAGAGAAGGAGAGTTAACGTTTCGGGTCAGTGACCCTTCTTCGGAACCCCGGACTGTTTCAGACAGACCTTCGGACTGTTTCCAATGGTGTTCCACAGGGATCAGGACTGAGTCCCCTGCTTTTTGTGGTATATATTAATGACTTGGACGTAAATGTAGAAGCATGATCAAGAGGTTTGTAGATGACACACAGATTTGCCGTGTGGTAGATAGCGAGGAGGATTGCTGTAGGTTGCAGGAAGATATCGATGGCAGAAAAGTGGCAAATGGGATTCCACCTGATTAAGAATGAGGCGATGCAAATTGAGGAGTTCAAACAAAGCAAAGGGATGCATGATTAATGGGAAAATACTGGGAAGTGTAGAGGAAGTGAGGGAACTTTGGAGTCAATGTCCACAGATCCCCGAAGTAGCAGGACAGGTTGATTAGGTGGTTAAGAAGGCATACGGAATCCTTCCCTTTATTAGCTGAGGTATAGAATACAAAAGCAGGGAGGTTATGCTGGAACTGTATAACTCTTTGGGTAGACCATAACTTGAGTGTTTTGTGCAGTTCTGGTCACCTCATTACTGAAAAGATGTAATTGCAATAGAGAGGGCACAGAGGAGATTTAGGAGGATGTTGCCAGGACTGGAAAAATGCAGCTATGGGGAATGATTGGATAGGCTGGGGTTGTTCTTCTTGGAACAGAGAAGGCTGAGGGGAGATCTGATTGAAATGTATATATTTTTAGGGGCCTGGATAGAGTGGAGCTGAAGGGTCTAATCACATTAGCAGAGAGATCAGTGATGAGGGGGCATAGATTTAAAATGATTGATGGAAAGATTAGAGGGGAGTTGAGGAAACACCTGTTCACCCAAAAATAGCAAATTGGCTCAGTGGCAGGAAACAAAGGGTAATTGTTGACGGGTATTTTAGAGTCAGGAGGGATGTTTCCAGCGGCGTTCCACAAGGCTCAGGACTGGGTCCCCTGCTTTGGTGTGAGTCTGAAACTCACTGCCTGAAAGGGTAGTTGAGGCAGGGACACTCAACCCATTCAGAAGGAGTCTGGACATGCAGCTCAGGTGCCACAATCTGCAGGGTTATTGGCCAAATGCTGGATGGTGGGATTAGAATAGTGGATCGTTTATCAGCTGGCACAGGAATAACGTTCCAACTGGCCTCTTTCTGTGCCTTAACCCGACAATGATTCTCTGATTCCATTACACGAAACACGCTATTCTCATTAACACTCACAGTTACGTCCTGAACGAACTCGATCAAGATTAGAAAATGATTTTCCATTAACTTATCTATGCTGCTTGTCATTTATTAACCATGATTTTACAGGCAAGAAATACTTTATGCTGGGTTACGGACAGCAGAAGTTTCCAACTATCAACATTAGACTAACTGGTCAGTAGTTACAGGGTTTGTCCAACCTCTCCTCTTTTTAAATAGGGTGTAACATTTACAGCCTTCCAGTCCTCTGTCACCAATCCCATATCAAAGGAGGATTCGCAGACTCTGGCCAGTGCCGCTGTGTTTCCACAATTCCTTTCCTCATTAAACCTCAGATATCCTATCCATACCAAATAAATGTTCTACTTTATTGTGGTACAAAAACGTTTAGATTGTAATGAGTTAACTGAACCTGTTTGTTCAGTGACTGTAGTTAATGTCCGTCTCCATGGACCCTAATTGTGTCACTGGGAGGCTTTCCATCGTCTATTAATAAGGGGCTCCTTTCAATGTATTATCCCATAATGTCAGCGGGAACATAACAGAGATCAGCAGCTCCAGAGAGAGGGAGAGGATAGATCAGAATCTGAGAACAATAGAGTGTAATGTTACAACAATGGGTCAGAATCTGAGAACAATGGATTGGAATGTTACAACAATGGGTCAGAGTCTGAGAGCAATAGATTGGAATGTTACAACAATGGGTCAGAGTCTGAGAACAATAGATTGGAATGTTACAACAATGGGTCAGAATCTGAGAACAATAGATTGGAATGATACAACAATGGGTCAGAGTCTGAGAACAATAGATTGGAATGATACAACAATGGGTCAGAATCTGAGAACAATAGATTGGAATGTTACAACAATGGGTCAGAATCTGAGAACAATAGATTGGAATGTTACAACAATGGGTCAGAATCTGAGAACAATAGATTGGAATGTTACTGCAATAGACAGCAGGAGTTTCTCCTATTGGTTTTACTGGCTCACTGCAGATTATTACTGGATAACATTAGAAGAGCGGATCTTTTGTGCTCTGAAGATGATTCAATCGATTTATTATCCCATCCTCGCTATTATTGGTGTCCCTCGTAAGTCTCTGTATCCAACTATTAGATTCATAAGCCATATTTCAATGATTTAGTGTTCTCGTAATTTATATCGTGAGCAGACTGAAACCATTGTCTTCAGCTTCTGTCGCAAATTATATTCCCCATCCACGATCTGCATCCCCCTCGCTGGCCATTGTCTGAGGCTGAACCAGGATGTTAACAACCTCTGCTATTTAATGCTGAGCTGACTTCATTCCCGTGTTCTCTCCATCTCCAACCCTGCCTATTGTTACAGCCAGGTGAGGAGGGTTCACAGTCTCTCCTCTTGTCCTTCCTCGTACTTGACCGCAATAGGGTTTGTCCTTTCTAAAGAGCGGATGTGGTAACCATCTCAGTGAGTATTTTACCTTTTCCCGTTGGTGTGATGGTGAAGGAACCAATTGGACAGGTTCTCTAGAGTTTAAACAGGAAAGAGGTGAGTTTATTATACTTAGCAATCTAAACCGTATCTAAATAAAACCATAAAAAAATACACAACACATTTACGCACACACTCACACGAGAATCACATGGAAATAGATGACAGAGTGAGAAGTACATTTGTGATTGGATTGGAGTCCTAAATAAATTTTTAAAAAATACTGATTCTGTGAGGTTGGATGATTCGGTGGTCTTCTGGCTGAAGTTATATTCTTGAAGTCTTTGGATGGTCAAAGTGCCCTTTGTGGCTGACCCACGTGGCTCAGGGTTTTCTTGGAGGCAGACTTGTGGGTGGCTTTCTTCCCCTGGTGTATCTGTCTGTAGTAATCTGTAGGCTTGGAGGGCTCACAGCCGCACGTGGTTTTCAAACTTGTGAAGTTATCTGGACAGAGAGATGGAGAGAGGGAGAGGGGGACACAGCCCTTCTGCTTCTGCACAGTTTGAATCACTGGCTTGTCTGTCTTTGTCCAGGGGCAACTCTCAGCTTTCACATAGATGACAGAAGGTCTCCTGACTGCCTCATTGTATTTGCTGGACACTTATTAAGAGATTCAAAGTTAGGAACTTCTATCTCCCCAGGTTTCAGGATACCAGTATTTACACTTGGAGGAGTTTGCTCTTTTAAAGTCAATTTGTCAGGATGTCCTTCTATACCGTGTTAATGAATGTAATCGTAGTTAATTCAGTAACTAGAGAAAGCCAATGTTTTGGGTCCAGGCTCATCAGACATGTGTCTCCTGTTGCCTCTGGAATGTGAAAATGTGTTTCAGATGCCAATTGCGGTGGCCATCTTGGCTGCCATTTTTTTCAAGGTTAGCTGCAGGATTTTTTCCATTAAAAGATTACTGTAAGTGTCTAATCGATGAATTAAAATTCCTCATTGGGCATATTGTGTTATCTTGACACCGCTGCAGCACCTGGAAAGAAATATGATAATAGGAACATTTTATTACAGAATTGTGAGAAGAAATAGAAGGAAACACACATTCATTCTCAATAATCACTTCTCACATTCAAACATTAATCTTAGAATTACTGCAGCTGACATTGTCTATTACAGTTGTGCTGATTTAATTTTTTGGTGTTTTGTCTGGGATGATGATGTGTCGGGTTTGACCTTTTTTTTCTCTCCTGCAATGAAACTTTCACCATTCAGGTTCCTGTCGAAACTTCCTCCCTAAACTGACAATGTGTAATAAATTGGTTTTTTGATTGGGTTTGTTTAGCTTTCGGTTTGGGACCTGATCATTGGGTTCTTCAGTGGGTAGATCCACACTGACCTCACATTTAGCTTCTGATGAGGTACACAAATGCTGTTTACTTTAGGGTATTTCGCCCTCACTTTTCCCTTTACTGTAGGGAGCATCATTTTTTTCTGATCTGCCCTATGTCCTCTGGGACATTAGTGCTCGCAAGTGTCTGCCCAGCTTTCACTTCACTCTACTGCGGCACTTCGACTAGGTGAGGCATCTCCCTCACCATCGGCTTGCCTTTTTTGGAACTTACCTTGCCCTTGCAGCTTTCTGTAAATGCTGTTAGCAGACTTTTTAGGGTGCCTTTTTTGGGTTGTATTTAAAGAGGAGAGCGTGTGGTCTAATTTATCTAACATTTCTGGGTTGGCTAATCGGAGACTAGGGGATTCCAGTTGAGATTCCTCATGGCCCTCTTCTAACCTGTCCTCACTGTCCTTTTCAAGCCTCCCCTTTTGACTGTCTGACAGATCTGTGCATGTCTGTCCCCTCCAAAGCCTTTGCTTTTTTCCTTTGGTCTGGGGTGTCAAGTAAATAATTTACCTAACTATTCCTTTTGCCACTCGATATGGACCACTGAACTGGGCTTTTAGGGATTCACCCTGCATTGGGAGTAGTAACAATACATGGTCTCTGTCCTGAAATGTTCCAGCCTCGGCATTTCAGTCTGATTACCTTTTCATAGCTGCCTGGGAGGTCTTTAGGCGTTACTGAGCCAAGGCACAGTCTCTCGTGAGCCACTCCCAGAGCAAGGAAATGTAGTCTAACATGGAAGTTTGATCCCTCTGCCCCAAAAAACTTTTCCTTGATTAGTTTAAGAGGACCTCTCATCTCGTGTCCATAAACTAATTGAAAGAGAATAAAGCCAGTGGAATCATTGGATAAGTCCCTGGTAACCAACAGGAGAAATCCCAGCCCTTTGTCCCAGTCATGGGGTTACTCATAGCAGTATGGCCTGATCATTGTCTTTGGGGTCTGGTGGTGCCGCTCCAAAGCACCTTGTGACTGTGGATGGTAGGCTGAGGACTTGCACTGGGTTATGTCCAGATTCCCTTTTCAAAAATACTTGATATAAAATGTGTGCCCTGTTCCATCTGGATCTCAGCAGGCAGCCCATATCGGGTAAAGAATTGGGTTAGCCCCTCCACCACTACCTTGGCAGAGATAGTTCTTCGGGATAATGGCCTCTGGGAATCTGGTCACCACATCCATAATGGTGAGAAGGTACTGGTAATCCCGTTTTGTTTTCGGCAGGTGTCCCACACAATGAACTAGCATTCTGCTGAAGGGTTCCCCAAAAGCTGGTATGGGAATTAGGGGTGAAGGTTTTATTGCAGCTTGGGGCTTCCCCACAACTTGGCACATGTGACCAGTTTGACAGAACTCCACCACATCTTTATGGAGTTGTGGCCAGTGAAGATGCTGTCTTATGCAGGGTTCGATTTTTCATATACCGACATGTCCAGTCATTGGAAGTTCGTGGGCCATTCTTAATATTTCTTTAAGGTACCTCAGTGGCATCCGTATCTGATGAAGCACTGTCCACTCTTCATCCGCAGGTCTGTAAGGAGGTCTCCACTTCCTCATTAGCACCTCGTTCTTTAAATAGTAAACACTCTGCAACTCCCTCTGCTTCAGTTTTGGTTTGGACAGTCTGTGCCTTTTTTAACACTGGGTCAGGTTGTTGAGCCTCAACTAAGGACGATTTGTTTAACACATCCTTTGGGTCCTCTAACTTCCCAAAGAAGGTTTCAGATAACCAGACAGTAGGGTCATCCGTCTGCAGTGTCAGTTCAGGGGATTGTTTGGCCATGGACCGAGTCACCACACAATCAGTAAGAATGCCAGGGACCTTCTCCCGTAACTGTTCCGAAGAAGGGTCACTGACCCGAAACGTTAACTCTGCTTCTCTTTTCACAGATGCTGCCAGACCTGCTGAGTGGTTCCAGCATTTCTTGTTTTTATTTCTCCTGGAACTGCTCTGTCTCCCTGACCTCTTTTGGTCTCTCCAGAGCTACTGGGGAAGATGCCACCTTTTCCCCTGTCAGATCATTACCCAGGAGCTGATCGACCCCTCCACCGGTAAACTAGGTACAATCCCCATGGTTACCGGTCTTTAAACTGGGTCACATTCCAAGTGCAGTCGATATACAGGTATGGTCATATATCATCTTCCGATACCATTCACGAACACTCTAGCGTTCACTTCACTCTCTCGGGTAAAGGTCTTTTCCCAGCAGAAGGGTTTGTTTGGCCCCTGTATCCCTCAGTATGACTATGGGCTTGCTTGTCCCACTCGAGGGGTATGGGGTCACTTTTCCTTGGAATACAAATTCCTGGTAACTCTCAGGGATTTTGTTAAGTTTTCCCGCACTCTCTGTGGTGGGGTTACTGTGTCTGACTGTTACAGTTAAAGGCACAGCCTGACCTGCTGTGCTTTCCATCAGGGCCCGTTTTCCAGCACTGACCTAGTGGACTCTCATTAATCCTACAGGTTTTCCCCGTCACTTCCATTAGTCAACTCGATGGTGATCTGCCTTATTACTGTGGAAACACGCAGATCTTCAGCCATTACTCCTGCTCTCAGCACCTATTTGGCCTGAGGATGGACCCTTGTGTGTCCCGCTTCTTGCCCATGGCTGCTCGGGCTCCGATCTCCCTTCCACCTTTTATTCTCGGATCTTTGGGGTGACGAGGAAAGGGTTTTCCTCTGGGGTTAAGGCTTTGTGTCCATGGGAAAATTCATCAGCCAGAATACCTTTGAACCTTCTGTCCCTCTAGGTGGGTTTTACTGGGAGGGGGCGAGTTTGTGAACTTCTCGAGAGGGATCACCGCTCTGAGGGTTTGATATGTGGGCTCTATCTTGAGCGCTCATATCACTGGCCAAAAACAAACACAAAAATGGACTGTAAAATCTTCTATAGATACGTGAAAAGGAAACGTTTAGCTAAGACAAATGTGGGTCCATTACAGGCAGTGTCAGGAGAATTTATAATGGGGAATAGAGAAATGGCAGAGAAGCTAAATGATTACTTTGTGTCTGTCTTCACTGAGGAAGATACAAGAAATCTCTCAGAACAAGAGATCCAAGGGATTCGGGTGAATGAGGAAATGGATTTAATTAGTATAAGTAAGAAGGTTGTCTTGGAGAAATTAATGGAGCTGAAGGTTGACAAGTCCCCAGGTCCTGATATTCTACATCCCAGAGTGTTGAAAGAGGAAGCTTTGGAAATAGTGGATACATTGGTGAATATCTTTCAATATTCTGTAGATTCTGGAACTGTTCCTGTAGATTAGAAGATAGAAAATGTCTCCCCAGTATTTAAGAATGGAGGGAGAGAGAAAACAGGGCACTACATACATGTTAGCCTTACATCAGTCGCTGGGAACAAGCTATACTCTATTCTAAAGAATGTGATAAATGGATATGATTGGGCAGAGTCAACATGGATATATAAATGGGAAACAATGTTTGACGAACCTGTTGGAGTTATTTGAGGATGTTGCTCACAGAATTGATAAAGGGGAGTCGGTGGACGTGGTATACTTGGATTTTCAGAAGGCTTTTGATAAAGTCCCCGACAGGAGGTTGGTTAGTAAAATTGAAGTACATGGAATAGGAGATAATGTACTGGCATGGATTAAGGATTAGTTAACAGGCAGAATTGCCGACCGCGCTCTGGAAGTGGTTCAAGAATTCACCTACCTAGGCTCAACTATCACCAGTAACCTGTATCAATGACTTGGATGTGGGGACCAATGTAATATTTCCAGGCTTTCAGATGCCAGTAAACTAGATGGGAATGAGTGTTGCGAGGAAGATGCAAAGCGGCTTCAAGGGGATTTGGACAGCCGTAGTGAGTGGGCAAGAACATGGCAGTTGAAATATAATGTGGAAAAATGTGAGGTTACCCACTTCGGTAGCAGGAACAGATGTGCAGAGTATTTCTTAAACGGTAAGAGATTAGAAAGTGTAGTTGTACGAAGGGACCTGTATGTCCTCATCAATAAGTCAGTGAAAACAAACATGCAGGTGCAGAAAGCAGTTAGGAAGACTAATGGTATGTTAGCCTTTATTAAAGTGGATTTGAGTGCAGTAGTAGTGACGTTTTGCTGCAATTGTATGGAAACTTGGTTAGAATGCCCCTGGAGTAATGTGTGCAGTTTTGGTCCCCTTACCTTAGGAAGGATGTTATGATCATAGAGGGAGTGCAATGACGGTTCATCAGACTTGTTCCCGAGATGGCGGGACCGCCCCATGAAGAGAGATTGGGGAAACTGGGCCTGTATTCTCTAGAGTTTCGAAGAATGAGAGGTGATCTCATTGAAACCTACAAAATACTGAAAGTGATAGACAGGGTAGATGCAGCTAACATGTTTCCCCTGGTTGGGGAATCTAGAACCAGGGGAAACAATTTCGAAATAAGTGGAAATCCACTAAAGACAGAGATGAGGAGAAATGTATTTTCTCAGAGGGTTGAGAATCTTTGGAATTCTCTACCCCAGAGGGCTGTGGAAGCTCAGTCATTGAGTATGTTTAAAGCAGATATTAACAGATTTATAAATGGAGTCATAGAGTAGTACAGCATAGAAACAGGCCATTCGGCCATCCGCGTCTGGGCTGACTATAATGCCGATCCATACTAATCCCAACTGCTTTCATTAATTCCTTATCTTACTATGCCTTGCTCATTCAAGTACCTGTCCAGATGCCTCTTAAATGTCGTTACTGTTCCTGCCTCCACCAGCTCCTCAGGCAGTTCATTCCAGATACCCACTATTCTTTGTGTGAAACATTTACCCCTTTGATCCCTTTAAACCTCCTCCCTCTCACCTTAAATCTATGCCCTCTAGTTTTAGTCACCCCTACCATGGGAAACAGACTCTGGCTATCTCCCCTATCTATGCCTCTCATAATTTTATATACCTCTATCATGTCTCCTCTCAGCCTCCTTCGTTCCAGGGAAATCAGACCCAGCCTATCCAGTCTCTCTTTATAACTCAAGCCCTTCAAACCAGGCAACATCCTTGTGAATCTTTTCTGCACCCTCTCTAGCTTAATCACATCTTTTGTGTAGTGCGGCGACCAGAACTGCCCACAATACTCCAAATGCGGCCTAAACAATGTTATGTACAAATGTAACATGATGTCCCAATTGGTGTACTCAATGCCCCGGCCTAAATACCAGTGACATAACGGGAAATGGGGATTGTGTCGGAAAAAGACATAGAAGTGGATGATCAGCTATTATCATATTGAATGGTGGAACAGGCTCGATGTCCAACTGCTGCTCCTATGTTCCAATATTCCCAAATTGCTTAACTCTTTCAAACGCCAGGTAGGTTTGGTCAAGCTGCTTTCCAAAGATTCTGAATTTCTGCTGGTCCAGCTCCAGTACTATCTCATATGGGCCCAGGATCGCATTTTCAGTCCGCTCATAATCTGATGAACTTTCATCTTTCCTGTCATTTTAGTTTGTAAAAACAGCATCCAGTTCTCTGACGGTCATTGCAGTTGCTTTAAAAACTTTTTTAAAGTAATGTAAAGTGCTGCCATATCCTCCTCATTGAACTTTATAATGAACTGGGAGAACTTTAAGAGCTCAGCACATGGTCCCTTGCTCGGGATTGCTCCGTCAGCAGCTGTGCCTTCACTGGGTGTACTGGGAATTCCTCTAGTTGTTTGAGCTGTCTTAACTCCCTTTCCTCCTTCTCCTTCTGGAACACTCTTATATTTTCCCTTTCTTGACTCTCATTCTGCTCTTTCTCGCTCTCTCTGGAATTCTAATTCAAGTCTCTTCTGTTCTAGTTTTACCTTAGTTTGACATTACTCTATCTGTTAGTGATTCTAACCCTGTTTGAGCCTTCAGCTTCAAGTGAAATATGGTTGGTCACAGTCTTACTATTTCGGGTTTCCTAGCTTTTGGACGGAGTGTAATCCCTAACCTTCCAGCTACATTACTCAACTTTCCAGCAGACAGGGTTTTAACCTGTACCGAGTTACTTCACTCTGTATGTAACTCCTTTATTCAAAAAGGGAGGCAGACAGAAAGCAGGAAACTACAGGCCAGTTAGCTTCACATTTGTCTTGGGGAAAAAGTTGGAAGCTATTATTAGAGGTGGTATAATCGGCACTTAGACCAAATCGAGGTAATCAGGCAGAATCAATATGGATTTATGAAAGTTAAATCATGTTTAATCAGTTTGTTGGAGTTCCTTGATGGAGTTACATGTGCTGCGGATGAAGGGGAACCGGTGGATATACTGTACTGAGATTTCTATAAGGCATTTGATAAGATGCCACATCAAAGTTTATCGCAGAAAATAAAAGCTCATGGTGAAGGGAGTAACTTATTGGTATGGATAGAAGATTGAGTAGCGAACAGGAAACCGAGTGTCGGCATAAATGGGTCATTTTCTGGTTGGCAAGATTAAACAAGTGGTGTGCGATGGGGATCAATGCTGGGGCTTCACCTTTTTACAATTTATATTAATGAATTGGATGAAGGGACCGAAGGTATAGTTGCTAAATTTTCCGATGACACAAAGATATGTAGGAAACTAAGTTGTGAACAGGACATAGGGGACTGCAAAGGAATATAGATAGGTTAGGTGAGAGGGAAAAGACCTGGAAAATGGAGTATACTGCAGGAAAGTGTGAGATTGCCGATTTTGGCAGGAACAATAAAAAGGAAGCCTGTTATCTAAATGGTGAGAGATTGCAGTGCTCTGAGATGCAGAGGGATCTGGGTGTCCAAGTGCATGAATCACAAATGGCTAGTATGCAGGTACAGCACGTAATTGGAAAACTAATAGAATGTTATTGTTTACTGCAAGAGAAATTGAATACCAAAGTATGGAGGTCATGCTTCAGTTTTACAGGGCATTGGTGAGACCACATCTGGAGTACTGTGTACAGTTTTGGTCTCCTTGTTAATAGAAGAATGTAAATGTATTGGGGGCAGTAAAGAGAAGGCTTATTAGACTGATACCTGGAATCGGCGGGCCGTCTTATGAGGGAATATTGGACAGGTTAGGCTTGTATCCGCTGCAGTTTAGAAGGGTAAGAGGCGGCTTGATTGAAACATATAGGACTCCGAGGGGTCTTGAAGGGGTGGATGTGGAAAGGATGTTTCCCATTGTGGGAGAATCTAGAATTAGGGGTCACTATTTAAAAATAAGGGGTGGGGGTCACCCATTTAACACACAGATGAGGAGATTTTTTTCCTGTGAGGGTCGTGTGTTTTTGGAAATCTCTTCCTCAAAAGGCGCTGGAAGCAGAGTCTTTGAATATTTGTAAGGCAGAGGTAGATAGATTATTGATAAGCAAGGGGTTGAAGGTTATCGGGGGCTGGTGGAAATGTGAAGTGGAGTTTACAATCAGATTAGTCATGATCTTATTGAATGGCAGAGCAGGCCTGAGGGGCCGAGTGCCCTACTCCTGCTCCTAATTCATCTGTTCATATTTTCATAAACTGTAGCTTAGGATGGTACTGTCTCCGAATGTGAACTTTTTAGTGCTGTAGCAGCAAAAGCCACAATAAAATCTATATTGAAATCTTCATTTTTTTCTGGGAATCAATTGTTTTTCCTACTTCTAATTTCTCGTTTGTCATTGGGTTACAATCAATTTCTGTTACAGCCATGTGAGGAGTGGTCCCAGGTCCCCTCTTGTCCTATCTCATATTTGACCACAATAGGCTTTATTCCTTTATAGCAGTGGACGTGCTGACCACCTCAGTGAGTATTTTACCTTATACTTTTATTGTGCTCGTGAAAGAGCCAATCAGACAGGTTTTCTTGAGATTAAACAAGAGGTGAGTTTATTATACTTAACAAACTAAACTGGATCTAAATAAAATAATAAACATGTACGCTACACATTCACGCAGACACGAGAATCATACACAAATAAATTAGAGTGAGAAATACACTGGTGTTGGATGAGAGTCCATGATAAATAAAAAAAAAATACACAGTCTGTGAGGTTGGATAATTCTGTGGTCTGCGCCTTTGCCACTCTTGCATATGAGTTTCATGTCATCTGCAGGAGTTGAAATTGTTTATTTTTACATTTAATTCTATATCATGTATCTATCTATATGTCAGGAACAGCACTGGTTCTAACACGGACCCCTGAGAAATAGCACTGTACACTCCCCCTCCCCCAGAATAAACAATGTCTGTTCACAACTTCTCTCTGCTTTCTGTCCCTGAGTCAATGTCATATCCACACTATCACTGTCACATTAATCCATGTCTTCCATTTTTCATAACAAGTCTATGAAATGTCATTTGATCACAGGCCTTTTGAAAGTTCATATACATAACACGAAACATCTAACCTCATCAACACTCACAGTTATGTCATCAACTAACTTGATCAAGATTATCAGACATGATTGGTTATCAAGAAATCCATCCTGTTTGTCATTTATTATCAGATGTTTTTCCAAGAAAGATATATTTTTGAGCTGGGTTATGGCCTCCAGAAATTTCCAATCGCCGACATAAGACTGTTTGGTCAGAAGTTACAGGGTTTATCCCATCTCTTTTTTTAAACAGGGTGCATAATTTACAGTCCTCCACTCCCCTGTCACTACTCCCATAGCCAAGGAGGAGTGAAAGCTTCTGGCCAGTGCCTCTTCTACTCCTTCCCTCAACAAACCTCATACATCCCATCCAGTCTGGGTCACTGTTATACTTTATTTTGGAACACTAAATGCTGATTTGACAGGGGTTAACTGTATCTGTTTGTTCAGTGTGTGTAATTAATGTCAGTCTCCATGGACCCTAATTGTGTCATTGGAGAGTTTTCCACTTCTATTAATAAGGGAGTTCCTCCAATGTGTTGTTCCAAGCCGGGAGCGTCACCCCCACACTAACAGCAGCTAAAGAGAGCGGAAAAGGATTGATCAGAATCTGAGAACAATAGATTGGAATGTTTCAAAAATGGATCAGAATCTGAGAATAATAGATTGGAATGTTACAAAAATGTGCAGCAAGAGTTTTTCCTATTGGTTTGGCGAAGTTACAGCAGATTATTATTGGAGAACATTAGAAATGCGCATCTATTATGCGCTAAAGATGATTGAAACGATTTACTATCCCATCCTCGCTATTATTGGTGTCCCTGGTAAGTCTCTGTATCCAACTATTATATCTATCAACCATATGTCACTGATTTGTGTTCTTGCCATGTAAATCCTGGGAATGCTGAAGCCTCTGTCTTCAGTCTCTCTCACAAAATCTGTTCCCGATCCACTGTCTGTATCCACCTCATTAGCCAATGTCTGAGGCTGAACCAGACAGTTTACTACCTCTATGTTCTATTTATACCTGAGCTGAGTTCATCGCCATGTTTTCTCCATCACTTAACCTGCCTACTGTCACTTCTGTAATATCACCCGTCTCCACCTCTGTCTCAAAACATCTCCTGCATAAACCCTCATCCGTGCCTTTGTTAAATCCACACTAGACTATTCCAATTCTGTCCTGGTCACCCTTCCAGTTATAATCCTCCATAAACCACAGCCCATCCGGAACTCAGCTGCCTGTATCCTAACTCACATCAAATCCTGATCACCCATCACCCCTGTGCTCACTGATCTACATTGGCTCCCAGTCTGGCAGCACCTTAATTTAAATATTCTCATTCTTGCGTTTGAATCCCTCCATGGCCTCACCCCTCCAATTAGTCCCATTCCCCTGTCCATATCCCATATTCTTGAAAATCATATCAGAATTGGACACAATTCTCCAGATGGGACCAAACCAATGATGTGTAAAAATCAGCATTTCCTCCTGAGTTTTATTACTCTGTGCCTCTCTCTAACACCAAGGACACTACATGTTACCTTCAATGATCTGTGTGTGTACACCGCAGGTCTCTCTAATCCTTCACCCACTTTATAATGGTACCATTTAGTTTATATTGTTTCTCCTCATACGTCCTCACCAAATGTCTCACTTCACACTTCACTGTGTTAAATTACATCTGCCATGTTCCTGCCCATTTTACCAGTCGGTCTCTGTCCTCCTGAAGTCTGTGACTATCCTTCACACTGTTTATTAACATTTCTGAGTTTCCTGCCATCTGAAAACTTTGACATTATCCCCTCTGTACACAAGCCCATTGTATTAACTTACAGCAACTGTGATCCCAACAGTGACCCTGGGGAATCCCACTGTGTACTTCCCTCCAGACTGAACAACAACCATTCTCCACTACTCTCTGCTTTCTGTCACTTAGCTAATTTCCTGCATGCTGGCATTGAATATAAAAAAAGAGCTGCATTTCTATAGCGCCTTTCATGACCACTGGACGTCACAAAGCATCTTACTCCCAACTGGTACTTTTTAAAGTGTGGTCACTCTTGTAATCAATGAAGGAGAGCAAACTCCCACAAGCAGCAATGTGATAATAATCAGTCCTGTTTTTGTGATGTTGATTGAATGATAAATATTGACCAGGACACAGGGAATAATTCCCTTACTCTGCTTCTAAATAGTACGATGGGATATTTAACATCCACCTGAGAGGAGAGACGGGACCTTGGTTTAACGTTTCATACAAAAGATGGTGCATCTGGCAGTGCAACACTCCCTCGGTATTGCACTACAGTGTCAGCCTTGATTCTTGTGATCAAGTCCTGCAGTGACCCTTGATCCCAGAAGCTTGTGACTGAAAGGGGAGAGAGCTGCAAACTGAGCCACGGCTGACATTGGCCCTTTAATCCCATATGTTTCTAATTTGGTAACACAGCTGTTATGTGGTACATTATCAAACACCTGGTGAAAGGATAGGAGTATTGGGAAAGTACAAGCAGGAACAATCATAGAATTATAGAATAGCATTGCACTGAAGGAGGCCATTTGGTCCATCAAGTCTGTGCTGTCACCTTTGAAGAGCTTCCAGTTAGTCCCACACCCGGGCTCTTTCCCAGATTCTTCCATTTCGTTCGCTTTAAGATACCTATCCAATTGCCGTTTGGAATCTACTATTGAATCTGTATCCTTCAGCCTATCAGACAATACATTGCAAATCCTAAACACCCATTGTCTAAAGAAAATCCCCGTGTCACCTCTGCTTCTTGTTTCCAATCACCGTAAATCTGTGTCCTCTGGTTAATGGTCCCTCACACATTGGAAACAATTTCATTTTATTTAATTTATCTAAACTCCACATAATCTTAATCATTTCGATCAGATCTCCTTTTAAATTTCCCTACTCTAAGGTGAACCATCCCAGCTACATAACTGTAATCCCTCATCCCTGGAACAGTTCCAGTAAAACTTTTTTATCCCGTCTCCAAAGGTTTCATGTGCTACCTTAAGTGGGTTTCCCAGTATTGGACACAATATTCCAGGTGGAGATGAACTAGTCTTTTCTATAGGTTTAATATAACATCCTATTCTACTCTGTGTCTCTATTAATAAAGCCTAAGTATCTATTTGCTTTGTTAACTGTTTGTTAACCTGTCCAGCTAACTTCAAAGATTGCACACAAACACCCCAGGTCTCTCTTTTATTCTCACCACTTGTAAAGTGGAACCATTTAGCTTATATTATCTCTCCTCATGCATCGGCATGCAGCTCACCATCACCTTCGCAAGGGCAATTATGGATGGACAATAAATGCTGGTCTAGTCAGCGATGCCCACATCCCATGAACAAATAATATAGTAAAATATTCCCACAACGTACCACCTCACACATCTGCCATGTCAATTAAATATTAGGATGACTGAAGCCAATGTTTTCAAACCCCACATCAAACGCTCCCTCGCTACATACTCCATCCCTCTCCTTGACAACTGTCTGAGACTAAACCAAACTGTTCACAAACTGCTGTCATAGTTGACCCTGCGATGATATTCCTGTCAAATATTCACGCTGTCACTAAAATTGACTATTTCCACCTCCGTATCATCACACAACGTTGCCCCTCTCTCAGCTGTTCTGCTGATGAAACAATTCACCTTGCCTGTGTTACCTGTAGACTTGGCTATTCCAGCACACTCCTGGCTGGTCTCCCACATTCTACCCTCTATAAACTTGAGGTGATCCAAAACAGTGCTGTCCATGTCCTAACTCACACCAAGTCCTGTTTACCCATCACACCCTGTACTCACTGACCTACATTGGATCCTGGTCAGTAACACCTCAATTTTAAAACTCTTAGCCTTCTTTTCTAATCCCTCATTGCCTCACCGCTCCCTATATCAGCACACATCTAATTCTGGCCTCTTGAGCATCCCCCATTTTAATTACTCTACCATTGGTAGCCGTGCCTTGAGCTGCCGAGGACCTAAGCTCTGGAAGCGAAGAGCAGAACTTCTTCAAGGTAGGCATTCCTGGAGGAGAAGTGGCAGTGAATTAAACACTAAAATAAAAACAAAATGCTGCCGATGCTGGAACTCTGAAATGAGAACATAAAGTGTTGGAAATACTTAGCAAGTCTGGAAGCATCTGTGTAGAGAGAAACAGAGTTAATGTTTCAGATCTATGACCCTTCATCGGAACTGGTAAACGTTAGAAATGTGACAGTCTGTCATTTAATCTCTCCCCTCTCCATCCCATGACTGTCCTTCCTTCTTCGTCTTCTTCCCTTTCTCCTCTTTCACTTGCTCAAAGACTGTTACATTTCTAACGTTTACCAGTTCTGATGAATGGTCACAGATCTGAAACATTAACTCTATTTCTCTCTACACAGATGCTGCCAGACTTGCTGAGTGTTTCTGGCACTTTCTGTTCTCATCCCTAAGCCCTGGAATTCTCTCCCTAAACTCTAAATGCAGTAAGTTGCACAGAGTCCAGATTTAGGGAGTACGGCTTGTACAGAGTGCTAGATGCAGTCAAGTTAATGAGTGACTGAATTTTGAGTTGATCTCTTTCCAAAATTTAGTTATTTTTTACATTTAGCATTTCACTTAATTTTAATCTGCACTTGTAGTTTCTTTCACAGTCTGTTAGTGACAGCTGGACAGTTAATTGATGATCATGGAATAGGAGGGTAGGACAGCTTGGATAATACAGAAACTGGCTTAATGAAAGATAACAGTGAGTTGTGGTAGATAGTTGTTTTTCAGACTGGAGGAAGGTAGACAGTGATGTTCCCCAAGGGTCAGTGCTAGGACCACTGCTTTTTTATGATATGTATAAATAATTTGGAGATTGGCACAGAGCAATATTTCAAAATTTGCTGATAATGACAAACTTGGAGGCGCAGCAGACAGTGAGGTTGATACTGATCAATGTAACAGGACATAGATAAACTAGCAGAATGAGCAGCCAAGAGGCAGATGGAATTTAATATAGACAAGTGTGAGGTGATACATTTTATCAGAAGTAACAGGTTGAGGCAGTGTACACTTAATGGCACAGTTCTCAAGAGTGTGGTACACTTCTCAAGAGTGTGCAGAGACAGAAGGACATAGGTTTGATGTACATAGATACTTAAAGGTGGCAGGACATATTAAGAGAGTCGTTCGTACAGCATATGAGATCTTTGGATTCGTAAATAGAGGTAGTGAGTACAGAATAAGTAAAGTCATGCTGAAAATTTATAAAGCTCTCGTTATGACCCAACTGGAGGACTGCATCCAGTTCTGTTCACCACACTTTAGGAAGGATCTGAGGGTCCTTGACAGGGTGTAGAGGAGATTTTCCAGAATGGTTCCAGGGATGGAGGATTTCAGCTACAAGGTTAGTTTGGAAAAGCTGGGATTGTTTTCCATGGAGTACAGGAGATTAAGAGGAGATTTGATAGAGGTATATAAGATGGTAACATGTTTGGATAATGTAGACAGGAAAATATGTTCCCATGAGTTAATGGTGCAAGGACTAGAGTTCAGGTTGTGGACAAGTGATGCGGAGGATGTGAGGTACAACATTTTTACACAGCGAGTGGGAAAGGCCTGGAAATCACTGCCTACGAGGGTGGTGGAAACAGAGATGGTGAATGATTTCAGAAGGATATTGGATGAACAATTGAGGGAAATAAACTTGCAGGAACATGGAGTCAGAGCTGGGGAATGAGACTGACTGTATTTATCTACAAAGAGCTGGCATGGACTCGATGGGCCGAATGGCCTCATTCCCTGCTGAAATGACTACGACTCTCTGACAGCGGAATACTATTATTACTGCTTTCCTGTAATGGGAAAGTTTATAATGGACTGGGCAGTATCACCCTGTTGAACCCCGTGATGTAAGTGAAATGTTTGATGCCCCAGAACGTGGTTAACAAATGTCCTTCACAAACAAAGTAAATCAGTTCAGACCCACTCACAATTCTGGATCATTCACAATAGGGAGTAGTTTCTCCTGGTTTTCTCTACATAGGTCAGCAGTCAGGCTTTTCACTGTGTCCCCCAACTCCATTTGGAAAGTATTGTCAGGGTTAGGTGAGATAAGACACGTTGTGTGACAGATTTCTTCAATTATATTACTGCTTCCGTGATCTCTTCAGTCCAACCGGGTTAAACCTGGTCATCACCATCATTAGGTAGTCCATAAAGAGGAGGCACAGTCTCTGCAAATCGAGGGATGAGGGTCCGCTGATACCCTATCAGCCTGAGGATAGGACACAGGGCAGTCTTTGAGATGGACAGGGGTAGACACTGGATGAGGGTCCATTGATACCCTATCAGCCTGAGGATAGGACACAGGGCAGTCTTTGAGATGGTCAGGGGTAGACACTGGATGAGGGTCCATTGATACCCTATCAGCCTGAGGATAGGACACAGGGCAGTCTTTGAGATGGACAGGGGTGGACACTGGATGAGGGTCCGCTGATACCCCACCAGTCTGAGGTTAGGACACAGGGCAGTCTTTGAGGTGGACAGGTGTAGACACTGGATGAGGGTCCATTGATACCCTATCAGCCTGAGGATAGGACACAGGGCAGTCTTTGAGATGGACAGGGGTGGACACTGGATGAGGGTCCATTGATACCCCACCAGCCTGAGGATAGGACACAGGGCAGTCTTTGAGATGGACAGGGGTAGACACTGGATGAGGGTCCATTGATACCCTATCAGCCTGAGGATAGGACACAGGGCAGTCTTTGAGATGGACAGGGGTAGACACTGGATGAGGGTCCATTGATACCCCACCAGCCTGAGGATAGGACACAGGGCAGTCTTTGAGGTGGACAGGTGTAGACACTGGATGGTCTCAGCTTTTGCTGAAACCCTCATCCATGCCTTTGTTACCTCGAGACTTGACTATTCTAACACACTCCTAGCTGCTCTCCCACATTCTACTCTCTGTAACCTTGTGGTCATCCAAAACTCTGCTGCATTCTTCTAATTTACACCAAATTCTGTTCACCCAACATCCCTGTGCTCACTGGCCTACATTGTCTCTTAGTCCAGTAACACCTCAATTTTAATATTCCCACTCGTATGATCAAATCCCTCCATGGCCTCACCCCTCTGATTATCCCAATCCCCTGTCCATTTCCAATATTCCTGAAACTGACCACACATTTCATCTCTCCAGCTCCACTGGTGCTGTGGAAGTTTGGATCCATAAAATGGTGTGAGCTGCACTGCCGGTCACATCCAGTACATTGTGCAGGACACCCAGGCTGGCCGGGGTGCTAGCGTGGGTGTAACGTGTGTGTGTGTCTGTAGCATGAGGAGGGGTCTGAATATGGTGTCAATCAGCCATTCCGGCAGCTTTGATATACGTCTTTCAAACTTGGTCTGTGCTTATCCACTGACTGCCTGTGTCAGTCCCTCTCAGCTGAACATACATTCAGCAGCACAAGGAACCCCCTCTAGTGCTATTTAAAATGACCAGGCATCCAGCTTAAAGGTGAGGGGCTTTTGACATACTTCTGCTGTTATAAAGTTGGTGGAGGTGCTGTGGATGGTTTTCTGGAGGCTGTGTTGTGAGCTGCTGCAAACAGTCAGGGAGGACAGAGGATTTGGTGACCCAACTCTGGACGAGGTTTGGGGACTGTAGTTACAGTGTCTCTCGAGATGCTTCTCTCTTTGTGTTGGGAATTCCTGGACGGGGTAGATCTTATAATCCGTGCTAAGGAGGGAGACCAGACGCCAGTTCGTAAGCAAGCAGAGATCACCCCTCTTCAGCAACAGGATGACAACCGCCCTGTGCCACGAGAGGGGCACCTCACGGGTCGCCAGGCTTTCCCCCAGGACCCGCATGTATTTGTTCCCCAGGACGTCCAGGAACACGCTGCCAAACTCCACGGTCAGCTCATCCTGCCACAGCGATTTGCTCCTTGAGAACTGGTGGAGGGCACCGTACAGCTCCGCCAATGTGAGCGGAGACTCCAATCCTTTGGCAGCCTCCGGGCTGACCTTCGGCAGGTCCTCCTATAAAACTCTGCACGTGTCCTCGCTGGAGTGGTTCAGAGAAAACAACACACTGTAATAGGTACGGTCCAGGAAGCCCATTCCCTCCGGATCTGTGATGGAGGATCCGTCATCTGCCAGCAGCTCAACGAGCTGCTTATGGACCCCCGGCCATTTTTCCAGTGAGTAGAAGAAACAGGAAATCTTCCAGTCCAAATCTTCCAGGATCTGGATCTGCGACCTTAAATATGCGCCTCGGGACGATATGAATTGCAGGTCCCTCAGCGCGCCCTTCTTCTCTTTGCACACCTGTCACAGCGTGGGGTCTGTGATGGCCTGATTGAGATGGGACTCCAAGTCGAGTACCTCCCTCTCTAGGCGCCATTCTCGGTTTCCCGCCTCTTGGTCGACCCCTTTGCTTACTTCTGACAGAAGACATGGATGTGAGGCTTGCCACATCCCGCCATAGACTCAGGGAGAGGACGCCCCCCTGCTTCCTTCTCCAGCCGGCCCAGATCGACGGAATGAGTCATGGAATCGCTCGTCCTCCAGCAGCCAGTTGTAAAAAGTGCCAGTACACGGTACCCTCCCGTGTGCAGAGTGGAGTTAACTCCGCCCACACCAGGCGGTAGTCTGAGCACGGCACCAGCCACATGAAGGCCACCAAGATGCAGGAGGCGTATGCCTGTGAAATGTAGAGTCGGTCAATTCGGAACTCTCCTCCTGAGGCCTCCTGATGAGGGCACTGGAGTTGGAATGGAGATTCCACCAGGCGACCACCAAGTCGAGGGAGTTGATCCATCAAGTCACCCTGCCACTCCAGGAGCCAGGTAGCATCGTCTCCCAATGTGGGTTTCCTGCAGAAAGCTCATCGCATATCTCCCTTCCCTGAGGACTGTGAGATTGTGAAAACGGCTGAGAGACGCCCCCTGCTCCTGTTGATGTTGAGTCTGGCTATGGATATCTTCATGTCAACAATACCACCATCCTGTCACCAATACCTTACTGTGAGGAGAGAGTGGAACTGCTCATCGCCTTCCACTCCTCCAGCAATCCAGAGAGGACACATTGAACAGACATCGCACGATCTTTTTCACATTTACCACCCACCTTGAGGGCAAGACGGACAGACCTGATGATCAGCGCCAGCTCCACACACTGGTCAAGGGCCAGCTGAACTTTATTGTGACAATCCCTGCAAGCAGCAATGAAGTTCCGGAGTTCTGCAATGGGCATGAGAGGAGACTCGGTAGGAGGCATGAGGGAGTCCACCACCTCAATGGCAATGGATTCAAGGTCGTCCTCCGTGCCCCACACAGAGTCCCCATCTTCCTCCGTGCCATCACCGCCCGTGGCCTACACATCCACCACACTCTGTGGAGTGGAAATCCAGGCCACGACAGCTAGTCTCACCTCCCTCATGATCGAACCCGCAGGATCGATGGTGGAGGAGTCATTCCTAGATTCCTCTGGGGAAACTAGGTATATGAGTGCCTGTGGTTCAGGACACCCTCTCCCCCTCCGTCCCCGGGCTTGTGATCAGCCTAGGGGGAGGCAGTTGTGTCTTGACACTGGAAATCCAGCCGGAGCGGGACCCGAGGTAGAGAGAGGAGGCCATCTCCCACCCTGCCAGCGCCACAATACCAGCAGACAGGGCACTGTTAACATTATTCAAATCAACCTCCAGGGCGGATCCATCCTGGATGGCAGGAACAGGTGGCCGAGAGCATTGACCCTCACAGGTCTCAGCCCCACCCAGGACACCGGACCCAGTGGGAGATGGAATGTTTTCTCCTGGTGGATCCACAGTCTCCCCCATCAGGGGAGGGGAGCTTCACCACTCCCCCCCCCCAACCTCGCGTGTTGTGAAAGGTACAGAGGCTTCTGTACCCACTCCATTTTGTGGGATAAAAAGCTGTAACTTAGGCCTCGAGCTCCAATGGTACTGGTAGCGCGGGGAGTCCGAGGACCAACCAGGAGACAGACCCTGTTCCTCTCGGCAATCTGCAGTGAAGGGACGCCTCCTTCTCTTATTCATGGAGAGGTGAGGAGGTTCAGAGACCTCGGTCTCATTAGACATCTCTGTTTCTACCTCCAAACCCTCCACTGTGTAGAGGGAGATTTACTCTGGATCTAACCCCGTTTGTTTTAAAGCTGGCCTTTATACCTCAGGCCCCTTTTGTATTTTTGTCGATGGGGACTTTATTCCCCAGGTCCCCTTTATATAAATTTTAAAATAATTTTATTAAAATAGATAAATAAACCAAATGCTCAAATTAAAATGCCATTCTCGGCATTACTGATGCGTCTTTTTTCTTTGTATCCCAGCCCCTGCGGTATCCACCGATGGTGGAAGGCCTCAAGTGTGCCAGATTCTGAATAGATCCCGGTTAAACACAGGAACTTCAGTCCGTGTCATCCACACCCATAGCGGCAGGAGGTGGAAAGAGGGTTTTCAAGGTTTTTACCTACAGGAACAATCAAAGTGCCAGAGCTCACATTTCCTCTGTCCCTGAGTGTCATTACTCATTATGCCCCCTGGAGGAACACCTCTCTCTCTCTCTCTCTCACACACTCACTCACTCCCTCTCTCACTCTCTCTCTCTCTCTCTGTCTCTCTCTGTCTCTCTTTCTCTCTGTCTCCTTCCCAGCTGTAAGCAATTGCTATTTAACACTCCAACATCCATGTTATCAAACCTTGTGTCCTCCCCACTCACACCAGTTTAAAATATAACGATACACACATGTTAAACAACCAACTACTTTCAGACAGCATGCAGGACCAGACGTAACTGACCGTAATAGACACTGGCTGAGACAGACAAAGAAATCAAACAGGAAACTTCAAATACAAAAACAGACCCACTTACTCAAACACAAGCTTTTCCTCCTGTTCTCCTCAGACATTGTTTCAGCCTTACTGTTGCTCCGAAAGATTTCCTTTCCTTTTCTATCTCAATCTCACACGTGACTTGGTGGGATTGAGAGTAACAGACTGTTCCATTCGGTGTTGTCACCACATTAACGGCACAGCCTGTCAAGGAGGTTACCTTAACGGGACAGATTGGTAAACGTTCTCCCTCTCCAACATTGTCCACCTCTGAGGTCTCCTGCTCAGTTTTAGTACCACCTGTGTGATACTCTGCTTTTTGTGACGGCTGCTACACCCGCCTGGGAGCTGCTTTCCCTCTGGGTTTGCAATCACTGAAAGTTGGACCTGCACTGTGCATGCTCTGTCTTCCGGTGGGGTCACTCCTGTAACTCCCTAAGGACACCTCTAGAATCCTCTAACTGCTGGGTCAACTGGACATTATCCTGTGTGACAGTGACAGTATGTTTCTCTGCTAACTCTAACTGCTGCTGAACTGCACAAGCCTGTCCTGCATTAAGTATCTGTTGTTGTATGGTGACAGTAAAGTACACTAGCTTATTGTGTAACTCATGTAGCTGTGTCTGCTGTTGCTGCTGGGTCTGTTCACTTTGAGCTACCATTTCTCTCACCTGTGACTCTATCACTTCCTCATCGCACTGTGTGATGCTGGATATGGAGTCAGATTTAAAGCCTTTTCACCCTTCTGATGTTTAGCCAAGACGTGTGCCTGGATAAACTTCACTATATTTTAAAAGGAACGTGTGCATGCTTCCATCGACAGTCTCCTAACAGGGACTGGATATTGTCCATATTGCACTTAGTGCTTAACTCTTCCTCATATGTTTCCCAGAGACCCTTCTTCCCATTGTCTTTTTGTGACATAATGTGTATTTAAAGAGACATCACTGGGTCAGTATAATCGTCTGCCCCTCAAAAGAGTTTATCCCTGCAAGACTTTTCACTGGTCAAACGAATATTCCTATGTTTGCAAAACTTTGCTACAACAGCCTCGGTTTGCATTGTAGTCAAAGTCCCGGGTTTCAGCTCCACTTGTAAGATCTGGGGTTTGATTTAATGTAATTGTCAGACTTAGGTCAATTACAATGACAGTCTATGTTGGGAGATCAGATCTAAAAGGGACTTGCAGCTCAGACTAGTTATCAAACTACATGGATACAAGGCTGTTTTCACAAGCTTCACAGAATGAATGAAGTTCTGCACAATAAGCAGAACATGGTGATACTGAGCAAAGGGAAGTGGTCAGCAGTTGTGTTCACAATGGAACACCCGGTGCTCAACCTCCGGTTATCTGTGGAACCTTGTCTCTTCATTGGAGTCTATCTTCTGTCTTCTTCTTGATGATGATGTGCGCTTTTGGGGTCTTACAAGCTCTTAATTTATACACATTTCCCAGCTTGGTTCTGTTCCATATTAGGTAAAAGGCCATTTCTGTTCATTTGATTGGTCAGTCATTAACTAACTACCCTTCCATGATGGTACTTTGAGCCTGGTTTAAGTCATTGTCATTATCGTTCAGTGGGGGGTGGGGGGGTGGGGAGGGGCGTCTAGATTCCAACTGCCTTGACTCTATGAATTCCTTTACAATGTCTTGTTTTGAAAAGTATCAGTTTATAAGACGTCAGGAATGTAAGGGATTTGCATTGTTTAATTGTCCTATGGTTTAAAATGTGTCTGGGACCAGGAAGGAAATCTGCTATTTTTTGTTCTGATAACAATCCTGATGCATCTGTAACATCCACAAGGGGTGATGAAATTACTGAAGGAAATGTAAACACATGCTCACCATCAAGGCAGTATCTCATATCATAGTCTGAACAAAGAATTAGACATCTCATTGGACAACTGTAGCCTACGGTGGATTTTGATAGGACAGTGTGATCTTGTCAGTGAAACATTCAGCCCACCTTGATATGAAAGGTGCAAAATCATTGGAAATAGTGATTCTGTGATAAGGTCGAGGAGATTGGTCAGTGACAGAACGATTAGCAGGGAGGGGAATGCTCACTGGGCTATCATGTATGCATGACTCTTTGCAACATGTTTGTGACTAATGGGTGTATTGCTCACCGGTACATTGTGAATGGGTATTTTGTATAATTGTTAACTAGTAGTATTCCTACTGAATCTAGTAGAGTCATTGGTGTTTAATTTGAACTTTGAGTGCTGTCTCATTCTTTCTTGTAATTCTCATGTTTGAACCATAGAGTAACCAATCAAAAAGATGACAGTTTATGAACAACATTTGTTTATATATATGGACATGAGGCTTCACATTATCATTGCCAGGAATGTAGACACAAAGACCTGTGTCCAGAGTTATGTCCGAGACAGTTTATAAACAACATTTGTTTATATATGTGGACATGAGGCTTCACATTATCATTGCCAGGAATGTAGACACAAAGACCTGTGTCCAGAGTTATGTCCGAGACAGTTTATAAACAACATTTGTTTATATATGTGGACATGAGGCTTCACATTATCATTGCCAGGAATGTAAACACAAAGACCTGTCTCCAGAGTTATGTCCTAGACTAGTTAACGACCCTTATGAAAATCTCTGGAATACCATTCCTACACCTTTATTGTCCATCCATAATTATTCTTGACACTGAGTGGCTTGCTAGACTATTTCAGAGGGCAGTTAAAAGTGAACCACATTGAGTTACATGGAGACCAGAACAGATAAGGATGGTAGATCTCCTTCCCTAAAGGACATTAATGGACCAGATAGATTGTTATAAAAATCGATGATGGCTTCATGGCAACATTATTAAGTCCAGATTTCAATTCCAGTTTTTATTCATCAATTGAATGCATTACATAATTGAATTTTAAATTCCACCATCTGCTATGGTGGGATTTGAACCCATGTCCCCAGGGAATGAGCCTGCGCCTCTGGATTACTAGTTCGGTGAGATTGCCAGTATCCCACTGTCACTGCCACGCTACATCACATTCCTCCCTTAAGATACTACATAAAAACTTCCTCTTTGACCAAGCTGTTGGTCATCTGACCTCATATCTCCTGTTGTGTCTCTGTGTCATACGTTGCTTCATAATGCTCCTGTGAAGCATCTTGAGATGTTTTATTACATTAAAGGCACTATATAAATATAGGTTGTTGTTGTTGACATTTACTAGACATGACTTGTCTTACCATACACTTCCTGCTGGCCATTTGTTGTCCATGCTTTTTTTTCTTTTCTCCAGCATCAAATACGTTTGTCCTGGGATGTGAACTCTAGAAATTTCCCCATCAGTGACAGTAAATATAGAGTTTACTCCACCTCTCCTTTTTTAATCAGGGTGCAACATTGACAACCCTCCAGTCCTCTGTCACGAATCACATATCCAAGGAGTATTGGAAGATTCTGGCCTGTGAATCTGCTATTCCCACCTTTCCCTCCCTCAGCAACCCTCATACAACCCATTCAGACTGGGCAAATGTTATCGTTGATTGTGGTACAAAAGGTGTTGAAATGAAAAGGGTTAACTAAACCTATTTGTTCAGTAACTGTAATTAATGTCAGTCTCCATGGGCCCTAATTGTGTCACTGGAAGGCTTTCCTTTTCTATTAATAAGGGATTCTTTCAATGTGTTATCACATAGCGTCAAAGGGAACATCACGCTCGGCACTGACAAGGATCAGTGGTTCCAGAGAGAGGGAGAGGATAGATCAGAATCTGAGAACAGTAGATTGGAATGTGGCAATAATGGGTCAGAATCTGAGAACAATAGATCAGAATGTTACAACAATGGATCAGAATCTGAGAACAATAGATTGGAATGTTACAACAATGGACAGGAGTCTATCCTCGGATCTTTACTATCTTTCTACATATTGGGATTGGTACTCATTAGACGATCGGATCCTGTATGCACTTGAGATAATTCAATATATTTACTATCCCATTCTGGCTATTGTTGGCATCCCTGGTAAGTCTCTCTATACAGCTATTAATTCTATGAACCATGTTTAATTGCATTACTGCTCCTGTAGTTTACTCTACCCTTCTTGCTGTTGCTACTGTACCTGGTGAATCTCTACCTCCAGCTATTAGCTGTCAACCCATTGCTAATTGTATTACAGTTCTTGTAAATTCATCATTCATCTTGGGTCCTGTCTGTGCTCCTGGTAAGTCTCTATTTCCCGCTAGGTGATCTGTAAACCCTGTTTCACTGAAATACTGTTCTGTAATGTAAATATTGGGAAGACTGAAGCCAGTGGCATTGGTCTTCATCACTAACTCCATCTCCTATCTGTGAATCACCTACCCCACCCTGCCCAATATCCGAGGCTGTTTACAACATCTGTGTTCCATTTATACCTGAGCTGAATTCATCTCCATATTCCCTACATCACCAACCCTGCATATTACCACCTCTGTAATATCACCCATCACAACCTCTGCCTCAGCCCATCTGCTGCATAAACCCTCATCTGTGCCTTTATTCACTTGATTTTTCCAATTGTATCCTGGTCACCTTCCCAGTTATAAACATCTATAAACCACAGCCCATCCAGAACCCTGCTGCCTGTGTTCTAACTCACACCAAATCCTGATCACCCATCACCCCTGTGCTCACTGATCTACATTGGCTCCCGGTCTGGCAACACCCTTAATTTTAATATTCTCATTCTTGTGTTTGAATCCCTCCATGGCCTCACCCCTCCAATTAGTCCCATTCCCCTGTCCATTCCCATATTCTTGAAAATCTTCCATCAAGTCTCGTTCAATGTCCCCTTTTAAAGTGAATTTCCTTCCCTCTCTATCTCTTCTTGGTGGTGATTTTTTAGCTCTTACAGCAGCACTGTTGCCCACACTGTGGAAGCCTGGATCTATAAAAGGGTATGAGCGGAGCTCCCAGCCATTTCCGGTGTGGCCTGCACACTGTCCCATGCTGTGCAGTACTCTCGCCCGGGTGTACATTGTGTGCACCAGTAGCACGAGGAGTTGTGGAATGTCATGTCAAACTGCTATTCCAGCAGCTTTGATGCAGGGCTCCAGGTCAATAGCACCATGTATGTGAAGTTAGTGTGATTTTCACAGATGGCCACTTCTACTGTGGCCTGCACAATGCCCCACGCTGGGCAGGGCTCTAGGTCAATCGTTCCATGTATGTGTTGTTTATTTGAGGATGGTTTTGAATGTGATGTCAATGTACCATTCCAACAGCTTTGATGTCCGTCTTGGAAACTTGGTCTGTGCATGTTCACTGTCCGCCTGTGTTAGTCACTCTCGGCTGAACATACAGTCAGCAGCAGGAGGAACCCCCTCTAGTGTTATTTAAACGGACCAGGAATCCAACTTATAGATGAGGGGCTTTTGACTTACTTCTGTAATTGTAAAGTTAGTGGAAGGTGCTGTGCATGGTTTCCTGGAGGTTGTGTTGTGTGCTGCTGCAAACATTCAGGGAGGGCAGAGGATTTTGTGCCCCAACTCTGGACGAGGTATGGGGACTGTAGTTACAGTGTCTCTGGCTCTGTAACATGACCAACAAATGGAGCAGAAGCTGCAGAGAGAGGAAGCTCTGTAACGAGGGAGGAGGAGGGGGCTCTGTCCTACCCACTCCGGGTTTTCCAAGAGCACTTTTCCTACCTACATCTAACCCTGGAGCAGTATGTGAGGTGACTCTGTTTCAATAAGGAGGTGGTCATAGAGCTCCTGAAACACAACCTGGAGCCTCAGACCAGGGTGAGGACGGAGCTGTCAGTGGTTATTAACGTCACAGTTTCATTGACATTTTATGTATCCGGATCTTTCTGGCAGGAACGGGAGACATATCCAACATTCAGTCACAGACAGTGATAGAGTCAGAGTCACTTACCACACAGAAGGATTCCATTAGGCCCATCGAGACCGTGCTGGTTCCCTGTGGAGCAGTTCAGTCAGTTTTACTCCCCCACTCAATCCCGTAGCCCTGCAAGGTCACTTCCTTCAATCACCCATCCAGTTTTCTTTTGAAATTGGGAGGAAGGATCAAATTGAGAGGAAATAAAGCTGGTAACAGGAGATAGAAAAGTAGAAGGTGACATTCGAAGGTAGGCGAAACAAAGGTGAGCATCAACTAGAACGCAGAACGGTTAAGGGCGCTGCACCTGAATGCACTCAGTATTCAGAACAGGGTAGATGATTTAAAGGCCCAAATAGAGGTAAATGAGTCTGATCCAATTGTCATAACGGAAATGTGCTACAGGGTAACCAAGACTGAGAACTGAATAAGCAAGCAGATTCGACCTTTAGGAAGGACAGGCAAAATGGGAAAGGACATAATGTTGCACTGATAATAAGGGATTGTATCAGTACCATAGTAAGGGAGGATCTCAGTTCTGAAGAACAAAATATGGAATCTGTTTGGGTGGAGCTAAGAAACAACAAGGGGGAGAAAACACTGGTAGGAGCTGTTTGTAGGCCATCAAACAGTAGTGTTTTTGTGGGGCATGGCATTAATGGAGATGAGAGAATCATATAACATGGGCAATACAGTCATCATGGGTGACTTAAATCCTCATATAGACTGGGTAACCTAATGAGAACAAATGCTATGAATGACGAGTTTCTGGAGTGTGTTACGGATGGTTTTCTGGAGCTTTATGTTGAGGAACCGACGAGAAAACAGGCTATTGTAGATCTAGTATTATAGACAGGGATAATTAATGATTTTATAGTAAAGTTACCTTTAGGGATGAATTACCATAATGTGATGGAATTTTACATTATGCTTGAAAGTAATGTAGTTCACTCTTAAGCCAGGGTGTTAAATTAGAACAAAAGAAGTTATGAAGGTATGAGGGGAAAATTGCCCTAGGTGGATTGGAAAAATACATTGAAAGGTATGATAGTACATAGGCAATCGATAGTCTTTAATTAAATATTATATAGTTTACAGCACCTATACATTGCTTCCAGGCACATAAAACCCAAAAGTAAAGGCAGTCAACTGTGGACAACAAAGGAAGTTAAGGATTGTATAAGATTAAAACTGCGGTTAGCACTGCAGCTTCACAGCTCCAGCAACCCGGGTTCAGTTCTTGGTACTGCCTATGTGGAGTTTGCAACTTCTACTGTGACCGCGTAGGTTTCCGCTGGGTGCTTCAGTTTCCTCCCACATCCAAAGACTTGCAGGTTGATAGGTAGATTGGCCATTGTAAATAGCCCCTAGTGTAGGTAGGTGGTAGGAGAATGGTGGGAATGTGGCAGGGTATATGGGATTAATGTAAGATTAGTATAAATAGGTGTTTGTTGGCAGGCACAGACTCTGTGGGCCGAAGGGCCGTATCTGTATCTCTCTATGACTCTATAAAAGGACAATAAAGTTGCCATAAATAGTAGTAAACCTGAGAATTGGGAGGATTTTAGAATACACCAACGGAGACTGAAGAAACTGATAAAGAAAGGGAGAATAGAATATGAATGTTAGCTGGAAAAATATAAAAACGGACTGTAAAAAGCTTCTACAGGTACGTAAAAAGGAAACATTTGGCTAAGACAAATGTGAGTCCATCACAGGCAGTGTCAGTAGAATTTCTGCCTGTCTGACAGTTATGCCTGTCTTTTTGTGGGATATGTCGAGCATTCTTTGTTCCAGTCCTACTCAGGCCCCCTCCCCCAACTCTTTTTCCGATACATTGATGACTGTATCGGTGCCGTTTCCTGCTCCCGCCCCGAACTCGAAAACTTTATCAACTTTGCTTCCAATTTCCACCCTTCTCTCACCTTTACATGGTCCATCTCTGACACTTCCCTTCCCTTCCTCGACTTCTCTGTCTCCATCTCTGGGGATAGGTTGTCTACCAATATCCATTATAAGCCCACTGACTCCCACAGCTACCTCGACTACACTTCTTCACACCCTACCTCCTGTAAGGACTCCATTCCATTCTCCCAGTTTCTCCGTCTCCGACGCATCTGCTCTGATGATGCTACCTTCCATGACGGTGCTTCTGATATGACCTCCTTTTTCCTCAACCGAGGATTTCCCCCCACTGTGTTTGACAGGGCCCTCAACCGTGTCCGACCCATTCCCCGCACCTCTACCCTCACCCCTTCCCCTCCCTCCCAGAACCGTGACAGGGTTCCCCTTGTCCTCACTTTTCATCCCACCAGCCTCCATATCCAAAGGATCATCCTCCGCCATTTTCGCCACCTCCAGCGTGATACCACTACCAGTCGCATCTTCCCCTCCCTTCCCCTGTCAGCATTCCGAAGGGATCGTTCCCTCCGCGACACCCTGGTCCACTCCTCCATTACCCCCACCACCTCGTCCCCGTCCCAGGGCACCTTCCCTTGCAATCGCAGGAGGTGTAATACCTGCCCATTTACCTCCTCTCTCCTCACTATCCTAGGCCCCAAACACTCCTTTCAGGTGAAGCAGCGATTTACTTGTACTTCTTTCAATGTAGTATACTGTATTCGCTGCTCACAGTGTGGTCTCCTCTACATTGGGGAGACCAAGCGCAGACTGGGTGACCGCTTTGCGGAACATCTCCGCTCAGTCCGCAAGCAGGACCCTGAGCTTCCGGTTGCTTGCCATTTCAACACTCCCCCCTGCTCTCATGCTCACATCTCTGTCCTGGGATTGCTACAGTGTTCCAGTGAACATCAACGCAAGCTCGGGGAACAGCATCTCATCTACCGATTAGGCACACTACAGCCTGCCGGACTGAACATTGAGTTCAATAATTTCAGAGCATGACAGCCCCCCACTTTACTTTCATTTTTAGTCATTTTTAGTTATTTTTTCTTCCTTTTTTTTTGCATTCCTTTTTACATTTTTTACAATCCTTTTTTGCATTTATTTCATTTCATCTTAGTTTGTTCAGTTTGCTTACCCACTGTTTTTTTCAGGTTGTTTTTCTTCAGGTTTGCACTTGCTGATGTTCAATATTCAGTATATTCACACCTATTCTGTACTAATGCTTTGTCTTTCAACACACTATTAACATATTGTTTGCCTTTGCTCCGTGACCTTTTGGTCAGCTATGTGGCCTGGTCCAATCTGCACCTTCTCCTTTGTTATCTCTTGCCCAACCCCCACCTCACTTGTTTATAATCTGTGACTTTTCTAATATTTGTCAGTTCCGAAGAAGGGTCAATGACCCGAAACGTTAACTCTGCTTCTCTTTCCACAGATGCTGCCAGACCTGCTGAGTGAATCCAGCATTTCTTGTTTTTGTTTCAGTAGAATTTATAATGGGAACAGCGAAATTGCAGAGAAGCTAAATGATTATTTTGTGTCTGTCTTCACCGAGACATATAAAAGAAATCAACCAGAATTAGAGATCCAAGGGATTGGGGGAATGATGAATTGAAGGAAATTAGAAGTAAAATACTGAGGATGCTGGAAATCTTGAATAAAAACAAGACATGCTGGAAACACTCAGCAGGTCCGGCAGCATCTGTGTAGAGAGAAGCAGAGTTAACGTTTCAGGTCAGTGACCCTTCTTCAGAACTGCAATGAATTAAAGGAAGTTAGTATTACTAAGAAGGTTGTATTGGAGAAATTAATGGGGCTGAAGGTTGGTATGTCCCCAGCACCTGATATTCTACGTCCCAGAGTGTTTGAGGAGATAGCTATGGAGATAGTGGATGCATTGCTGATCATCTTCAAACATTTTTTTAGAATTAGAATTAGAATATTACAGCGCAGTACAGGCCCTTCGGCCCTCGATGTTGCGCCGATCATCTGACCTACACTATTCCATTTACATCCATATGTCTATCCAATGACCACTTAAATGCCCTTAAAGTTGGCGAGTCTACTACTGTTGCAGGCAGGGCGTTCCACGCCCCTACTACTCTCTGCGTAAAGAAACTACCTCTGACATCTGTCCTATATCTTTCACCCCTCAACTTAAAGCTATGTCCCCTCGTGTTTGCCATCCTCATCCGAGGAAAAAGACTCTCACTATCCACCCTATCTAACCCTCTGATTATCTTGTATGTCTCTATTAAGTCACCTCTCCTCCTCCTTCTTTCTAACGAAAACAACCCCAAGTCCCTCAGCCTTTCCTCGTAAGACCTTCCTTCCATACCAGGCAACATCCTAGTAAATCTCCTCTGCACCCTTTCCAAAGCTTCGACATCCTTCCTATAATGCGGTGACCAGAATTGCACGCAATACTCCAGGTGCGGCCTCACCAGAGTTTTGTACAGCTGCATCATGACCCCGTGGCTCCGAAACTCGATCCCCCTACTAATAAAGGCTAACACACCATATGCCTTCTTAACAGCCCTATTAACCTGGGTAGCAACTTTCAGGGATTTATGTACCTGGATACCAAGATCTCTCTGCTCATCTACACTACCAAGAATCTTCCCATTAGCCCAGTACTCTGCATTGCTGTTACTCCTTCCAAAGTGAATCACCTCACACTTCTCCGCATTAAACTCCATTTGCCATCTCTCAGCCCAGCTCTGCAGCCTATCTATGTCCCTCTGTACCCTACAACACCCTTCGACACTATCCACAACTCCACCGACCTTCGTGTCATCCGCAAATTTACTAACCCACCCTTCTACACCCTCATCCAGGTCGTTTATAAAAATGACAAACAGCAGTGGCCCCAAAACAGAACCTTGCGGTACACCACTAGTAACTAAACTCCAGGATGAACATTTGCCATCAACCACCACCCTCTGTCTTCTTTCAGCTAGCCAATTTCTGATCCAAAGCTCTAAATCACCTTCAACCCCATACTTCCGTATTTTCTGCAATAGCCTACCGTGGGGAACCTTATCAAACGCCTTACTGAAATCCATATACACCACATCCACGGCTTTACCCTCATCCACCTGTTTGGTCACCTTCTCGAAAAACTCAATAAGGTTTGTGAGGCACGACCTACCTTTCACAAAACCGTGCTGACTATCGCAAATGAACTTATTCTTTTCAAGATGATTATAAATCCTGTCTCTTATAACCTTTTCCAACATTTTACCCACAACCGAAGTAAGGCTCACAGGTCTATAATTACCAGGGCTGTCTCTACTCCCCTTCTTGAACAAGGGGACAACATTTGCTATCCTCCAGTCCTCCGGCACTACTCCTGTCGACAATGACGACTTAAAGATCAACAACAACGGCTCTGCAATCTCCTCCCTGGCTTCCCAGAGAATCCTAGGATAAATCCCATCTGGCCCAGGGGACTTATCTATTTTCACTCTTTCCAAAATTGCTAACACCTCCTCCTTGTGAATCTCAATCCCATCTAGCCTAGTAGGCTGTATCTCAGTAATCTCCTCGGCAACATTTTCTTTTTCTACTGTAAATACTGACGAAAAATATTCATTTAACGCTTCCCCTATCTCCTCTGATTCCGCACACAACTTCCCACTACTATCCTTGATTGGCCCTAATCTAACTCTAGTCATTCTTTTATTCCTGATATACCTATAGAAAGCCTTAGGGTTTTCCTTGATCCTATCCGCCAATGACTTCTCGTGTCCTCTCCTTGCTCTTCTTAGCCCTCCCTTTAGATCCTTCCTGGCTAGCTTGTAACTCTCAAGCGCCCTAATTCTGGAGCGGTTCCTGCAGATTGGAAGGATGCAAATGTCAGCCCACTATATAAGAAGGGAGGGAGAGCGAAAACAGGGAATTACAAAGCTGTTAGCCTTACATTAATCGTTGGGAACCTGCTATAATCAATTCTAAATGATGTTATAAATGGACATTTGGATAATAATGATCTGATTGGGCATAGTTAACATGGATTTATGAATGGGAAATCATGTTTGACGAACCTGTTGGAGATTTTGAGGATGATAACAACAGAATTGATTAAGAGGAGTTGACAGAGATGGTATACTTGTATTTTCAGAAGGTTTTCAGAACCCCCAAATGAGCTTGCTTCGCAAAATTATAACACATGGGACAGGCCGTAATATACTGGCATGGATTAAGGATTGGTTAACAGATTGGAAACAGTGAGGAGGAATAAACGGATCATTTTTGCGTTGGCATGCTATGACTAGTGGGGTACTGCAGGGATCAGAGATTGGGCCTCAGCTGTTCACAATATATTTCAATGATTTGGATGTGTGGACCAAATGTAATATTTCCAAGTTTGCGTCTGACACAAAACTAGGTGGGAATGTGTACAGTGAGGAAGATGCAAAGCCGCTTCAAGGGGAATTGTTGAGACTCAGTGATTGGGCAAGAACATGTTAGGTGGAAAATAATATTGAAAAATGCAAGGTAATCCACTTTGGTAGCAGGAATAGATGTGCAGAGTATTTCTTAAATGATAAATTAGGAAGTGTAGATGTACAAAGCGGCTTGGGTGTCCTTGCCAATAAGTCACTGAAAGCTAACATGCAGGTGCAGCAAACAATTACAAAGGTTAATGGCATGTTAGCCTTTATCGTAAGAGGATTTGAGTACTGGAGTAGTGAAGTCTTGCGACAATTGTACAGAACTTTAGTTAGACCGCACTTGGAGTATTGTGCGCAGTTTTAGTCCCCTTACTTTAGGAAGGAGATTATTGCCATTGAGGGAGTGCAACGACGGTTCATCAGACTTGTTCCTGGGATGGCGGGACTCTCCCATGAAGAGGGATTGGGAAAACTATTCTCTAGAGTTTCGAAGAATCAGAGGTGATCTCATTGAAACCTACAAAATACTTTAGGAGATGGACAGGGTAGATGCAGCTAAGATGTTTCCCCTGGTTGGGGAATCTAGAATTAGCAGACACAATTTCAAAATAAGGACAGAGATGAGGAAAAATGTCACTACTCAGAGGGTTGTGAATCTTTGGAATTCTCTACCCTAGAGGGCTGTGGAAGCTCAGTCATTGTTTATGTTGAAAGCAGAGATTGACACATTTCTAAATATCAATGAGATAAAAGGATATGAGGATAGTGTGGGGAAAAGGCATTGAAGTGGATGATGAGCCACGATCATATTGAATGGCAGGTCAGGCTGGATGGGCTGAATGGCCTACTCCTTTTCTTATGGTCCTATGTTCCTAAATCATTGATAGCCTCGGCTTCCACCACCCTCATGGGCAATGAGTTCCAGCTCATTACCATCCACTGTGTAAAAAAACTCTTCCTCATATTCCCCCTGCATCTCTTACCCAAAACCTTCCATCTGTGTTCCCTGGTCCGTGTTTCATCAGTTAATGGGAACAGTTTTTCCTTGTCTCTATCTTATCTAAAGCTTTCAAAATCATGAGGGGTCTGGACAGAGTAGGTAGGGAGAAAATGTTCCCACTCGTCAAACGATCAAGAATGGATGGGTTTAGATTTAATGTAATTGGTTTTAAAAATAGCAATGCCAACATGAGGAAAATACTTTCACAAGTTAGTGGTTAGGATCTGGAATGCAGTGTCAGAGAGTGTGATTGAAAGAGGTTCACTTGACACAATCAGAAGGGAATTATTTAGACACCTGAAAAGGAAGAATGTGTAGGATTATGGGGAAAAGGCAGGGAAATGGCACTACGTAAATTGCTCTGTCAGAGAACAGGTGCAGATACAATGGGCTGATTGGCTCCATCTGTGCTGGAACAGCTCTGTGATTCTCTATGATTCTCTCATAATCTTATACACTTCTAGGAAATGTTCCCTCAATCGCAATTACTCCAGGAAGAACAACCCCAGCTTTCCCAACCTAGGATTGTAACAAAATCCCCATCCCTGGAACTATTCTGGTTAATCTCCTCTGCACCCTCTCAAGGATCCTCACATCCTTCCTAAAATATGATGACCAGAGCTGGACACAATACTTCACTTTGGGCCTAACCAGAGTTGTATACATTTTCAGCATAACTTCCTGCTTTGTAGTCTATGCCTCTATTTAAGAAGCTCAAGATCTCATATGCTTTGTTGTCATTCTCTCAATATGTCCTGCCACGTTCAAAGATCTCTGCACATCCACACACAGGTCCATCTGTTCCTGCATACTCTTTAGAACTGTACCATTCTGTCTGCATAGCCTCACACTATTGCTCCTGCCAAGATGCATCACCTCACACTCCTCTGTATTAAATTCGATCTGCCACTTCTCTGCCCATTCTGATAGCCTATCCTGTTGTAGGCAGTTTATATCATCCTCACTGTTTACCACTCCTCCAAGTTTGGTGTCATGGGCAAATTTTGAGATTCTACTCTGAATTCCAAGATCGAAGTAATGGTTCAATTGAATCTGAATAGACTGTTGTATGAAAGTCCATGTAAACCCCATCAACACCATTGCCTTCATCAACTCTCTGTTGCCACCTCAAAAACTCCAGCAAGACAGTTAAACATGATTTTCCCTTAAGAAATCCATGCTGGCTTTCCTTAATTAACTCGCATCTGCCCATGTGACTATTCATTTTGTCCCAAATTATTTTTTCTAGAAGTTTTCCCACCACTGTAGTTCAACTGACTGGTTTAACTGTAGTGGCTGGGCTTAACTTTACACCCTCTTTTGAACAAGGGTGTAACGTTTGCAATTCTCCAACCCTCTGTCATCACCCCCGAGTCTAAGGAAGATTCAAAAATTATGGTCAGTACCTCTGCGATTTCCACCCTCACTTCCCTCAGTATACTTGGATGCATGTTATCTGGTCCTGGTGCTTTATCCACTTTAAGTACAGATAGCTTATCTAATGCTTCCTCTTTCTCAATTTTAAACCAGTCTAGTATCTGACCTACCTTGTCTTTCAACATTGCCTGAGTTGCATCTTAGAAACATAGAAAGTTTATAGCACATAAAGAGACCACTTGGCGCATCGTGTCAATGCCAGCTGAAAACGATCCACCCATTCTAATCCCACCTTCCAGCATTTGATAGATTACATCACATGAGGTGCATATTCCGTTTGGAATGAGTTGTGGGTTCCTGCCTTAACTACCCTTTCGGGCAATGAATTCCAGACTCCCACCACCCTCTGGGAGAAAGTAAAGTCCTCATCTCCCCTGTAGTCTTTCTACCAAGCACTTTAAATCTATGCCACTTCGTCACTGATCTCTCTGCTAAGGTGAATCGACCCTTCACCTCCACTCTATCCAGGCCCCACGCAATTTTGTACATTTGAATCACATTTCCCCTCTACCTTCTCTGTTCCAAGGAGAACAGCCCCAGACTATATAACCTTCCTGGTAGCTGACATGATCGAGGTTTACAAAGTTATGAGCGGCATGGACAGAGTGGATAGTCAGAAGCTTTTTCCCAGGGTGGAAGAGTCAGTTACTAGGGGACATAGGTTTAAGGTACGAGGTGCAAAGTTTAGAGGGATGTGCGAGGCAGGTTTTTTACATAGAGGGTGGTGAGTGTCTGGAACGTGCTGTCAGGGGAGGTGGTGGAAGCAGGTACGATAGCGACGTTTAAGAGACATCTTGACAAATACATGAACAGGTGCGAATAGAGGGATATGGGCCCCGGAAGTGCAGAAGGATTTAGTTTAGGCAGGCATCAAGATCGGTGCAGGCTTGGAGGGCCGAATGGCCTGTTCCTGTGCTGTACTGTTCTTTGTTCTTTCTTCTTTGTTATTCTGTGAGGTTGGACGATTCGGTGGTCTTCTTGCTGAAATTGTTTTCCTAAAGTTTTTGGCTGGTTGAAGTGCATTTGTGGCAGGCACACATGGCTCAGTGTTCTCTTGGAGGCAGATTTGTAGGTGGCTTTCTTCAACTGGTTACTCTGTCTGCAGCAATCAGAAGGCTTGGAGGGCCCACAGTCGCATGTTTTTTTTCAAACTTGTGATGTTATCTGGAGAGAGAGACGGTCTGAGAGGTGCGGGGGTGGGGGGGGTGGTGGGGGAGCGGGGGCACAGCCCTTCTGCTCCTGCACAGTTTTAATCACTGGCTTGTCTGTCTTTGTCCAGGGGAAACTCCCAGCTTTCACAGAGATGGACAGAAGGTCTCATGACTGCCTCATTGTAATCTTTGTACCCTTATAATGAGATTCAAGTATAGAAATTATATCTCCCCAGGGCTCAGAATACTACTATTTACTGTTGGAGAAGTTTGCTCTTTCAAAGTCAATGTGTCAGGATGGCCTCGTATGCCGTGTTAATGATTGTAAGCTTAGGTAAATGAAGCACTAGAGCAAGCCAGTGATTTGGGTCCAGGCTCATAAGAGATGTGTCTCCTGTTGGAGGCCTTGGAATGTGAAAAGGTGTTTCAGATAACAATTGTGGTGGCCATCTTGGCTGCCTGTTTTTTCATGGTTAACTGCAGGATTTTCTCCATTAAATGTTTAGTGTAAGTTTCCAACTGATGAATTAAAATTCCTCATTTGGCACATCGTGTTATCTTGAAACCGCCGCAGCACATGGAAAGAAAAGTGAGAATAGAAACATTTCATGACACAATTGTGGGAGGAAATAGAAGGAAACAAACATTCATTCTCAATAATAACTTCACAAATTCACACATTAATCTTGGATTTACTGCAGCTGACATTGTCTGTTACAGGTGTACTGATCTAATTGTGTTGGAGCTTTGACGAGGATGGTTGGGTTTGATGAGCTTTGGGTTTGGGACCTGATCATTGGGTTCTTCAGTGGGTAGATCCACACTGACCTTACTTTTAGCTTTCTGGTGAGGTACACAAGTGCTGTTTACTTTAGGGTGTTTGCCGTTCCCTTTTCCCTTGACGATGGGGAGCATTTTTTTCTGATCTGCCCTATGTCCTTGGGGACATTACCGCTCGCAAGTGTCTGTCCAACTTTCACTGCACTCTCTTGCGGCACTTTGACTAGGTAAGGCATCTCCCACATCATTGGCAACGTTTCTGGGAACTTTCCTTGCCCTTGCGCTTTTCTGTAAATGCTGTTCTCAACCTTTTTAGGGTGCCTCTTTGACCTGCATTTAAGGAGGAGAGCGTGGGGTCTAATCTATCTAACATTTCAGGGTTGACCAATCGGAGAGCAGGGGGTTCCAGTTGGGAGTACTCCTGGCCCTCCTCTAACCTGTCCTCACTGTCCTTTCCAATCCTTCGCTCCTGACTGTCTGACAGATCTGTACTTGTCTGTCCCCTCCACAGCCTTTACTTGTTTTCCTTTCGTCTGGGTGTCAATTAAATAATTTACCTGAATATTCCTTTTGTCACTCGATATGGACCACTGAACTGGGATTTCAGGGGTTCACCCTGAATTGGGAGTAGTAACAATACATGGTCTCTGGGCTGAAACGTTCCAGCCTTGACATTTTTGTCTCCTTATCTTTTCATAGCTGCCTGAGAGGTCATTAGGTGTTTCTGAGCCATTGCACAGGCTCTCGTGAGCCGCTCCCAGAACATGGAAATGTCGTCTAAAATGGAAGACTCATCTCTGTGTCCCAAAAACCTCTCCTTGATTCGTTTAAGAGGACCTCTCACCTTGTCTCCATAAACTAATTCAAATAGACTAAAGCCAGTGGAATCATTGGATAAGTCCCTGGTATCCAACAGGAGAAATCCCAACCCTTTGTCCCAGTCATGGGGTAACTCATAGCAGTATGACCTGACCATTATCTTTAGGATCGGGTGGTACTGCTCCAAAGCCCCTTGTGACAGTGGGTGATAGGCTACGGACTTTAGCTAGCTTATGTCCAGAATACCCATGACCTTTTCAAAAATACTGCACGTAAAAAGTGTGCCCTGGTCCACCCGGATCTCAGCAGACAGCCCATATCGAGTAAAGAATTGGGTTAGCCCCTCCACCACTACCTTGGCAGAGATGGTTCTTCGGGCGAATGGCCTCTGGGAATCGGGTCACCACATCCATAAAGGTGAGAAGATACTGGTAGTCCCGTTTTGTGTTCAGCAGTTGTCCCACACAATTCACCAGCATTCTGCTTAAGGGTTCCCCAAAAGTTGGTATGGGAATTAGGGGTGCAGGTTTTATTGCAGTTTGGGACTTCCCCAGAACCTGACATGTGTGAACAGTTTTACAGAACTCCACCACATCTTTGTGGAGTTGTGACCAGTCAAAATACTGTCTTATGCGGGCTTTGATTTTTCATGCAATGACATGTCCAGTCATTGGAATCTCGTGGGCCATTCTTGAAGAAATATTAAGGTACCTCAGCGGCACCACTATCTGGTGAACCACTGTCCACTCTTCATCCACAGGTCTGTCAGGAGGTCTACACTTCCTCATCAGCACCTCATTCTTTAAATAGTAACACTCTGCAACTCCCTCTGCTTCAGTTTTAGTTTGGACATTCTGTGCTACTTTTTAACACTGGGTCAGGTTGTTGAGGCTCAACTAAGGAAAATGTGTTTAACACATCCTTTGGGTCCTCTATCATCCCAAAGAAGGATTCAGCCAAACAGACAGTAGGGTCATCCGTCTGCAGTGTTAGGTCAGGGGATTGTTTGGCCATGGACCGAGTCACCACACAATCAGGGAGAATGCCGGGGACCTTCTTCTGTAACTGCTCTATCTCCCGGACCTCTTTTGGTCTCTAAAGAACTACTGGGGAAGCTACCACCTTTCCCCCTGTCAGAGCATTACCCAGGAGCAGGTCGACCCATACACTGATAAACTAGGGACAATCCCGATGGTTACCAGTCCTGAAACTGGGTCACACTCCAAGTGCAGCTCATATTAAGGTGCATATACTGTCTTCCGATACCATTCGCTAACACTCTAGCATTCACTGCACTCTCTGGAGGAAAGGTCATGTATTTTCTCAGCAGAAGGGATTGGGTGGGCCCTGTATCCCTGAAAATGACTATGGAAATGCTTGCCTCAGTCGAGGTGTATGGGGTCACCTTTCCTTGGGAAAACATTCTGGTAACTCTCAGGGATTTTGTTAAGTTTTCCCGCAATTTCAGTGGTAGGTTTACTGGGTCTGACTGCCGCAGTGAAAGGCACAGCCTGATCTGCCGTGCTTTCCATCAGGGCCCCTTTTCCTGCACTGATCTGGTGGACCCTGATTAACGCTACAGGTTTTCCCATAACTTCCAGCATTCAGCTCGATGGTGACCTGCCTTATTACAGTGGAAACACGCAGGTCTCGGCCATTCCTCCTGCTCTCAGTAATATCCAATTTGGCCTGAGGAGGGTCTCCTGTGTGTCCAGCATTTCCTTCTTGCCCATGTCTGTTCGGGCTCCTATCACCCTCCCACCTTTTATTCTCGGGTCTTTGGAGTGACTAGGGAAGGGTTTACATTTGGGGTAAGGCCTTGTGTACAAAGGAAAAGTCATCGGCCAGAATTGCTCCCTGTCTGGCCCTTTGAACCTTTTGTTCCTCTATGTGGGTTTCAATGGGAGGTGGCCTGCCTTAATACAGTGGAAACTCCTGGAGAAGGATCACCATTCTAAGGGTTTCATATGTGGGCTCTATCTTGAGTGTCCATATCTACTGATCAAAAGTAAACTCGAAAATGCATTGCAAAATCTTCTATAGGTACTTTTAAAGGAAGCATTTAGCAAAGAGAAATGTGGGTCCATTACAGGCAGAGTCAGGAGAATTTATAATGGAGAATAAAGAAATGGCAGAGAAGCTAAATGATTATCTTGTGTCTTTCTTCACTGTGGAAGATACAAGAAATCTCCCAGAATTAGAGATCCAAGGGATTTGGGAGAATGAGGAATTGAGGGAAATTAGTATTAGTAAGAAGTTGTATTGGTGAATTTAATAGTGCTGAAGGTTGATAATTCATCAAGATCTGATATTCTACATCCCAGAGTGTTGAAGGAAGTAGATATGGTGATTGTAGACATATTGGTGATCCACTTTCAAAATTCTATCAATTCTGAAACGCTTCCTGCAGATTGGAAGGTCGCAAATGTCACCCCACTATTTAAGAAGGGAGGGAAAGAGAAAATTGGGAATTACAGACCTGTTAGGCTTCCATCAGTACTAGGGAAAGTGCTAGAATCTAGTCTAAAGTATGTGATAAATGGATCTGATTGGGCAGAGTCAACATGGATTTATGAATAGGAAATCATTCATGCCGAACCTGTTGGAGTTTTTTTAGGATGTTACTCACAGAATAGAAAAGGGGAGCCGGTGGATTTTCGGGAGGCTTTTGATAAAGTGCGCCACAGGAGCTTGGTAAGCAAAATTAAAACACATGGGAAAGGAGGTAATATACTGACATGCAGTAGGGATTGGTTAACAGGCAGGAAACAGAGAGTAGGAATAAACGGGTCATTCTTGCGTTGGCAGGATGTGACGAGTGGGGTACCGCAGGGCACAGTACTTGGGCCCCAGCTGTTCACAATATATATCGATGATTTGGATATGGGGACCAAAGTAATATGTTCAAGTTTGCAGATGACACAAAACTAGGTGGGAATGTGAGTTATGAGGAAGATGCAAAACGGCTTCAAGGGGATTTGGACAGACTTAGTGAGTGGGCAAGAACATGGTAGATGGAATATAATGTGGAAAACTGTGAGGTGGGCCACTTGGGTAGAATGAATAGATGTGCAGAGTATTTCTTAAATGGTAAGAGATGAGAAAGTGTAGATGTACAAAGGGACCTGGGTGTCCTTGTCAATAGGTCACTTAAAGCTAACATGCAGGTGCAGCAAGCATTTAGGAAGGCTAATGTGTGTTACTTTTATCGTTAGAGGATTTGAATACAGGAGTAGTGAAGTCTTGATTCAATTGTATAGAACCTTGGTTAGATCGCACCTGGAGTACTGTGTGCAGTTTTGGTCCCCTTATCTGAGGAAGGATATTATGACCAGAGAGGGACTGTAGCAAAGATTCACCAGACTTGTTCCTGGGATGGCGGGACTGTTCTCCGAAAAGAGATTGAAGAAACTGAACATGTATTCTCACGAGTTTCGAAGAATGAACGGTGATCTCATTGAAACCTACAAAATACTTAAAGGGATAGACAAGGCAGCTAAGATGTTTCCCCTGGTTGGGAAGTCTAGAACCAAGGGACACAATTTGAAAGCCACTTAGGACAGAGATGAGGAGTGATTTCTTTACTCAGAGGGTTGTGAACCTTTGGAATTCTCTACCCCAGAGGGCTATGGAAGCGCAGTCATTGAGTATGTTTAAAACAGAGATTGACAGATTTCTATATACCACTGACATAAGGGGATATGAGGATAGTGTGGGGAAAAGGCATTGAAGAGGATGATCAGCCAGGATCATATTGAATAGTCGAGCAGGATCGATGGGCTGAATGGTTGAATTCAGCTCCTATGTTCCTATATTCCTTAGCTGCGTAACTCCTTCAAACTCGAGGTCAGTTTAGTCAGGCTGCTTTCCGAGGGTTCAGAATCATTGGCGGTTCACTTCCGATACTATCTCATGTACACCCAGGATAGCATTTTTAGTCACCTCATAATCTAATGAACTTTTATCTGGCAGCAGTGAATAAACCCCATGGGCTTTCCCTGTTATTATGTTTTGTAAAAACAGCATCCAGCTGTCTTCCGGCCATTTCAGCTGCTTTGCAAGCTTATCAAAAGTGATGAAACATTCTCCCACATCCTCCTCATTGAACTTTGGAATGAACTGGGAGAAGTTTAAGAGTTCAGCACATGGTCCTGAGCTGGGGGCAGCTCCCTCACTAGCTGTGCCTTCACCAGGTGCACTGGGTCTTCATCGAGTTGTTTGAGCCACCTTAACTCCCTTTCCTCCTTCTCCTTCTGGAACACTCTTACTTATTCCCTTTATTGACACTCACTCTGCTCTTTCTCACGCTCTCTGGAATTCTAATTCTAGTCTCTTCTGTTCTAGTTTTACCTTAGCTAACATTACTCTATCTGTTAGTGATTCTAACTCTGTTTGAGTCTTCAGCTTCAAGTGAAAAATGGTTGGCCACAAGTCTTAGGATTTCGGGTTTCCTAGCTTTGGATGGAGAGTAATCCCTAACTGTCCTGCTACATTACTCAACTTTTCAACAGAGAGGGGTTTTCGCCTGCACCAAGTTACTTCACTCTATATGGAACTCCCTTATTGCGAATCTACTTCCTTTATTCGAAAAGAGTGAGAGACGGAAAGCACGACAAATTATGAGGGCACAGATAGGGTAGATAGGAAGAAATCTTTTCCATTCGTGGAGGTGTCAGTAACCATGGGGCATTGATTGAAGTTAAGGGGTAGGCGGTTGAGAGGTGATTTGAGGGAGAAAAATTCACCGAGAGGGTGGTTGGAATCCGGAACACACTGCCTGAAGGGGTGGAAGAGGCAGGACCCTTACAGGATTCAAGAAGTATTTAGATTAGCACTTGAAGTGCCATAGCATACAAGGTTACTGGACTGGTGCTGGAAAATGGGATTAAAATGGACAGGCTTGATGGTCGACAAGGACACAGTGGTGCGAATGGACTGTTTCTGTCCTGTATAACTCTGTGACTCTGTGACACTTCCAATTTCTCGTTTGTCGTTGGGTTACGATCTCGAGAACCTCCACATTTCTGTTACAGCAGGTGAGGAGAGGTCTCAGTCTCCCCTCTTGTCCTATCTTTCATTTGTTCGCAACTGGATTTGTTCCTTTTTAGCAGTGGACGTGCTGACCACCTCAGTGAGTATTTTACCTTTTACCTTTATTGTGATCGTGAAAGAACCAATCGGACAGGTTTTCTTGAGTTTAAACAAGAGGTGAGTTTATTATACTTAACAATCTAAACTGGATCAGAATAAAATAATAAAAATATACGGTACACATTGAAGCGCACACTCATAGGCAAATCACACAAATAAGTAAGAGAGAGTGATAAATAATTTTTAATTTCTATTAGAGTCTATCATAAATTTAAGTCAGTGAGATTGGATAATTCTGTGGTCTGCGCCTTTGCCATCCTTATTTATGAGTTTCATGTCATCTGCAAGCATTGAAATTATGTTTTTTTACGTACAAGTCTCTATCACTTGTACATCTATCTACAAGTCAGGAAAAGCACTGATTCTAATACTAACCCCTGAGAAACAACACTGAATACTCCCCCTCCACCAGTCTGAACAATGACCGTTCATCACTTCACTCTACTTTCTGTCCCTGAGTCAGTGTCATATCCACGCTATGACTGTCCCATTAATCCATGTGCTCCATTTTTCATAGAACATAGAACATTACAGCGCAGTACAGGCCCTTCGACCCTCGATGTTGAGCCGACCTGTGAAACCATCTGACCTACACTATTCCATTTTCATCCATATGTCTATCCAATGACCACTTAAATCCCCTGAAAGTTGGCGAGTCCACTACTGTTGCAGGCAGGGCGTTCCACGCCCCTACTACTCTCTGAGTAAAGAAACTACCTCTGACAACTGTCCTATATCTATCACCCCTCAACTTAAAGCTATGTCCCCTCGTGTTTGTCATCACCATCCGGGGAAATAGACTCTCACTATCCACCCTATCTAACCCTCTGATTATCTTATATGTCTCTATTAAGTCACCTCTCCTCCTCCTTCTCTCCAACGAAAACAACCTCAAGTCCCACAGCCTTTCCTCGTAACATCTTCACTCCATACCAGGCAACATCCTAGTAAATCTCCTCTGCACCCTTTCCAAAGCTTCCACATCCTTCCTATAATGCGGTGACCGGAACTGTACGCAATACCCCAGGTGCGGCCGCACCAGAGTTTTGTACAGCTGCAGCATGACCTCGTGGCTCCGAAACTGGATCCCCCTACTAATAAAAGCTAACACACCATATGCCTTCTTAACAGCCCTATTAACCTGGGTGGCAACTTTCAGGGATTTATGTACCTGGACACCAAGACCTCTCTGTTCATCTACACTACCAAGAATCTTCCCATTAGCCCAGTACTCTGCATTCCTGTTACTCCTTCGAAAGTGAATCACCTCACACTTTTCCGCATAAAACTCCATTTGCCATCTCTCAGCCCAGCTCCGCAGCCTATCTATGTCCCTTTGTAACCGACAACCTCCTTCGGCACTATCCACAACTCCACCGACCTTCGTGTCATCCGCAAATTTACTAACCCACCCGTCTACACTCTCATCCAGGTCATTTATAAAAATGACAAACAGCAGTGGCCCCAAAACAGATACTTGCGGTCCACCACTATTAACTAAACTCCAGGATGAACATTTGCCATCAACCACCACCCTCTGTCTTCTTTCAGCTAGCCAATTTCTGATCCAAAGCTCTAAATCACCTTCAATCCCATACTTCCGTATTTTCTGCAATAGCCTACCGTGGGGAACCTTATCAAACGCCTTCCTGAAATCCATATACACCACATCCACTGCTTTACCCTCATCCACCTGTTTGGTCACCTTCTCAAAAAACTCAATAAGGTTTGTGAGGCACGACCTACCCGTCACAAAACCGTCCTGACTATCGCTAATGAACTTATTCTTTTCAAGATGATTATAAATCCTATCTCTTATAACCTTTTCCAACATTTTACCCACAACCCAAGTAAGGCTCACAGGTCTATAATTACCAGGGCAGTCTCTACTCCCCTTCTTGAACAAGGGGACAACATTTGCTATCCTCCAGTCTTCCGGCACTATTCCTGTCGACAATGACGACGTAGAGATCAAGGACAAAAGCTCTGCAATCTCCTCCCTGGCTTCCCAAAGAATCCTAGGATAAATCCCATCTGGCCCAGGGAACTTATCTATTTTCACACTTTAAAAAATTGCTATTCCAAAATTTTCATAACAAGTCTATGACATGTCATTTGATCACAGGGCTTTTGAAAGTCCGTATACATAACATAAAACACACTATCCTCTTCAACACTCAGTTATGTTATCAACGAACTTGATCATGATTATCAGACGTGATTGGTCATTAACCTATCCGTGCTGTTTGTTATTTATTATACCATGTTTTTCCAAGAAAGATATATGTTTGTACAGGGTTACGGCCTCTAGAAATTTCCAACCACTGACATTAGACTGACTGGTCAGTAGTTGCAGGGTTCAGTTCATGTCTCCTTTTTTAAGCAGGTTGTAACATTTGCAACCCTCCAGTCCTCTGTCAGCACTCCCAGATCCAAGGAGGATTGAAAGCTTCTGGCCAGTGCCTCTGCTATTTCCACCATTCCTTTTTTCAACAAACCTCATATATCTCAACTAGACATAGGAACACTTCCACACTATTGTGGTACAAAAATTGTTGGAGAAAAAGGGGTTAACTGAACCTGTTTGTTCATTGACTGTAATTAATGTCAGTCACTATGGACCCCAATTGTGTCACTGGAGGTTTTCCCTGTTCTATTAATAAGGGAGTCCTTTCAATGTGTTAACTCATAGTGTCAGTGGGAGCATTACCCCCGGCACTAACAGAGATCCATGGCTGCAGAGAGAGACAGAGATTGGATCGATCAGAATCTCGGAACAATTGATAAGAATATTGCAACAATGGGTCAGAATCTGAGGACAATAGATTGGAATATTACAACAATGGACAGCAGGACTTTCTCCTTTTGGTTTGGCTTGGTTACTGCTGATTATGTTTGGATGATATTAGAATTTCGGATCTATTATGCTCTGAAAATGATTGAAACGATTTACTATCCCATCCTCGCGATTATTGGTGTCCCTGGTAAGTCTCTGTATCCAACCATTAGATCTATAAACCACATTTCACTGATTTAGTTTTCTTGTCATGTAAATCTTTGGAAGACGTAAGCCACTGTGTTCAGTCTCTGTCACAAAGTACACACTATATCCACTATCTGTATTCCCCTACCTATCCAATGTCTGAGGCTGAAAGAGACTGTTTGGAACCTCTGTTTTATATTTATACCTGAGATGAGTTCATCGCCATATTCCCCCCCACACCAACCCGACCTACTACCACCTCTGTAACATCACCCATCATCACCTCTGCCTCAGCCCATCTGCTGAATAAGCCCTCATCTGTGCCTTTGTTAAATCCACACTTGAATATTCCAATTCTATCCTGGTCACCCTCCCAGTTATAAACCTTTGCTGACTGTATCCTAACTCACACCAAATCCTGATCACCCATCACCCCTGTACTCACTGATCTACATTGCCTCCCGGTCTGGCAGCACCTTAATTTTAATATTCTCATGGTCTCACCCTTCCAATTAATCCCATTTCCCTTCCATTTCACATATTATTGAAAACATTATGCCGTCAAGTCTTTTCCCATTTCCCTTTTTGAAGTGAGTTGCTTTCACTCTATATCTTCCTCTGCTGTGATTTTCACTCTGTGGCAGCACTGGTGCCAATGCGATGAAACCTGGATAGAGAAAATGATGTGCACTGCACAGCCAGCCACTTCTCGTGTCTCCAGCATAGTGCCCCATGCTGGGAAGGGATCTAGCCTGGGTATACCATGCATGTGCTGTTAGTGTGAGGAAGGGTTTGAATTGACATCAATCAGCTAATCCGACAGCTTTGATGTATATCTTTGACACTTTGTCTGTGCATGTCCACTGACTGCCTGTGTTAGTACTCTCAGCTGAAAGTACATTCAGCAGCATGAAGAACCCCCTCTAGTGTTATTTAAAAGGACCAGACATCCAACTTACAGGTGAGGGGCTTTTGACTTACTTCTGCTTTGTAAAGTTAGTGGCGGTGCTGTGGATGGTTTTCTGGAGGTCGTGTTGGGAGCTGCTGCAAAGATTCAGTGAAAAAAGAGGATTTGTGACCCAACTCTGGACGAGGTATGGGGACTGTAGTTACAGTGCCTCTGGGTCTGTAACATGACCAACAAATGGAGCAGAGGCTGCAGAGAGGGGAAGCTCTGTAAAGCGGGAGGACAAAGGGGTTCTTCCCTACCCAGCCTGGGTGTTCCAAGAGCACTTTTCCCACCTACACCTAACCCAGGAGCAGTGTGTGAGGTGAATCAGAATCAATAAGGAGGTGGTCACAAAGCCGTGTCAACTCCTGTAACATGAACTGAAGCCTCACACAAGGATGAGGACGGAGCTGTCAATGGTTGATATGGTCTGACTTTCATTGAACTTCTATGTAACTTTGAAAATTGATAATCAAACAAACTTAAAAGCTTTGTATCTCAATGCAGGAATCATTCGGAATAAAATCAATGAGTTAACAGCACAAATGAAGACGAATGGGTATGAATTATTGGCGATGACTGATACGTGGTTGCAGGGAATTCAGGTTTGGGAATTGAATATCCAAGGGTACTTATTATTTTGGAAGGATAGACAGGAAGGAAAAGGAAGAGGTGTAGCATTGTTAGTAGAGAAAAATATCAGTGCTATGGTGAGAAATGATACAGGCACTGGAGATCAAGACGTAGATTGAGTGTGCGTAGAAATAAGTAATAGAAAGGGGAAGAAGTCCCTGGTGGGAGTAATCTATAGTTCCCCAAACAGTAGTCCCGCAGTGGGGAACAGTATAAACCAAGAAATACTGTGAGAACTTGTGAGAAAGGTACGGCAATGGTGATTTTAATATGTATATAGACTGGATTAGTCAAATTGGCAAAGGTAGCCCCGAGGGAGAGTTCATTGAATGCATTAGAGATTGTTTTTTGGAGCAGTATGTTGTGGAACCAACTAGGGAGCAGGCTATTCTAGATTTGGCATTGTGAAATGAGGTGGGATTAACTAATGATCTCATAGTTAAGGATCCTCTACGGAACAGTGATCATAGCTTGCTGGAATTTCAAATCCATTTTGAGGGCGAGAAACTGGAGTCCGCTCCAGCGTTCTGGAGTCAAACAAAGGTAATTACATAGACATGAGGACTGATTTGGCCCTCGTGGACTGGGCAGGAAGACTAAAAGGGAGGAAAGTTGATGGGCAGTGGCAGATATTTCAGGAGAAATTCAATTCCTCCCAACTAAAATGTATTCCAAAGAGGAAGAAAGATTCGAAGAGGGGGAATGACATCCATGGCTAAGCAAGGAAGTTAAGGATAACATAAAGACAAAGACTAAGGCTTACCATATTGCAAAGGCCACTGGCAGGCTGGAGGATTGGGAAATATTTAAAGATCAACAAAGGGTTACTAAAAAATAAATAAAAAGTGAAAAAGTACATTATGAAAGAAAATTAGCACAAAATATAAACGTGGATAGCAAAAGCTTCTTTAAGTATATGAAAGGTAAGAGAGTAGCAAAAGTGAATATTGGTCCCTTGGAGGATGAGACTGGGATGTTGATAGAGGGGGACACAGAAATGGCGGAGACACTAAATCAGTATTTTGCCTCAGTTTTCACGGTGGAGGACACCAGTACCATCTCTATAGTAACAGGTAATGTAGAAGTTACAGAAAGAGAGGAATTTAGAACAATCATAATATGGGGAGGCGTTGGTGTAGTGGTATTGTCACTGGACTAATAAACCAGGGACCCAGGGTATTGTTCTGGGGACATGGGTTCGAATCCCACCACAGCAGAAGGTGGACTTTGAATTCTATTAATAAATCTGGAATTAAAAGCTAGTCTGGTGATGGCCATGAAACCATTGTCGATTGTTGTAAAAACCCATCTGGTTCACTAATGTCCTTAACGGAAGGAAATCTGCTGTCCTTACCCTGACGCCATACCCACAGCAATATGCTTGACTCTTACATGCCCTCTGACGTGGCCTAGCAAGGCACTCAGTTGTAACTAATTACTACGGAGTCAATAAAAAGGAATGAAACTGGACGGACCACCCAGCATTGACCGGGCATGACCACGGCATACCCAGCCCTGTCTACCCTGCGAAGTCCTCCTGACTAACATCTGGGGGCTTGTTGGGAGCCCAGTCGAAGTTGGGAGAGCTCTCCCACAGACTATTCAAGCAACAGCCTGAAAAAGCCAGACTCACGGGCAATGTCTCAGACACTGCCATCATCATCCCTGGGTATGTCCTGTCCCACCGGCAGGACAGACGCAGCAGAGGTACAGTGGCATACAGAAGGGACGGATTTGCCCTCAACAACTACCCTGGACCCCACGAAGTCTCATGGCATCAGATCAAACATGGACAAGGAAACCTCCCGCTGATTACCACCTACCGCCCTCGCTCAGCTGATGAGTCAGTATTCCTCAATGTTGAACAGCACTTGGAGGAAGCACTGAGGGTGGCCAGGGCACAAAATGTATTCTGGGTGGGGGACTTCAATGTCCATCACCAAGAGTGGCTCGGCAGCACCTCTAGTGACCTCGTCCTCACCAATCCGCCTGCCGCAGATGCATCTGTCCATGACAGTGTTGGTAGGAGTGACCACTGCACAGACCTTGTGGAGATAATGTCCCAACTTCCCATTTGGGATTCCCTCCATCGTGTTGTGTGGCACTACCACCGTGCTAAATGGGACAGATTTCGAACAGATCTAGCAATGCAAAACTGGACATCCATGAGGCGTCGTGTGCCATCAGCAGCAGCAGAATTGTACTCAACCACAATCTGTAACCTCATGGCCCGGCATATTCCCCATTCTACCATTACCATCAAGCTAGGAGACCAACCCTGGTTCAATGAAGCGTGCAGGAGGGCATGCTAGGAGCAGCACCAGGCATACCTCAAAATGAGGTGTCAACCTGATGAAGCTACAACCCAGGACTATCTGCGTGTAAAACTGCGTAAGCTAAGCGAACAGAGCTAAGCGAACCCAGAAGCAATGGATCAGGCCTAAGCTCTGCAGTCCTGCCACATCCAGCCCTGAATGGTGGTGGGCAATTATCCAACTACCTGGAGGAAGTGGCTCCACAAATATCGCCATCCTCAATGATGAGGGAGCCCAGCACATCACTGTGAAAGCTAAGGCTGAAGCATTTGCAACAATCTTCAGCCAGAAGGGCCGAGTTGAGGCTGATTTCGGCCTCCTCCTGAAGTCCCCAGCATCACAGATGACAGACTTCAGCTAATTTGATTCATTCCACGTGATATCAAGAAAAGACTGAAGGCATTGGATACTGAAAAAGCTATGGTGCCCTGACAATATTCTGGCAGTAGTACTGAAGACCTGTGCCCAGAACTTGCCGCACCCCTAGCCAAGCTGTTCCAGTACAGCTAAAACACTGGCATCTACCCTGCAATGTGGAAAATTGCCCAGGTATGTCCTGGACACAAAAAGCAGGACAAATCCAACTCGGCCAATTACCGCCCCATCAGCCTCCTCTCAATCATCAGTACAGTGATGGAAGGTGACTTCAACAGTGCCATCAAACGACACTTGCTTAGCAAGAACCTGTTCAGTGATGCTCAGTTTAGGTTCCACCAGAGCCATTCAGCTCCTGACGTCATTAAAGCCTTTGTTCAAACATGAACAAAAGAGCTGAACTCAAGAGGTGAGGTGAGAGTGACTGCCCTTGACATCAAGGCAGCATTTGACCGAGTATAGCATCAAGGAGCCCCAGCAAAACTGAAGTCAATGGGAATCAGGGGAGAGCCCTCCGCTGGCTGGATTCAAAACTAGAGCAATGGAAGATGGTTGTGATTGATGGAGGTCAATCATCTGATCTCCAGGACATCACTGTAGGAGTTCCTCAGGGTAGTGTCCTCGGCCCAACCATCTTCAGCTGATTCATCAATGACCTTCCATCAATCATAAGGTCAGAAGTGGGGATGTTCGCTGACCATTGAACAATGTTCAGCACCCTTCGTGACTTCTCAGATACTGAAAAGCAGTCTGTGTAGAAATGCACCAAGACATGGACAATATCCAGGCGTGAGCTCAGTGTCAAATAACATTCGTGCCATACAAGTGCCAGATAATGAGCGATTCCAACAAGAGAGAATCTAACCATTTCCCTTTGACATTCACTGGCATTACCATCGCTGAATCCCCCACTATCAACATCCTGAGGGCTACCAATGTCCAGAAACTGAACTGGAGTAGCCATAGAATTACTGTGGCTACAAGAGCAGGTCAGACGCTAGGAATCCTGAGGCGAGTAACTCACCTCCTGACTCCCCAAAGCCTGTCCACTATCTACAAGGCACAAGTCAGGAGTGTGATGGAATACTCTCCACTTGCCTGGATGGTTGCAGCTCCAACAACACTCAAGAAGCTCAACAGCATCCAGAGCAAAGCAGCCCGCTTGATTGCCCCCCCATCCACCAACATTCACTCCCTCCACAACCGACTCACAGTAGCAGCAGTGTGTACCATCTACAAGATGCACTGCAGCAATGCACCAAGGCTCCTTAGACAGCACCTTCCAAACCCACGACCTCTACCAACTAGAAGGATAAGGGTATAAAATGATTGGGAACACCACCACCTGAAAGTTCCCCTCCAAGTCACACACCATCCTGACTTGGAACTATATCGCTGTTCCTTTACTACCGGTGGGTCAAAATCCTGGAACTCCCTTCCTAACAGCACTGTGGGTATACCTAACCCAAGTGGACTGCAGCGTTTCAAGAAGGCAGCTCACCACCACCTTCTCAAGGGCAATTCGGGATGGGCAATAAATGCTGGCCTAGCCAGCGACGCCCGCATCCCATGAATGAATAAAAAAATGTCACGAGGGAAAAGGTACTGAACAAACTATTGTGATTGAAGGCAGAGAAATCCCCAGGGCCTGATGGCCTACATCTTAGGGTCTGAAAGGAAATAGCAGCGGAGATAGTGGATCCATTGGTTATAATATTCCAAGATTCCCTGCATGCGGGAAAGGTTCCAGTGGATTGGAAAAATGCCTGTATAACGCCCTTATCCAAAAAGGGAGGGAGGCTTAATGTAGGAAACAGTAGACCAATTAGTTTAACATCTATCGTTGGGAAAGTGTCACAATCCATTTTTAAGTAAGTAATAACAGGACATTAAGAAAGTCAAAAGCAACCCATCAGAGTCAGATTTTATGAAGGGTAAATCGTGTTTGACGAATTTGCGAGAGTGCTTCGAAGCTGTGACACGAAATGTGGAAAATGGGGATCCTGTAGATGTAGTATATCAAGACTTCCAGAAGGCATTTGTAAGGTGCCACACAAAAGGTTAATACACAAGGTAAGATCACATGGTGTTAGGGGCAAATTATTAGCTTGGGTAGCTGATTGGCTAACCAACAGAAAACAGAGAGTCGGGATTAATGAGTTTTTTTCTGGTTGGCAAGATGTAATTCGTGGGGTGCCTCAGGGTTTGGCCCTTAGGCCCCAACTATTTACAATCTATCTCAATGACGGATGCAGGGATAGAAGGTACTATTGCCAAATTTGCAGGTGACACTTAAATAGATTGATTAGTAAGTTGCAATAAATACATAAGAAATTTACAAATTGATATGGATAGGTTTGGTGAATGGGACAAAATTTGGCAGATGGAGTTTAACGTGGTTAAGTGTGAGGTTATCCATTTTGGTCAGAAAAATAGAAAGGTAAATTATTATCTAAATAGAGAGAAAATTCAGAGTACTTCGGTGCAGAGGGATCTGGGTGGCCTCGTGCATGAATCACAGAAAACTAGTTTGCAGGTACAGCAGGTGATAAGGAAAGCAAATTGAATTTTGGCATTTATTGCTAAAGGAATAGAATATAAAAGTAGGGAAGTGTTGCTGCAACTGTACAAGGCATTATTGCGGACAGTTTTGGTCTGCTCACTTGAGGATGGATGTAGTTGCATCGGAGACAGTTCAGAGGAGGGTCACGAGATTGAATCCGGGGATGAGGGGTTTGTCTTATGAAGAGAGATTAAGCAGTTTGTTCCTTTACTCTCTAGAGTTTAGAAGAATGAGATGAGATCTAATGGGGTATATAAGATCATTAAAGGATTGATAATGTAGACGTAGAGAAGATGTTTCCTCTCGTGGGGCAATCTAGAACGAGAGGTCATAGTTTCAGGATAAAGGGGGTGCAGATATAAAACAGAGATGAAGAGAAATTTCTTCCCTCAAAGAGTTGTGAGTCTGTGGAATTCACTACCCCATAGTGCGGTGGATGCCGGGACATTGAGTACATTTAAGGAGGAGATGGACAGATTTTTATTAGAAATGGGTTGAAGCGTTATGGAGAACGGGCAGAAAAGTGGAGTAGAGGCCGAGATGAGATCAGCCATGATCATATTGAATGGCAGAACAGGCTCGAGGGGCTGAACTGCCTACTCCTGCTCCTAGTTCTTATGTTCTTATCTGGATTGATCCAGGCAAGAGCGGCTGAAGGATCCATTATCTCTCTCTATGTTGTCTATCGATGTATCTGCAGTGTGACGGAGACCACCTATGTTGGGTGAGGCGAATTATACCATCTGCTACCTCAGCAGGGAGAGCAGGATGAGAGGTCTCGTGGCTTTGTCAGGATAGCAGAATTCCTGATGGTGTAGGTAGCTCTGCGGGGCACCCATGTCAATGGGGAGAGGCACAGGAACTGAGACAACTCCCACTCCATTAATGTACAGTTGGTGTGTGAGCATGCCCAGTACATGCCCAGTTAATGTCCACTATCCTGGCAGCAGCCACCAAACCTTCATTCTGAAGCAGTCAGCCATTCCCAACACGTCAGGACTCCATGCAGAACCAGAATGTGGCTCATGACCTCTAAACTCTAGACACCCCTTCCCCCACACAAAACCACCAGGTGAAGCAATGTTTCCGATGTCTGAACCGCTCGGGGGGAGTCCACCAGTACACACTGGATCAGGTGTTCAAGTTCATGGTGTTCTGCTGCACCCTTCATAATCCTCACCATCATGAGGACACAGGCATTGGCAACAGGAATCCGGAGGCCAACTCAGGAGGAGGAGGAGGAGGAGGCAGGGAGTATACTTCCTGGATGCCTTCGACCCAGACAGGCTGTCGGAGAGTCCCTGCGAAGATTCTAGTTCGCATCGGACAACCTCCCTTTCCCATCTTGGATCCCCCATACTCCACCATTACACCCATCTGAGACGCCCCATCACAGTGTCCCCTTTATCACCATCCTGCAACAAACACCACCAACAAAAACCTTTTTATTAACATCTTTATCCAACAACACATCCAATTGTACCAACAAAACTGATCTATTCACCCTTGTGTATTCCCTTAGTGCCAGTCTTGTGGATTTCCTCAACTTGCCTAGTTCTCCTCCATAGTGTTTCCCCAGTGGCTGCAGCATGGCTGAGTTTCACTGGGGGTGACCGCAGATGGCCTTGCAGGACGTCCTCGTGCAGCTCTGTGACGTGAAAGCTCGGATTCGGAATTCAACACCTCGACATGGGCAGCAGCTCCAGCAATGTTCACATCTGAGTCCTGTGTATTACAATTCATCTGTGACCTCGTCCTCCGGTGAGCTGACACATAAACTATCCTTTCCCCCTGGCCTGGCTGCAGCTCACTCGTGCTCGGTGACTCACCACATGCAGATTCTGACTCTATACCAGCCTCCAAGTTACACGCACTGTAAGTATTTGATCTGGTGACTGTGAGTATCAGACCAAGTGATGGGTCTTCACCATCATTGCTGTGCTGCTGCTCTCTTTCTATCTCCTGGAGCTGCTGTGACTGGGAAGCTGGCATTATTGGGTTATCATTGGAAAGTATAACATCAGAAGGGGAGGGTTGGGGTGAGGGATTGGGGGTGGTGGAAAGCAGGAGGTCCATGATCCCACAATCTGCAGCTTGTACATCATCATTTATGACGTTTACCAGTTCTGATGAAGGGTCACAGATCTGAAACATTAACAGTGTTTCTCTCTACACCGATGCTGCCAGACCCACTGAGTATTTCCAGCACTTTCTGTTCTCTTCCCTGAGCTCTGGAATTCTGTTCCTAAACCCTAAATACAGTAAGTTGCAGAGAGTCCAGTTTTAGGGATTACTACTTGTACAGAGTATTAATTACAATAAAGTTAGTTAACTGTTGCATTCAGCATTTCACTTAATTTTATTCTGAACTTCTAGTTTCTTTCACAGTCTGTTTGTGACAGCTGGACAGTTAATTGATTCTCATGGAATAAGAGGGTCAGTGTCAGCTTGGATACAAAATATAAGCTGGCTTAATGAGAGAAAACGGTGAGTTGTGGTAAACAGTTGCTTTTTTCAGACTGGAAGAAGGCCGACAGTGGTGTTTCCCCAAGGGGCAGTGCTTGGACCACTGATATTTTTCTGATATATATAAATAATTTGGATACTGGAACACAGAACACACAGATCGAGGGAGCTGCTGCTCATATCCACCATTCCCAGTTCCTGCTTTAGAGCCATAGACTCAACGGCTGTAAGGTACCTCTGTGTGGTTGTGGTGGTGACATCTCTCTCACTGTCAGTGACTGTGGTTAGTCTTGTTCTTAGACTGGTCTGCAGTTTAGGCCCAGGTTAGTACATACCCTGGTAATTTCCAGTTAACTTGTCGTCCTTGTATGGAGGAGATTGAGCAGAGACTGTAAGGCTCACAAATATGTTGTCTGAAGAAGAACCGGGATATCTGACTTTGTGCTTGGAGACAGCAGCCACTACTGCCCACTGTTGACGATTTGTGTCTGAAACTGTCGGATTTTATCTCAACACAGGGTGTGGTCAGCTTCAGGGGAGGCAGAGCTTTAACACGGCTCTAATTCCCTCATAGCCCCTCCTCACATCTTCTAACTCCTCCCCTAGTCTGGGACTTTCTGCCTGTAACTCAGTGTTTTGGTCCAGTATTTGTTCTAATTTTCTCTCTGGATAATATACTCCATCATGGGGCTCCTGATCCAACAGTAACTGATTGTACAGGATGCCAATGTTCTCCTACCAACCTTCATTTTCCTTCTGTAAATTGTCCATCTCATCCTTCAATTCTTTGTGTCTTTTATTTAACCGTCAGGTGCAGAGATGTGCCCCATTAACCAACTTATCTCAAACCTTTTTTATCTTAAATTTATATTTCTGGACATCCTCAGATATTCTATTGAGAATTAAATCGTAATCCCCATCATACTGCTTGATAATCCTTAGGATGTCCGTCTCCCCAGGTGTGCCTGTTTTTTTTTCTCTGCCAGGTTTTCAATTGACTATTTCCTGTGATATGCTAATGACATTGTATTTCTGGTTTTACTTATTCAAACTCTCTTAAAGCTCCCCCACCGCCCGCCCCCCCACCACCCCTCCCCGGCACCACCACCCCCCTCCCCCCCCCCCCCCCCCCGCTCTTAGTGATGAGCACACCGTGTTCTGGTGTAAGCTTTCTATCTATCTCGAGATGCCCAAACCAGTCCCAATGACGAGCACACGTGTTTCACTGCACATTCTCTCTCTCTGTGACAACTCCCTGCCCAGTCTCTGCAATAACCCCACGTTTTTGACCTATTCTAATCTTTCTCTGTCTCCAAATCTCCTACCCATTCGAGCAATGATCACTCAACTGAGTTTGTCATTTCAACTCTGGACGAGGTTTGGGGCCTGTAGTTACAGTGTCTCTGGGTCTGTAACATGAACAACAAATGGAGCAGAGGCTGCAGTGAGGGGATGCTCTATAAAGAGGGAGGAGGAAAGGGATCTGCCCTACCCACCCAGGGTTTTCCAAGAGCACTATTCCTACCTAAACCTAACCCAGAAGCAATGTGTGAGGTGACTCTGATTCAATAAGGATCTGGTCACAGAGCTGTGTCACCTCCTGTAACACGACCTGGAGCCTCACACCAGGGTGAGGACGTAGCTGTTAGTGGCCGTTAAGGTCACAGTTTCATTGAACTTCTATGTATCTGGATCTTCCCAGGCAGGAGCAGGAGACATATCCAACATAGAGTGGTAGAAATTGATGGAGTCATGGAGTCATGTACGACACAGAAGGAGGACATTTTCCCCCTCTGTGCCAGCTCTGTGTGGAAGATTTCAGGCAGTCCCAATCCCCCGCTCAATCCCCGTATCCCTGCAAGTTCACTTCCTTCAGGTGTCCATCCAGTTTTCTTTTAAAATCATTGATTGTCTCGGCTTCCACCACCCTCATGGGCAGTGAGTTCCAGCTCATTACCATCCACTGTGTAAAATATTTCTTCCTCATATCCACCTGCATCTCTTATCCAAAACCTTCCATCTGTGTCCCCTAGTCCGTGTTTCATCAGATAATGAGAAGACTTTTTCCTTGTCTACCTTACCTAAGCCTATCATAATCTTGTACACGTTTATCATACCTCTCTCAATCTCCTTTACTCCAGGGAGAACAACTCCATCTTCTCCAATCTAACCTTGTAACTAACCAACCCGCTCCACCACACCCCCCCCCCACCCCCCCCCCCCCGCTCCAATCCCTGGAACCATTCTGGTAAATCTCCTCTGCACCCCCTCAAGGACTTTACATTCTTCCTAAAGTGTGCTGACCAGAACTGGACACAGTTCTCTAGTTGGGGCCTAACCAAAGCTTTATACAGTTTCAGTATAACTTCCCTGCTTTTGTATCTTTGCCTCTAATTATGAAGCCCAAGATCTGATTGGCTTTGCTTAACACTCTCCATATATGTTCTTCCACCTTCAAAGATCAATGCATATAGAGCCCCAGGTCCCTCAGTTCCTGCACAATCTTTAGAACTGTCCCATTAAGTCTCTATTGCTTTCCTATTCCATCTGACAAAATACATCACCTCACACTCCTCTGTATTAAATTCCACCTGCCACTTCTCTGGCCATTCTGCGAGCCTATCTATATCCTGTTGTAGGCATTTTGCATCATCCTCACTGTTTACCACTCCTCCAAGCATGGTATCATCGGAAAATTTTGAAATTCTAATCTGAATTCCAAGATCCATCTCATTTATATATATATAGCAAAAAAAAAAATCAGTTTGTCCTAGAACTGACCCTTGGAAAACATCACTGTCTACCGTCCTCCAGTGTGAAAAACAACCGTTTACCACAACTCTGCCCGAACTATCTCTTCTTTGAATGTGGCCCATTGTTCAGCTCCGGTTTTCCTGCCAAACGTTGACTCTAATTTATTCGCCCCAGCTCAATTTTTACACCGGATGACTTGTTGAAGTTGACTTTCTCATAGTTAATTATTCTTACTCTGGATTGCTCTTTGTCCTTTCCCATAATCAACAAAAACCTTATGATACAATGATCACTGTCCCCTAAATGTTCTCCTACTGATACTTAATCCACTTGGGTCCAGCTCATTCTCGAGAACCAGGTCTAGCAGTGCCTCCTTTCACGTTGGACTAGCAACATATTGTTGTAGAAATGTTTCCTGCACACACTGTAGTAACTCCTGCCTCCCTCTGTCAGTTAAATTGCTACTATCCCAGTCCATATTAGGATAATGAATGTTCCCCCATTGTAACTACTCTATAATTCTTGCATCTTTCAGTAATTTTCTTGCAGATTTGTTCCTCCACATCCTTCCCATTAGCCGATGGCCTATAGACAACACCGAGCAATGTAAATGAACCTTTTTTAGTTCTTCAGCTCTATCCAAATAGATTCTGTCCGTCACCCACCGACGCACCCACCCAGCCCCACTCCCACCTCCCCACACACGTCCCCGGGACTTTCACTCTCTCCAGCACTATGTCAACTTTATTACTTCCTCCCTTACTCAGACCCCAAATAATAACTTTCTAAACCCTACTATAGTGTTATCCATCTCTCCCAGTATTCTGTGCACTTTAGAATTCCTCTCTGATGTTTACTCCTGGTTCCCACACACATGCCAATTTAGTGTAAACCCTCTCCAATAGCACTAACAAAGCACCCTGCAAGGAAATTAGTTCCAGCTCTGTTCAGGTGCAACCGTCCGGCCGGTACAGATCCCACATTCTCCAGAACTGGTCCCAGTGTCCCAGCAATGCAAACCTCACCGCTTCTGCAGCATCCTCCCAGCCACACATCCATCTGTACTATCCTCCTATTTCTATACTCACTCGCACGGGGTACTGGCAGTAATCCGGAGATTACTACTTTGAGATGGCTAACTTGGCCATGACACCAGGGAGGAAACACACCATCTTGGATGCATGTCTGCGGCCTCAGTAACGCTCGTCTGTTCCCGTGACTATCGAATCTCCTGTCACTGTCAACATTCTAGTCTTCACTGTATCCCCTCCCACCCCCAGTACAGCTGAGACAGCTCGGGTACCATGGCCTTGTCTCTGGCTGCAGTCCCCAGATGCAACATCACTTTCCTCAGTATTGAATACTGGTTGGAGAGTGAGATGCACTCTGGGGTCTCCTGTTCTACCTGCCTGATTCTTCGTGACTGTAATTCTTCTTCCCTTAATCTGTGGTGTGACCACATCTATAACGTGCTCTTCACAAATTACTCAACCTCACGTATACACCACAGAGGCATCCATGGTCCCACCATCTGCAGCTTGTACATCATCCCAGACAGCAGGATGAAGAGGAGGTGGGAGTTAAGAAGGGGCATAAGGCAGGAACATAACGTCATCCTGAATGCTGTCGGTGATGCCGGATGCTATGGGCTCTGTCACAGCCGTTCCCATGAGGTGGAGAATGAACTCCTCCCTCAGGCTCAGGGGATGAAGGTAAGCCTGGATCCCGACAGTTCACTGCTGCTCCCTGTCCTGTAAGAGAGAGAGCAGAATGTCAGTGATTGTGTTGCACTGTGTTTGGGAGATATGCCTGCAACAGCTGAATAGCTGGTGGTATGTGAAGGCAGTGAAAGGTGGATGTGAGGCTGGTATCAGTGGAAGGTATGTAAAGGTGATGTGGAGTATGTGAATGTTAGGTGTGATTCCTGAGTGTTACGGACTGCTGATGGGTGAGTGATGGGGGTGTGGTACATTGAGCAGTGTGAGAGGTTGGTGACGTTGGGGTTAGGAGATGCCATGTGGAAATGAATTCACTGACATTGATCACCCGTGTGAGCTCATTCTACTTCTTCTGGCTCTGCTGCCAGGTCCTGGGGCCAAGCTTCCTGCATTGACCTCCCTGGCCACCTGCTCCCATTCCCTTCGGAGTGCGTTTCTTGAGGGTCTACATCCCACCCCACTGATACATGGCCTCTCTTCTCCTGTCACCCTCCATGACTAAGGCCTCCAGCACTACATCCGTGAATCACAGAGCCCTCTCTCTGTGCTCGTATTCAACCTACCTTTTCTCCAATTGCAGCATTCACAGTCAGCAGCAGCAGCCTCCTGTGATTCAGTGCAGCTTCCCTTTAAGAGGGACAGACTGCCTATAAGGGCTGAATCCTGGCTGAAACACATGCTAGACTCAGACACAGTTAAGTCTCCTGTTAAGCGTGCAGACAGACAGCAGCGCGGGTCACCCTGGGCGGCCCCTAAAATTTACGGAAATTAAATGAGGAGGCCCCAGAAATTTTGTGTCACCTGCCTCAACTGGCAGATCATGACCCCACTGCTCAAAAAGCGATGCAAACCCGGTTTGCTCTCTCTTTCTATTTTCCTTTCCCTCTTTCCCCCTTTCTCACTCTCTCTCCCTTCACTCCATGTCTCTTGCTCATAGAATTAGAGACAGGTGCAGCACTGAAGGAGGCTATTCGGCCCTTTGTGTTAGTGCTGTTTCTTTGAAAGAGCTGTCTAATTATTACCACTCTCCTCCTTTACCCCCAGACTATTTTTTTCGCCTTTTCCAGTTTTTTTTATTATAATTCCCTTTTGAAAGATATTATTGAATCTGCTTCCATCATGTTTTCGGGCAGTGAATTTCTGATCCCAACAACTCGCTGAGAAGGAAAATTCTCCTCATTTCACCTTTGGTTCTTTGTCAATTACCTTCAATCTGTGTCTTCTTGATACTGAACTTTCTGACACTGGAAACAGTTTCACATTAATTACCCTATCAAAACTCATCATGATTTTGAATTCGATATTAAATATCCTCTTACCATTCACTGCTCTAAAGAGAACAAACCCAGCTTTTCCAATCTCTCCATGTAACTGAATTCCCAGATCCCTGGTACAATATGTTTCAAATTCTGCTATTCCATGTGTCATGCACTGGGATATGCTGTAGTGTTTTATATAGATTTAGCATAACTTCCCAGTTTTGTTTTCTATGCCTCTATTTATAAAGCCCAGGATCTCATATGCTTTATTAACTGTTGTGCTAACCTGTCCTGTGACCTTCAACGATTTACACATAAACTCCCCAGGTCTCTCTGTTCTTGCACTCCCTTTACAGTTGTAACATGTAGCTTGTGTTGTCTCTCCACATACATCCTTCTAAAAGGTATTACCTCACATCTCTGCTGTGACAATTCAAATTTCAGAAGATTGAAGACATTGTTTTCAGTCCCTGCTCCAAACTTAATTCCCTAGCTACCGACACCATACCTCTCCCTGGCAATTGTGTGAGACTAAACAAGACTGTTCACACCTTGGTGTCATATTTGACCCCGAGATGAACTTCTGACCACATCTACACACCTTCACTAAAACCACCTATCTGCACCTAGAAAATCATAGAAAAATCATAGAATGTTTACAACACAGAAAGAGGCCACTTGCCCCTTTGTGTCTCTGCTATCCAAAAAACGACCTTCCCAGCCGAATCCCACCTTCCAGCATTTGGTCCCGAGCTCTGCAGATTAAGTCACTTGAGGTGCAGCAAAGCACGTTTAAAATCAGATGAGGTTTTCAGCCTCTTCTACCCTTTCAGAAACTGAGTTCCAGACCCCCACCCCACCACACTCTGGGTGATTTTTTTCCTCATCTCCCCTCTAATTTTTCGACCAATCATTTAAATCCATGCCCTCTTGTCACTGATCTCTCTGCTCAGGTGAATAGACCCTTCACCACCACTCTATCCAGGGCCCTCAACGTTTTGTACGTTTCAATCAGATTTCCCCTCAGCCTTCTCTGCTCCAAGGCGAACAACCCCAGCCTATCCAATCATTCCTCAAAGTTGCATTTTCCCAGTCCCGGCAACATGTTTGTAAATCTCCTCTGTACCCTCTCTAGTGCAATTACATCCTTTCTGTAATGAGGTGACCAGAACTGCACACATTACTCAAGTTGTGGCCTAACCAATGATTTATGTAGTTCCAGCATAACCTCCCTGCTCTTACATTCAATACCTCGGCTAATAAGGGAAAGGATTCCATATGACCTCTTAACCACCTTATCGAGCTGTCCTGCTACATTCAGCTATCTGTGGGCATTCACTCTAAGGTCTGTCACTTCCTCTACACTTCTCAATATTCTCGTGCATTCCTTTGCCTTATTTGACCTCCCCAAATGCATCATATCGCACTTATCTAGCCTGAATTCAATTTGCCACTTCTCTGCCCATCTGACCAGTCCATCAATATCTTCCTGCAGTGTACAGCTATCCTCCTTGCGATCTACCACACGGTCAATCTTTGTATCGTCTGCAAACTTCTTGATTATGCCCATACCTTTACTTCCAAATCGTTAATGTATGCGACATAAAGCAGGGGTCCCAGTACTGAGCTGTGTGGAATTTGCTTTTTTTTATTCATTCATGGGATTTGGGCGTCACTGTCTGGGCCTGTATTTATTGCACATCCCTCATTGCCCTTGAACTGAGTGGCTTGTGAGGCCATTTAATAGTCCATCACATTGTTGTGGGTCTGGAGTCACATGTGGCCAGACCAGGTAAGGACAGTAGATCTCCTTCCCTAAAGTGCATTAGTGAATCAGATGGGCTTTTCAAACAATCGACAATGGTTTCATGGTCACCATTAGAGTCGCTGTTTAATTCCAGAACTATTAATTGTTTTCAAATTTCATTATGTGTCATGGTGGGATTCGAATCCACGTCCCCAGAGTGTTTACCTGGGTTTGCTGGATTTACAAGTGCAGTGACATTGCCACTACACCACTGCCTCCACTAAATGCTGCTGGAAACATCCCTCCAGTCGCTAAACCGCCTGTCAACAATTACTCTTTCTTTCCTCTCACTGAGTTAATTTTGCATCCACCTTGCTGCATTTACCTGCATCTCCTGGGATTTTATTTTTAACAAGTCTGCTATGTGCGCCCTTGCCAAAAGCTTTGCTAAAATCCAAGTAGACCGCATCAACTACATTAACCTCATCTATCGTCCTTGTTACTTCATCAAATAATCATGCAAGTTAGTCAGACACGATCTTGCCTTAACACATCTATGGTGATTATCCCTGATTAACCTGTGCCTTTCTAAGTGACAGTTTACCCTGTCTCTCAGAATATATTACAATAATTTTCCCACTCTGAGGTTAGACTGACTGGCCTGTAGTTATTCGGTCTATCCTTCGCTCCCTTTTTTAACAGTGGTTCAATGTTAGCAGTTCTCCAATCCTCCATCACCACACCTGTATCCAGTGAGAACTGGAAAATCATGGACATACCTTTGGCTATTTCTTCTGTTGCTTCTTTTAACAACCTGGGGTACATTTCATCACGCCATGGTGATGTATCAACTTTCAATGAGGCTAATTCCATTAGTAATTCCTCTCTGCCTATGTTTATCACATCCAATAATTCACACACCTCCTCATTAACTACAATATCTGCACCGTTCCCCTCTTTTGTGAAGACAGTCACAAAGTATTCATTAAGAACCATATCAGGAACTACTGTCCCTACACAGAGGTTACCTTTTCGGTCATTAATGGGCTCTGCTCTCTCCTTAGTTGTCCTCTTCGCCTTAATGTATTGAAAGAAAAAACATACATGGGTTCATCTTGATTTTGCTTGCCAATATTTTTTTATGATTTCTCCTTGCTTTCGTAAATTCCTTTTTGATATCAGCCTCCACTTTCTATACTCCTCTTGGTTTTCTGTTGTATTGAGTTATCGGTGTGGGACATAAACTTGCCATTCCTGCTGTATCTTACCCTGTAGGCTCCTTGTCATCCATGGAGCTGGGGAATGAGACTGACTTGATTTATCTACAAAGCGCTGGAACGGACTCGATGAGTTGAAATGTCCCATTCTGCGCCAGAATTGACTAAGGCTCTATGACTCTATGACATGGGTATTCTATGACAACAGCTTTCCTATACTGGGAAAGTTTATAATGGACTGAACAGTATCACCCTGTTGAACCCCGTGATGTAAGTAAAATGTTTGATGCCCCAGAACATGGTTAACAAATGTCCTTCACAAACATAGTAAATCAGTTCAGCCCCATTCACAATTCTGGAGTAATTCACAATGGGGAGTAATTTCTCCTGGTTTTCTCGGCATTGGACAGCAACCAGGCAGTCACTGTGTCCCCACATCCATGTGGAAAGTCTTGTCGGGGTTCGGTGAGGTAAGACACGTTGCCTGGGCGACAGATTTCTTTAGTTGTTACTGTTTCTGTGTTCTCTTCAGTCCAAATGGGATAAACCTGGTCATCATCACCATTCGGTGGTTCATAAAGAGGAGTCACAGTCTCAGCAAATCGAGGGATGAGGGTCCGCTGATACCACAACAGCCTGAGGATAGGACACAGGGCAGTCTTTGAGGTGGACAGGGGTAGACACTGGATGAGGCTCCACTGATACCCACCAGCCTGAGCAGAGGACACAGAGCAGGCTTTGAGGTGGACAGGGGTGGACACTGGATGAGGGTCCACTGATACCCACCAGCATGAGGATAGGACACAGTGCAGTCTTTGAAGGGGACAGGGGTAGACAATGGATGAGGGTCCGCTGATACCCCACCAGCCTGAGCAGAGGACACAGAGCAGGCTTTGAGGTGGACAGGGGTGGACACTGGATGAGGGTCCACTGATATCCACCAGCATGAGGATAGGACACAGTGCAGTCCTTGACGTGGACAGGGTTAGACAATGGATGAGGGTCCACTGACACCCCACCAGCCTGAGGGTAGGACACTGGGCAGTCTTTGAGGTGGACAGGGGTGGACACTGGATGAGGGTCCACTGATACCCACCAGCATGAGGATAGGACACAGTGCAGTCCTTGACGTGGACAGGGGTAGACACTGGAATTGTGTCCACTGATACCCCACTAGCCTGAAGATAGGACACTGGGCAGTCCTTGAGGTGGACAGGGGTAGACACTGGAATTGTGTCCACTGATACTCCACCAGCCTGAGGGTAGGACACTGGGCAGTCTTTGAGGTGGACAAGGGTAGACACTGGATGAGGGTCCACTGATACCCCACCAGCCTGAGGATAGGACACAGTGCAGTCTTTGAGGTGGACAGGGGTAGACACTGGATGAGGCTCCACTGATACCCACCAGCCTGAGCAGAGGACACAGAGCAGGCTTTGAGGTGGACAGGGGTGGACACTGGATGAGGGTCCACTGATACCCACCAGCATGAGGATAGGACACAGTGCAGTCTTTGAAGGGGACAGGGGTAGACAATGGATGAGGGTCCGCTGATACCCCACCAGCCTGAGCAGAGGACACAGAGCAGGCTTTGAGGTGGACAGGGGTGGACACTGGATGAGGGTCCACTGATATCCACCAGCATGAGGATAGGACACAGTGCAGTCCTTGACGTGGACAGGGTTAGACAATGGATGAGGGTCCACTGACACCCCACCAGCCTGAGGGTAGGACACTGGGCAGTCTTTGAGGTGGACAGGGGTGGACACTGGATGAGGGTCCACTGATACCCACCAGCATGAGGATAGGACACATTGCAGTCCTTGACGTGGACAGGGGTAGACACTGGAATTGTGTCCACTGATACCCCACTAGCCTGAAGATAGGACACTGGGCAGTCCTTGAGGTGGACAGGGGTAGACACTGGAATTGTGTCCACTGATACTCCACCAGCCTGAGGGTAGGACACTGGGCAGTCTTTGAGGTGGACAAGGGTAGACACTGGATGAGGGTCCACTGATACCCCACCAGCCTGAGGATAGGACACAAGGCTGTCTTTGAGGTGGACAGGGGTATACACTGGATGGTCTCGACCTGATGTTGGTCTGGGCTGATGTTGGATGATCCAATTTGGACATATAGAACGATGACACGATGTTACACCAGCTGGGTCTTACGTGGATGGTCTTTTAGTCCAGCTCCCAAAGTAACTGCAGTAGTTCCTGTACAAGGGTTAAATGTGTGGACACGGTCTGTGGTGATGAGGAGGAGAGCATCAATATATTTCAGCAAGCAGGAAGACTGTGGAAGGTTCCTAACGGCCCCGGCCATACGTTTGTGGAAAATAGTGGGGTTATTGTGGAACCCCTTGTGACAGACATGTCCAGGGGTATCTCTGGTCCTCAGAAGTGAATGTGAATTTAAATTGTTTCTCTAGTTTTACTGGGATACTCCAATAAACATTAGAGATATCCAGCGTGGTGAAGTCAGCCCTGCCACTGGGAATCCGGGAGAGTAGGGTTGGTGTCTCTCAGACAACCGAGTTCACACAGGGATGACTGAGTTGAGTTTGTATGGTCAATAGTCAGTCCCCAGCTGCCATCTGGTTTTGTAACCGGCTAAATCGGGCAGTTAGTAGTGAATGTGTCTTTGTGAACTGCACCCTGGTGTAAATATTACCTGATGTTGTCTGGAATATATGATATAATCTCAGCTCGGTAAGAATACTGCTTCATGGATCATGCAATGGCCAATTGATTTCTTCAGGTCTGCTCATGTTTCCACTGTTATCTTTATGGGTTGTGAATACACTCAGCACCGACTCGAGAATCGCCTGTACCTCAGGGTGATCAGAGGTGTCTGGTTCACACTCCTCTGATATTTTAATCATGAATATTGAGGTTGCACTGGACACCAGAGCAGGGGTATGGTTTAATGTTCTACAATATACAAATATAGCGATAATCAATTACTGCTGATAACCTTTGAGCACTTTACTGCCCAGTAGTCCCTGTCCATTATACAGGATCATATAAAAGGAAGACAGGACTTTGACATGAACTCTGTTCCCTCTCCGACACCACTGTCAGATCTGATCTAGGGTCACCACATCCGTGAACTGCGGAGCCCTCTTTCTGTCCTAGTATTCCATTTACCTTCTGTCCAACTGCAGCATTCACAGTCAGCAGCAGCAGCCTCCTGACTGAAAGAGGTCACTTGGCCCATTGGATCTGTGCTGACCGAAAAACGATCCACCCATTCTAATCCCACTTTCAGCATTTGATCCATAGCTCTGCAGATTACGGTACTTGAGGTGTATATCCAGAATCCTGTTGAATGAGTTGAGGGTTTCTGCCTCAACTACACTTTCAGGCAGTGAGTTCCAGACCCCACCACACTCTGTATGAAAAGGTTTTCCTCATCTCCCCTCTTATCTTTCGACTAATCACTTTAAATCTATTCCCCCCGAGTCACTGACCTTTCTACTAAGGTGAACAGACCCTTCACCTCCTCTCTGTCCAGATCCCTCAAAATTATGGACATTTCAGTCCGATCTCCTCTCAGCCTTCTCTATTCCAAATTGAACAACCCCAGCCTATCCAATCGTTCCTCACAGCTGCATTTTGTCTAGTCCTAGCAACATCCTCATCAATCTCCTCTGTACCCTCTCTAGTGCAATTACATCCTTTCTGTAATGAGGTGACCAGAATTGCACTCATTACTCAAGTTGTGGCCTAGCCAATGAGTTATACAGTTCCAGCATAATTTCCCTGCTCTTATATTCTATACCTCAGCTAATAAAGGAAAGGATTCCATCTGCCTTCTCCACCATATTATTATTGAATCTGCTTCCACCTTGTTTTCAGGCAGTGAATTCCAGATCCCAACAACTCGCTGTGTAAGAAAATTCTTCTCATTTCACCTCTGGTTCTTTGTCAATTACCTTCAATCTGTGTCTTCTTAATACTGAACTTTCAGACACTGGAAACATTTTCACATTAATTACCCTATCAAAACCCTTCATGAATTTGAATTCTATATTAAATCCCCTCTTACCCTTCACTGCTCTAAAGAGAAAAATCCCAGCTTTTCCCATCTCTCCATGAGATCCCTGGTACCAATCTAGTAAATCACCTCAGGATCTTCACTAAGTCCTTGTCATCCTTACCAAAGTGTGGTGATCAGAATTGGACACAATTCTCCAGCTGGGACCTAACCAATGATGTCTAAACATCAGCATTTCATCCTGAGTTTTATTACTCTGTGCTGTGTTTATAAAGCCAAGGACACGATATGTTGTTATTTTTTAGCAGCCTTCTCAGTGTCCTGCTGCCTCAGAAATTAGTACAGCCCGAGATCTGTCCATTCAACCATCCACATTATTTTGCCTTTCCTCCTATTTCCTACCGATATGTATCACTTCACAGTTCAATGTGTAAAGTTCAATCTGCCGGGTGACTGGCCATTTCACCAGTCACTCTCTGTCCTCATTGGGACAGACCAGGCTCCATCCTCAGGCTGTGCTGAGTAAGCAGCTTTCACCCAATATGGTACTGAGATCCAAATAGAGCAGAAAAGACTCACTTCTATCCCCGGCTTGTGTTAATCCCACCCGGTGTGGCACTGACACACACAGACAGCAGGAAAGACCCAATTCAATCCCCGGTGTGTCTTAATCCCACCCGGTGTGGTCCTGACCCACACAGAGAGCAGTAAATACCGAGTTCAATCCCTGGCCTGTGTTAATCTCTCCCAGTGGTACTGACCCAGGCACAGAGAGCAGGAAAGACCCAATTCAATCCCTGGCCTGTGTTAATCTCTCCCAGTGGTACTGACCCAGGCACAGAGAGCAGGAAAGATTCAATTCTATCCCTGGACGGTGCTAATCTCACCCGGTGTGGAACTGACCCACACAGACAGCAGGAAAGACCCAATTCAATCCCTGGCCTGTGTTAATCTCACCCGGTGTGGTACTGACCCAGGCACAGAGAGCAGGAAAGATTCAATTCCATTCCTGGACGGTGTTAATCTCACCCGGTGTGGTACTGACCAACACAGAGAGCAGGAAAGACCCAGTTCTGTCCCTGGCTTGTGTTAATTCGACCCGGTTTGGTATTGACCCACACAGAGAGCAGGAAAGACCCAATTCTATCCCCGGCCTCTTAATCCCACACAGTGTGGTACTGACCCACACAGAGTGCAGGAAAGGACCAATTCTATCCCTGATCTGTGTCACTTCCACCCGATGTGGTAATGACCCCCACGTACACACAGAGAGCAGGAAAGGACCATTCTCTCCCTGATCTGTGTCATTCCCACATAGTGTGGTACAGACACAGCAAGAAATTTCTATTTCTCTCCCTGGCCTGTGCCAATCCAACATGTTGTGTTAATGACCCCCACACACAGAGCAGGAGATTTCCATCTCTCTCCCTCGCCTGTGCTAATCCAACAAGGTATCTTCCAAGTACAAGTAACGATCAGCCTCTGCTTAAATTTGCTGTCTGTCTATCCCTGATCTGTGTTTCTTCCACCCAGTGTGGTACTGACCAAACAAACAGAGCAGGAAAGGACTAATTCTCTCCCTCATCTGTGTTAATCCAACATAATGTTTTCCTGAACCATATCAAAATACAAGTAATGATCAGCCTCTGCTTAAAATTGTTGACCGTCTGTTGTACATATCAGGTAAGGTTTCAATGGTTTCTGTTTCCACAGACTCAAAGAAGCATACAGCACGGAGGAGGCTATTTGGCCCATCGTGTCTGTGCATGCTGTTTGCAGGAGCAATCCAATTTGTCCCTCTCCTCTACACAATTACCACTTCGCTGAAAATCTCCCCTGATACTATTGAATCAATTCTCTTTTTTAAATTTATTATTGAATCTGCTTCACCACTCTTTCAGGCTGTGAATTTCGGTTGATAATAAATCAATGCATTTTTGTTGGCCCATCACCTTAAAAATGTGTCCTCTGGTTACTGACAGTACTTCCAATGAAACCAAATTCTCTGTCTTTACTCCACCAAATATTGTTCAAGATTTTGCATATCTCTATTCAATCTCCATTTAACATTCCTGCTCTAAAGAGAACAATTACAGTTTACAGTCAAGGGACACGAGATAGAGGGGAGGGGGTAGAATTCAGCGCGGACTCTGACACAAAACACCATCACCTCCACATTCCCCTCCTCTGAGCCAAACACCATCTAGACTTGGACAGAAATCACCGTTCCTTCATCATCACTGGGTTAAAAGCCTGAAATCCTTTCTGTAACAGTATTGTGGGAACATCTTCACCACATGGACTGCAGTGGTTCAGGATGAAGGCCCATCATTTTCTCATGGTAACCAGGGATGGGGAAGTAATGCCGACCTTGTCAGTATCACCCATATCCTGGGAACAAATAGACAGGAAATAAAATAGGAACAAAATCAATGTGTTTGTAACTGACTGATTGAAGTGATCAAAGAGAGAGACGTCATAACCCAATATAGTAAATTGTCAGCACAATTCACCTCACCTGGCCCTTGTGTTTGCCTTTCTTCTGTTATCTGTGTGAGGATACAAGTAACAATGAGCCGCTGGCTCAAGAACTGCTGGACATCAATTGTACACACGGAATAAGGACTCAATGGATTCTGTTACCATAGAATCGGAGAATCACAAAACATGGAAGCAGTCCATTGGCCCATCGTACCTGTGCCATCTTTGAAAGAGCTATTTATTTTGCCCCTCTTTCCTCCTCTTTTCCCAAAGCCCTGCAAATCCCCCTCTGCAGCATTTATCCAGTTCCCTTTTGAAACTTGCTCTTGAATCTGCTTCCAGCACATCTTCAGGCCGTGCATTCCAGATTAAAGCAACTCACTGTATAAAAAAATGTTTTCCTTATGCCACCTCTGCATCTTTTGCCAAGTATTTTGAGTATTGTTATTGGTCCTTTTCCCAAAGGAAACAGTTTATCCTGCTCTTTCAAAACTGCACATAATTGTGATCTGCTCTATTAAATTTCCCTTTTACCTGATCTGCTCTAATTCCTGTTTCTGTAGTCTCCCCGTGAACATGAATTCCCTCATTCCTGGACCATTCCAGTAAATCTCCTCTGCACCTTCTCCAACATTCTGACATCCTTTCTAATAAGTAATGCTCAGAATTGCACTCAATTCCTCAGCTGAGACCTAACCAGTAATTTACAAAGTTTTAGTTAGCTTCCTTGCTTTTGCACGCTATGCCTCTATTTATAAAGTTCGATATCCCGGATGTGTTTTTAATGATTTTATCAACTTGTCCTGCTGCATTCAAAGACATCTGTTCATGCACCCAATTTAAAACTGCCCCATTTCATTTACATTGCCTCACCTTATTCTTCCTCCCTTAACCCATGTCTGCACTAAATTTCATCTGCTTCATTTCCTCATTTCATCTCTCTCCCTGAATCCCTCTGATATCATCCTTATTTTTTTATATTTCCGAGTTTCTGTCACCTGAGTACACTGAAATTATGCCTTTTATAGATAAGTAAATGTCACACACAAACACAGTACACAGATATATATTTATGTATGTTTTTATAAATGAGCAATGGCCTGAATACTGACCATTGGGGACCATCACTGTATAATCCCCTCCACTGTCTGAACAACAATAGATCACCACTTCCCTCTGTATTCTGTCCCTTAGCCAATGTCATATCCACACTGTCACTGCCTCTTGAATCCATGAGGTTCAGACTTCCTAACAAATCTATTAAATGGCATTTGATTCCACGACCTTTGATTGTTCATATACAAAGTAGCAACCATGCTATCTGCAGCAACACTCTCCATTACTTCATCAAAGAATTTGATCAAGTTAGTCAGACATGATTTGCCACTAACATATCTGGTGGACCTTCTTGTCATTTATAAACTCATGCTATTCAAACCACAATTATCTTGTCCCAGATTAGAGACTCTAAAAGTTTCCCCAACATTTCAGTGAGGTGAGACTGACGGGTCAGTAGTTCCAGTGTGTAGCCTATCACTACTGTTTGGAACAGGGTGTAGAATTTTGAAAACCTCCAGTCCTCTGTCATCACTCCGATATCCAAGGAGGATTGGATGATTCTGGCCAGTGGCTCCGCTACTTCCAACATTTCTTCCCGCAGCAACCCTCATACATCCCGTCCAGACCGGATAAATGTTTATTGCGGTACAGAAAATGTTGGATTGAAAGGGGTTAACTGAACCTGTTTGTTCAGTGACTATAATTAATGTCAGTCTCCATGGACTCTAATTGGATCACTGGAGGGTTTCCCTCTTCTTAATAAGAGACTCCTTTCAATGTGTTATATTCAGTGGGTTGGCTGGAGCATCACCCCTGGCACTAACAGGGATCAGCGGCTCCAGATAGAGGGAGAGGATAAATCAGAATCTGAGAAGAATAGATTGGAATGTTACAACAATGGGTCAGAATCTGAGAACCATAGATTGGAATGTTCCAACAATGGGTCAGAATCTGAGAACAATAGACTCGAATGTTACAACAATGGGTCAGAATCTGAGAACAATAGACTCGAATGTTACAACAATGGGTCAGAATCTGAGAACCATAGATTGGAATGTTACGACAATGAGAAGGAGTTTTTCCTGGGAGCTTGATTATCTTTATACTAACTATGATCGGCTATCATTAAATTGGCGGATCTATTACGCACTTCTTTTTATTCAACACATTTACTATCCTATCCTCGCTGTTGCTGGTGTCCCTGGTAAGTTTCTCTATCCAGTTATTAATTCAACAAATTGTTGAACAAATGTTGAACACATTACTGTTCTTCTCATTTACAGTGCTTACTTGCTGCTACTGTTATTCCTGTTAAGTCTCTGCATCTGGCTGCTAACTCTACAAGCCATTGTTAACAGTAATACAGTTCTTGTAATATACTCTTGCAATGTACTCTGTCATCTTTGCTGCTGTTGGTTTCCTGGTAGATCCCTACGTATAGTTATGAGATCTGTAAACCTTGATTCATTATATCAATAAACCACATTTCACTGATATACTGTTCTTCTCATTGAAGTTTCATGTAGACTAAAGTCAGTGTCTTCGAACCCCATCACAAACATCATTTCCTATCTACTGACTCCATCCGCCAGCAAGGTCAGTGTCTGAGGGTGAACCAGGCTGTTTACAACCTCGGTTATCCTTTTAACCCTGAGCTGAGTTTCAACACCATATCCTCTCCAGTACCAATCCTTTAACCTACCAGCTCCCTAATATCACCTGGTTCCAGCTCTGTCTAAGCTTACATGCTGTATAAACCCTCATTCATAACTTTGTGAAATTTGACTCCCAATGTTTCCCTGTCCACCCTCCCAGTCAAAAACCTTCATAAACTACATCCCAACCAGGACTATGCTGCCTGTATCCTAACTCACACCAAACCTCGATCACCCATCACCCCTGTGCTCACTGATCTACATTGGCTCCCGCTCTGGCAGCACCTTAATTTTTATATTCTCATTCTTGTGTTTGAATCCCTCTATGGCCTCATCCCTCCAATTAGTCCCATTCACCTCCTTATTTCACATAGTCCTACAACGTATTCACCTTTAAGCATTTATTCAATTCTCTATTTAAAGTGAAATATTTCCCCTCTGTATTGCTCCCTGGCTGTCGTTTGGGCTCTGTAGAGATGTCGGTGCAACAAACCCAGAAACAATAAAATGATGTGCGATGCACCGCTAGCCACTTCTGCCATGCCCCGTGGTGTGCTCCATGCTGGACAGGGCGTTGGGCAGCTTTGATTCACGCCTATGAAACTTGGTCTGTGCATGGCCACTGACCACCTGTGTTAGTCTCTCTCAGCTGAACATACATTCAGCAGCACGAGGAACCCCCTCTAGTGTTATTTAAAAGGACCAGGCATCCAACTTACAGGTGAGGGGATTTTGACTTACTTCTCATATTGTAAAGTTAGTGGAGGTGCTGTGGATGGTTTTCTGGAGGTTGTGTTGTGAGCTGCTGCAGAGACTCAGGGAGGACAGACGATTTGGTGACCCAAATCTGGACGAGGTATGGGGACTGTAGTTACAGTGTCTCTTGCTCTGTAACATGACCAGCAGATGGAACAGAGGCTGCAGAGAGGGGAAGCTCTGTAAAGAGGGAGGAAGAGGGGGCTCTTCCCTACTCACCCCGGGTTTCCCAAGAGCACTTTCCTCCCTACACCTAACCCAGAAGCAGTGTGTGAGGTGACTTTGATTCAATAAGGAGGTGGTCACAGAGCTGTGTCACCTGCTGTAACATGACCTGGAGCCTCACACCAGCGTTAGGACGGAGCCTTCAGTGGCTGTTAAGGTCACAGTTTCATTGAACTTCTACGTATCTGGATTTTTCCAGGCACAAGCGGGTAATGTATCCATTATCTCTCTCTATGTTGTCCATTGATGGTGGGTGACGGAGGTCACCTATGTCGAGTGAGGTGAGTACATAACTTTATCCCTCAGCAGGGAGAACCAGGATGAGAAATCCCCTGGCTTTTTCGGGATGGTGGGATTCCTGATGGCGTAGGTAATTCAGCGGGGTCCCCATATCAATGGGGAGAGGTACAGGAAATGAAAAAAACTCCATTGATTGACAAGAGAGTCTGTGGCTACTCAGAGCAGGCAGGAAAATATAGTTAAGAATACCATCGGACCAGGCATGATCTTATTAAATAGTGCAGCTCGACTGGGGGCCGAATGGCCCATTGCTGCTCCTTTGTTAAAGAATATTTTTATTCTTATTAATGTACAGTTAGTGTGTGACCATGCCCAGTATATCATGTTGATGAATGCCTTCTTTCCAGGCAGCAGCCACCATACTTTCAATCTGAAACAGTCGGCCATTGCCACTGTCATCGGATCTTCATGGCTCCTGAGAGGAGAAGGCTACCTCCTCCATCCATGACTCATTACCTCTAAACACCACACACTCTCCTCCTCCCACACCCCAACTACAAATCATCCACATGAAAATCACCCGAATATAACGTGAGCAATGGAGTCACCAGGAACATGGTGGAACAGACCATCAGTGTAATGAAACAATGCTTGTGATGTCTGAACAGCTCGGGGGTAGCCCTCCAGTACACACTGGAGCAGGTGTCCAAGTTCATGGTGTTCTGCTGCACCCTTCATATCATCACCATCATGAGGACACAGGCATTGGCAGAAGGAATCCGGAGGCCACCTCACGAGGAGGAGGAGGCAGAGAGGATATTTCCTGGATGCCTTCGACCTGGATAGGCTGTCGGGGAATCCCAGCTATAATTACGGTTCCCAAAGGACAACCTCCCTTTCCCAACATGGATGCCCATTCTCCACCATTACATTCATCTGAGACGCCCCATCACAGTGTCCCCTTGGTCACCATCCTGTGAAAAAAACACCACCAATACATTTTCATTAACATCTTTATCCAACAACACATCCAATTGTACAAACAATACTGAACTATTCACCCTTGTTTATTTCCTTAGTCCCTCAATTGTGGATTCTCTCAACCTACCGAGTGCTCCTACACAGTGTTTCCCCAGTGACTGCAGCATGGCTGGTGGAAAGTTGTTGACTTTCACTGTGGAGACTGCAGATGACCTTGCAGGACGTACTCGAGCAGCTCTGGGGTTTGAGGGCTCGGATTCAGACTGCAACACCTCGACATGGGCAGCAGCAGCCTGGGCTAGCTGATGGGTAATAGAATCATAGAAAACCTACGGCAAGAATGACGCCATTCAGCCCCTCTGCTTGTGCTCGCTGAAAAATCGAACAGTTCAATCTAATCCCACTTTGCAGCATTTGTTCCGTATCCCTGCAGATTATTGTACCTGAGGTGTATATCCAGACTTCCTTTGAATTGTTTGAGGGTTTCTGCCTCTGCTACCCTTTCAGGCAGTGTGTTCCAAGACCTACAGCACCCACTGGGTAAAAAGGTCTTCTCTCATTTCCCCTTTGTTATTTCTACCAATCACATTAAGTCTATGCTCCCTCCTCACTGATCTCTCTGCTAAGGTGAATAGACCCTTCACCTCCACTCTATCCAGGCCCCTCACAATCTTGTACATTTCAATCAGATCTCCCCTCAGCCTTCTCTGTTCCAAGGAGAACAACCACAGCCTTTCCAATCTATCCTCATAGCTGCATTTTTCCAGTCCTGGCAACATCCTCGTAAATCTCCTCTGTACCCTCTCTAGTGCAATTACATCCTTTCTGTAAGGAGGTGAGCAGAACTGCACACAGTACTCAAGTTGAGGCAAAACCAATGATTTATACAGTTCCAGCATAACCTCCCTGCTCTTGTACTCTATACCTCGGCTAATAAAGGAAAAGATTCCATATGTCTTCTTAACCACCTTAACGACCTGTCCAGCTTCCTTTCGGGATCTGTGAACATTGACTCCATGGTCGCTCGCTTCCTCTACATTTCTCAGTATTTTCCCATTAATCGTGTATTCTTTTGCCTTGTTTGACCTCCCCAAATGAATCACCTCATATTTCTCCGGGTTTGAATTCGATTTGACCCTTTTCTGCCCGTCTGACTAGACTATCAATATCTTCCTGCAGCTTACAGATATCCTCCTCGCTATCTACCACGTGGCCAATCTTTGTGTCGTCTGCAAACGTCTTTATCATGTCACCTGCATTTACATCCAAATCGTTAATATGTATTGCAAAAAACAGGGGACCCAGGACTGAGCCCTGTGGAATGCAACTGGAAACAGTCCTCAAATCGCAAAAACACCCATCAACAATTATCCTTTGTTTCACCTCTTCTACCCCTCTCAATATCACCATGTTTTTGTCTGCTCCCTCACTTTGTTTTCTCTCTCCAAATACATTACCTCACACATCTCTGGATTGAATCCCATTTGCCACTTTTCCGTCCACTCAACCAAACATTAATATCTTTCTGGAGTCTCAGGCTAACCTCTTCACTATCAACTCCACGGCCAATTTGTGTGTCACCAGCAAATTTCGAAATCCTTTCTCCCACATTTAAGTCCAAATCATTAATATAGACCACAAACAGGAAGGGAGCCTGCACTGAGCCCTGTGAAACGCCACTGGAAACAACTTTTCAATCACAAAAACATGTGTTGACTATTACCCTTTGTAACCTGTCACTGAGACAATTTTGGATCCAAACTGCCACATTCCCCTGTAGCCCATGGACATTCCTTTTACTGATCAGTCTGCCATCTGGGGCCTTGTAAAATGCCTTACTAAAATCCATGTAGAACACCTCCATTGCATTACCCTCATCAATCCTCCTTACTTCCTCAGAAAACTCAATTAAGTTAGTAAGACAAGATCTCCCCTTAACAAATCCATGCTGACTGTCTCTGATTAATCTGTGCCTTTCTAAGTGACTGTTTATTCTATCCCACAGAATTGATTCTAATAATATACCCACCAGCGAGGTCAGACTGACAAGCTTATAATTATTTGGCCTATCCCTGGCACCCTTTTTAAATAACGGTACAACGTTTACAGACTTCCAATCCTCTGGTACCTCTCCTGTATCTAGTGAGGATTTGAAGATTATCCAACGAGCGTGTTATTTCCTCCCTGGCTCCTTTTAACAGCTGGGATACAATCCTTCCAGCCCTGGTGATTTATTCACTCTCAATGATGTCAGACCCTCTAGTACTTCCTCTCTCATTATGCTTATCATATCTAATATTTCACCTCCTCTCTAACTACAATGTCTGCATTATCCCTCTCCCTTGTGAAGACAGAGACATAAAACTCATTAAGGACCCTACCCACATCATCTGCATCCATGCATAAATTACTTTGTACATCTCTGACATGCCCTCCCCTTTCCTTAGTTATCCTCTTGTTCTTAATGTACTGAAAAACCATCTTTGGGTTTTCCTTGATTTAACGTGTCAATATTTTTTTCATGTCCTCTCTTTGCTTTTCTAATTTCCTTTTTTACTTCACCCCTACACTTTCTATACACCTCTTGGCTATCTAAAGTATTATTTGTTTGTGACTGTCATAAGCTTTTTTCTTCTGATTTATCTTACTCTGTATTTTTCTAGATAATCGGGGGCTCTAGATTTGGCTGTGAAAGAAAATTCTACTCATTTTGCCTCTGGTTCTTTGCCAATTACCTTGAATTTGCTGTAATAAGGCTGTGAGCACAGTCCTAGTAACTACAGACCAGTTTGTTTCACATCAGTGTTGGGTAATGTTTTACAAACAAGAATTAAAGAAGAAATGGACAGATACTCGGAGAGTTTTCAGTGAATGAAGGATACAAAGCACGTATTTGTAGGAACATAGGATCAGTAGTAGACCATTCAGCCCGCCGAGCCTGCTCTGTCATTGCGTTATGTCATGGTTGATCATGTACCTCAACGCCACTTTCCTGCTCTATCCCCGTATCCCTTGATGTCAGTTGTCTCCCGAAATCCATTGATTTCAGTCTTGAACATGCTCAGTGTTGATCTCCCACACCCTCTGTGGTAGTGAATTCCAAAGATTTAACACCCTCTGAGTGAAGAAATTCTTCTCAATCTCAGTCTTAAATTGCCTATCCGTTATTCTGAGATTATGTCCACTGGTTCTAGACTCACCAGCCAGTGGAAACGCCCTATAAGAACTTTGTATGGGATCAACTCTCATTCCTTGAAACTCAAGAGAGTTCAGGCCAAGTTTTCTCAACCTCTCCTCATACGACAATACCGCTATCTCAGGGATTAGTTTGCTGAACCTGCATTGTACTCCCTCTACTGTAAGCATACCCTTCTTTTGATAGGGACACCGAACTGTAAACAAAACTCCAAGTGCAGTCTCACCAAGTCTGTATACAATTGAATCAATACATCTTTATGCCTGTACTCAAATCCCCTTGTGATGGAGGCCAACATACCATTTTCCTTCTTCATTAATTGTTGCACCTGCATACTAGCTTTTAGTTACTCATGAACTTCCCAACCTCTTACGATTTGAGAAATATTCTGTCTTTCTGTTTTTTTTTTACCAGAGTGGATCATTTGACACTTATTCACATTATATTCCATCGACCATGTTCTTGCCCATTCAATTAGCCTGTCCAAATCTGCTTGAAGCTTCCTTGCATCCTCCTGACAACTTACAGTCCCAGCTAGTTTTGTGTCATCGGCAAATTTGTAAAGATTACATTTAGGCCCCACGTCCAATATAGATTGTGAACAGCTGTGGTCCGAGTGCAGATCCTTGTGGTACCCCACTAGTAAGAGCCTGCTATCCTGAGAATGACGGCTTTATTCCAACTCTCTCTTTTCTGTCTGTTAACCAATTGTCAATCCATACCAGTATATTACCCCCCAATCCCATGTTCTCTAATTTTATTTACTAACCTCCTGTGTGTGACCTTATCAAAAACCTTCTGTAAATCCAAATAACCTACATCCACTGGTTCTCCATTATCTTCTTTTTTGGCCTCTTTGTCTCGAGAGACAATGGGTTAGCGCCTGGAGGTGGTCAGTGGTTTGTGAAGCAGCGCCTGGAGTGGCTATAAAGGCCAATATTAGAGTGACAGGCTCTTCCACAGTCGCTGCAGATAAAATTGGTTGTCGGGGCTGTTACACAGTTGGCTCTCTCCTTGCGCTTCTGTCTTTTTTCCTGCCCACTGCCAATTCTCTTTGACTCGCCACACTTTAGCCCCGCCTTTATGGCTGCCCACCAGCTCTTGCGATCACTGGCAACTGACTCCCATGAGTTGTGATCAATGTCACAGGACTTCAAGTCTTTAAAGCGGAGACATGGACGGCCAGTGTGTCTGATACCAGTGGCGAGCTCACTGTACAATGTGTCCTTGGGGAACTTGCCATCTTTGATGCGGCTCACATGGCCAGGGAGAATGTTGTCACTGAGACTGCCTTCAATGCAGCCCAGCCTCTGCCAGTCATGGATGAGCTGGACGTACAGCCAACAAAATCGAACTCAGTGATGCCATTAATTCTCTAGCCAACGGAAAAGCCCCTGGGAAGGACGGCATTGCCCCTGAAATAATCAAGAGTGCCAAGCCTGCTATACTCTCAGCACTTTATGAACTGCTTTGCCTGTGCTGGGATGAGGAAGCAGTCCCTCAGGACATGTGTGATGCCAATATCATCACCCTCTATAAAACAAAGGTGACCACGGTGACTGCAACAACTACCGTAGAATCTCGCTGCTCAGCATAGTGGGGAAAGTCTTCGCTCGAGTCGCTTTAAACTGGCTCCATTATCTATGCTCAAAGTAAATCCTCGTAAACTTCAAAAGGTTTGTCACATATGATGTCCTTTTCATAAATCCTTGTTGACTCTGTCAATTTTACCATTATTTTCTAAGTGTCCAGTTATCACACCCTTCACAGTAGATTCAATTTTTTTCCCCTACGACTGACGGACAGAGCAGTGAGGTGATGCATTTTGGGAGGACTAACATGTCAAGGGAATATACAATGGATGGTAGGAACCTAGGAAGTACAGAGAGTCAGAGGGACCTTGGTGTACTTGTCCATAGATCACTGAAGGCAACAGCACAGGTAGATAAGGTGGTTAGGAAGGCATATGGGATACTTGCCTTCAGTAGCTGAGGCATAGAATGTAAGAGAAGGTCGGTTATGATGAAGCTGTATAAAACCCAACTTAGACCACAGCTGGAGTACTGTGTCCAGTTCTGGTCACCACACTACAGGAAGGATGTGATTGCGCTGGAGAGGGTGGAGAGAATATTCACCAGGATGTTGCCTGGGCTGGAGAATGTCAGCTACGAAGAGAGACTGGATAGGCTAGGGTTGTTTTCCTTGGAGCAGAGAAGGCTGTGGGGGCGGGGGGTGGGAGGTAGATGCTTGAGGTATACAAAATTATGAGGTGCATTGATAGGTTGGATAGGAAGAACCTTTTCATCCCTTAGCAGAAGGGTCAATGACCAGGGGACATAAATTTAAGGTAAGGGGTAGGAGGTTTAGAGGGGATTTGAGGAACAACGTTTTCACTCAGAAGGCAGTTGGAATCTGGAATGCACTGCCTGAAGAGGTGATAGAGACAGGAACACTCACAACATTTAAGAAGTGTTTATATTAGCACTTGAAACGCCATAGGAGACAAGGCTACTGGACACGTGCTGGAAATGGGATTAGATTAGTTAGGTGCCTGATGGCCACATGGACACAATGGTCCAAAAGGCCTATTTATGTGCTGTACAATTCTGTGAATCTAAGACACTGTGATGTCAAACTAACAGGTCTGTAGTACTCAATTTTCCCTCTCCCACGCTTCTTAAATAGTAGGGTTATATTTGCTACTTTCCAGTCTCAGGAACCCTTCCATAATCTGTAGAATTTTGAAAGATAGCCACCTTAGCATCCACCATCTCTATAGCCACCTCCTTCAACACTCTGGGATGTAGCACATCTGGTCCAGGGGATTTATCTGGCATCCTAATAAACCACTTCATTTGATCTAATGCAATCTTTAAATTCTTTTGTTCGCCACAGTTGATTCAACTTTCCCATTGGTTGCTTGTGCCTCAGAGGAATATCTATCTGTTGTCGACCATGTAGTATTTTTAACTACAAGCCATTGCCTGTCTGCTGTCAAATCTGTTTAGTGTATTTTCCCAATCCACAACAGCCAACTTGTCCCTCATACTTTCATAGTTTCCCTTGTTCAGATTTAAGACCCTAGTTTCAAAATTATCACATTCAAACTTAATGTGAGATTCTGCCGGATTATGGTCATTAATTCTCAAAGGCTCCTTTCCAGCAAAGTTATTCATTAGCCTTTTCACATTGCATAATAGTAAATCTATAATCGCCCGATCTGAATTGTTCCTTCAATGTACTGCTCCAGAAAAACATTTCGTACACACTCCAGTAAAGGCAGATCGTATTTGACTACCCTAATTACATTTTTGATGACGTAACAAAGAAGGTTGATGAAGGGTCTGCCATGGATGCTATTCATATGGATTTTAACAAAGCATTTGATATGGTTCCACATAAAAGGCTTGTTAAATTGAGGCTCATGGAGTAAGAGGGTAATTGTCAAAATTAAGTTAAAACTGGCTTCAGGACAGAAAATAGTGAGTCGTTGTAAATGATTGTTTTGAAGATTGGAGGAAGCTAGACCGTGGTGTTCCCCAAGGGTCAGTGCCAGGACCACTGTTTTTGTTTTTTGATATGAATATATGATTTGAATATTGAAATATAGAGCAACATTTCAAAATTTGCTGATGATACCAAACTTGGAGACGGGGCAAAAAGTGAGGTTGATACCAATCAACTGCAACGGGAAATAGATAGGCGAGCAGAATGGGCAGATAGGAGGCAAATGGAATTTAATACAGACAAGTGTGAGGTGATGCATTTTATCATCAGTAACAGGGAGAGGCAATATACACTTAATGGCACAGGTCTAAAGTGTCTGCAAGGACGAAGGGACATGGGGTTCATGTACATAGATGCTTGAAGGTGGCAGGACATATTGAGAGAGTCGTTAGTAAAGCATATGGAACCTTGGGCTTCATAAATAGAGGTAGTGAATACAGAAGAAGGAAAGTTATGCTGAACCTTTATAAAGCTCTGGTTAAGCCCCAACTGGAGTACTGCATCCAGTTCTGTTCACCACACTTTAGGAATGAGCTGAGGGTCCTTGACAGGGTGCAGAGGAGATTTACCAGAATGGTTCCAGGGATGGAGGATTTTAGCTGCAAGGTTAGTCTGGAAAAGCTGGGATTGTTTCCCTTGTAGTAAAGGAGATTGTGGGGAGATTTGATAGAGGTATACAAGATGATGACATGCTTGGATAAGGTAGACAGGAAAAGATGTTCCCATTAGTTCATGGTACAAGGACTAGAGTTAAGGTTGTGGGCAAGAGATACAGGGGGATGTGAGGAACAACTTTTTTACAGAGCGAGTGGGAATGGCCTGGAAATCACTGCCTACGTGGGTGGTGGAAGCAGAGATGGCGAATGATTTCAAAAGGTTATTGGATGGACACTTGAGGGAAATAAACTTGCAGGAATGTGGAGACAGAGCTGGGGTAAGAGACTGACTGGGTTTATCCACAAAGAGCTGGCATGGACATGATGGGCCGAATGGCCTCATTCTGTGCTGAAAAGACTATGACTCCATGTCTCTCTGACAGGTGAATACTATCACTACTGCTTTCCTATACTGGGAAAGTTTATAATGGACTGGGCAGTATCACCCTGTTGAACCCCGTGAAGTAAGTGAAATGTTTGATGTCCCAGAATGTGGTTAACAAATGTCCTTCACAAACAGAGTAAATCACTTCAGACCCACTCACAATTCTGGATCATTCACAATGGGGAGTAGTTTCTCCTGGTTTTCTCTACATAGGACAGCAGCCAGGCTTTTCACTGTGTCCCCCACCTCCATGTGGAAAGTCTTGTCAAGGTTAGGTGAGATAGGACACGTTGCCTGGGCGACAGCTTTCTTCAGTTGTATTACTACTTCTGTGCTCTCTTCAGCCCAACCAGATTAAACCTGGTCATCATCACCATTATTTAGTTCATAAAGAGGAGTCACAGTCTCTGCAAATCGAGGGATGAGGGTCCACTGATACCCACCATCCTGAGGAAAGGACACAGGGCAGTCTTTGAGCTGGACAGGGGTACACACTGGATGAGGGTCCGCTGATACCCCACCAGCCTGAGGATATGACACCGGGCAGTCTTTGAGCTGGACAGGGGTAGACACTGGATGAGGGTCCACTGATACCCCACCAGCCTGAGGATAGGACACCGGGCAGTCTTTGAGCTGGACAGGGGTAGACACTGGATGAGGGTCCACTGATACCCCACCAGCCTGAGGATAGGACACCGGGCAGTCTTTGTGGTGGACAGGGGTAGACACTGGATGGTCTCGACCTGATGTTGGTCTGGACTGATGCTGGATGATCCAATCTGGGCACCTAGAAAGGTGACACGGTCTTGCACCAGCTGGGCCTTACGTGGATGGTCTTTGATTCCAGCTCCCAAAGTAACTGCAGTGGTTCCTGCAAAAGGGTTAAATGTGTGGAACAAAAACAAGAAATGCTGGATTCACTCAGCAGGTCTGGCAGCATCTGTGGAAAGAGAAGCAGAGTTAACGTTTCGGGTCAGTGACCCATCTTCGGAACAGAGTTCCGAAGAAGGGTCACTGACCCGAAACGTTAACTCTGCTTCTCTTTCCACAGATGCTGCCAGACCTGCTGAGTGAATCCAACATTTCTTGTTTTTGTTTCAGATTTCCAGCATCCGCAGTATTTTGCTTTTATTTAAATGTGTGGACACAGTCTGTGGTGATGAAGAGGAGATCATCGATATATTGCAGCGAGCAGAAAGGCTGCGAAAAGCTCATAAGGGCCCCGGCCATTGGTTTGTGGAGAATAGTGGGGTTATTGTGGAACCCCTTGTGACAGACATGTCCAGGGGTATCTCTGGTCCTCAGAAGTGAATGTGAATTTAATTTGTTTCTCTAGTTTTACTGGGATACTCCAATAACCATTTGAGATATCCAGGGTGGTGAAGACAGCCCTGCCGCTGGGAATCCGGGAGAGTAGGGTGGGTGTCTCTCAGACAACTGGGTTCACACAGGGGTGACTGAGTTGTGTTTGTGATGGTCAATAGTCACCAGCTGCCATCCGGTTTTCTAACCGGTCAAATTGGGCAGTTAGTAGTGAATGTGTCTTTGTGAACTACACCCTGGTATAACAATAACCTGATGATGTCTGGAATATATGATATAATCTCAGCTCGGTATGAATACTGCTTCATGGATCATGCAATGGTCAGTCAATTTCTTCCAGTCTGCTCATGTTTCCACAGTTATCTTTATGGGTTGTGAATATACTCAGCACCGACTCGATAATCGCCTGTACCTCAGGGTGATCAGAGGTGTCTGGTTCACACTCCTCTGATATTTTAATCATGAACATTGAGGGTACACTGGACACCAGAGTAGGGGTATGTTTTATGGTTCTACAATATACAAATATAGAGATAATCAATTACTGCTGCTAACCTTTGAGCACATTACTGCCCAGTAGTCCCTGTCCATTATAGAAAAGGGAGGCAGGACTTTGACATGAACTCTGTTCCCTTTCCTACACCACTGTAAGGTCTGATCTAGGGTCACAGATTAAGAAAAAGGAGGTCGAAGTATCACCTTTTATTGAGGAGTGTCAGTTCAAATACTGCACCAAATCAGAATAGACATTGTCGACATATGAACTGTGACAGGTGAGATAGGCTTTATGGCTATGGAACAGATGTTAAAAGCTATTAGTGAAGACGTTATAGCAGGGCACAGAGAAAAATACAAGGTGATCAGGCAAAGTCAACATGGTTTTGTGAAAGGGAATTAATGTTTCACTAATTTTCTGACGTTCTTTGAGAAAGTAACATGTGCTGTGGATAAATGGGAACCGTTGGATGTAATGCACTTAGATTTCCAGAAGGCACTTGATAAGGTGTCACATCAATGGCCATTGCAGAATCTAAAAGCTAATGGTGTAGGGGGTAACATATTGGCATGGATAAAAGATTGGCCTAGCTAACAGGAAACAGACAGTAGGCAAAATGGGTCATTTTCGGCTTGGCAATATTTAATGACTATTTTTTATTCATTCACGGGATGTGGGCGTCGCTGGCCAGACCAGCATTTATTGCCCATCCCTAATTGCCCTTGAGAAGGTGGTGGTGAGCTGCCTTCTTGAACCACTGCAGTCCATCTAGGGTAGGTACACACACAGTGCTGTTAAGAAGGGAGTTCCAGCATTTTGACCCAGCGACAGTGAAGGAACGGCCATATAGTTCCAAGTCAGGATGTTGTGTGACTTGGAGGGGAACTTGCAGGTGGTGATGTTCCCATGTATTTGCTGCCCTTGTCCTCATAGTTGGTAGAGGCCGAGAGTTCGGAAGGTGCCGTCTAAGGAGCCTTGATGCATTGCTGCAGTGCATCTTGTAGATGGTACACACTGCTGTCACTGTGCGTCGGTGGTGGAGGGAGTGAATGTTTGTAGATGGGGTGCCAATCAAGCGGGCTGCTTTGTCCTAGATGGTGTCGAGCTTCTTGAGTGTTGTTGGAGCTGCACCCATCCAGGCAAGTGGAGAGTTTTCCATCACACTCCTGACTTGTGCCTTGTAGATGGTGGACAGGATTCGGGGAGACAGGAGGTGAGTTACTTGCCTCAGGATTCCTAGCCTCTGACCTGCTCTTGTCGCCACGGTATTTAGATGGCTACTCCAGTTCAGTTTCTGGTCAATGGTAGCCCCTAAGATGCTGATAGTGGGGGGTTCAGAGATGGTAATGCCGTTGAATGTCAAGGGGAGATTATTAGATTCTCTCTTGTTGGAGATGGTCATTGTTTGGCACTTGTGTGGCGCAAATGTTACTTGCCACTTATCAGCCCAAGCCTGGATATTTTCCTGGTCTTGCTGCATTTCTACACGGACTGCTTCAGTTATCTGAGAAGTCACGAATGGTGCTGAACATTTTGCAACCATCAGCGAACAACCCCACTTCTGACCTTATGGTTGAAGGAAGGTCATAGATGAAGCAGCTGGAGATGTTTGGGCCTAGGACACTACCCTGAGGAACCCCTGCAGTGATGTCCGGGAGCTCAGCTGATTGACCTCCAACAACCACAACCATCTTCCTTTGTGCGAGGTATGACTCCAGCCAGCGGAGGGTTTTCCCCTTGATTCCCATTGACCTCTGTTTTGCTAGGGCTCCTTGATGCCATACTCGGTCAAATGCTGCCCTGGTGTCAAGGGCAGTCACTCTCACCTCACACCTTGAGTTCAGCTCTTTTGTCCATGTTTGAACCAAGGCTGTAATGAGGTCAGGAGCTGAGTGGCCCTGGCGGAACCCAAACTGAGCGTCACTAAGTAGGTATTGCTGAGCAAGTGCGGCTTGATGGCACTGTTGATGATAACTTCCATCACTTTGCTGATGATCGAGAGTAGGCTGATGGGGCGGTAATTGGCCGGGTTGGACTTGTCCTGCTTTTTGTGCACAGGACATACCTGGGCAATTTTCCACATTGCAGGGTAAAGGCCAGTGTTGTAGCTGTACTGGAACAACTTGGCTAGGGGTATGGCAAGTTCTGGAGCACAGGTCTTCAGTACTATTGCCAGAATATTTTCAGGGCCCATAGCCTTTGCAGTATCCAGTGCCTTCAGTCGTTTCTTTGTATCACGTGGAGTGAATCAAATTGGCTGAAGTCTGGCATCTGTGATGCTGCGGACTTCTGGAGGAGGCCGAGATGGATCATCAACTCGGCACTTCTGGCTGAAGATTATTGCAAATGCTTCAGCCTTATCTTTCGCCCTGATGTGTTGGGCTCCCCCATCATTGAGGATGGGGATATTTGTGGAGCCACCTCCTCCAGTTAGTTGTTTAATTGTCCACCATCATTCACGGCTGGATGTGGCAGGACTGCAGAGTTTAGATCTGATCCATTGGCAATGGGATCGCTTTGCTCTGTCTATCGCATGCTGCTTATGCAGTTTGACATGCAAGTAGTCCTGTGTTGTAGCTTCACCAGGTTGACATCTCATTTTGAGGTATGCCTGGTACTGCTCCTGGCAGGCCCTCCTGCACTCTTCATTGAACCAAGGTTGGTCTCCTGGCTTGATGGTAAAGGGAGTGTGTGAGATATGCCGGGCCATGCGGTTAGAGACTGTGGTTGTGTACAATTCTGCTGCTGCTGATGATGTACCACCGGAATTAATGCTGGGGCCTCAACTTTTTACAATGCATATAAATGACTTGGATGAAGTGGCCGAAGGTATGGTTGCTAAATTTGCTGACGACACAAAGATAGGTCTGAAAGTAAGTTGTGAAGAGGACATAAGTGGACTACAAGTGGATATAGATAGGTTAAGTGAGTAGGCAAAGATCTGGCAAACGGAGTGTAATGTGGGGAAAAGTGAAGCTGTCTGTTCTGGCAGGAAGAAGTTTGATAATGCATATTATCAGAATGGTGAGAGATTGCAGAGCTCAAAGATCAAGGGGGAACTGGGTGTCCTAGTGCATGAATTGCATAAGGTTAGCATGCAAGTTCAGCAAGTAATTAGGAAAACTAATAGAATGCAGGAGGAATTGAATGCAAAAGTAGTGATGTTATGCTTCAGCTATACAGGGCATTGGTGAGACCAAATCTGGAGTCCTATGTACCGTACTGGTCTTCTTATTTAAAGAAGGATGCAAATGTGTTGGAGGCAGCTCACAGAAGGTTTACGTGGACTGATACTTGAAATAGGCGGTCTGTCTTATGATGAAAGTCTGGAAAGGCTAGGCTTATATCAGCTGGCGTTTAGAAGATTAAAAGCCGACCTGATTGAAATAAATAAGGTTCTGAGGTTGGGACAAAGCAAGTGAGGGAGACAGAGAGAGAGAAACCGCGAGAGATTGAGAGAGAGAGCTCAGCTCACCTGCTGCTGAAACCCTCACCCATGCCTTTGTTATCTCGAGACTTGACTATTCTAACACAGTCCGGACTGGTCTACCACATTCTACTCTCTGTAACCTGTGGTCATCCAAAACTCTGCTGCCATCTTCTAATTTACACCAAATTCTGTTCACCCAACATCCCTGTGCTCACTGACCTACATTGGCTCTTGGTTCGGTAACACCACAATTTTAATATTCCAATCATGTGATCAAATCCCCCCATGTCCTCGTCCTTCTGATTATCCCAATCCCCTGTCCATTTCCAATATTCCTGAAACTTGTTCATCTTAAAGTCTTTTTATAATTCCATTTTTAAAGTGAGTTTCTTTCCCTCTGTCTCTCTCCCTGACCACACATTTCATCTCTCCTGCTTCACTGGTGCTGTGGAAGTTTGGATCCATAAAATGGTGTGAGCTGCACTGCCGGTCACATCCAGCACATTGTACAGGAAACCCAGGCTGGCCGGGGTGCTAGTGTGGGTGTAACGTGTCTGTGTCTGTAGCGTGAGGAGGGTCTGAATATGGTGTCAATCAGCCATTCCAGCAGCTTTGATGGACGTCTTTGAAACTTAGTCTGTGCATGGCCACTGACCGCCTGTGTTAATCACTCTCAGCTGAACATACATTCACAGCATGAGGAACCCCCTCTCGTGTTATTTAAAATGACCAGGCATCCAACATACAGGTGAGGGGCTTTTGACTTGCTTCTGCTATTGTAAAGTTAGTGGAGGTGCTGTGGATGGTTTTCTGGAGGTTGTGCTGTGAGCTGCTGCACACATTCAGGGAGGACAGAGGATTTGGTGACCCAACTCTGGACGAGGTATAGCGACTGTAGTTACAGTGTCTCTGGGTCTATAACCTCACCAACAATTGGAGCAGAGGCTGCAGAGAGGGGAAGCTCTGTCAAGAGGGAGGAGGAGAGGTCTCTGCCCTACCCACCCCGGGTTTTCCAAGAGCACAAAGAGCAGTAGTCCTAATAGGGAGCCCTGGGGAACACCACTGTATACTCCCATCGAGTCTGAACAACAACCTTTCACCACTTCTCTCTGTTTACTGTTCCTTAGCCAATGTTATATCCACACTGTCACTGTACCTTTAGTTCCATAGCATTCATTTGCCTGACCTGTCTGCTGAATGACACTTGAACAAACGCCTTTTGAAAGTCCATATATATAACTTCAATCACACCACCCTCATCAACCCTCTCCATTGTTTTATCAAAGAACTCCATCAAGTTTACCTCACCACCACCTCCCTCTCTCCAATCCTCCACTGCTGTTAAATTATCAGACTGCTTGTCCGACTTCAGTACTGGATGAGCAGAAACTTCCTCCAATTAAATATTGGGAAGACTGTAGTTGTTGTTTTCACTCCCCACTCCAACTCTGTTCCCTTGCTATTGATTCCATCTCTCTCCCTGGTAACAGTCTGAGATTCAGACAGTCTGTTTGCCACCTTAGTGTCACATTTAATCACGAAATGAGCTTCCAGCCACATTTCTGTACCATCACTACAACCACCTATTTCTACCTCAGTGACAGCGCCTGATTTCATCCCTGTCTCAGCTCATCTGCTGATGAAACCTCATTCATGCCTTCGTTACATTTAGACTTGACTGTTCTTTTTTAAAATTCTTTGATTGAATATGGGTGTCCATGGGAAGGTCAGCATTTGTTGTCCATGCTTAATTGCCTTTGACAGCTTGGTGACTTGCTCCGCGATTTTAAGGGGCAGTTAAAAGTCAACCATATTGCTGTGGGTCTGGACTCACATGCAGACCAGACCAGGTAAGGACAGTAGTGAACAAGATGGTGTTTCACGAAAATCGATGATAGTTTCATAGCACCATGACTGAGACTAGCTTTCTATTCCAGATGTCAACTCATTCCTGGCTTGTCTCAAACATTCTACTCTTTGTAAACGTGAGGTCATCCAAACTCTGCTGCCCTTGTGTTGACTTGCATCAAACCCCATTCCCCAATCACTGACCGACATCAGCTCCCAGTCAAGCAATGTCTTGATTTCCAAATTCTCAACCGTGTTTCCAACTCCTTTCATGTCCTCACCCCTCCTTGTCTCAATAATCTCCACCAGCCGTGCAACGCTTCAAGCTCTCAGAACTCCTTTAATCCTGGCCTATTGTGTATCCTTGATTTCATTATTGCACCACTGGCAGTCAGGTCTTCAGCTGCCTAGGCCCAAAGCTCTGGAATGCCCTCCCTACACCTCTTTTTTTATTCTTTCATTCAATGTGGGCATCGCTGGAGGGAAAAAACAGCATTTGTTCCCATCCCTAATTGTCCTTGACAAATGAATGGCTTGCTAGGACATTTCACGGGGCAGTTTAAGAGTCAGCAACATTGCTGTGGACCTGGAGTCATATGGAGGCAAGATCAGGTACGGCTGGCAGATCTCCTTCCCTAAAGGACATTAATGATTCAGGTGGGTTTTTTTCCAACAATTGATGAGAAATTCAAACACAATTACTGAGAATAGCTTTCATTTCCAGATTTTTATTAATTGATTAAAATTATTAATTAATTGAATTTTAATTTCCACCAGCTGCCTTGCTGGGATTTGAAGCCAGAGCATTAGCCTGGGTCTCTGTATTACTAGTTCAGTGACAGTGTCACTGTTTCTGCCTCCCTGCATCACTTTCCTCCCTTAAGACACGACTTAAAATCTTCCTCTTTAACCAAGCTGTTGGTCAGCTTACTTCATATCTCCTGTTGCGTCTCGCGTCATACTTTGCTTCATAATGCTCCTGTGAAGCACCTTGCAATCCAATGTTTTATTATATTAAAGGCACTGCATAAATATAGGTTGTTGTTGATGTTTGTCAGACATGGCTTGTCTTACAATATCGATGCTGCTGGCCATTTATTGACCTTGTTTTTGTCAAACAGTACTTTTGTCCTGGGTTGTGAAGTGTGCACATTTCCCCACCTATAATGTTAGATTGATTGGTCAGTAAATATAGGGTTTTCTCCATCTCTCCTTTTTTTAAAAAGGGTGGAACATTTACAACCCTCAAGTCTCTATCATCTTTCCCATATCAAAGGAGGATTGGAGATTCTGGACATGGTTTCTGCTATTTCCACCATTCCTTCCCTCAGCAACCCTCATGCATCCCATCCAGACTGGGTAAATGTTCCACTTTATTGTGGTACAAACAGTGTTAGATTGAAAGCTGTTAACTGAACCTGTTTGTTCAGAGACTGCAATGAATGTCAATCTCCATGCACCCTAATAGTATAACTGGAGCGTTTCCGTCTTCTATTAATAAGTGATTAATTTCAATGTGTTATCCCATGGTGTCAGTGGGAGCATCAACCCGGACACTAACAGGGATCAGCAGCTCCAGAGAGAGGGAGAGAGAGAAGATAGATCAGAATCTGAGAGCAATAGATTGGAAAGTTTTAACAATGGACAGGAGTTTATCCTTTTGGTTTGACGAGCTGACTGCAGATCATGATTGGATAACGTGAGATTGGCAGATCTATTGTGCCCTTCAGATGAGTCAATGCATTTACTATCCCATCCTCGCTATCGTTGGTGTCCCTGGTAAGTCTCTGTATCCAAGTATTCATTCTCTTATAAAAGCAAAATACTGCGGATGCTGGAAATCTGAAACAAAAACAAGAAATGCTGGATTAATTCAGCGGGTCTGGCAGCATCTGTGGAAAGAGAAGCAGAGTTAACGTTTCAGGTCACTGACCCTTCTTCAGAACTCAAGAAGAAGGGCCACTGACCTGAAACGTTAACTCTGCTTCTCTTTCCACAGATGCAATCCAGACCTGCTGAGTGGTTCCAGCATTTCTTGTTATTATTCATTCTATAAACCATGTTTAACTGCATAACTGATCTTATCATTCACTCTTCCCTCCTTGCTACTGTTGTTGTTCTTGGTCTATCTCTTTCTCCGGCTGTTATCTCTATAAACCATTGCGAATGGAATTACTGCTCTTTTTATTTACTGTCACATCTCTGTTGCTGTTGGCGTCCCTGTTAAGTCTCACTATCCAGCTATTACATACAATGCATTACTCACCTTGTTATTAAAGTATTGGCAGAGATTGAAGCCATAGTTTTCAGTCCCCAACATACACTCTATTCTCTATCCAAAGAATTGGCACATATATGAGGCTGAAACAGACAGTTCACTTCCTTGCTGATCTCCTTGACCCAGAACGGAGTTCCTATACTGTATCCTGTCCATCACCAATCCTGTCTACTGTATCCTTTTCCTCTGCCTTACGCTATCTTAGGATACAAAAATGGCTTGGTGATAAGCGGCAGAGAGTGGGAGTGCAGGGTTGTTTTTCAGGTTGGAGGCTGGTGTCCAGTGGTGTGCCACAGGGATCGGTGCTGAGTCTTCTGTTGTTTGTCATATATATCAATGACTTGGATGTGAATGTAGGGGGCATGCGTAGTAAGTTTGCAGATGACACCAAAATTGGTGGTATAGTGGACAGTGAAGAAGGTTGTCTAAGTTTACAACAGGGTCTATAGATCAACTGGGAAAGTGGGCAAAGAATTGGCAAATGGAATTTAGCACAGACAAGTGTGAAGTGATGCATTTTGGGAAGGTAAACCAGGGCAGGACATATACAGTGAATGGCAGGGACCTGGGTTGTGTTGTGGAGCAGAGAGACTTTGGGGTTAAAGTACATAGTTCCCTGAAATTAGCAACACAGGTAGACAGAGTGGTTAAGAAGGCATATGGCATGCTTGCCTTCATTGGCCGAGGTACTGAGTACAAGAGTTGGGACGCCATGTTACAGTTGTACAGAACGTTGGTTAGGCCACATTTGGAGTACTGTGTGCAGTACTGGTCGCCGCTGTACAGGAAATATGTGATTTCGCGAGAGAGGGTGCAGAAAAGATCACAAGGATGTTGCCTTGCTTGGATGGCTTGAGTTATAAAGAGAGATTGGATAGGCCTAGTCTGTTTTCCCTGGAACGAAGGAGGCTGAGAAGGGACACGATAGAGGTATATAAAATTATGAGAGGCATAGATAGGGTAGATAGCCAGAGACTGTTTCTCATGGTAGGGCTGACTAAAACTAGAGGGCATATATTTAAGGTGAGAAGGAGGAGGTTTAAAGGGGATCAAAGGGGTAAATTATTCACACAAAGAATAGTGGGTATCTGGAATGAGCTGCCTGAGGAGGTGGTGGAGGCAGGAACAGTAGCAACATTTAATAGACATCTGGACAGGTACTTGAATGAACAAGGCATAGAGGGATATGGAATTAATGCAGGCAGGTGGGATTAGTATAGATAGGCATTATGGTCAGCATGGACATGGTGGGCCGAAGGACCTGTTTCTATGCTGTACGGCTCTATGACTCTCTGCCTATATGCCCCTTAAACCACCATCTATCTCTTCGTTAATTCCATACCCGACTATCCTAATGCTACCCATGACAAGACACTTAGTTATAAACTCCAGCCCATCGCAAACTCTGCTGCCCATATCCTAACTCACACCAAACTCTGATCATCCACCAACTCTGTGCTCACTGACCTATATTGGTTCTTGGTTTAGTAGCACCACAATTGAAATATCCTTATTCTTGTGTTCAGATCCCTCTCTGACCATACCTCTCCAGTTAGTCCAATTTTCCTGTCCGTTTCAAATATTCGTGCATGTTGTTTCCCTTCGAGAATTAATCCAATTCACTTTTAAAAGTGAATGTTTGCTCCTTCTGTATCTCTCTGTGGATGCAATTTCGGACTTGTTAGAGCCACTGGGGCTGAGGCTATGAATCCTAAAAGCCTTAAAATGTTGTGGGATGCACTGTCAGCCACTTGTGGCTCTTTCCAGTGGGGTTTCATGCTGAGTAGGGTGTTCCAGCAAGATTGGCACACGTCTTTGAAACTTGGTCTGTGCATATCCACTGACCGTCTGTGTTAGTCACTCTCAGCTGAAAATACATTCAGCAGCACGAGGATTCATCTCTAGTGTTATTTAAACAATGTGATTTCTGATAACGATGAGCTGCACCAACATCATCATCTATCCACGCCTGGTCCATCTTCAGGCACGTGCAATACAGCCTCATCGGGTATCACCCCTCCTCCCACTCGGCTGGAGGTTGCGGCTGAATGGGAGATTGTGAGGCTGCAGCTCTCCCCTCACCTCAGCCACTCGCTCCGGACCTCGCCGCTCCTCTCCACTAACCCCCCTAGCCGACAGTGCTCCACTACCCCCACTCCCCCTCCAGTTACTCGCTCCCTGCTTCCACACATTCCCCCACCAGCAACTCGCTCCGGACCTCGCCGGTCCTCTCCACTCCACTCCTCTGACCGATTGTTACTCGCTTTCCCCATTCTCCCTCCAGTTATTCGCTCCTCGCTTCCCCCCACTCCCCCTCCAGTCACTCGCTTCGGACCTCGCCGCTCCCTCCCCTCCACTCCTCTGGCCGATTGTTCCCCGCTTCTTACCACCCTGTTCTCCAGTCACTTGCTCCACACTTCCCCCCCATCCCCTCCAGTCACTCGCTCCAAGCCGCGCTGCTCCCCTCCTCTCGTTCACTTGCTGCTAATTCGCTATGTCACGAAGCTGTGCTCCTTGGTGCTAGCGGCTGGGCGGGGTAGTGTAGTGGAGAGCGAATCACCATAGAGGCGGTGGCGAGAGGATGGCAACTATCTGTCAGGGGGGGTCGTGGGGTGCTGTGAGTTCTGGAGCTAGTGGCTGGGTTGCGGGGTGGGGGGAGGTGAAGTGGGGAGCGAGTGACCTGAGAGTGGGTGCTGAGGAGAGGGGAACAATCTGTCACGGGAGTGAGGGAGAGCTGTGAGGTCTGGTGTTAGTGGCTGGGGTGGTGGTGAAGTGGGGAGCGAGTGACCCGACAGTGGGTGCTGAGGAGAGGGGAACAATCTGTCAGGGGAGTGAGGGAGAGCTGGGGGGTCTGGTGTTAGTGACAGGGGTGGTGGTGAAGTGGGGAGCGCTGTGACCAGACAGTGGGTGCTGAGGAGAGGGGAACAATCTGTCAGGGGAGTGAGGGAGAGCTGTGAGGTCTGGTGTTAGTGGCTGGGGTGGTGGTGAAGTGGGGAGCGAGTGACCCGACAGTGGGTGCTGAGGAGAGGGGAACAATCTGTCAGGGGAGTGAGGGAGAGCTGGGGGGTCTGGTGTTAGTGGCTGGGGTGGTGGTGAAGTGGGGAGCGCTGTGACCAGACAGTGGGTGCTGAGGAGAGGGGAACAATCTGTCAGGGGAGTGAGGGAGAGCTGTGAGGTCTGGTGTTAGTGGCTGGGGTGGTGGTGAAGTGGGGAGCGAGTGACCCGACAGTGGGTGCTGAGGAGAGGGGAACAATCTGTCAGGGGAGTGAGGGAGAGCTGGGGGGTCTGGTGTTAGTGACAGGGGTGGTGGTGAAGTGGGGAGCGCTGTGACCAGACAGTGGGTGCTGAGGAGAGGGGAACAATCTGTCACGGGAGTGAGGGAGAGCTGTGAGGTCTGGTGTTAGTGGCTGGGGTGGTGGTGAAGTGGGGAGCGAGTGACCCGACAGTGGGTGCTGAGGAGAGGGGAACAATCTGTCAGGGGAGTGAGGGAGAGCTGGGGGGTCTGGTGTTAGTGACAGGGGTGGTGGTGAAGTGGGGAGCGCTGTGACCAGACAGTGGGTGCTGAGGAGAGGGGAACAATCTGTCAGGGGAGTGAGGGAGAGCTGGGGGGTCTGGTGTTAGTGGCTGGGGTGGTGGTGAAGTGGGGAGCGAGTGACCGGACAGTGGGTGCTGAGGAGAGGGGAACAATCTGTCAGGGGAGTGAGGGAGAGCTGTGAGGTCTGGTGTTACTGGCTGGGGTGGTGGTGAAGTGGGTAGCGAGTGACCCGACAGTGGGTGCTGAGGAGAGGGGAACAATCTGTCAGGGGAGTGAGGGAGAGCTGTGAGGTCTGGTGTTACTGGCTGGGGTGGTGGTGAAGTGGGGAGCGCTGTGACCAGACAGTGGGTGCTGAGGAGAGGGGAACAATCTGTCAGGGGAGTCAGGGAGAGCTGTGAGATCTGGAGATAGAGGTTGAGGGGAGAAAGCGGCCTGTGGGTAGAGGGAGAAAGCGAATTGCTGATGTGAGGAGAGCGGGTCTTGGGGCGGGAGCGAGAGGCTGCATTTGGGTGAAATCAGTCCTGCTCAGTCATTTAATCGAATCACATTAAAAAACTGGCAGCACATTTTATACTCTGTTCGATTTCCAATGGAAATGTAATCATAAAATTCCTCTTGTACTGAATAGGATTATTGGAATATTAACTGGATCTTGAAGATTACTGTTAGTAACATATAACTGCACAGTAGCATTTTACTGGACTTCCTTCCAACTTAATGTAAGTTTAGTTTGCTGGAACGATCTAACAAGAAGTATTTCCTGTGACAAATTGAGCAGCGCCATCTTTAATCCTGGCAGCTACCTGAACGTCTCAGACTCTGACTTTCCAGTTGAAGAGTCTGCATTTGTACATGTGCAAGTATTCCAGCACCTAGTGGTTGCATTGTCAGAAAACGCAGTCTTATTGAAAAAGACCAGGCATCCAACTTACAGGTGAGGGGCTTTTGACTTACTTCTGCTATTGTAAAGTTAGTGGAGGTGCTGTGGATGGTTTTCTGGAGGTTGTGTTGTGAGCTGCTTCAAATATTCAGGGAGGACAGAGGATTTGGTGACCCATCTCTGGATGAGGTATGGGGACACTAGTTACAGTGTCCCTGGGTCTGTAACATGACCAACAAATGGAACAGAGTCTGCAGAGAGGGGAAGCTCTGTAAAGAGGGAGGAAGAGGGGGCTCTGACCTACCCATCCCAGGTTTTCCGAGAGCAATTTTCCTACCTGCACCTAACCCAGGAGCAATGTGTGAGGTGATTCTGATCCAAGAAGGAAGTGGTTAGAGAGCTGTGTCACCTCCTGTAACACGACCTGGAGCCTCGCACCAGGGTGAGGACGGAGCTGTCAGTGGCTGTTAAGGTCACAGTTTCATTGAACTTCTATATATCCGGATCTTTCCAGATGGGAGCACGTGACATATTCAACATCTCCTAGTCTGCTGTCCACTTATGTATCCGTTAGGTGACAAAGGCCATCTATGGCGAGTGAGGTGAATGCATCATTTTCTCCCTCAAACTCTTGAACTGCCTGTTGACTGTTTCCCTGATTATTGTTTCTAACCCCTGGCCACTGATATTGAACAGCATGGCCTGTAGGTGCTCGGACGGTCGTTACACACATTCCAGTATACGGGTGTCACATTTACCACTCGCCAATCTTCTGTCACCTCGCCCATCGATAGATGAATGTAAGATTTCGGAAAGCCCTTCTGCTACCGACATACCTACTTCCTTTAACCATCCAGACCAGGTGGATCATCTACTCTAAGCATAGCCAGCCTTTCCAGTACCTCCTCCCTCTGAATATTTACTCTATCCATTGCCTCTACTCTTTTGCTTCCACTGATATTTTGTAAGATTCCTGTTCCAACAGCGATATGAAGTAATCATTAGCTATTTTAACCTTGCCCTGTGCCTCTAAGCATATATACATGCTTTGTCCCGGATAGTCACCACCCACCTCGTCCTATCTGATTGATATCTACATGCCTGTAGAAAATGATTGCATTTCCTTTTAGAAGATTTCTGGGTTCTCTTTTATGTTGAATGTTAGTGAATGTTTAAGGTGGTGGATGAGGTGCTGATCAATCGGGCTGCTTTGTTCTAGATGGTGTAAAACTTCCTGAGTGTTGTTGGAGCTGTACCCATCCAGGTAAGTGGAGAATTTTTCATTAAACTCCTGACTTGTGTGGCGCACATGCTACATGTCAATTATCAGCCCAAGGCTGGATATTGTCCAGGTCTTGCTGCATTTAGGTATGAACTACTTCAGTACCTGAGCAGGCACAAATGGTACTAATCATTGATGAATACTCCCATTTCTGACCTTATGATGGAGGGACAGTGATTGATGAAGCAGCTGAAGATGGTTGAGCCTAGGACACTACCCTGAGGAACTCCTGCAGTGATGTCCCGGGACTGATATAATTGACCTCTAACAACCACAACCATCTTCGTTTACGTGAGGTATGAATCCAGCCAGCGGAAATCTTTCCCCCTGATTCCCATTGACTTCAGTTTTGCTGGGGCTCCTTGATCCCATACTCGGTCAAATGCTGCCTTGATGTCAAGGGCAGTCACTCCCACTTCACCTCTGGAGTTCAGCTCTTTTGTCCATGTTTTAACCAAGGCTGTAATGAAATTAGGAGATGAGTGTCCCTTGGGGAACCCAAACTGATCATCGCTGAGTGAATATTGGAGATTAAATGCTATTTGATAGTAATAATGATGAAACCTTCCATTACTTGTCTCATGAATCAGAGCAGACAGAAGGGTGGTGAAAGCATGGCTGTTGGAATACTTCCAACTTTCCCCTTAAGGAGACGGCAAATGGACGTCCAGGCTGACTGTGAGGGCCCAAATTTGGACTGTATCAGTCCGGCGTGGCGGTCAGTGTCCTGGGCTGGAAGATGCATATTAAAACTGTACCAGCTCGGCATGCGGAAGTTCCCAGGGCTGGTTGACCCAGATTCACACTGCACCAGCACGGCTTGGTGATCACTGACCTGGGCTGGTTGACCCCTATTCGCCCTGTACCAGCTCGGCATGGTGATCAGTATCGTGGAATGGTTGACCCAGATTCACACTGCACCAGCTCGGCTTGGTGATCACTGTCCTGGGCTGGTTGACCCATATTCACACTGTATCAGCTCGGCATGGCGATCAGTATCCTGGCCTGGTTGACCCATATTCACACTGCACCAGCTCGGCTTGGTGATCAGCACCCTGAAAAAAAGCAGGGATGTTATGCTGAAACTTTATAATGCTTTGGTGAGACTATTGCGTCCATTTCTGGTCACTATACGTTCGGAAGGATGTGAAAGTCTTTGCGTGGGTGTAGAGGATATTTACTGGAAAGGTTCCAGGGATGGGGGATTTTACCTACAAGGTTAGTCTGGAAAATCTGGTGTTATTTTGCCTGGAGGAAAGGAGATTGAGGGGAGATATATTAGAGGTACACAAGATTATAGCAGGTATAGATAAGATAGACAAAGAAATTCTGTTCCATGTAGCTGATGGTACAAGAACTAGAGATAAGGTTTGGGTAAGAAATGCAGTGGAAATGTGAGGATGAACTTTATTATGTACCGTGTGGTAATGACCTGGTAATCACTGCCCACAGGGATGGTGGAAGCAGAGACAGTGATCAATTTCAAAACGATATTGGATGGACACGTGAGGGAAATAAAATTGCAGGAATATGGGAACAGAACAGGGGATGGTTGTGACTGGATTGTTCTACAGAGAGCTGGCATGGACTTGACGGGTTGAATGGACTGCTTCAGTGCTGTAATGAATTACAATTACTACTGCTTTCACAGACTGTTCAATGGAGAGTGCAGGAGGGTATGCCCACAGCAGCACCAGGCATACCTCAGAATGAGGTGACAACCTGGTGAAGCGACAACACAGGACTACCTGCATGCCAAACTGTGTAAGCAGCATGTGATAGACAGAGCTAAGCGATCCCATAACCAACGGATTATATCTAAGGTCTGCAGTCCTGCCACATCCAGCCATGAATGATGGGTGGACAGTTGAACAACTAACTGGAGGAGGTGGCTCCACAAATATCCCCATCCTCAATGATGGGGGAACCCAGTACATCAGTGTAAAAGATAAGGCTGAAGCATTTGTATCAATCTTCAGCGGGAAGTGCCGCTGGAAGCTTCCCATACTTTACTTTGTATTCTCCATTCACAACACTTACCTTAACAATTTCAAACTTAAGTTAAAAGAAAGAAAACAAAGGAAATAAATTACTTCAGTGGTTTTGATCTGTTTGTTCTTCAGATGTCTTTCAAACAACTGGAATTAAAACTGAAAACAGAGGTGAATTCTCACAAATAAACATTCTAACTCCAAACAAAATGTTTAAACCTGTAGTAAACTTCAGTCTGAGTCAACCACGCGCATGGATGGGTCTCTCTCTTTCTATTTCTCTTCCCCCCGCACCTCTCTCTCTCTCCCTCTCTCTCTTTCTTTCCCAGCACAAAGCAAGTGCTATTTAACACTCCAACATCCATGTTATAGTAACTTTTATCCTCCCCACTCACACCAATTTAAAATCCAACTGGACACACATGCTAAACAGCCAACTACTTTCAGACAACATGCAGGACCAGACGAGAGAGGGTTAACTGACCGTAATAGACACTGGCATGAGACAGACAAAGAAATCACACTGAAAACTTCAAATACACAAACAGAAACTAACTCACACACCATCTTTTCCTTTTGTTTTCCTCACACTGTGTTTCAGCCTCACTGTGGCTCCGAAACATTTCATTTCCTTTGATATCCCAACTGCACTAGTGACTTGGTGAGATTGACAGCAACAACCTGTTCTATTCTGTGTTGTCACCACTTTAACGGGACAGACTGGCAAGGACAACACCTTAACGAGACAGACTGGCAAGGACGCTACCTTAACGGGACAAAATGACAGGGGAGTCACCTTAACGGTACAGACTGGCAAAGGCATCAACTTAATGGGACAGACCGGTAATAGCGTAATCTTAACGGGATAGTCTGGTAAGGGTAATCCCTCTCCATCATTGTTCTCCTCCGAGGCCTCCTGCTCCGTTTCAGTATCACCTGTGTGATACTCTGCTTTTTGTGATGGCTGCTACAGCTGCCTGGGTGCTGCTTTCCCCTCTGGGTTTACAGTCACTGAATGGTAGACCTGTACTGTGCATGGCCTGTCTTCTGGTGGGATCAATCCTGTAACTCCCTAAGGGCACCTCTGGAATCCTCTAACTTCTGGGTCACTGGACATTATCCTGTGTAACAGTAACAATATGTTTCTCTGCTAACTCTCACTGCTGCTGAACTGCACAAGCCTGTACTGCATTAAGTGTCTGTTGTTGTATAGTGACAGTAATGTACACTAGCTTATTGTGTAAATCCTGTAGCTGTGTCTGCTGCTGCTGCTGTTTCTGTTCACTTTGAGCGACTATTTCTCTCACCTGTGACTGTATCACTTCCTCATCGCACTGTGCACGGAGTGATGCTGCACATGGAGGCAGATTTAAAGCCTTCTCACCTTTCCGATGTTCAGCCAAGACCTGTGCGTGGATAAACTTCACTACATGCTCGCCATCATGGCAGTCTGGACCTCTGGATTACTAGTTCAGTGACATTACCACGACACCTCTGTCATTGCCTCACTGCCACACGTTCCTTGATTAAGACACTACATAAAACCTTCCCCTTTGACCAAGCTGTTGGGCATCTGGCCTCATATCTCAAGCTGTGTCACATGTCATTCTTTGCTTTATAATGCTCCTGTGAAGCACCTTGTCATGTTTTATTACATTGAAGGCACTGTATAAATATAAGTTGTTGTTGACGTTTACCAGACATACATGACTTGTCTTGCTGCAGTCCATTTGCTGTCGATTGTTTTTATTCTCAAGCAGCGAATACTTTTGTCCTGGGATGTGAACTCTGAAAATTTCCCACTCAGTGATATTAAAAAGACTGGTCAGTAAATACAAAGTTTACTCCATCGCTACTTTTTTAAATCCAGGCGCAACATTTACAACCCTCCAGTCCACTGCCACGACTCCCATCTCCAAGGAGGATTGGAAGATTCTGGCCAGTGCATCTGCTATTTCTACATTTTCCTCCCTTAGCAACCCTCCTACATCCCGTTCAGACTGGGTAAATGTTGCAGTTTATTGTGGCAAAAAAGTGTTGGATTGAAAGGAGTTAACTGAACCTGTTTGTTCAGTGTCTGTAATTAATGTCAGTCTCCATGGACCCTAGTTGTGTCACTTGAGGTTGTTTCTCTTCTATTAATAAGGGACTCCTTTCAATGTGTTATCACATAGTGTCAGCAGGAGCATCCACCCCGGCACTAACAGGGATCAGTGGCTCCAGAGAGTGGGAGAAGATAGATCAAAATCTGAGAACAATAAATTGGAATGTTACAACAATGGATCAGAATCTGAGAACACCAGGTTGGAATGTTATAACAATGGACAGGAGTTTCTCCTCGGATCTTTACTTTCTTTTTACATATTATAATCGGCTACGATTAGAGTATCGGATACTAGTTGCACTTGCGATAATTCAATATATTTACTATCCCATCCTGGCAATTGTTGGTGTCCCAGGTAAGTCACTCTATAAAGCTATTAATTCTATAAGCCACATTTACCTACATTACTGATCTTGCCATTTATTCTGCCCTCCTTGCTGCTGCTGTTATTCCTGGTGAATCTCTACCTCAAGCCATTGCTAATTACCGTTCTTGTAATTTCATCGCTCATCTTGGTTGCTGTCTGTGCCCCTGATAAGGCTCTATTTACCGCGAGGAGATCTGTAAAATCTGTTCCACTGAAATACTGTTCTGTAATGTATATTTTGGGAAGACGGAAGCCAGTGTCATTGGTCACAAACTCCATCCCCTGTTTGTGAAACACATTCCCCTCCCTGCATAATGTCTGAGGCTGAACCAGACAGTTTACAACCGCTGTGTTCTATTTATACCTGAGCTGAGTTCATCTCCATGTTCGTTCCATCACCAGCCCTGACGACTACAACCTCTGTAATGTGACCTGGTCCCACCTCTGCCTCAGTCTATTTGCTGAACAAACACTCATCTGTGACAAAAACAAGAAATGCTGGATTCACTCAGCAGGTCTGGCAGCATCTGTGGAAAGAGAAGCAGAGTTAACGTTTCGGGACAGTGACCCTTCTTCGGAACTCATCTGTGCTTTTGTTAAATTCACACTTGACTATTCCAATTCTATCCTGGTCACCCTGCCAGTTATAAACCTCTATAAACCACAGTCAATCCAGAACTCTGCTGCCTGTATCTTAACTCACACCAAATCCCGATCATCCATCACCCCTGTGCTCACTGATCTACTTTGGCTCCCGGTCTGGCAGCACCTTAATTTTAAGAATCCCGTTCTTATGTTTGAATCTCTCCATGACCTCACCCCTCTAAGTAGTCCTATTCCCTGTCCATGCCCATATTCCAGAAAATCTTTTGCCATCAATTCTATTTTCATGTCCCCATTGAAAGTGAATTTCCTTCCCGCTCTATCTCTCCCTGGTGGTGATTTCCAGCTCTTACAGCACCACTGTTGCCCACACTGGAAGCCTGGATCCATAAAAGGGTGTGAGCTGAGCTTCCAACCACTTCCGGCGTGGCCTGCAGCATGGCCTGCACCATGTCCCATGCTGTGCAGTGCTCTATCCCGGGTCAACAATGTGTGCACTAGTAGCATGAGGAGTTGTGGAATGTCATGTCAAACTGCTATTTCAGCAGCTTTGATGTACGTCTTTGAAACTTTGTCTGTGCATCTCCACTGACTGCCTGTGTTAGTCACTCTCAGCTGAATATACATTTAGCAGCACGAGGAATCCCTCTCTAGTGTTATTTAAAGGTACCAAGCATCCAACTTACAGGTGAGGGGCTTTTGACTTACTTCTGCCATTGTAAAGTTAGTGGATGTGTTGTGGATGGTTTTCTGGAGGTTGTGTTGTGAGCTGCTGCAGACATTAAGAGAGGACAGAGGATTTGGTGACCCAACTCAGGCGAGGAATGGGGACTGTAGTTACAGTGTCTCTGGGTCTGTAACATGACCAACAAATGGAGCAGGGACTGCAGAGAGGGGAAGCTCTGCAAAGAGGGAGGAGGAGGGGGCTCTGACCTACCCACCCTGCGTTTTCCAACAGCACATTTCTTACCTAAACCTAACCCAGGAGCAGGGTGTGAGGTGACTCTGATTCATTAAAGAGGTGGTCACAGAGCTGTATCTCCGCCTGCAACACAACCTGGAGCCTCACACCAAGGTGAAGACGGAGCTGTCAGTGGCTGTTAAGGTCACAGTTTCATTGAACTTCTAGGCATCTGGATCTTTCCAGAGTGGAGCGGGTGCCCTATCCAACAGACATTCATAGACAGTGATAGTCATAGAATCATTTACCACACAGAAGGTGTCCATTCGATCCATAGACACAATGCCGACAGTCTCTGGAGCAATTCAGTCAGTCCCACTAGCCCGCTCAATCCCCATAGCCTTGCAAGTTCACTTCCTTGATGCGCCCATCCAATTTTCTATGAAATTGGAAGGAAGTAAAGCTGGTAACAGGTGGCAAAAAAGTAGAGAGTGACTTTAAAAGGCAGGTGAAACAAAGGTGAGCATCAACCAGAATGAAGAATGTGAAGAAGGCACAGTTAAGGGCACTGTACCTGAATGCACGCAGTATTCGGAACAGGGCATATGATTTAAAGGCCCAAATAGAGGTAATCGGGTATGGTCTGATTGTCATAAGGGAAATGTGACGACAGGGTGACCAAGGCTGGAACTGAATATTCAAGCATGTTCAACATTTACGAAGGGCATGCAATAGGAATTGCTGTTGCACTGATAATAAGGGATGGGATCAGTACATTAGTAAGGGAGGATCTCAGGTCTGAAGAACAAAATGTAGAATCTGTTTGGGTGCAGCTTAGAAACAGCAAGGGGCTGCAAACATTGGTAAGAGTTGTTTATAGGTTATCCAACAGGAGTGGTAGTGTGGGACATGGCATTAATCAGGAGATTAGAGAATCAAATAGCATGACTAATAAAGTAATCACGGGTGACGTCAATCTTTATACAGACTGGGTAAACCGAATAAGAACTAATACTGTGGAGGACGAGTTTCTGGAGTGGGTTTGGCATGGTTTTTTGGAGCAGTATTTTGAGGAAGCGACCACAGAAAAGTCTATTTTAGAGCTAGAATTATGTAATGAGACAGCGATAATTAATAGTCTTATTGGAAAAGAGCTTTTAGGGATGAGTGTTAGGGATATGTTCCTGTGAAAATGAGGGATAGAAATGGCCAGATTAGGGAACCATGGATGACAGGTGAGATTGTGAAACTAGCTCGAGGAAAAAAGAAGCATACATAAGGTCTAGGCGGCTGAAGAAAGACGAAGCTTTGAAAGAATATCGGGAATGTAGGACCAATCTGAAACGAGGAATTAAGAGGGCTAAAAGGGGTCATGAAATATCTTTAGCAAACAGGGTTAAGGAAAATCCCAAAGCCTTTTATTCATATATAAGGAGCAAGAGGGTAACTAGAGAAAGGATTGGCCCACTCAAGGACAAAGGAGGAAAGTTATGCGTGGGGACAGAGAATATGGGTGAGATTCTAAACGAGTACTTTTCATCGGTATTCACCGAGGAGAGGGACATGACGGATGTTGAGGTTAGGGACAGATGTTTGATTACTCTCGGTCAAGTCGGCATAAGGGGGGAGGAAGTGTTGGGTATTCTAAAAGGCTTTAAGGTGGACAAGTCCCCAGGTCCGGATGGGATCTATCACAGGTTACTGAGGGAAGCGAGAGAGGAAATAGTTTAGTTTTAGTTTAGTTTAGAGATACAGCACTGAAACAGGCCCTTCGGCCCACCGAGTCTGTGCCGACCATCAACCACCCATTTCTACTAATCCTACACTAATCCCATATTCCTACCACATCCCCACCTGTCCCTATATTTCCCTACCACCTACCTATACTAGGGGCAATTTATAATGGCCAATTAACCTATCAACCTGCAAGTCTTTGGCATGTGGGAGGAAACCGGAGCACCCGGAGGAAACCCACGCAGTCACAGGGAGAACTTGCAAACTCCACACAGGCAGCACCCAGAATTGAACCCGGGTCCCTGGAGCTGTGAGGCTGCGGTGCTAACCACTGCGCCACTGTGCCGCCCCTGGGGTCTTAACAGATATCTTTGCAGCATCCTTAAACACGGGTGAGGTCCCGGAGGACTGGAGAATTGCTAATGTTGTCCCCTTGTTTAAGAAGGGTAGCAGGGATAATCCAGGTAATTATAGACTGGTGAGCCTGACGTCAGTGGTAGGGAAGCTGCTGGAGAAGATACTGAGGGATAGGATCTATTCCCATTTGGAAGAAAATGGGCTTATCAGTGATAGGCAACATGGTTTTGTGCAGGGAAGGTCATGTCTTACCAACTTAATAGAATTCTTTGAGGAAGTGACAAAGTTGATTGATGAGGGAAGGGCTGTAGATGTCATATACATGGACTTCAGTAAGGCGTTTGATAAGGTTCCCCATGGTCGGCTGATGGAGAAAGTGAAGGCGCATGGGGTCCAAGGTGTACTAGCTAGATGGATAAAGAACTGGCTGGGCAACAGGAGACAGAGAGTAGCAGTGGAAGGGAGTTTCTCAAAATGGAGACATGTGACCAGTGGTGTTCCACAGGGATCTGTGCTGGGACCACTGTTGTTTGTGATATACATAAATGATTTGGAGGAATGTATAGGTGGTCTGATTAGCAAGTTTGCAGACGACACTAAGATTGGTGGAGTAGCAGATAGTGAAGGGTACTGTCAGAGAATACAGTAGAATATAGATAGACTGGAGAGTTGGGCAGAGAAATGGCAGATGGAGTTCAATCGGGGCAAATGCGAGGTGATGCATTTTGGAAGATCCAATTCAAGAGTGAACTATACAGTAAATGGAAAAGTCCTGGGGAAAATTGATGTACAGAGAGATTTGGGTGTTCAGGTCCGTTGTTCCCTGAAGGTGGCAACGCAGGTCAATAGAGTGGTCAAGAAGGCATACGGCATGCTTGCCTTCATCGGACGGGGTATTGAGTACAAGGGTTGGCAGGTCATGTTACAGTTGTATAAGACTTTGGTTCGGCCACATTTTGAATACTGCGTGCAGTTCTGGTCGCCACATTTCCAGAAGGATGAGGATGCTTTGGAGAGGGTGCAGAGGAGGTTCACCAGGATGTTGCCTGGTATGGAGGGCGCTAGCTATGAAGAGAGGTTGAGTAGATTAGGATTATTTTCATTAGAAAGACGGAGGTTGAGGGGGGACCTGATTGAGGTGTACAAGATCATGAGAGGTATAGACAGGGTGGATAGCAAGAGGCTTTTTCCCTGAGTGGGGGATTCAATTACAAGGGGACACGAGTTCAAAGTGAAAGGGGAAAAGTTTAGGGGGGATATGCGTGGAAAGTTCTTTACGCAGAGGGTGGTGGGTGCCTGGAACGCGTTACCAGCGGAGGTGGTAGACTCGGGCACGATAGGGTCTTTTAAGATGTATCTGGACAGATACATGAGTGGGCAGGAAGAAAAGAGATACAGACCCTTAGAAAATAGGCGACATGTTTAGATAGAGGATTTGGATCGGCGTAGGCTTGGAGGGCCGAAGGGCCTGTTCCTGTGCTGTAATTTTCTTTGTTCTTTGTTTTTTGAGTGACCATAATATTACAACATTTCAAATTGCTTAACAGTGGAGTAGTTCAATCTCAAGCGTGACTGAGGTGGATTGGAAAAATACATTGAAAGGTATGAAATTACATAGGCAATGGATAGTCTTTAAAGGAATATTACATAGTCTACAGCAACTATACATTCTTGGAAGGCGCAAAAAACCCAAAAGTCAAGGCAGTCAACCGTGGATAACAAAGGAGGTTAAGATGATGTTCAATGTGGGAAAGTAAGGTAATCCACTTTGGTCGGAAGAATGAAAAGGCAGATTATTATTTAGATGGAGGAAAACCACAAAACACTGCAGTACAGAGGGAGCTGGGTGTTCTTGTGCCTGAAACACAAACGGTTAGAATGCAGGTGCAGCAAGTAATTTGGAAGACGAATGGAATTTTGGCCTTTATTACTCAGGGGTTAGAGTTTAAAAATAGGGAAGTATTGTTCCAACTGTACAGAGTATTGGTGAAGCCTGACCTGGAGTACTGTGTACAGTGTTGGTCCCCGTATTTAAAGAAGGATGTACTAGCATTGGAGGCAGTTCAGAAAACGTTCACTGGGCTGATTCCTGGGATGAAGGAGTTGCCTTATCAAGAGCAGCTAAACAGGTTAGGCCTGTATTCTCTTGAGTTTCGAAGAACGAGAGGTGATCCCATTGAAACTTACTAAATACTTAAAGCGATAGACAGGGTCGATGCAGGTAGGATGTTTCCCCGAGTTGGGGAGTCTAGAACCAGGGGACACAATGTCAAAATAAGGCAGAAGCCACTAAGGACGGAGATGAGGAGAAATGTCTTTACTCAGAGGATTGTGAATCTTTGAAATTCCCTACCCCAGAGGACTGTGGAAGCTTCGTCATTGAGTATGCCTAAAGTGGTGATTAACAGATTTCTAAATACAAATAACCGAAGTGATATGAGGATAGTGTCGGGGAAAAGACATTGAAATGGAAGGTCAGTCATGATTATATTAAATTGTGGGGCAGTCTCGATGGTCAGAGTGGACGACGGCTGCTCCTATGTCCCTACTCTACCATTGGTGGCTGTGCCTTCAGCCTAAGCTCTGGACTCTCTCCCTGAACCATAAATACAGTAAGTTTCACAGAGTCCGGTTTTAGGGAGCACTGCTTGTGCAGAGTAGTAAATACAGTCAAGTTAATGAGTGACTGAATCTTAAAGGTCTAAGAGTTGTGGTAAATGATTGTTTTTCAGGCTGCAGAAAGGTAGACAGTGGTGTTCCCCAAGGGCCAGTGCTAGGACCACTGATTTTTTATTGATATGTATTAGTGATTTGGATTTTGGAAGAAAGAGCAATATTTCAAAATTTGCTGATGATAGCAAACTTGGAGGCAGGGCTGACAGTGAGGTTGATACTGATCAATGTAACAGGATATAGATTTGCGAGCAGAATGGGAAGGCAAGAGGCAGATAGAATTTAATACAGACAAGTGTGAGGTGATACATTTTATATGAAGTAACTGGGAGAGGCAATATACCATTAATGATGCAGTTCTAAAGAAAGTGCAGAGACAGAGGGACATGGGGTTCATGTACATAGATCCCTGAAGGTGGCAGGACATATTGAGAGAGTCGTTAGTAAAGCATATGGGATCTTGGGCTTCATAAATAGAGGTAGTGAATACAGAAGAAGGAAAGTTATGCTGAACCTTTATAAAGTTCTGGTTAGTCCACAACTGTACTACTGCATCCAGTTCTGTTCACCACACTTTAGTAAGGATGTAAGGGTCCTTCACAGGGTGTAAAGGAGATTTACCAGAATGGGTCCAGAGCTGGAGGATTTTGGTTACAAGGTTAGTCTGGAAAAGCTGGGATTGTTTTCCTTGTAGTAAAGGAGATTGAGGGGAGATTTGATAGAGGTATACAAGATGATGACATGTTTGGATAAGGTAGACAGGAAAAGATGTTCCCATTAGTTAATGGTACAAGGACTAGAGTTAAGGTTGTGGGCAAGAGATACAGGGGGATGTGAGGAACAACATTTTTACACAGCGAGAGGGAATGGCCTGGAAATCACTGCCTACGAGGGTGGTGGAAGCAGAGATGGTGAATGATTTCAAAACGATAATGGATGGACACTTGAGGGAAATAAACTTGCAGGAATATGGAGACAGAGCTGGGGAATGAGACTGACTGGATTTATCTAGGAAGAGCTGATTTGGACTCGATGTGCCGAATGGCCTCATTCTGTGCTGAAATAACTACGACTCCACGACTCTCTGACAGAAGAATACGATTACTACTGATTTCCTATACTGGGAAAGTGTATAATGGACTGGACAGTATCACCCTATTAAACCCCATAATGTAAGTGAAATGTTTGATGTCCCAGAACGTGGTTAACAAATGTCTTTCACAAACAAAGTAAATCAGTTCAGTCCCACTCACAATTCTGGATCATTCACAATGGGGAGTAGTTTCTCCTGGTTTTCTCTACATTGGACAGCAGCCAGGCTTTTTTTTATGAGTCCCCCACCTCCAAGTGGAAAGTCTTGTCAGGGTTAGGTGAGATAAGACACGTTGCCTGGGCGACAGCTTTCTTCAATTTTGTTACTGCTTCCGTGCTCTCTTCAGTCCAACCGGGTTAAAACTGGTCATCATCACCATTAGGTAGTTCATAAAGAGGAGTCACAGTCTCTGAAAATCGAGGAATGAGGGTCCACTGATACCCCACCAGCCTGAGAATAGGACACAGGGCAGTCTTTGAGGTGAAAAGGGGTACACACTGGATGAGGGTCCACTGATACCCCACATGCCTGAGGAGAGGAAACAGGGCAGTCTTTGAGGTGGAAAAGGGTAGACACTGGATGAGGGTCCACTGATACCCCACCAGTCTGAGGATAGGACACAGGGCAGTCTTTGAGGTGGAAAAGGGTAGACACTGGATGCGGGTCCACTGATACCCAACCAGCTTGAGGAGAGGACGCAGGGCAATCTTTGAGATGGAAAAGGGTAGACACTGGATGATAGTCCACTGATACCCAACCAGTCTGAGGATAGAACACAGGGCAGTCTTTGAGGTGGATTGGGGTGGACACTGGATGAGGGTCCATTGATACCCAACCAGCTTGAGGAGGGGACGCAGGGCAATCTTTGAGGTGGAAAAGGGTAGACACTGGATGATAGTCCACTGATACCCAACCAGCCTGAGGATAGAACACAGGGCAGTCTTTGAGGTGGATTGGGGTGGACACTGGATGAGGGTCCACCGATACCCCACCAGTCTGAGGATAGGACACAGGGCAATCTTTGAGGTGGATTGGGGTGGACACTGGATGAGGGTCCACCGATACCCCACCAGTCTGAGGATAGGACACAGGGCAATCTTTGAGGTGGAAAAGGGTAGACACTGGATGAGGGTCCACTGATACCCAACCAGCTTGAGGAGAGGACGCAGGGCAATCTTTGAGGTGGAAAAGGGTAGACACTGGATGATAGTCCACTGATACACAACCAGCCTGAGGATAGAACACAGGGCAGTCTTTGAGGTGGATTGGGGTGGACACTGGATGAGGGTCCATTGATACCCCACCAGTCTGAGGATAGGACACAGGGCAATCTTTGAGGTGGATTGGGGTGGACACTGGATGAGGGTCCATTGATACCCCACGAGTCTGAGGATAGGACGCAGGGCAATCTTTGAGGTGGATTGGGGTGGACACTGGATGAGGGTCCACCGATACCCCACCAGTCTGAGGATAGGACACAGGGCAGTCTTTGAGGTGGATTGGGGTGGACACTGGATGAGGGTCCATTGATACCCCACCAGTCTGAGGATAGGACACAGGGCAATCTTTGAGGTGGATTGGGGTGGACACTGGATGAGGGTCCACCGATACCCCACCAGTCTGAGGATAGGACACAGGGCAATCTTTGAGGTGGATTGGGGTGTACACTGGATGAGGGTCCATTGATACCCCACCAGTCTGAGGATAGGACACAGGGCAATCTTTGAGGTGGATTGGGGTGGACACTGGATGAGGGTCCACCGATACCCCACCAGTCTGAGGATAGGACACAGGGCAATCTTTGAGGTGGATTGGGGTAGACACTGGATGAGGGTCCACTGATACCCCACCAGTCTGAGGATAGGACACAGGGCAGTCTTTGAGGTGGAAAAGGGTAGACACTGGATGCGGGTCCACTGATACCCAACCAGCTTGAGGAGAGGACGCAGGGCAATCTTTGAGATGGAAAAGGGTAGACACTGGATGATAGTCCACTGATACCCAACCAGTCTGAGGATAGAACACAGGGCAGTCTTTGAGGTGGATTGGGGTGGACACTGGATGAGGGTCCATTGATACCCAACCAGCTTGAGGAGGGGACGCAGGGCAATCTTTGAGGTGGAAAAGGGTAGACACTGGATGATAGTCCACTGATACCCAACCAGCCTGAGGATAGAACACAGGGCAGTCTTTGAGGTGGATTGGGGTGGACACTGGATGAGGGTCCACCGATACCCCACCAGTCTGAGGATAGGACACAGGGCAATCTTTGAGGTGGATTGGGGTGGACACTGGATGAGGGTCCACCGATACCCCACCAGTCTGAGGATAGGACACAGGGCAATCTTTGAGGTGGAAAAGGGTAGACACTGGATGAGGGTCCACTGATACCCAACCAGCTTGAGGAGAGGACGCAGGGCAATCTTTGAGGTGGAAAAGGGTAGACACTGGATGATAGTCCACTGATACACAACCAGCCTGAGGATAGAACACAGGGCAGTCTTTGAGGTGGATTGGGGTGGACACTGGATGAGGGTCCATTGATACCCCACCAGTCTGAGGATAGGACACAGGGCAATCTTTGAGGTGGATTGGGGTGGACACTGGATGAGGGTCCATTGATACCCCACGAGTCTGAGGATAGGACGCAGGGCAATCTTTGAGGTGGATTGGGGTGGACACTGGATGAGGGTCCACCGATACCCCACCAGTCTGAGGATAGGACACAGGGCAGTCTTTGAGGTGGATTGGGGTGGACACTGGATGAGGGTCCATTGATACCCCACCAGTCTGAGGATAGGACACAGGGCAATCTTTGAGGTGGATTGGGGTGGACACTGGATGAGGGTCCACCGATACCCCACCAGTCTGAGGATAGGACACAGGGCAATCTTTGAGGTGGATTGGGGTGTACACTGGATGAGGGTCCATTGATACCCCACCAGTCTGAGGATAGGACACAGGGCAATCTTTGAGGTGGATTGGGGTGGACACTGGATGAGGGTCCACCGATACCCCACCAGTCTGAGGATAGGACACAGGGCAATCTTTGAGGTGGATTGGGGTGGACACTGGATGAGGGTCCATTGATACCCCACCAGTCTGAGGATAGGACACAGGGCAATCTTTGAGGTGGATTGGGGTGGAACCTGGATGAGGGTCCACCGATACCCCACCAGTCTGAGGATAGGACACAGGGCAATCTTTGAGGTGGAAAAGGGTAGACACTGGATGAGGGTCCACTGATACCCAACCAGCTTGAGGAGAGGACGCAGGGCAATCTTTGAGGTGGAAAAGGGTAGACACTGGATGATAGTCCACTGATACCCAACCAGCCTGAGGATAGAACACAGGGCGGTCTTTGAGGTGGATTGGGGTGGACACTGGATGAGGGTCCACTGATACCCCACCAGTCTGAGGATAGGACACAGGGCAATCTTTGAGGTGGAAAAGGGTAGACACTGGATGATAGTCCATTGATACCCAACCAGCCTGAGGATAGAACACAGGGCAGTCTTTGAGGTGGACAGGGGTGGACACAGGATGAGGGTCCACTGATACTCCACCAGTCAGAGGTTAGGCCACAGGGCAGTCTTTGAGGTGGAAACGGGTAGACACTGGGTAACGGTCCACTGATACCCCACTTGCCTGAGGATCGGACACAGGGCAGTCTTTAAGGTGGAAAAGGATAGACACTGGGTAAGGTCCACTGATACCCCACTTGCCTGAGGATCGGACACAGGGCAGTCTTTGAGGTGGACAGGGGTGGACACAGGATGAGAGTCCACTGATACCCAACCAGCCTGAGGATAGGACACAGGGCAGTCTTTGAGGTGGAAAAGTGTAGACACTGCATGAGGGTCCACTGATACTCCACCAGTCTGAGGTTAGGACACAGGGCAGTCTTTGAGGTGGAAAAGGGTAGACACTGGGTAAGGGTCCACTGATAGCCCACTTGCCTGAGGATAGGAAACAGGGCATTCTTTTAGGTGGAAAAGGGTAGACACTGGGTAAGGGTCCACTGATACCCCACTTGCCTGAGGATAGGACACAGGGCAGTCTTTGAGGTGGACAGGGGTTGGCAGTCGATGAGGGTCCACTGATACCCCACCAGTCTGAGGATAGGACACAGGGCAGTCTTTGAGGTGGACAGGAGTAGACACTGGATGGTCTCGACCTGATGTTGGTCTGGGCTGATGCTGGATGATACAATCTGGACACCTGGAATGGTGACACGATGTTACACCAGCTGGGCCTTACGTGGATGGTCTTTTAGTCCAGCTCCCAAAGTAAGTGCAGTAGTTCCTGTAAAAGAGTTAAATGTGTGGACACGGTCTGTGGTGATGAGGAGGAGATCATCGACATATTGCAGAGAGCAGGAAGACTGAAAAACTCATAAGGGCCCCGGCTATACGTTTGTGTAAAATAGTGGGGTTATTATGGTTCCCCTTGTGACAGACATGTCCAGGTGTATCTCTGGTCCTCAGAACTAAATGTGAATTTAATTTGTTTCCCTAGTTTTACTGGGATACTCCAATAACTATTAGAGATATCCAGGGTGCTGAAGACACCCCTCCTGCTGGGAATCCGGGAGAGTAGGGTGGGTGTCTCTCAGACAACCAGGTTCACACTGGGGTGACTGAGTTGAGTTTGTGGTGGTCAATAGTCAGTCACCAGCTGCCATCCGGTTTTTTCACCGGCCAAATCAAGCAGTGAATAGTGAATGTGTCTTTGTGAACTACACCCTGGTATAACAATGATTGATGATGTCTGGAATATATGATATAATCTCAGCTCGGTATGAATACTGCTTCATGGATCATGCAATGGTCAGTTAATTTCTTCCGGTCTGCTCATGTTTCCACAGATATCTTTATGGGTTGTGAATACACTCAGGACCGACTCGAGAATCACCTGTACCTCAGGGTGATCAGAGGTGTCTGGTTCACACTCCTCTGATATTTTAATCATGAATATTGAGGGTACACTGGACACCAGAGTAGGGGTATGTTTTAATGTTCTAAAATATACAAATACAGGGATAATCAATTACTGCTGATAACCTTTGAGCACATTACTGCCCAGTAGTCCCTGTCCATTATAGAAAAGGGAGGCAGGACTTTGACATGAACTCTGTTCCCTCTCCTATACCACTGTACGATCTGATCCAGGGTTACAGATTACCCAAAAGGTGGTCGAAGGGTCACAAGCAGTTTATTGAGGAGTAACAGTTCAAATACAGCACAGTATCAGAATAGACATAGTGGACATACGACCTGTGACTGGTGACAAAGGTTTTCTGGCTATGGATCAGATGTTAGAAGCTGTTATTATGGACGTTTATAGCAGGGCACGTAGAGAAATACAAAGTGATCAAGCAGTGTCAGCTTGCTTTTGTGAAAGGAAAATCTGGTTTAACTAATTTATTGGAGTTCTTTGAAGAAATTACATGTTCTGTGGATAAAGGGGGACCGTTGGATGTAATGTAGTTAGATTTCCAGAAGACACTTGATAACGTGTCACATCAATGGTCATTGCAGAAACTAAATGCGAATGGTGTAAGGGGTAATATATTGACATGGATAGAAGATTGGCTTAGCTAACAGAGAACAGAGAGTAGGCAAAATGGGTCATTTTCTGTTTGGTAAGATGTAACGAGTCGTGTGCCACAGAGATCAGTGCTGGGGACGTAACTTTTTACAATTTATATGAATGACTTGGATGAAGGGACTCAAGGTATGGTTGCTAATTTTCTGATGACACAAAAACAGAAAGGAACGAAAGTTGTCAAGAGGGCATAAGTGGGCTACAAAGGGATATAGGTAGCTTAGGTTAGTGGGCAAAGATGTGGCAAATGGAGGATAACGAGGGAAAATGTGGAATTGTCCATTTTATAGGAAGAATATAAAAGAAACATATTATCTGAATGGTGAGAGATTGCAGAGCTGGACGATGCAGAGGAACTGGGTGTCTTAGTGCATGAATTGTATAAGGTTATTATGCAGGTACAACAGGCAATTCGGAAACTAATCCAATGTTATCATGTATTACAGAAGGAATTGAATACAAAAGTATGGAGGTTATGTTTCATTTATACTGGACATTGGTGAGACCACATCAGGAGTTCTGTGTAGCTTACTGGTCTCCTTATTTAAGGAGGATGTAAATGTGTTGAAAGCAGTACAGAGAATGTTTACTAGACTAATACCTGGAATGGGTGGGTTGTCTTATGAGGAAAGGTTGGACAGGCTAGGCTTATATCAGTTGGAGTTTAGAAGATGAAAAGGCGACTTGATTGAAACGTAAGATTCTGATTGTGGGATAGAGTAGGTGAGGGCGACAGAGAGAGAAACAGAGAGAGAGAGAGAGAGAGAGAGCTCAGCTCATCTGCTGCTGAAACCCTCATCCATGCGTTTGTTACCTCGAGACTTGACTATTCTAACACACTCCTGGCTGCTCTCCCACATTCTACGATCTGCAACCTTGTGGTCATCTAAAACTCTGCTGCAATCTTCTAATTTACACCAAATTCTGTTCACCCAACATCCCTGTGCTCACTGACCTACATTGGCTCTTGTTTCGGTAACACCTCAATTTTAATAGTCCAATCATGTGATCAAATCCCCTCATGTCCTCACCCCTCTGATATCTCAATCCCCTGTCCATTTCCAATATTCCTGAAACTTGTTAATCTTAAAGCCTTTTTAAAGTTCCATTTTTAAAGTGAGTTTCTTTCCATCTTTCTCTCTCCCTGCCCACACATTTCATCTCTCCTGCTCTACTGGTGCTGCGGAAGTTTGGATCCACAAAATGGTGTGAGCTGTACTGCCGGTCACATCCAGCACATTGTACAGGACACCCAGGCTGGCCGGGGTGATAGCGTGGGTGTAACCTGTGTGTGTCTGTAGTGTGAGGAGGGGTCTGAATTGACGTCAATCAGTCATTCCAGCAGCTTTGATGTACGTCTTTGAAACTTGGTCTGTGCATGTCCACTGACCACCTGTGTTAGTCATTCTCAGCTGAACATACATTCAGCAGCATAAGGAATCCCTTCTAGTGTTATTTAAAAGGACCAGGCATCCAACTTACAGGTGAGGGGCTTTTGACTTACTTCTGCGATTGTAAAGTTAGTGGAGGTGCTGTGGATGGTTTTCTGGAGGTGTGTTGTGAGCTGCTGCACACATTCAGGGAGGATAGAGGATTTGGTAACCCAACTGTGGACAAGGTATGTGGACTGTAGTTACAGTGTCTCTGGGTCTGTTACACGACCAACAAATAGAGCGGAGGCTGCAAATAGGGAAAGCTCTGTAAAGTGGGAGGAGTAGGGGGCTCTGCCCTACCCACCCCGGGTTCTACAAGAGCAAAAAAAGCAGTGGTCCTAATACCGAGCCCGAGGGAACACCACTGTCTACTCCCATCGAGTCTGAACAACAACCTTTCACCACTTCTCTCTGTTTACTGTTCATTAGCCAATGTTATATCCACACTGTCACTGTCCCTTTAAACCATAGGGTTCAGATTTCCTAACCTGTCTCTTGAATGTCACTTGATCAAACACCTTTTGAAAATCCATATCTATAACTTTAATCAGACCACCCTCAGCAACCTTCTCCATTGTTTTATCAAAGAACGCCATCAAATTTAACTCAGCACCACCGCTCTCCACTCCTCCACTGTTGTTAAATTATCAGACTGCTTATCCGACATCCAGTACTGGATGAGCAGAAATTTCCTCCAATTAAATATTGGGAAGACTGAAGCCATTGTTTTCACTCCCCACTCCAACTCTGCTTCCTTGCTATTGATTCCATCCCTCTCCCTGCTAACAATCTGAGATTCAGACAGTCTGTTTGCAACCTTGGTGTCACATTTCACCACAAAATGATCTTTAACCTCATTTTCAGGATATCATTACAGCCGCCTATTTCCATCTCAGTAACATCACCCGACTTCACCCCTGTCTCAGCCCATCTGCTGCTGAAACCTCATTCATGCATTCGTCACATCTACATGTGATTATTCCAACTCACTCCTGGCTGATCTCCCAAATTCTACTCTCTGTAAACTTGAGGTCATCCAAAACTCTGCTGCCCATGTCTTAGCTCACACCAAGTCCCGTTCATCTATCACTGACCGACATTGGCTCCCAGTCAAGCAATGTCTTGATTTTAAAATTCTTATCCTTGTTTTCAGATCCCTCCATGGCCTCGCCCCCCGCCCCATATCTCTGTAATCTCCTCCACCTCCACAACCCACCGAGATATATGCACTCCTCTAATTCCGGCCTCTTGTGCACCCGGATTTTAATCACTGCACCACTGGCGACTAGGTCTTCAGCTGCCTAGGCCCAAAGTTCTGGAATATCCTCACTGCACTGTTTTTTTTTCATTCGTTCATGGGATGTGGGTGTCACTGACAAGGCCAGCATTTTTTGCCCATCTCTAATTGCCCGTGATGACTGAATGGTTTGCTGGACCTTTCAGAATTCAGTTTAGAGTCAACCACATTGTTGTGGGTCTGGAGTCACATGGAGGCCAGACCGTATAAGGATGGCAGATTTCCATTGCTGAAGAACATCAGTAAGCCAGGCTGTTTTTTTTATGACGATCAATGATAGCATCATGGAACCATTGCTGAGAATAGTTTTCAAATGCAGATTTGTATTAATTAATTGAATTTTAGCACATATTGAATTTTAAATTGCACCAGTTACCACGGTGGGATTTGAACACATGTCCTCCGAGAATCAGCTTGAGCCTCAGTATTACAATTTTGGTAATAGTCCCACTCTGCTACGGTCACCGCCTTTCCGTCTCGCTTTCCTCCTTTCAGGTACTCCTTAAAACCTATCTCTTTGTTCAAGCTTTTGGACATCTGATCTAATATCGCCTGTTGTGTCTCAGTGTCATACTTTGCTTCATAATGATCCTGTGAAGTACTTTGGCATGTTTTATAACATTAAAAGCACTATATAAATATAAGTTGTTGTTGAGGTTTGCCAGTCATGCTTTGACATCACCATATCCCTCCTGCTGTCTATTTATTATTCCATGTTTTTCAAAGCAATGAATATATTTGTCCTGGGTTATGAAATTTCCCCATCAGTGATATTAAACTGTCTGGTCAGTAAATACGGTGTTTACTCAATCTCTCCTTTTTTTCAAGTAGGGTGTAACATTTACAACCCTCCAGCCCTCTGTCACAACTCGCATATCCAAGGAGGATTGAATGATTCTGTCCAGTGCCTCCGCTATTCCCACCTTTCCTTCCCTCAGCATCTCTCATACATCCCATCCAGACAGGATAAATGTTCTACTTTATTGTGGTACAAACAGTGCTGGACTGAAAGGGGTTAACTGAACCTGTTTGTTCAGTGACCGGAATTAATGTCAGTCTCCACGGACCCTAATTGTTTCACTGGAGGGTTTCCATCTTCTATTAATATGGGAGTCATTTCAATGTATTATCACATAGTGTCAACAGGAGCATCAAACCCGGCAGTAAGAGGGACCAACAGCTCCAGGCAGAGGGAGAGGCTAGATCAGAATCTGAGAACAATCGATTGGAATGTTACAACAATGGACAGGAGTTTAATCTGGCAATTTGACGATCTTTCCACATATTATGACTTGTACTCATTAGACTATCGGATCTTTTTAGCTCTTCAGGTTATTCAATATATTTACTATCCCTTCCTCGCTATTGTTGGTGTTCCTGGTAAGACTCTTTATCCAGCTATTAATTCTATAAACCGTGTTTAACTGAATTACTGCCCCTGTCATTTTCTCATCCCTCTTTGCTGTTGTTGTTACTCCTGGTGAGTCTTTGATAAAGGCTGTAAACTCTACGAAGCATTGCTAATTTTGTTACTGGTTGTGTAATTTTCTCTCTTGGTGTTGCTTCTTTTAATGTTCCTGGTAAGACCCTATATAGAGCTAGCAGATCCTTGTTGTGCCTAATTTGCACTTTCTCTTAAAGAATTCACAGAAGCGGACTGGTGGAAGGTATATCAATGTTTATTCACGCATTAAATCATCAGGTACAAGCACTAAATACTTGCACGTTATACTACCCGTCAAGTCACGAGGTGATCAGTCTCAGACTATCGGCTGCCCTTTTGTTCTCTGAGTCCTTGACACAGGGAACCTTCTTGACTGTTCATCCCTGGGGCTCTCGTGCCGTCACCAGTTTCAGCCATTGTCTACTGTGAGTCTAATCATATCTCGTGTCCATAGCAACTCTTTTATCTGGTTTGTGCAAGGATACTGTCTGGTAGAATCTCTCTCTTGTTTCAACCTGTTTTTCTGTACTGTCTGCAATTCCTTGGCCATCTGTTTGCTGTGCTCCTTTCTATCCAGCCCCCACGATGTTTCAAAACTTTGTGCATTGTTGTGTAACGAGTCCCTTTGTTTCAACGAAGTTCTTATGTGTTTTTACTGAGTCTACAGCCCTCCCCGCCCTCCTTTGATCCTGCAGAGCTATGCACAAGGGATCACACTCTCCTGTCTCTTAGGTAGTACACTTGTGCAATTACAATTTCATTGTTAACGCAATATCCTAAGTAGTGTAATGTTAAAGAAAGCACAATTTAAACATCATTGTTACATAATTAATCACTTGTGTGATCATAATACAGTCGCAATTTAATTTGTAGAATACATTTGTCATTCATTAATTCATTTTAAGTATCTACCAGTAGTTATACAACTACCCTCGTGTTACATATTTAATTGTCTATCTTTTTATAGAACAAGTTTGAATACTGATTGCCTTTAAGGTAGCTGTCCAACCTGTGTTCATACATCCTCGCACATTCCTTAATTAATTTCTTAAGTTTCCAAATTAAGTATGTCACATATATCACCATGATACCCGAAACAACGATCAGGACATGGGAAATAATTGTAAACCAGGGGTGTATCTGCACGTTTGACCCCAAGTTCCATAAGCCCTCCCACCAGGTAGAATCATTTATCTCGTCAATCTCATCTTGTATTATCTTCCACTGTTGTTCCAGATTGTAGTACACTACAGCAATGGTTTCTAGTTGCTGCCTCTCTTGACCCAAACGTATGGGCAATGGCTGAATAGTATATTCATGTTCCCGAAGGTAATTTATCAAGTCGTCCTTTACACTTTGTGTAACAGTTATCGTTTCTGTCTTTCTTTTCTGTATTCTACAAATCCATCTTCTCTACTCTAGTTGGTATTTGTGGGTAAAAAAGAAACGTACTTTTCCTCACCAGACAAATCCGGTTATGTCCATACTGGTACTCCTTCATCGTGGTGGTTAAGCAATATCTCCCCTTTCCCTTATAGGCCACATGGGTTAACCTGATAATGCCTTCCTAGTTTCCATGGTGCAATTTACAGTGGTATTAAATCCACACTTCTATTCTGCTGTTTTATATGTATATATATATATATACTGACAGTATGTCCGTGTGTTACAGTTTGACCGAGTACCTACCTCTGTGGTGAGGACACATGACCACCTGGTTTTCCAGACTACACTTAGACAAAGTTGTCCCAATTATCTCCTTTCCAATTTTCACAACATAGGTCAATATATCATAGTATTTTCTGTAATCCTTTCCCCTTTCCTCGCTGCATCTACTATTCTCTGCAGTAATGGGGCAGATGGAAAAGGTTTGCCATCTGCTGACACAAAACCTCTCACTTCCCACAGAGGTAGGTACTCGGTCAAACTGTTATACACGTACATACTGTCAGAATTTATATCAAGCAGTGGGGGAAACATGTGTGGTTGTGTCACCACAAAACGACTGCAGCTAGTTCTGAACGCCCCCCGTCGTCAATAAGTCACTAAAGACAAACAAGCAGGTTCAGCAAGCAATAATATTTGAGTACAGAAGTAGTGAAGGCTTACTTCAATTGTACAGAACCTTGGTTAGACCTCACCTGGAGTACTGTGTGCAGTTTTGGTCCCTTTACCCTAGGAAGGATATTATTGCCATCGAGGGAATGCAAGAAAGGTTCACCAGACTTGTTCCTGGGATGGAAGGACTGCCCTATGAAGAGTGATTGGGCAAACTGGGCGTGTAGTCTCTAGAGTTTCGAAGAATGAGAGGGTATCTCTTTGAAACCTACAAAATATTTAAAGGGATAGACAGGGTAGATGTAGGTAATATGTTCCCCAAGGTTAGGGAGACTAGAATCAGCAGACACACTTTCAAAATAAGACGGAAGCCACTTAAGACTGAGCTGAAGAGACATTTCTTTATTCAGAGGATTGTGAACTTTCGGAATTCTCTACTCCAGAGAGTTGTGGAAGCTCAGTGATTGAGTCTGCTTAAAGTAGAGATTGACAGATTTCTAAGTACCACTGACAGAGAGGGATATGGGGATAATGTGGGAAAAAGGCATTGAAGTGGATGATCAGCCACTATCATATTGAATGGCAGAGCAGGCTTGATGGGCTGAATGGCCTACTTCTGCTCCTATGTTCCTAAGCTGCTTAACTCGTTCAGACTCGAGGCGGTTTAGTCAGGCTGCTTTCGGAGCGTTTGGAATTTTTGCTGGTACACCGCTGGTACTATCTCATATGCGCCCAAGATAGAATTTTTAGTTATCTCATAATCTGATGAACTTTCATCTGACAACAATGAATAAACCTCATGGGCTTTTCCTGTTACTTTGTTTTGTAAAAACAGTATCTAGTTCTCTGCCAGCCATTTCAGCTGCTTTGCAAGCTTTTCAAAAGTGATGAAAAATTCTGCCACATCCTCCTCATTCAACTTTCGAATGAACTGGGTGAACTTTAAGAGCTCAGCACATTGTCCTGGGCGAGGGGCAGCTCCCTCACTAGCTGTGTCTTCACTCGGTGTACTGGGTCTTCCTCTAGTTGTTTGAGCCGCCTTAACTCCCTTTCCTCCTTCTCCTTCTGGAACATTCTTATTTTTTCCCTTTCTTGACAATCACTCTGCTCTTTCTCGCTCTATCTGGAATTCTAATTCTAGTCTATTCTGTTCTAGTTTTACCTTAGCGAACATTACCCAACCTGTTAGTGATCTAAACCTTTTTGAGTATTCAGCTTCAAGTGAAAACTGGTTGGCCACAAGTCTTAGGATTTCGGGTTTCCTAGCTTTTGGACAGAGAGTAATCCCTAACTGTCCAGCTACATTACTCAACTTTTCAACAGAGAGAGCTTTTAACATGTCCCGAGTTACTTCACTCTGTATGTAACTCTTTTTTGCCAATGTAACTCCTTTATTCACAAAGGGAGGGAGACAGAAACTACAGGCCAGTTGGCTTCACAGCTCTCTTGCGGGAAATGTGAGACGTAATTATTAAAAACGTAATCGCAGACAGTTAGAAAAAAAATCAAAGTAATCAGGCAGAGTCAGCATGGTCTTCTGAAAGGGAAATCGTGTTCAATCAATTTGTTGGAGTTCTTCGAAGTAGTAACATGTACTGTGGAGAAAGGGGAACCAGTGGATGTACTGTACTTAGATTTCCAGGAAGCATTTGATCAGGTGCCAGATCAAAGGTTAATGTGGAAATTAAAAGCTTACAGTGTAGGGGGCAACACACTGGCATTGACAGAGGATTGAACAAGAACAAAGAACAAAGAACAGTGCAGCAAAAGAACAGGCCATTCGGCCCTCCAAGCCTGCGCCAATCTTGATGCCTGCCGAAACTAACACCTTCTGCAGTTACGGGGCCCATATCCCTCTATTCCCTTCCCAGTCTCATTTTTGTCAAGATGTCTCTTAATCGTCGCTATTCTGCCACCTCCCCTGGCAGCAAGTTCCAGGTACTCACCACCCTCTGTGTCAAAAACTTGCCTCGCACATCCACTCTAAACTTTGCCCCTCGCACCTGAAACCTATGTCCCCGAGTAACTGAATCTTTCACCCTGGGAAAAAGCTTCTGACTATCCACTCTGTCCATGCCGCTCATAACTTTGTAAACCTCTATCATGTCGCCCCTCCACCTGCATCGTTCCAGTGAAAACAATCCGAGTTTTTCCAACCTCTCCTCATAGCTAATGCCCTCCAGACCAGGCAACATCCTGATAGACCTCCTCTGTACCCTGTCCAAAGTCTCCACGTCCTTTTGGTAGTGTGGCGACCAGAATTGCAGACAATATTCTAAGTGTGGACTAACTAAGGTTCTGTACAGCTGCAACATGACTTGCCAATTTTTATACTCTGTGCCCCGACCGATGAAGGCAAGCATGCCATATGCCTTCTTAACTACCTTATCCACCTGCGTTGCCACTTTCAGTGACCAGTAGACCTGTACGCCCCGATCTCTCTGCCTATCAATACTCCTAAGGGTTCTGCCATTTGCTGAATACCTCCCACCTGCATTAGACCTTCCAAAATGCATTACCTCACATTTGTTTGGATTGAACTCCATGTACCATTTCTCTGCCCAAGTCTCCAACCGATCTATATCCTGCTGTATCCGCTGACAATCCTCATCATTATCTGCAACTCCACCAACCTTTGTGTCATCTGCAAACTTACTAATCAGACCAGCTACATTTTCCTCCAAGTCATTTATATGTACTACAAACAGCAAAGGTCCCAGCAATGATCCCTGCAGAACACCACTTGTCACATCCCTCCATTCAAAAAAACACCCACCCACTGTTACCCTCTGTCTTCTGTGACGACGCCAGTTGTGTATCCATCTTGCCAGCTCACCTCTGATCCCGTGTGACTTCACCTTCTGCACCAGTCTGCCATGCGGGACCTTGTCAAAGGCTTTACTAAAGTCCATACAGACAACATCCACCGCCCTTCCCTCATCAATCATCTTCGTCATTTTCTCAAAAAACTCAATCAAATTAGTAAGACACGACCTCCCCTTCACAAAACCATGCTGCCTCTCGCTAATAAGTTCGTTTGTTTCCAAATGGGAGTAAATCCTGTCCCAAAGAATCCTCTCTAATGGTTTCCCTACCACTGACGTAAGGCTCACCGGCCTATAATTTCCTGGATTATCCTTACCCCCCTTCTTAAACAAAGGAACAGCATTGGCTATTCTCCAGTCCTTTGGGACCTCCCCTGTAGCCAGTGAGGATGCAAAGATTTCTGTCAAGGCCCCAGCAATTTCTTCCCTTGCCTCCCTCAGTATTCTAGGGTAGATCCCATCATGCCCCGGGGTCTTATCTACCTTAATACTTTGCAAGACACCCAACACCTCCTCCTTTTTGATAATGAGATAACTGAGACTATCTGCACTCCCTTCCCTCGGCTCATCATCCACCAAGTCCTTCTCCTTGGTGAATACTGATGCAAAGTACTCATTTAGCACCTCACCCATTTCCTCTGGCTCCACGCATAGATTCCCATCTCTGTCCTTGAGTTGCCCAACCCTTTCCCTGGTTACCCTCTTGCTCATTATATATGTATAAAAAGCCTTGGGATTTTCCTTAATCCTGTTCGCCAATTACTTTTCATGACCCATTTTAGCCCTCCTAACTCCTTGCTTAAGTTCCTTCCTACTGTCCTTATGTTCCTCAAGTGCTTCTGCTGTTCCTTGCCTTCCAGCCCTTACAAATGCTTCTTTTTTCTTTTTGACTAGGCTCACAATATCCCGTGTTATCCAAAATTCCCGAAACTTTCCAAACTTGTCTTTCTTCCTCACAGGAACATGCTGGTCCTGGATTCTAATGAACTGACGCTTGAAAGGCTCCCACATGTCAGATGTTGATTTACCCTCAAACAGCTGCCCCCAATCTAAATTCTTCAGTTCCTGCCTAATATTGTTATAATTAGCCTTCCCCCAATTTAGCACCTTCACCCGAGGACTACTCTTGTCCTTATCCACAAGTACTTTAAAACTTATGGAATTATGGTCACCGGTCCCGAAATGCTCCCCCACTGAAACTTCAACCACCTGGTCGAGCTCATTCTCCAATGCCAGGTCCAGAATGGCCCCATCCCTGGTTGGACTATCTACATACTGTTTCAAGAATCTCTCCTGGATGCTCCTCACAAACTCTGCCCCATCCAAGCCCCTAGCACTAAGTGAGTCCCAGTCAATATTGGGGAAGTTAAAATGACGTACCACTACAACCCTGTTACCATTACAGCATTCCAAAATCTGTCTACATATCTGCTCCTCTACCTCCCGCTGGCTGTTGGGAGGCCTGTAGTTATCCCCCAACATCGTGACTGCACCCTTCCTATTCCTGAGCTCCACCCATATTGCCTCGCTGCATGACCCCTCTGAGGTGTCCTCCGACAGTACAGCTGTGATATTCTCCTTAACCAGTAATGCAACTCCCCCACCCCTTTTACATCCCCCTCAATCCCGCCTGAAGCTTCTTAAGCCTGGAACATTTAGCTGCCAATCCTGCCCCTCCCTTAACCAAGTCTCTGTAATAGCAACAACATCATATTTCCAAGTACTAGTCTAAACTCTAATTTCATCTGCCTTACCTGTTATACTTCTCGCGTTGAAACAAATGCACTTCAGGCCACCAGTCCCGCTGTGCACAGTCACATCTCCCTGCCTGCTCTTCCTCTAAGTCCTACTGGCCTTATTTACTATGTCCTCCTCATTTACTTCACTAGCTGTCCTACTGCTCTGGTTCCCACCCGCCTGCCACAATAATTTAGACCCTCCCGAGTGACGCTAGCAAACCTTGCAGCCAGGATATGTGTGCCCCTCCAGTTTAGATGCAACCCGTCCTTCTTGTACAGGTCCCATCTGTCACTGAAGAGAGCCCAATAATGCAGATATCTGAAACACTCCCTTCTACACCAGCTGCTCAGCCACGTGTTTAGCTGCACTATCTTCCTATTTCTAGCCTCACTGGCACGTGGCACAGGGAGTAATCTAGAGATTACAACCCTGGAGGTCCTGTTTTTTAACTTACTACCTAACTCCCTAAAATCCCACTGCAGGACCTCATCACTCTTCCTGCCTATGTCGTTGGTACCGATGTGTACCACCACCTCTGGCTGTTCACCCTCCCCCTTCAGAATGCCCCCTATCTGTTCAGATACATCCTTGACCCTGGCACCAGGGAGGTAACATACCATCCTGGAGTCTCTTTCACGTCCACAGAAGCGCCTATCTGTGCCCCTGACTATAGAGTCCCCTATAACTATTGCTCTTCTGCGCTTTGTCCCGCCCTGCTGAACAACAGTGCCAGCCGTGGTGCCACGGCTCTGGCCGCTGCTGTTTCCCCCTGATAGGCCATCCCCCCCAACAGTATCCAAAACGGTATACCTGTTAGAGAGGGGGATAGCCACAGGGGAATCCTTCACTGACTGCCTGCCCCTGCTAACGGTCACCCATCTATCTGCCTGCACCTTGGGTGTAACCACTTCACTAAAACTTCTGTCTATGACGCTTTCAGCCACCTGCATGCTCCTAAGTGCATCCAGTTGCCGCTCCAACTGATCCATGTGGTATGTGAGGAGCTGCGACTGGGTACACTTCCTGCAGATGTCGTCGCCCGGAACGCTGGAAGCGTCACGGACTTCCCACATCTCACAGGTGAAGCACTTCACCACTCTAACTGACATTTCTATCACTAATTAGTTAATTGATATAAAATAAATAAATACTTATTAAATCCTTACTAAATTATGATATACTTGACTGTGTGGTCCCTGGTCCTAAATTTCTAACATTAAATATTAAATGCTGTCTAAATACAGTAATCTCTTCCCTCTGGTTTAGTTACTCTACTTATTAATTAGTTAATCAGTGTTTTAATCAAATTTTATTAGTTTTATTTTCAAATTCGGTGCAGATTCCCTACCAGCCAATCAGGTCACAGCTTTCCTGTGACTTCACTTTTTCAGTTTTTTTTTCCCACCCGAGCGAACGGACTCTGTGAATCCAGCGCTCCGGAACTCCGCCCTCCGAGACTGCTCCGAGAATCCCCGAGATAGGTTTTTTTATATACTCACCGCTCTGGAACTCCGCCCTCCGAGTCTGCTCCACGAATCCCCGAGATAGGTTTTTTTACATACTCAACGCTCTGGAACTTCGCCCTCCGAGTCTGCTCCACGAATCCCCGAGATAGGTTTTTTTACATACTCAATGCTCTGGAACTTCGCCCTCCGAGTCTGCTCCACGAGTCCACGAGATAGGTTTTTTTACATACTCAACGCTCTGGAACTTCGCCCTCCGAGTCTGCTCCGCGAATCCCCGAGATAGGTTTTTTTACATACTCAATGCTCTGGAACTCCGCCCTCCGATTCTGCTCCGCGAATCCCCGAGATAAGTTTTTTTACATACTCAATGCTCTGGAACTCCGCCCTCCGAGTCTGCTCCACGAATCCCCGAGATAGGTTTTTTTACATACTCAATGCTCTGGAACTCCGCCCTCCGAGTCTGCTCCGCGAATCCCCGAGATAGGTTTTTTTATATACTCACCGCTCTGGAACTTCGCCCTCCGAGTCTGCTCCACGAATCCCCGAGATAGGTTTTTTTACATACTCAACGCTCTGGAACTTCGCCCTCCGAGTCTGCTCCACGAATCCCCGAGATAGGTTTTTTTACATACTCAACGCTCTGGAACTTCGCCCTCCGAGTCTGCTCCACGAATCCCCGAGATAGGTTTTTTTATATATTCACCGCTCTGGAACTTCGCCCTCCGAGTCCTGCTCGCAAACAGGAAACAAAGTAGGCAAAAATGGGTCATTTTCTGGTTGGCAAGATGTAACGAGTGGTTTGCCACAGGGATCTGTGCTGGGGCCTCAACTTTTTACAATTTATATAAATGATTTGGATGAAGGGACCGAAGGTATGGTTTCTAAATTTGCTGATGACACAAAGATAGATAGGGCAGTAAGTTGTGAAGAGGACATAAGGAGGCTACAAAGGAATATAGATAGGTTAAGTGGGTGGGCAAATGGAGTACAATGTGGGAAAGTGGGAAATTGTTCATTTTGACAGAAAGAGTGAAAAGAAGCATATTATCTAAATGGAGAGAGATTGCAGAGCTCTGAGATGCAGAGGGATCTGGGTGTCCTAGTGCACGAATCGCACAAGGCTAGTATGCAGGTACAGCAATTCCTTCGGAAAGCTGATGCAATGTTGTTGATTGTGAGGGGAACTGAATACAAAAGTAAGGAGATTATGCTTCAGCTATACAGGGCATTGGTGAGATCACAACTGGAGGACTGTGTACAATATTGGTCACCTTATGTAAGGAAGGATGCAAATGCATTGGAATCAGTTCAGGAAAGGTTTACGAGACTAATACCTGAAATGGGTGGATTGTCTTATGAAGAAAGAATGGGCAGGCTAGGCTTGTATCCGCTGCAGTATAGAAGAGTATGAGGCGACTTGATTGAAACATTTATGATCCTGAGGGATCTTGACAGGGTGGATGTGGAAAGGATGTTTCCTCTTGTGAGAGAATCTAGAATTCGGGGTTACTATTGAACAATAAGGGGTCGCCCTTTTAAAATAGGAAAGAGGAGAATTGCTTTCTCACAGAGGGTCGTGGGTCTTTGGAACTCTCTTCCTCAAAAGGAAGTGGAAGCAGGGTCTTTAAATATTTTTGAAGGCAGAGGTAGATAGATTCTTGATAAGAAAGAGGGTGAAAGGATATCGGGGTAAGTGGGATTGTGGAGTCGAGTTTGCAGTCAGATTAGCCATGATCTTATTGAATGGCAGAGAAGGCTCGAGGGGCCGAGTGGCCTACTCCTGCTCTTAATTCCTATGTTCATATGTTCGTATGCTCTGGCTTCAGAAGGTACTGGCTTCGAATGTGGAAATTTTAGTGTTCTAGCAGTGAAAACCCCAATAAAATCTGCAATGAAATGATTTCTTTTTCTCAGAGTCAATTGTTTTTACCACTTCTCTGGCCACAGGAGAGGTGCCAGAGGACTGGCGAATAGTGAATGTGTTACCATTATTCAAGAAGCAGGGATAAATCATGTAATTACAGGCCAGTGAGTCTAACATCATTGGTAGGGAATCTACTGGAGAAAAAATCTGACAGACAGGATTAATCTCCACATGAAGAGGCAGGGATTAATCAGGGATAGTCAGGTTTTGTCAGTGGGAGATCATATCTCAAAATTTGACTGAATCTTTCAAGCAGGTGACCAGATGTGTAGATGAGGATTTTTGATAAGGTCCCGCATGGGACTAGGGTTAAGAAGTACTTAAGAAGTCCCGGTGTACTTAAGGAAGTGGCCCTAGAAATAGTGGATGCATTGGTGATCATCTTTCAAGATTCTATAGACTCTGAAGCAGTTCCTACAGATTGGAGGATAGATAATGTAACCACACTATTTTAAAAAGGGAGGTAGAGAGAAAACATGGAATTATATACCAGGCAGCCTGACGTTGGTAGTGGGGAAAATTCGATAGCACATTCTCAAAGGTTTTATAGTACAGCACTTTCAGAACAGTGCGAGAATCGGACAGAGGCAGCACGGATTTACGAAAGGGAAATCATGCTTGACATATTTACTAGAATTCTTCCAGGATGTAACTAGTAGAGTTGATGAGAGGGAGCCAGTGGATATGGTTTATATGGACGTTCAGAAGGCTTTCGACATAAGAGTGCAGCGTCTAAAATTAAAGCACATGGGATTGGAGGTAGTGTATTGCGATGGATAGAAAATTGGTTGTCAGACAGGAAACAAAGAGTAGTAATAAACGGGTCTCTTTCTGAATGACAGGCAGTGACTAGTTGGGTACCACAGGGATTGGTGCTGGGAACCCAGCTATTCACAATATATATTGATGATTTAGATGAGGGAACTAAATGTAATATGTACAAATATGCAGGTGACACACAACTGAGTGGGAGGATGAGTTGTGAGGAGGATGCTGAGTGGCTTCAGGGTGATTTGGAAAAGTTGAATGAGTGGGCAAATGCATGTCAGATGCAGCATAATATGGATAAATGTGAGGTTATCCACTTCGGTAACAAAAACAGGAAGGCAGATTATTATCTGAACGGCTATAAACTGAGAGAGGGGAATATGGAACGGCTATAAACTGAGAGAGGGGAATATGGAACGAGAGCTGGGTATTCCCGTACATCAGTCGCTGAAGGTAAGCATTTAGGTGCAACAGGCTGTAAAAAAAGGCAAATGGTATGTTGGCCTTCATCGCGAGAGGATTCGAGTACAGAAGCAGGGATGTCTTGCGGCAATTGTACAGGGCCTCGGTGAACAAAGAACAAAGAAAAAAGAAAATTACAGCACAGGAACAGGCCCTTCGGCCCTCCAAGCCTACGCAGATCCAGATCCTCTATCTAAACCTGTCGCCTATTTTCTAAGGTTCTGTATCTCTTTGCTTCCTGCCCATTCATGTCTGTCTAGATACTTCTTAAAAGACGCTATCGTGCCCGCATCTACCACTTCCGCTGCCAACGCGTTCCAGGCACCCACCACCCTCTGCGTAAAGAACTTTCCACGCATATCCCCCCTAAACTTCTCCCCTCTCACTTTGAACTCGTGACCCCTAGTAATTGAATCCCCCACTCTGGGAAAAAACGTCTTGCTATCCACCCTGTCTATACCTCTCATGATTTTGTACACCTCACTCAGGTCCCCCCTCAACCTCCGTCTTTCTAATGAAAATAATCCTAATCAACTCAACCTCTCTTCATAGCTAGCGCCCTCCATACCAGGCAACATCCTGGTGAACCTCCTCTGCACCCTCTCCAAAGCATCCACATCCTTTTGGTAATGTGGCGACCAGAACTGCAACAGTATTCCAAATGTGGCCGAACCAAAGTCTGATACAACTGTAACATGACCTGCCAACCCTTGCACTGAATACCCCGTCCAATGATGGAAAGCATGCCGTGTGCCTTCTTGACCACTCGATTGACCTGCGTTGCCACCCTCAGGGAACAATGGACCTGAACATCCAAATCTCTCTGTACATCAATTTTCCCCAGGACGTTTCCATTTACTGTATAGTTCACTCTTGAATTGGATCTTCCAAAATGCATCACCTCGCATTTGCCCTGATTGAACTCCATCTGCCATTTCTCTGACCAACTCTCCAAACTATCTATATTCTGCTGTATTCTCTGACAGTCCCCTTCACTATCTGCTACTCCACCAATCTTAGTGTCGTCTGCAAACTTGCTAATCAGACCACCAATACTTTCCTCCAAATCATTTATGTATATCACAAACAACAGTGGTCCCAGCACGGATCCCTGTGGAACACCACTGGTCACACGTCTCCATTTTGAGAAACTCCCTTCTACTGCTACTCTCTGTCTCCTGTTGCCCAGCCAGTTCTTTATCCATCTAGCTAGTATACCCTGGACCCCATGCGACTTCATTTTCTCCATCAGCTACCATGGGAAGCTTATCAAATGCCTTACTGAAGTCCATGTATACGACATCTACAGCCCTTCCCTCATCAATCAACTTTGTCACTTCCTCAAAGAATTCTATTAAGTTGGTAAGGCATGACCTTCCCTGCACAAAACCATGTTGCCTATCACTGATAAGCCCATTTCCTTCCAAATGGAAATAGCTCCTGTCCCTCAGTATCTACTCCAGCAGCTTCCCTACCACTGACGTCAGGCTCAGCGGACTATAATTACCTGGATTATCCCTGCTACCCTTCTTAAACAAGGGGACAACATTAGCAATTCTCCAGTCCTCCGGGACCTCACCCGTGTTTAAGGATGCTGCAAAGATATCTGTTAAGGCCCCAGCTATTTCCTTTCTTGCTTCCCTCAGTAACCTGGGATAGATCCCATCCGGACCTGGGGACTTGTCCACCTTAATGCCTTTTAGAATACCCAACACTTCATCCCTCGTTATGCCGACTTGACCGAGAGTAATCAAACATCTGTCTCTAACCTCAACATCCGTCATGTCCCTCTCTTCGGTGAATACCGATGCAAAGTACTCGTTTAGAATCTCACCCATTTTCTCTGACTCCACGCATAACTTTCCTCCTTTGTCCTTGAGTGGCCCAATCCTTTCTCTAGTTACCCTCTTGCTCCTTATATATGAATTAAAGGCTTTGGGATTTTCCTTCACCCCGTTTGCTAAAGATATTTCATGACCCATTTTAGCCCTCTTAATTCTGCGTTTCAGATCAGTCCTACATTCCCGATATTCTTTCAAAGCTTCGTCTTTCTTCAACCTCCTAGACCTTATGTATGCTTCCTTTTTCCTCTTAGCTGGTCTCACAATTTCACCTGTCATCCATGAGTCGGTTAGGATTTAACAAGAGTTCAGAAGAGTGAGGGGGAATCTCATATACACCTATAAAATTCTAAAAGTGTAGATGCAGGACGGATGCTCCCGATGGTGGGGGAGTCCAGAACCAGGGGTCATAGACTAAGGATAAGGGTTTAACCTTTCAGGACTGAGATGAGGAGTACTTTCATCACCCTGAGAGTGGTGAGCCAGTGGAATTCGCTACCACAGAAAGCGGTTGAGGCCAAGACATTGTCTGTTTTCAAAATGAGTCAGATATACTTTTGGGTTGAAAAGGATCAAGGGAGATGGAGGGGGGTGGGGGGAGCGGGGAAGCGGGAACAGGTTACTGAGTTGGATGATCAGCCATGATCTTAATGGATGGCGGAACAGGCTTGAAGGGCCGAATTGCCTGTTCCTGCTCCTATTTTCTATGTTTCTAAGGAAGGGGCCCATGGGATCCAGCTCAATTTGGCAAATTGGATCCAAAATTGGCTTATTAGCATGAGGCAGAGGGTGATGGTCGAGGGTTGTTTTTGTGATTGGAAGCCTGTGACCAGTGGTGTACCACAGGGATCGGTATTGGGACCATTGCTGTTTGTAGTGTACATCTCTAATTTAGACGTGAATGTAGAAGGTATGATCAGTAAGTTCACAGATGGCGCAAAAATTGGTGATGTCATAAATAATGCGGAGGAAAGCCTTAGATTACAGGACGATATAGACGGGCTGGTAAGATGGGCAGAGCAGCGGCAAATGGAATTTAATCCTGAGAAATGTGTCGTGATGCATTTTAGGCGGACTACCAAGGCAAGGGAATATACAATGGATGGTCGCACGCTGGGAAGTACAGAATGTCAGAGGGATATTGGTGGACTTGTCCATCGATTGCCGAAGGCAGCAGCACAGGTGGTTTGGAAGGCATATAAGATGCTTGCCTTTGTTAGCTGAGGCATCGAATATAAGAGTGGGGAGGTTATGATGGAGCTGTATAAAACGCTAGTAAGGCCACAGCTGGAGTACTGTGTATAGTTCTGGGCACCACACTATAAGAAGGATGTGATTGCACTGGAGAGGGTACAGAGGAGATTCACCAGGATGTTGCATGGACTGGAGTATTTCAGCTATCAAGAGAGACTGGATAAGCTCGGGTTGTTTTCCTTAGAGCAGAGAAGGCTGAGGGAGGGGGTGGGACATGATTGAGGTATACAAAATTATGAGGGACGTTGATAGTGTAGATAGGAAGAAACGTTTTTCCCATAGCGGCGGTGTCAGTAACCCAGAGAGTTGACTTAAAGTAAGGGGCACGAGGTTTAGAGGGGATTTGAGGAAAAGGAAATCACCCAGAGGGTGGTTGGAATCTGGAATACACTGTCAGAAGGGGTGGTAGATGGAGGAACACTCACAACATTGAAGAAGTATTTAGATGAGCACTTGAAACGCCAAAGCATACAAGGTTATGGGCCAAGTGATGGAAAATGGGATTAGAATGGATAGGCTTGATAGCCGACACAAATACAGTGGGCCAAAGGGACTGTTTCTTTGCTGTTTAACTCGGTGACTCTGACACTTCCAATTGCTCGTTTGTCATTGGGTTACGATCTCTAGAACCTCCACATTTCTGTTACAGCAATTTGAGACTTATATCCACCGAAATTTACAAGAGTCAGAGGCGAATTGATTGAAACATATATGATCCTGAGGGGTCTTGACAGGGTGGATGTGGAAAAGATGTTTCCCGTTCTGGGAGTATCTAGAATTAAGGGTCACTATTTAAAAATAATGGGTCACCCATTTAAAATAGAGTTGAGGAGAATATTTTTTCTCTGAGGGTCGTGAGTCTTTGGAAATCTCTTCCTCAAAAGGCAGTGAAAGCAGAGTCTTTAAATATTTGTCAGGCAGAGGTAGATAGATTCTTGATAAGCAAGGGGTTGAAAGGTTATAAGGGGTAGGTGGGAATGTAGAGTCGAGGTTACAATCAGATTAGTCATGATCTTATTGAATATCTGAGTGTCCTACTCCTGCTCCTAATTCGTATGTTCATATATTCGTATACTCTGGCATCAGAAGGTACTGTCTTCGAATGAGGACATTTTGGTGCTGTAGCAGTGAAAACCACAATAAAATCTGCATTGAAATTTTAAATTTTTATTCTCAGGATCAATTATTTTTACCACTATTAATTTCTCGTTTGTCATTGCGTTACAATCCCTGGAACCTCCACATTTCTGATACAGCCAGGTGAGGAGGGGTCCCAGGCTCCCTTCTTGTCCTATCTTTTATTTGATCACAACGGGGTTTTTCCTTTTTAACAATGGATGTGCTGAGCACCTCAGTGCATATTTTACCTTTTACCTTTATTGCGATCGTGAAAGAACCAATGAGACAGGTTTTCTCGTGTTTAAACAAGAGGTGAGTTTATTATACTTAACAATCTAAACTGGATCTAAATAAAATCAGAAAAATATACGCTACACATTCACGCACCCATTCGCACTAAAATCTCACACAAATAAATTACAGAGTGAGAAATAAATTTGTGTTGGATAGAGTCCATAATAATAAAAAAAAAATTCTGTGTGGTTGGATAATTCTGTGGTCTGTATTTTTCCCACCGTTAGTTATGAGTTTCATGTCATCTGCAAGAGTTGGAATTGTTTTTTTTTTACATAAACGTCTCTGTCATTTATACATCGATCGATATGTCAGGAGCAGCACTGTTTCCAATACCGACCTCTGAGAAACAGCACTGTATACTCCCCCTCCCCCAGTCTGAACAGTGTCTGTTCACCACTTCTCTCTGCTTTCTGTCCCTGAGTCAGTGTCATATCCACGCTATCACTGTCACATTAATCCGTGTGTTCCACTTTTCATAACAAGTGTATGAAATGTCATTTGATCACAGGCCTTTTGAAAGTCCATATTCATAACACGAAACACGCTATCCTCATCAACACTCACACTTAGGTTATCAATGAACTTGATCAAGATTATCAGACGCGATTTTGCATTAACTTATTGTGCTGGTTGTCATTTATTATCCCATGTTATCCAAGAAAGATATATTTTTGTACTCGGTTACGGCCTCTGTAAATTTCCAACCATCGACTTTCGAGGGACTGGTCAGAGTTTACTGGGTTGATCTAATGCCTCCTTTTGTAAACAGGATGTAACATTTACAACCTTCCAGTCGTTTGATAACACTTTCATATCCAAGGCGGAATGGAAGCTTCTGGCCATTGCCTCTGCTATTTCTACCACTCCTTCCCTCAACAAACCTCATATATCCCATGTAGACCGGGTCCAATTTATTGTGGTACAAAAAAGCATGGTTTTGTGAAGGGGAGGTCGTGTCTTACTAACAGAGGGTAACAGTGGATGGGTGTTTTTCTGAATGGAGGGATGTGACTAGTGGTGTTCCGCAGGGATCAGTGCTGGGACCTTTGCTGTTTGTAGTATATATAAATGATTTGGAGGAAAATTTAGCTGGTCTGATTAGTAAGTTTGCGGACGACACAAAGGTTGGTGGAGTTGCGGATAATGATGAGGATTGTCAGAGGATACAGCAGGATATAGATCGGTTGGAGACTTGGGTGGAGATATGGTACATAGTGTTCAATCCAGACAAATGTGAGGTAATGCATTTTGGAAGGTCTAATGCAGGTGGGAGGTACACAGCAAATGGCAGAACCCTTAGGGGTTTTGACAGGCAGAGAGATCTAGGCGTACAGGTCCACATTTCACTGAAAGTGGCAACTCAGGTGGAAAGGATAGTCAAACAGGCATACGGCATGCTTGCCTTCATCGGTCGGGGCATAGAGTATAAAAATTGGCAAGTCATGTTGTGGCTGTACAGAACCTTAGTTAGGCCACACTTAGAATATTGTCTGTAATTCTGGTCGCCACACTATCAGAAGGACGAGGAGGCCTTGGAGAGGGTACAGAGGAGGTTTACCAGGATGTTGCCTGGTGTGGAGGGCATGAGCTATGAGGAGAGGTTGGATAAACTCGGTTTGTTTTCACTGGAACGACGGAGGTGGAGGGGCGACATGACAGAAGTTTACAAAGTTATGAGCGGCATGGACAGAGTGGATAGTCAGAAGTTTTTCCACGGGGTGGAAGAGTCAGTTACTAGGGGACATAGGTTTAAGGTGCGAGGGGCAAAGTTTAGAGGGGAACTCTCTAAACTCTTTAGAAGAACTCTCACTCCATTAATGTACAGTTGGTGTGTGAGCATGCCCTGTACATCATGTTGGTGTATGTCCACTATCCTGGCAGCAGCCACCATACCTCTATTCTGAAGTAGTCAGCCTTTCCCAACGTCTTCAGGGAGAATCAGAATGTGGCTCCTCAGAGACAATTAGTACCCCCCACCCCCATACATGGCTCAAGATTCCACACCCCAAACCCCACCTTCCACTTCCAGCCAGCAAGAACATGGTGGAACAGATCCACGGTGTGATGAAGCAATGTTTCCGATGTTTGAAACGCTTGGACAGAGCCCTCCAGTACACAGTGTAGCAGGTGTCCAAGTTCATGTTGTTCTGCTGCACCCTTCATATCATCACCATCATGAGGACACGGGCATTGGGACCAGGAATCCGGAGGTTACCTCAGGAGGAAGAGGAGGAGGAGGCAGGGAGGTTATTTCCTGGATGCCTTCCAGCCAGTCTTGCCTAGTGCTTCTATACATTGCTACCCCAGTGGTTGCAGCATTTGTTATTCATTCATGTGATGTGGGCGTCGCTGCCTAGGCCAGTATTTGTTGCCCATCCCTAGTTACCCTTGAGAATGTGGTGGTGAGCTGCCTTCTGAACCGCTGCAGTCCATGTGGGGTACGTATACCCACAGTGCTGTTAGGAAGGGAGTTCCAGGAATTTGACCCAGCGACAGTGAAGAAACGGCGATATAGTTCCAAGTCAGGATGGTGTGTGACTTGAAGGGGAACGTGCAGCTGGTGGTGTTCCCATGCATTTGCTGCACTTGTCCTTCCAGGTGGTAGAGGTCGGGGATTTGGAAGGTGCTGTCTAAGGAGGCTTGATGAGTTGTTGCTGGACATACTGTAGATTGTACACACTGCTCTCACTCTGACTGGTGCTGGAGTCACGGAGTCATTTATGGTACAGATTGAGACCATGTTGTCTCTCTGCAGAGTAATCCAGTCAGTCCCATTCCCCCATTCAATCCCCGTGTTTCAGCAAGTTTCTTTCCTTCAACTGTCCATCCGGTTTCTTCTGGAAATCATTGTTCGTCTCCACTTCCACCACCATTGTGGGTAGTGAGTTCCAGATCATTACCACTCGCTGTGTAAAACAAAAAAGTTCTTCCTCATATTCTCCCTGAATTTCTTGCCCAAACGTTCAATCTATGTCCCTAGTCCTTGTACTATTAGTTAGAATTAGAATTAGAATTAGAATTAGAATATTACAGCGCAGTACAGGCCCTTCGGCCCTCGATGTTGCGCCGATCATCTGACCTACACTATTCCATTTTCATCCATATGTCTATCCAATGACCACTTAAATGCCCTTAATGATGGCGAGTCTACTACTGTTGCAGGCAGGGCGTTCCACGCCCCTACTACTCTCTGCGTAAAGAAACTACCTCTGACATCTGTCCTATATCTTTCACCCCTCAACTTAAAGCTATGTCCCCTCGTGTTTGCCATCCTCATCCGAGGAAAAAGACTCTCACTATCCATCCTATCTAACCCTCTGATTATCTTGTATGTCTCTATTAAGTCACCTCTCCTCCTCCTTCTCTCTAACGAAAACAACCCCAAGTCCCTCAGCCTTTCCTCGTAAGACCTTCCTTCCATACCAGGCAACATCCTAGTAAATCTCCTCTGCACCCTTTCCAAAGCTTCGACATCCTTCCTATAATGCGGTGACCAGAACTGCACGCAATACTCCAGGTGCGGCCTCACCAGAGTTTTGTACAGCTGCATCATGACCCCGTGGCTCTGAAACTCGATCCCCCTACTAATAAAGGCTAACACACCATATGCCTTCTTAACAGCCCTATTAACCTGGGTAGCAACTTTCAGGGATTTATGTACCTGGATACCAAGATCTCTCTGCTCATCTACACTACCAAGAATCTTCCCATTAGCCCAGTACTCTGCATTGCTGTTACTCCTTCCAAAGTGAATCACCTCACACTTCTCCGCATTAAACTCCATTTGCCATCTCTCAGCCCAGCTCTGCAGCCTATCTATGTCCCTCTGTACCCTACACACCCTTCGACACTATCCACAACTCCACCGACCTTCGTGTCATCCGCAAATTTACTAACCCACCCTTCTACACCCTCATCCAGGTCGTTTATAAAAATGACAAACAGCAGTGGCCCCAAAACAGAACCTTGCGGTACACCACTAGTAACTAAACTCCAGGATGAACATTTGCCATCAACCACCACCCTCTGTCTTCTTTCAGCTAGCCAATTTCTGATCCAAAGCTCTAAATCACCTTCAACCCCATACTTCCGTATTTTCTGCAATAGCCTACCGTGGGGAACCTTATCAAACGCCTTACTGAAATCCATATACACCACATCCACGGCTTTACCCTCATCCACCTGTTTGGTCACCTTCTCGAAAAACTCAATAAGGTTTGTGAGGCACGACCTACCTTTCACAAAACCGTGCTGACTATCGCAAATGAACTTATTCTTTTCAAGATGATTATAAATCCTGTCTCTTATAACCTTTTCCAACATTTTACCCACAACCGAAGTAAGGCTCACAGGTCTATAATTACCAGGGCTGTCTCTACTCCCCTTCTTGAACAAGGGGACAACATTTGCTATCCTCCAGTCCTCCGGCACTACTCCTGTCGACAATGACGACTTAAAGATCAACAACAACGGCTCTGCAATCTCCTCCCTGGCTTCCCAGAGAATCCTAGGATAAATCCCATCTGGCCCAGGGGACTTATCTATTTTCACTCTTTCCAAAATTGCTAACACCTCCTCCTTGTGAACCTCAATCCCATCTAGCCTAGTAGTCTGTATCTCAGTATTCTCCTCGACAACATTTTCTTTCTCTACTGTAAATACTGACGAAAAATATTCATTTAACGCTTCCCCTATCTCCTCTGATTCCGCACACAACTTTCCACTACTATCCTTGATTGGCCCTGTTCTAACTCTTATCATTCGTTTATTCCTGATATACCTATAGAAAGCCTTAGGGTTTTCTTTGATCCTATCCGCCAATGACTTCTCGTGTCCTCTCCTTGCTCTTCTTAGCACTCCCTTTAGATCCTTCCTGGCTAGCTTGTAACTCTCAAGCGCCCTAACTGAGCCTTCACGTCTCATCCTAACATAAGCCGCCCTCTTCCTCTTGACAAGCGCTTCAACTTCTTGAGTAAACCACGGCTCCCTCGCTCGACAACTTCCTCCCTGCCTGACAGGTACATACTTATCAAGGACACGCATTAGCTGCTCCTTGAATAAGCTCCACATTTCGTTTGTGCCCATCCCCTGCAGTTTCCTTCCCCATCCTACACATCCTAAATCTTGCCTAATCGCGTCATAATTTCCTTTCCCCCAGCTATAATTCTTGCCCTGCGGTATATACCTGTCCCTGCCCATCGCTAAGGTAAACCTAACCGAATTGTGATCACTATCACCAAAGTGCTCACCTACATCTAAATCTCACACCTGGCCGGGTTCATTACCCAGTACCAAATCCAATGTGGCATCGCCCCTGGTTGGCCTGTCCACATACTGTGTCAGAAAACCCTCCTGCACACACTGGACAAAAACAGACCCATCTAAAGTACTCGAACTATAGTATTTCCAGTCAATATTTGGAAAGTTAAAGTCCCCCATCACCACTACCCTGTTACTCTCGCTCCTGTCGAGAATCATCTTCGCTATCCTTTCCTCTACATCTCTGGAACTATTCGGAGGTCTGTAGAAAACTCCCAACAGGGTGACCTCTCCTCTCCTGTTTCTAACCTCGGCCCATACTACCTCAGTAGACGAGTCCTCAAACGTCCTTTATGCCGCTGTAATACTTTCCTTGATTAACAATGCCACACCCCCCCCCCTCTTTTACCCTCTTCTCTGTTCTTTCTGAAACATCTAAATCCCGGAACCTGCAACATCCATTCCTGCCCCTGCTCTACCCATGTCTCCGAAATGGCCACAACATCAGGATCCCAGGTACCAACCCATGCTGCAAGCTCACCCACCTTATTCCGGATGCTCCTGGCGTTGAAGTAGACACACTTTAAACCAAGTTCTTGCTTGCCAGTGCCCTCTTGCGTCCCTGTAACCTTATCCCCTACCTCACTACTCTCAACAGCCTGTACACTGGAACTACAATTTAGGTTCCCATTCCCCTGCTGATTTAGTTTAAACCCCCCCGAAGAGCACTAACAAATCTCCCCCCCAGGATATTGGTACCCCTCTGGTTCAGGTGAAGACCATCCTGTTTGTAGAGGTCCCACCTACCCCAGAAAGAGCCCCAATTATCCAGGAAACCAAAACCCTCCCTCCTACACCATCCCTGCAGCCACGTGTTCAACTCCTCTCTCTCCCTATTCCTCTCTTCGCTAGCACGTGGCACAGGCAACAACCCAGAGATAACAACTCTGGTTGTTCTCGCTCTAAGCTTCCACCCTAGCTCCCTGAATTTCTGCCTTAAATCCCCATCTCTCTTCCTACCTATGTCGTTGGTGCCTATGTGGACCACGACTTGGGGGTGCTCCCCCTCCCCCTTAAGGATCCCAAAAACACGATCGGAGACATCACGTACCCTGGCACCTGGGAGGCAACACACCAACCGTGAGTCTCTCTCGTTCCCACAGAACCTCCTATCTGTTCCCCTAACTATGGAGTCCCCAATGACTAATGCTCTGCTCCTCTTCCCTTTTCCCTTCTGAACAACAGGGACAGACTCTGTGCCAGAGACCTGCACCCCATTGCTTACCCCTGGTAAGTCGTCCCCCCCAACAGTATCCAAAACGGTATACCTGTTGTTGAGGGAAACGGCCACAGGGGATCCCTGCTCTGCCTGCTGGTTCCCTTTCCTTCCCCTGACGGTAACCCATCTACCTACTTCTTTTACCTGAGGTGTGACTGCCTCCCTATAACTCCTGTCAATAATCCCCTCCGCCTCCCGAATGATCCGAAGTTCATCCAGCTCCAGCTCCAGTTCCCTAACGCGGTCTGCGAGGAGCTGGAGTTGGGTGCACTTCCCGCAGATGCAGTCAGCAGGGACACTCTTGGTGACCCCTACCTCCCACATTCTGCAGGAGGAACATACAACTGCCTTTACCTCCATTCCCACTATTCTAGATTCCCAATAAATCTACTGAAAAACCAAACGAAAAAAAAAGTCAAAACTTGTTCGCTTAGCAATCCGACGGACTGAACTTTTTAAATAAAAAGCTTACCTTATCAACACACTAGAGTCCTTTTTTTTGGTTAGAGGAGGAGGGTGGGTGGGAGACACTACACGTGTAGTGTCTCGGGTACTGCCACTGCCCAAATAAATAGTTTTCCCCTACCCAGCAGTCCCCGGTCCTCCGAAACAAAAAAGGGATTAACTTGTAACTTACTGAAATTGACCACTCAGCTGAAAGTCCGCTCCGCACCCCGTTCTATCAAGGCTGCTCCTCGCAAAAGACAAAGATTTTAAAACTGCCCAAATAAATAGTTTTCCCCTACCCAGCAGTCCCCGGTCCTCCGAAACAAAAAAGGGATTAACTTGTAACTTACTGAAATTGACCGCTCAGCTGAAAGTCCGCTCCGCACCCCGTTCTATCAAGGCTGCTCCTCGCAAAAGACAAAGATTTTAAAACTGCCCAAATAAATAGTTTTCCCCTACCCAGCAGTCCCCGGTCCTCCGAAACAAAAAAGGGATTAACTTGTAACTTACTGAAATTGACCGCTCAGCTGAAAGTCCGCTCCGCACCCCGTTCTATCAAGGCTGCTCCTCGCAAAAGATAAAGATTTTCAAACTGCCCAAATAAATAGTTTTCCCCTACCCAGCAGTCCCCGGTCCTCCGAAACAAAAAAGGGATTAACTTGGAACTTACTGAAATTGACCGCTCAGCTGAAAGTCCGCTCCGCACCCCGTTCTATCAAGGCTGCTCCTCGCAAAAGACAAAGATTTTAAAACTGCCCAAATAAATAGTTTTCCCCTACCCAGCAGTCCCTGGTCCTCCGAAACAAAAAAGGGATTAACTTGTAACTTACTGAAATTGACCGCTCAGCTGAAAGTCCGCTCCGCACCCCGTTCTATCAAGGCTGCTCCTCGCAAAAGACAAAGATTTTAAAACTGCCCAAATAAATAGTTTTCCCCTACCCAGCAGTCCCCGGTCCTCCGAAACAAAAAAGGGATTAACTTGTAACTTACTGAAATTGACCGCTCAGCTGAAAGTCCGCTCCGCACCCCGTTCTATCAAGGCTGCTCCTCGCAAAAGTTAATAGGGACAGTTTTCCTTGTCTAACTTATCTAAGCCTGTCATAATCTCATACACCTCGATAAAATCTCCACTCTTTTGTTCGAAGGCAAACAAAGGCACATTTTCTAAACTAACTTTGTATCTAACCTCCGCTCCCCCTCTCAAGGGCACTCACACCCTTCCCCATGTGTGGTGACCAGAACTGGACAGTATATTCCTGTTGGAGCCTAACCAATGTTCTGTAAATGTTCTGCATACGTCCCTGCTTTTGTCCTCAATGCCTCTGTTTTAAACCCAAATCCCATATACTTTGCTGACCATTCTCAATATGTCCTGTTACCTTCACCAGCAGGTTTATCTGCTCATGCCCACTCTTTAGAACTGTACTATTAGTCTATGTAACCTCTCTCTATTCCTACTGCCAAAATGCATCACCTCACACTCCTCTCTATTAAATTCCATCTGCCAGTAGTCTGTCCAGTCCGCTTGCGTGTCTGTGTCCTGTTGCAGGTGCTTCATATCATCCTGATTCTTTGCCCTCCTCCAAATTTTGTGTCATCGGAAATTTTGAGACTCCACTCATGGAACCATGGCCGTCCTGCTTTCCATCCCACCATAATTCCTCACCCCAAACCTTATGATCTTTTTTTTATCCTTCCATGAATTTGTGTGTCACTGTCAAGAATAGCATTTGCTGCCCATCCCGATTTGCCTTTGAACTGAGTGGCTTGCTAGGCCATTTCAGAGGGCAGTTAAAAGTCAACCACATTGCTGTGGGTCTGGAGTCACATGTAGTCCAGACCAGGTAAGGACAGCAGATTTCCTTCCCCAAAGGACATTCGTGAAGCAGATGGTTTCATACTTTCCATTGATAACCCAAAACTGCCAGCTTCCCAGTCACAGGAGCTCCAGGAGACAGAGAGAGAGCAGCAGCACAGCACTGATGGTGAAGTCCCATCACTTGGTCTGATACTCACAGTCACCAGCTCAAATATTAACACTGCGTGTACCTTCGAGGCTGGTGTAGATTCGGAATCTGCACGTGGCGAGTCACAGTCTCATAGGAATGTTACAGCACAGAAGGAGGCCATTCGCCCCTTTATGTCCATGTTGGATCTCTGTGAAAGTCACTCAGCTTGTCCCACTGCCCCTGCCTTTTCCCAAAGACCTGCAATTTTTTTTTATCTTCAGATAATTATCCAATTACCTTTTGAAAATTACGTTTGAATTTGCCTCCACCACACTCTCAGGCAGTTCATTCCAGATTCTAACCACTCACTCTTGTCACCTTTAGTTCTTATACCAATCACCTTAAATCAGGGTCCTCTGGTCTTGATCCATCCGCCAATGGGAACAGTTTCTCCCGATCCACCCGTTCCATTTCCCTTATAACTTTGAACACTTCTGTCAAATCTCCTCTTCACTTTTTCTTCAAGCAGAACAGCCCCAGCATCCCCAATCTATCCATAGAACAGAATTTCTCATTCCTGAATCCATTCCCATAAATCTTTGCTGCACTCTCTCTAATGCCTTCACAACCTTCCTGAACTGTGATGCCCAGGACTGGACACAATATTCCAGTTGAGACGGAGGCAGTGTTTTATAAAGCTTCATCAAAGCTTCCTTGCTATTGTACTCTCTCTCTCTATTTATTAAACCCAGGATTCTGAATGCCTTACTGACTGCTTTCTAAACCTGCCTGCCACCTCCAACAATAGGATCATATATAGCCCCCAGGTCTCTCTGCTCCTGCATACCCTTTAGAATTGTATCCTTTATCTTCTATTGCTTCTTCGCGGTCTTGCAGCCAAAATGAATCACTTCACACGTCTCCACATTAAATTTCATTTGCCACGTGTCCTCCCATTCCACCTGCCTATCTCTGTCCTCTTGAAGTCCATCACTGTCCTCCTCTTTGTTCACAATAATGCCAAGTATTCTGTCGCCTGCAAATTTTGAAATTGTGCCCTGTAGATCAAAGTACAGGTCATTAATATAGATCAAGAAAAACAGTGGCCCTATCACCGACCCCTGGGGAACCCCACTATAAACCTTCCTCCAATCTGAGAAATAACTGTTCATCACTACTCTCTGGTTCCTGTTACTCAGGCTGTTAATCTCACTTAGATCAGTTAGACAAGGAAAGAATGTTCCGATTAACAAATGATACAAAGACTAGGGGATACAAATTGAAGGTTTTGGTCTGAAGATGAAGGGCGAATGTGAGGAAAAACCTTTTTACACAGTTGGTATTAATCACCTGGAACTCGCTGCCCACAAGGGTGGTGGATGAGGAGACAACAAAAATGACTTCAAGAGGAAATTGGTTTGCCATCTGAGTGAAATAGACTTGCAGAGATACGGGGATCATGCGGGGGGTGCGGGGGTGGTAGGGGGCGGGAGGTGGTGGCACACACTCGACAGTTCCGTGGAGAGTTAGCATGGACACGATTAGCCGAATGGCCTCCTTCTGTGCTCTAAATAACTCAAAGACTTTATGACTCTATCAATGGCTACAACTTGCAGGTCATTCCAGACAGCAGGATGAGGGGAGGTGGGAGTTAGGAAGGGACATAAGACAGGAGCAAAGCATCATCCTGAATGCTCTAGGTGATGCCGGATGCTACGGGCTCTGTCACAGCTGGTCCCATGATATGGAGAACCATCTCCTCCCTCAGGCTCAGGGGATTAAGGTACGCCAGGCCCCTTGTCGGTTCACTGCTGATCCCTGTGATTAGGGGCCGCCTTCTCCTGTAAGAGAGAGGGCAGAATGTCAGTGATTGTGTTGCACTGTGTTTGGGTGATGTGCCTACCATAGCTGAATAGCTGGAGGTATGTGGAGGCAGTGAGAGGTGGGTGTGAGGATGGCATCAGTGGAAGGTGTGTGTGGGTGAGGTGGAGTATGTGAATGCTGAGTGTGAGTACTGAGTTTAGGGACAGCTGATGGGTGAGTGATGGGGGTGTGGTACTTTGAGCAGTGTGAGAGGTTGGTGGTGTTGGGGGTAGGAGGTTTCATGTGGTGATGAATTCACTGACATTGACCACCTGTGTGAGCTCATTAAACTTCTTCTGGCTCTGGTTCAGGTCCTCGGGGCCAGACCTCTTGCATTGACCTCCCTGGCCACTGCTCCCATTCCCTGAGGAGGGCGTTCCTTGAGGGTCTCCACCCCACCCCACAGAAACATGTGCTCTCTTCTCCTATCACCCTCCATGACTAAGGCCTCTAGCACCACATCCATGAACCGCAGAGCCATCTCTCTGTCCTAGTGTTCCATTTACCTTGTCTCCAATTGCAGAAATCACTGTCAGCAACAGCAGCCGACTGTGAATCTATGCAGCTTCTCTTTAAGATGGACAGACTGCCTTTAAGAGCTGAATCCTGGCTGAAACACATGCCAGCCTCACATTCAGTTAGGTTCCTGTTAAATGTGCAGAGAGTGAGCAGGGTAGTTCACCCTGAGGGTCACGTAGAATTCATGGAAATAAGGAGGCAGCATGAAGTTTGTGTGTCACCTGCCTCAACAGGAACGGGCATGGGAAGATCACGAATCACAATCCCTGCGCCCGAAAACGGGTGCAAAGCTTCCTTTCACTCTGTCTCTATTTCCCTTTCCCCTTTTCACCCTCCCTCTCACTCTCTCTCGCCCTTTCGCTTCTTTCTCTTTCTCTTACTCTCAGAATCAGAGATTTATGTAGCACAGAAGGAGGCTATTCGCCCCATTGTGTCAGTGCTGTCGCTGTGAGAGAAGTGTTTAATTAGTTCCTATCCCATCCTCTTCCCACAGACTCCCGTTTATTTTTTCTTTTCGTATATTTGTTAAATTCCTTTCTGAAAAATTATTGAATCTGCTTCCACCATGTTTTTAGGCAGTGAATTCCAGATCCCAACAAGTTGCTGTGGAAGAAAATTCTCCTCATTTCACCTCTGCTTCTTTGTCAATTACCTTCAATCTGTGTCTTCTTAACACTGAACTTTCTGACACTGGAAACAGTTTCACATTAAATACTCTATCAAAACCCCTCATGATTTTGAATTCTATATTAAATCTCCTCTTACCCTTCACTGCGCTAAAGAGAACAATCCCAACCTTTCCAATCTCTCCACATAACTGAATTCCCAGATCCCTGGTACCATTCCAGGAAATCACCTCTGTATCTTCACTAAGTCCTTGACATCCTTATCAAAGTGTAGTGATCAGAATTGGACACAATTCTCCAGCTGGGACCTAACCAATGATGTATAAAGATCAGCATTTCCTCTTGAATTTTATTACTCTGTATCTCTCTCTATAACACCGAGGACACTACATGTTACCTTCAAGGATCTCTGTGTGTGTACACCCCCAGTCTCTCTAATCCTCCACCCACTTTATAATGGTACCATTTAGTTTATATTGTTTCTCCTCATACTTCCTACCCAAATGTCTCACTTCACATTTCACTGTGTTAAATTATATCTGCCATGTTCCTGTCCATTTCACCAGTCAGTTTCTGTCTTCCTGAAGTCTGTTACTATCCTTCTCACTGTTTATTAACATTTCTGTGCTTATGTCCATCTGAAAACGTTGACATTATCCCCCCTGTACACAAACCAACGGCAATAACATACAGCAACAGTGATCCCGACTGTGACCCTGGGGAACCCCACTGTGTACTTCCCTCCAGACTGAACAATAACCATTCTCCAATACTCTATGCTTTCTGTCAAATTAGATAATTTCCTGCATGCTGGCATTGATTTTTTTTTGAAAGCTGCATTTATATAGTGCCTTTCATGGCCATCAGACGTCACAAAGCACCTTACACACAATGAGAACTTCTTAAAGCGTAGTCACTCTTGTAATGTGGGAAACAGGCAGACAATTTCTGCACTGTAAGATCCGACAAGTAGCAATGTGATGATGATCAGATCTGTTTTTGTGATGTTGATTGAATGGTAAATCTTGACCAGGGCACTGGGGATAATTCCCCTCTGCGTCTTTGAAATAATCCAATGGGATCTTTAACTTCCACCTGAGAGTCCTTTTGCTTTTATTTTAGTGCAGGTGGGGCGTTGGCTGAACTTTTTGTTCAAAAGACGGCACCTCTGACAGTGCAACACTACCTCAGTGCTGCACTGCATTGTCAGCCTTGATCCTTGTGATCAAGTCCTGCAGTGACACTTGATCCTAGAATCTGAAAGGGGAGAGAGATACAAACTGAGCCACGGCTGACATTGGTCCTTTAATCCCATGTGTTACCAATTCGGTAACACGGTTGTTATGTGGTACTTCATCAAACAACTGTTGAAAGGATAGGAAAATTGTGAAAGTCCAGGTGGGAATCATCACAGAATGATAGAATAGCACAACCTGAATGATGTCATTCCACCCATCAAATCAGTGCTGGCCCTTTCAAAGAGCAATCCAGTTACTCCCACTCCCTGACTCTTTCACTATATCCTAACATTTTTTCTGCATCAGATATTTATCCAATTCCCTTTTGGGATCTACTATTAAATCTGTATCCATCAGCCTATCAGACAGTGCATTCCAAATCCAAACCACTCAGAAGCAAAATCCTCATGTCTGCTTCTTTTACCAATCGCCTTAAATCTGTGTCTCTGATTACCGGTCCCTTGGACATTGGAAACAGTTTCTCTTTATTTAATTTATCTAAACCCTTCCTAATGTTAAACACCTCAATCAAATCTCCTCTGAAAGTTCTCTGCTCTGAGGAGAACAACCCCAGCTACATAACTGTAATCCCTCATGCCTGGACAAATTCTAGTAAAACAGTACTGTACCCTCTCCGAAGGCTTCATGTCCTCCCTAAAGTGTGGTTCCCAGTATTCGAAACAAGACTCCAGGTGCAGCTGAACTAGTATTTTATATATGTTTCACATAATGTCCTTGCTTTTGTTCTTTTTGCCTCTATTTATAAACCCTAGGATCCCATATGTTTATTAACTGTTTAGTTAACCTTTCCTGCCACCTGCAAAGATATGTGTTCAAGCACCCCAGGTGTCTCTGTTATTTCACCATCTTTATAGTTGTACCATTTAACTTGTATTGTCCCTCTTCATTCATCCTTTCAAAATGTATTACCTCACACATCTGCAATGTCAATTAAATATTGAGAAGATTGAAGTCATTGTTTTCTGTCTCTGCTCCAAACATTTCCTAGTTACACACTCCATCCCTCTCCTTTGTAAATGTTTGAGACTAACTTAAACTGTTCACTAACTTGTTTACATAGCTAACCTTGAGATATCTTGAGATGAGCTTCCTACCAAATATTCACACCACCCTTGGGGGAGTTGCATTGCTGGTTAAAGAGGAAATGAACGCAATAGTGAGGCAGGATATTAGCTCTGACGATATCGAATCTGTATGGGTAGAGCTGAGAAACTCGAAAGGGCAAAAAACGTTAGTGGGGGTTGTATATAGACCCCCAGACTGTAGTGCTGAATTTGGGAATGGCATTGAACAGGAAATTAGAGACGCAACCGATAAAGGAACATCTGTAATTATGGGTTTCCTGACTCTGCATATAGATTGGGCAAATCAAATTGGTCACAATACATTGTGGAGGAATTCCTGGAGAATATACAGGATGGTTTTTAGGACCAATTCTTTGAGTAACCAGCTGGAGAACAGGCCATCCTGGACTGGTTATTGTGTAATGAGAGAGGAATAATTGACAATCCAGTTGTGCGAGATCCCTTGGGGATGAGCGACCATAATATGATAGAATTCTTCATGACCTAGTTGATTCTGAGACTATGGTCGTGAATCTTAATAAAGTAAGCTACGAAGGTATGAGGCATGAGTTATCGATGATACATTGGGAAATGTTACTTAAAGAGATGACCCTGGATAGGCAATGACAAACATTCAAAGAGCGCATGAACGAACTGCAACAATTGTTAATCCTGTCTGGCACAAAAGTAAAACTAACAAGGTAGTCAAATCATGGCTTACAAGGAAAATTAGAGATAGCATTAGATCCAAGGCAGAGGCATATAAATTTGCCAGGAAAAAACAACAGACCTGAAGATTGGGAGCAGTTTAAAATTCAGCAAAAGAGCACCAAGGAATTGATTGAGAAGGGGAAAATGGAGTACGAGTGTCAGCTTGTGGGGAACATAAAAACTGACTGTAAATGAATCTATAGGTATGTGAAGCGGAAAAGATTGGCGAAGACAAATGTAGGTCCGTTACAGTCAGAAACAGGGAAATTTATTTTGGGAAACAAAGAAATGGCTGACCAACTAAATGCATCCTTTAGTTCTGTCTTCACAAAGGAGGACACCAATATCATACCAGAAATGTTGGTGAATACAGGGTTTAGTGAGAGAGTGGAACTGAAAGAAATCAGTATTAGTAGAGAAATGGTGTTGGGGAAGTTGATGGTATTGAAGGCCGATAAATCCCCAGGTCCTAGTAATCTACATCCCAGAGTACTTAAGGAAGTGGCCCTATACATAGTGGATGCATTGGTGGTCATCATCCAAGATTCTATGGACTCTGGAACAGTTCCTACAGATTGGAAGGTAGCTAATGTTACCCCACTATTCAAAAAGGGAGGTAGAGAGAAAGCAGGAAATTGTAGACCAGTCAGCCTGACATCGGTCGTGGGGGGAATCCTGGAGTCCATTATCAAAGATTTTTAGCAGAGCATTTGGAGAACCATGGTAGAATTGGACAGAGTAGGCACGGATTTATGAAAGGGAAATCATGTTTGATAAATCTACTAGAATTCTTCGAGGATGTAACTAGTAGAGTTGATGAGGGGGAGCCAGTGGATGTGGTTTAGTTGCATTTTTAGAAGGCTCTCGACAAAGTTTCACGTAAGGGTTTAGCGTGTAAAATTAAAGTGAACGAGACAAGGGGAAGTGTATTGCGATGGATAGAAAATTGGTTGGAAGACAGGAAACAAAGCATTGGAACATACAGATCTTTTTCTGAATGGCAGGCAGTGACTAGTGGGGGTACCGCAGGGATCGGAGCTTGGACCCCAGCTATTCACAATATATATTAATGATTTAGATGAGGAAACTAAATGTAATATCTCCAAATTTGCAGATGATACAAAATTGGGTGTGAGGGTGAGTTGTGAGGAGGATGCAGAGAGGCTTCAGGGTGATTTGGACAAGTTGAGTGAGTGGGCAAATGCATGGTAGATGCAGTATAATGTGGATACATGTGAGGTTATCCACTTTACTAGCAAAAACAGGACGACAAATTATTATCTGAACGGCTATAAACTGAGAGAGGGGAATATGCAGCGAGACCTGGGTGTTCTCGTACACCAGTCACTGAAGGTAAGCATGCAGCTGCAACAGGCGGCAGAAAAAGGCGAATGTTATGTTGGCCTTCATAGAGACAGGATTCGAGTACAGGAGCAGGGATGTTTTGCTGCAATTATCCAGGGCCTTGGTGAGGCTGCACTTGGAATAATGTGTGCAGTTTTGGTCTCCTTATCTGAGGAAGGATGTTCTTGCTATAGAGGGAATGCAGTAGAATTTTAGCAGACTGATTTCTGGGGTGGTAGGACTGTCGTATGAGGAGAGATATTAGGATTCTATTCACTGGAATTCAGAAGAGTGAGGAGGGATCTCATCGAAACCCATAACATTCTAACAGGACTTGACAGGGTAGATGCAGGAAGGATGTTCCCGATAGTGGGGGACTCCCGAACTAGGGCTCATAGTCTAAGGATACGGGGTAAAACTTTCAGGACTGAGATGAGGAGAAGTTCCTTCACCCAGAGAGTGGTTCGCCTGTGGAAATCTGTCATCCCGCCCATATCCAAGAGGGATTGGAATATTCTGGCCAGTGCCTCGGCTATTTCCAGCATTCCTTCCCTCAGCAACCCTCATACATTCCATCCAGACTGGGTAAATGTTCAACTTTATTGTGGTACAAAAAGTGTTGGATTGAAAAGCGTTAACTGAATCTGTTTGTTCCGTGACTGTGCATAATGTCAGTCTCCATGGACCCTAATTGTGTTTTCCATCTTCTATTAATAAGGGGCTTCTTTCAATGTGTTATTCCATAGTGTCAGTGGGAGCATCAGCTCCGGCACTTACAGAGATCAACTGCTCCAGAGAGATAGAGAGAGGATAGATCAGAAGCTGAGAACAAAAGACTGGAATGTTACAGCAATGGGTCAGAATCTGAGAACAATAGATTGGAATGTTACAACAATGGGTCAGAATCTGAGAATAATAGATTGGAATGTTACAACAATGGGTCAGAATCTGAGAACAATAGATTGGAATCTTACAACAATGGACAGGAGTTTATCCTCGGATCTTTACTCTCTTTCTACATATTATGATTTTTACTCATTAAACTTCCGTATCTATCTCGTACTGAAGATTATTCAATACATTTACTATCCCATCCTGGCTATTATTGGTGTCACTGGTAAGTCTCTCTATCTGGCTATTAATTCTTTAAACCATGTTTAACAGCATTACTGCTCCTGTAATTTACTCTGCCCTTCTTGCTGCCGTTGTTATGCCTGGTGAATATCTCCACCTATTTGCTTTATAAACCATTCTCAACTGTATTACAGTTCTTGTCATTTACTCTCTCATCTTTGCTGCTGTTGCTGTCTCTATTTCAGGCTAGGAGATCTGTAAACCTTGTTTCAATGAAATGCTGTTCTGTAATGTAAATTTGGGGAATACCGAAGCCAGTGTCATTGGTCTCCATCACAAACTCCATCCCCTATCTGGGAAGCACATACTCCACTCTGCCCAATATCTGAGCTTGAACGAGACAGTTTACAACTTCTGTGTTATATTTAAACCTGAGCTGAAATCATCTCCATATTCTTTCCATCACCAACCCTGCCTACTAACACCTCTGTAATATCACCCGTCTCCACTTCTGCCTCAGCCCATCTGCTGCAAAACCCTCATCCGTGTTACCGTTAAATCCACACTGGACTATTCCAATTCTATCCTGGTCACCCTCCCAGTTATAAACCTCCATAAACCACAGTCCATCCAGCACTCTGCTGCCTGTATCCTAACTCACACCAAATCCCGATCACCCATCACCCCTGTGCTCACTGATCTACATTGGCTCCCAGTCTGGCAGCACCTTAATTTTAATCATTCCTGTGTTTGAATCTCTCCATGGCCCACCCCTCCAGTTAGTCCCATTTCCCTGTCCATTTCCCATATTCCTGCAACTCTTTTGACATCAATCTTTTTTCAGTTCTCCTTTTAAAGTGAATTTATTTCCCTCTGTATCTGTCCAGAGCCACGATTTTAGACTCTGCAGCACTACTGGTGCTGACGGTACAGAAGCTGGGATACATAAAATGATGAGAACCGCAGAGCCGACCACTGCTAGTGCACAATACCCCATGCTGGGCAGGGCTCCAGCAAACTCGTATCATCTATGTTCTATTCGTGTGGTCCTCACAGCCGGTCAATTCTAGTGTGGCCAGCACAGTGTCCCAAGCTGGGCAGGGCACTAGCTCAATCGTACCATATATGTGTTGTCCCTTTGAGGATGGATTTGAAAGTGATGTCAATGCACCATACCGGGAACTTTGATGTACGTCTTTGAAACTTGGTCTGTGCATGTCCACTGATCGCCTGTGTTAGTCACTCTCAGCTGAACATACATTCAGCAGCACGAGGTACCCCCTCTAGTGTTATTTAAAAGCACCAGGCATCCAACTTACAGCTTTTGACTTACTTCTGCTATTGTAAAGTTAGTGGAGGTTCTGTGGATGGTTTTTTGGAGGTTGTGTTGTGAGCTGCTGCAGACATTCAGGAAGGACAGAGGATTTGGTGACCCAACTCTGGACGAGGTATGCGGACTGTAGTTACAGTGTCGCTGTATCTGTAACATGACCAACACTTGGAGTAGAGACAGCAGAGAGGGGAAGCTCTGTAAAGAGGGTGGAGGAGGTGGCGTTGCCCGACCCACCCCGGGTTTTCCAAGAGCAATTTTCCTACCTGCACCGAACCCAGGAGCAGTGTGTGAGGTGACTCTGATTCAATAAGGAGATGGTCACAGAGCTGTGACACCTCCTGTAACACGACCTGGAGCCTCTCACCAGTGTGAGGACGGATCTGTCAGGGGCTGTTAAGGTCACAGCTTCATTGAAACTCTCTGTATCTGGATCTTTCCAGGCAGGAGCCGGAGACATATCCAAAATACTGTCATAGAGTCATTTACAACACATAAGGAGGCCATTCGGTACCTCCATGCCAGCTCTGCTGGAACAATCCAGACAGTCCCACTCCCCCGCACAATCCCCATATCCCTGCAAGTTCATTTCCTTCAGGTGTCCAACCAGTTTCCTTTTGAAATCATTGATTGTCTCGTCTTCCACCACCCTCATGGGCAGTGAGTTCCAGCTCATTAACGTCAACTGTGTAAAAAAGTTCTTCCGCATTTTCCCCCTGCATCCCTTATCCCAAACCTTCCATCTGTGTCCCCTAGTCCGTGTTTCATCAGTTAATGGGAACAGTTTTTCCTTGTCTTTCTTATCTAAGTCTATCATAATCTTGGACCCCTCTATCAAATCTCTCTCAATCTCCTTTACTCCAGAAAGAACATCTCCATCTTCTCCAAAGTAACCTTGTAACTGACCATCCCGCTCCCCCCCGCACCCCCCCCCCCCCCCCACCCCGGCACCAATTCCTGGAACCATTTTGTTAAATCTCCTCTGCACCCTCCCAAGGACCTTCACATCCTTCGTAAAATGTGGTGACCAGAACTGGACACAGTTCTCTAGTTGGGGCCTAACCAAAGCTTTATGAAGGTTCTGCATAACTTCCCTTATTTTGTATCTTTGTCTCTGATGATAAATCCCAAGATAGAACATAGAACATATAACAGTACACACAGTACAGGCCCTTCGGCCCACGATGTTGTGCCGAACCTTTAACCTACTCTAAGATCAAACTAACTACCTACCCGTCATTCTACTATCATCCATGTACCTATCCAAGAGTCGCTTAAATGCCCCTAATGTATCTGCTTCTACTACCACCGCTGGCAGCGCATTCCACACACCCACCACTCTCTGTGAAAAAAACCTACCTCTGACATCTCCCCGAAACTTTCCTCCAATCACCTTAAAATTATGCCCCCTGGTGATAGCCCTTTCCACCCTGGGAAAAAGTCTCTGGCTATCCACTCTATCTATGCCTCTCATCATCTTGTACACCTCTATCAAGTCACCTCTCATCCTTCTTCGCTCCAATGAGAAAAGACCTCGCTCCCTCAATCTTTCTTCGCAGGACATGCCCTCCAGTCCAGGCAGCATCCTGTTAAATCTCCTCTGCACCCTCTCGAAAGCTTCCACATCCTTCCTATAATGAGGCGACCAGAACAGAACAGAATATTCCAAGTGTGGTCGATATTTTGCTAAACACTCACCAAACAGGTCCTGCCCAGATCAATGCATATGGAGCCCCAGATCCTTCTGTTCTGGCATAAACGTTAGAACTGTGTCATTAAGTCTATATTGCCTTCCTATTCCTTCTGTTCAAATGCATCAGCTCACACTCCTCTTTATTAAATTCTACCTGCCACTTCTCTGTCCATTCTGCTTGCCGATCTCTCTCCTGTTGCAGGCAGTTTGTATCATCCTCACTGCTTACCACTCCTCCAAGTTTGGTATCTTCGGAAAATTTTGAAATTCTACTCTGTATTCCAGGATCATTTACATACAGCAAAAATAAATAAATAAATCAGTATTCCGAGCACTGAACCTTGGGGAACATCACTGTCTACCATCCTCCAGTCTGAAAAACAACCATTTAACACAAGCCTCTTTTTGTTGTCCTTTGGACAATTTTTGATCCAATTGGATGCTATTCCATGAGCTTCAATTTTGTTAACCAAGCTTTTGTTTGGTTCTTCGTCAAAAACTTTCATAAAATCCATGTAGACAACATCCACCACATTCCCTTCATCAACCTTCTCTGATCATCAAAATAAATTCAATTCGTTCATCAAGCATAATCTGTCTTTTAGAAATCCGTGCTGACAATCCTTAAATAACTCAAACCTCTCCAAGAGTGTTTTGCCCTTTTTCCCTTATTATTGTTTCTAAAACCTTACTCACAACTGATGTTACACTAACTGACCAGTAGTTGCGAGGCCTGTGTGTTGTCCAGTGATAATTCTGGGAGGTGAGGGTGACCATCTCTGTCATCATTTCTCCCTCAGCAGGGAGAAGCAGGATGCGAGATCCCGTGGCTTTGTCAGGATAGCGGGATTGCTGATGGTGTAGGTTGCTCCTCCGGGCCCCCATTTCAATAGGGCGAGTCACAGGAACTGGAAGAACTCTCACTCCATTAGTGTACAGTTGGTGTGAGAGCATGCCCAGTACATCATATTGATGAATGTCCACTATCCTGGCAGCAGCCACCATACCTTCATTCTGAAGCAGTCAGCCGGTCCCAACACTTCGGTCTCCATGCTGATTCAGAATGTGGCTCCTCGGAGACAAAGGAATCCCGCTTTGGACACAGCTCATGTTTCTACTCCCCCAAACCACCTCCCACCGCCAACCAACATCACACAATTAACTTGTGTATAACGTGGGCAATGGGGTCACCAGGAATAGACCATCGGTGTGATGAAGCAATTCTTCCGATGTTTGAACCGCTCGGGAGGAGCCCTCCACTACACATTGGATCAGGTGTCCAAGTTTATGGTGTTCTGCTGCACCCTTCATATCATCACCGTCATGAGGACACAGTCATTGGCACCAGGAATCCGGAGGACACTTCAGGAGCTGGAGGAAGCAGGGATGATATTTCCTGGATGCCCTCGACCAGGACAATTCTTGCTACGATTTCGGTTCCCATAGGGCAACTTCCCTTTCCCACCATGGATCCCCCATTCTCCACCAATACACCCATCTGAGACAGCGCATTACAATGTTATTACCGCACAAAAGGAACTATTCAGCCCGTCGTGTCTGCACCGGCTCTCCGCATAAGCAATTCACCTAATCCCATTCCCTGCCTTTTTCCCGTAACCCTGCACATTCTTCCTTCTCATATACCAGTTTATTCAGCTTTAGCATGTTTACAGATGTGGTCACCCCTCTGCTTAGGAGTATGCAGGGAGAGAGGGAATGGGTGATCACCAGACAGTCAAAAAGAATCAGGCAGGTAGTGCAGGAGACCCCTGAGTGCATCTCACTCTCCAACAGGTATTCAGTTCTGAATACTGAGGAAAATGATGCTTCAGCTGAAGAGTACAGCCAGAGCCAAGTCCATGGCACCACGGGTGGCTCAACTGCAGAGTGGGATACAGGGATGACTGAAAGAGCCATAGCGATCGGTGGTTCAATAGTCAGGGGAACAGACAGGCGTTTCTGTGGCCTCAGACGTGAATCCAGAATGGTGTGTTGCCTCCCTGTTGCCAGGGTCAAGGATGTCACTGAGCGACTGTAGAGCATCCTGAAGGTGAAGGGGAACAGCCAGAAGTCGTGGTTCACATCGGAACCAACGACATCAGTAGAAAGAGGAATGTTGTCCTCTGGTCAGAATTTGGGAGCAATTAAAGAAATTGACAAGCAGGACGTCAAAAGTAGCAATCTCCGGATTACTCCCAATGCCATGCACAACTGAGCACAGAAATAGAAAGATAAGACAGATGGATGTTTGGCTGGAAATATGGTGCAGAAAGGAGGGCTTCATATTCCTGGGAAACTGGGACCGGCTCTGGGCGAGATGGGTCCTGTATAGGCCGGAAGATTTGCACCTGAACAGAGTCGGGACTGGGTTCCTTGTGGAACGTTTTGCGAGTACTGTTGGGGAGGGTTTAAACTAGTTTGGTAGGGGGATGGGGACCTGAGGGTAGACTCAGCCGGGACAAAATCAGCAATGAAAATGGAAGGCGGAAAATTAATGGATGAGTCTGGAAGACAGAGGAAACAAAGGTTATAAAATAAAGATGAAGAGCTTAGCAGTGCTCAAGGGTATCTATTTCAATGCAAGGGGTATAGCAAATAAAGCAGATGAGCTGAGGGCACAGATAGACACGTGGTAGTATGGTATCATAGCTATTACAGAAACACGGCTTAAGGAGGGACAGGAATGGCAGCTCAACGTTCCTGGTTACCGGATTTTCAGACGCGATGGGGAAGGTGATAAGAAAGGAGGGGGAGTGACAATTTTGGTCAAGGTATCTATTGCAGCTGTGAGGAGGGATGATATGTTGGAAGGTTCATCAAGTGAGACCATATGGATTGAGCAAAGGAACCAAAAAGGGTCAATCACACTGCTGGGAGTGTTATCTCGACAGTCAAATAGTCAGAAGGAGATGGAAGAGCAGATATGTAGGCACCTCTCTGAGAAGTGCAAGAACAATAGGGCAGTAATAGTAGGAGATTTTCATTACCCCAATATTAACTGGGATAATTTTAGTATGAAAAGAATTGAAGGAGCAGAAATCTTGGGGTGCATTCAGGAGAACGTTTTTGACAAGGATGTAACAAGTCCAACAAGAGAAGGTGCCATTTTAGACATTGTTTTAGGAAATGAAGATGAGCAGGTGGAAGGAGTAGCAGTGGGAGAGCATTTTGGTGGGAATGATCATAATTCAGTTAGTTTTAACATAATTATGGACCAGGACAAGAGATATATCAGCAGTTAGAGTTCTCATTGGGGCAAGGCTGATATTACTAAACTGTGGAGCAAAAGTGGACTGGAAACAGCTGCTTGAAGGTAATTCAGTCTCAGAGCAGTGGGAGGCATTCAAAGGGGAGATGCAAGAGGTTCAGGATAAGCATGTTCCCACAAAGAATAAGGGTGAGTCGGCCAAATCTCGAGTCCCATGGATGTCAAGGTGCCAACAAGGTCGGATAAGACAGAAAAGGGAAGCATATATCCGACACTGAGAACTCAATACTACAGAAAGTTGTGAGGAGTTTAGAAAGTGGAGGGGTCAAATCCAAAAGGAAATTAGGAAATGAAAGAGAGGGAATGAAATAATATTGGCAAGCAAAATCAAGGTGAACCCAAAGATGTTTTCTCAATACATTACGAGTAAGAGGATAACTAAGGGGAGAGTAGGACCCATAATAGATCAGAAAGGTAACCTTTGTATAAGGGTGGAAGATATTGGTATGGTTCTTTATTGAACACGTTGCGTATGTCTTCAAAAAAGAGGGGGGATTTAGATATTGTCGTTAAGGAGGAGGAGTGTGAATTATTGGATGTGTTAAACATAGGGAGAGAGGAAGTATTAATGGGATTAGTATCCTTGAAAGTTGAAAAATAACCACAGCCGGATGAAATGTACCCCAGGCTGTTCGAAGAAGCAAGAGAAGAAATAGCAGAGGGTCTGCCCACCATCATTTTCCAATCCTCACTAGATACAGTTGTGATGCTGGAGTATTGGAGAATTGCTAACATTGTACCTCTGTTTAAAAAGGGAGCGAAGGATAGTCTGAATAATTACAGGCCAGTCAGTCTAACCTCAGTAGTGGGCAAATTATTGGAATCTATTCTGAGAGACGGGATAAACTGTCACTTAGAGAGGCACAGGTTTTTCAAAGATAGTCAGCATGGATTTGTTAAGGGACGCTCTTGTTTGACCAAATTGATCGAATTTTTTGAAGATGTTACAAGGAATATAGATGAGGGTAGTGCAGTTGATGTGGTCTACATGGATATTAGCAAGGCTTCTGACAAAGTCCCACATGAGAGACTGGTTCAAAAAATAAAATCCCATGGCATCCAGAGAAATGCAGCAAGGCAGATACAAAATTGGCTCAGTGGCAGGAAACAAAGGGTAATTATTGACAAGTATTTTTGCGACTGGAGGACTGTTTCCAGTGTCATTCCACAGGGCTCAGTAATGGTTCCCCTGCTTTTTGTGGTCATACTAAAGATTTAGACGTAAATGTAAGGGGTATGAATTAGACTTTTGCAGACGACACAAAGATTGGCCGTGTAGTCGACAGCGAGAAGGCTGCAGGAAGATGTTAACGGTCTGGTCAGATGAGCAGCAAAATGGGATTCGACCCGGATAAGTGTGAGGAGCTCAAACAAGCAAAGGAATACATGATTACTAGGACAATACTGAGAAGTGTAGAGCAAGTAAGGGACTTTGGAGTGAATGCTCACATATCCCTGAAGATGGCAGGATAGGTCAATAAGGCAGTTAAGAAGGCATATGGAATCATTTCCCTTTTTAGCTGAGGTATAGAATGTAAGAGCTGGGAGGCTTTGCTGGAACTGTATAAATCATTGGTTAGGCCACATCTTGAATATTTTGTGCAGTTCTGGTAACCACATTACAGAAAGGAAGTAATTGCACGAGAGACGGTACACAGGAGATTTATGAGGATGTTGCTCGGACTGGAAAAATGCAGCTATGAGGAAAGATTGGATAGGCTGGGGTTGTTCTCCATGGAACAGAGAAGGCTGAGGGGAGATCTGATTGAACTGAACAAAATTTTGTGGAGCCTGGATAGAGTGGAGGTGAAGGCTCTATTCACCTTAGCAGAAAGGTCAGTGACTAGGGGACATAGATTTAAAGTGATAGGTAGAACTTTCAGAAGGGAGTTGAGGAAAAACATGTTCACCCAGAAATACAAAATTGTCTCAGTGACAGGAAACAAAGGGTAATTGTTGACGGGTATTCACTGGAGGACTTTCCCGTGGTCTTCCATAGGGCTCGGTATTGGGTCCCTTGCTTTTAGTGAGGGTCTGGAACTCACTTCCTGAAAGGATGGTTGAGGCAGAAACCCTCTACTGATTCAAAAAGAGTCTGAATGTGCACCTCAAGTGTCATAATCTGCAGGGCTGTGGATTAAATGCTGGAAGGTGGGATAAGAATAGGTGGATAACCTTTCGGCTGGCACAGCCACGATGGGCCAAGTGGCCTCTTTCTGTGCCTTAAATTTTCAACGATTCTATGATTCTATAACACGAAACACGCTATCCTCGTTAACACTCACAATTCTGTCAACAAACTATCAAGACTATCAGAAATGATTTTCCATGAAGCTATCCCTGCTGCTTGTCATTTATTAAGATATGATTTTACAAGCAAGAAATATTTTTGTGCTGGGTTATGGCCTCCAGAATTTTCCAAGAATCAACATTAGACTGATAGTTACAGGACTTATCCAACCTCCCCTTCTTTAAACAGGGTGTAATGTTTACATCCCTTCAGTTCTCTGGCATCATTTTTTTTATTCATTCATGGGATGTGGACATCGCTGGCCAGGCCAGCATTTATTGCCCATCCCTAATTACCCTTGAGAAGGTGGTGGTGAGCTGCCTTCTTGAACCACTGCAGTCCACGTGGGGTAGGTACACCCACAGTGCTGTTAGAAAGGAAGTTCCAGTATTTTGACCCAGCGACAGTGAAGGAACGGCAAGATAGTTTCAAATCAGCATGGTGTGTGGCTTGGAGGGGAACTTGCAGGTGGTGGTGTTTCCATACATCTGCTGCCCTTGCCCTTCTATATGGTAGAGGTTGTGTGTTTTGAAGGTGCTGTCGAAGGTGCATTGGTGTGTTGCTGCAGTGCATCTTGCAGATGGTACACACTGCTGCCACTGTGCGTCGGTGGTGGAGGGAGTGAATGTTGTGGATGGCGTGCCAATCATGTGATGCCTTTTCCTGGATGGTGCCGAGCTTCTTGAGTGTTGTTGGAGCTGCAGCCATCCAGGCAAGCAGAGAGAATTCCATCACACTCCTGACTTGTGCCTTGTAGATGGTGGACTGGCTTTGGGGAGTCAGGAGGTGAGTTACTCGCCTCAGGATTCCTCGCATATGACCTGCTCTTTTAGCCATGGTATTTATATGGCTATTCCTGTTCAGTTTCTGGTCAATGGTAGCCCCTGGGATGTTGATAGTGGGGGATTCAGCGATGGTGATGTCATTGAATGTCAACGGAGATGATTCGTCAAATGCCGCCTTGATGTCAGGGCAGTCACTCATACCTCACCTCTTGAGTTCCGCTCCTTTGTCCAAATTTGAGCCAAGGCTGTAATGAGGTCAAGAGCTTTGTGACCCTGGCGGAATGCAAACTGAGCGTCACTGAGCAGGTTATTGCTAAGCAAGTGCCGCTTGATGGCAGTGTCGATGACACCTTCCATCACTTTTCTGATGATTGAGAGGAGGCTGATGGGGCTGCAATTGGCCATGTTGGACTTGTCCTGCTTTTTGTGTACAAGACATACCTGGGCAATTTTCCACATTGCAGGTTAGATGCCAATGTTGTAGCTGTACTGGAACAGCTTGATGGGGGAATGGAAGTTCTGCAGCACAGGTATTCAGTACTATTTCCGGAATATTGTGAAGGCTCATAGCCTTTGCAGTATCCAGTGCCTTCAGTAGTTTCTTGATATCATGTGGAGTGAATTGAACCGTGAGAAACAGTACTGTATACTCCCCTCCACCTCCAGTCTGAACAATGACTGTTCACCACTTCTCGCTGCTTTCTGTCCCTGAGTCAGTGTCATATCCACACCATCACTGTCACATTAATCCATGACATAACAAGTCTATGAAATGTCATTTGATTACAGGCCTTCTGAAAATCTATATACATAAGTGGATATACATGAGTAGGGGCGGAAGATGTTGCCAAGGTTCTTAATAAGTACTTTGTATCTGTCTTAACAAAAGTGGGGGCGATGCAGATACTGTGGTTTAGGAGTAGGAGTGTGAATTATTGGATGTGATATACATAGGAGAGAGGAAGTATTAATGGGATTAGCATCCTTGAAAGTTGATAAATCACCAGGGCCTGATGAAATGTATCCTAGGCTGTCAAATGAAGTGAGAGAGGAAATAGCAGAGGGTCTGACCATCATTTTCCAGTCCTCACTGGATGCAGGTGTAGTGCCAGAGGATTGGAGCAACGGATAGACCAAATAGTTGCAGGCCAGTCAGTGTAAACTCAGTGGGAAAATGATTGGAATCTATTCTCAGAGACAGGATAAATTGTCACTTAGAAAGGCTCAGGTCAATCAAGGACAGTCAGCATGAATTTGCTAAGGGAAGATATTGTTTGAACAACTTGATTGAATTTTTCAACGAAGTAGCAAGGATGATAGATGAGGGTAGTGCAGATGATATGGTCTCCGTGGATTTTGGCAAGGCTTTTGACAAGGTCCCATGTGGCATACTAGTTAAAAAAATAAAATCCCATGGAATCCAGGGAAATGCAGCAAGCTGGATACAAAATTGGCTCAGTGGCAGGAAACAAAGGGTGATTGTTGACGGGTGTTTTACTGACTTGAGGTCTGTTTCCAGTGGCGTTCCACAGGGCTCAGTACTGGGTCCCCAGCTTTTAGTAGTATATATTAACGATTTGAAAGTAAATGTAGGGGGCATGATCAAGATGTGTGCAGATGGCACACAAATTAGCCATGTGGTAGATAGCAAGGAAGATAGCTTTAGGCTGCAGGAAGATATTGATGGCAGAAAAGCACCAAATGGAATTCAACCGGTTAAGTATGAGATGATGTAATTGAGGTCAAACAAGGCAAAGGGATAGACGATTAATAGGAAAATGCTGAGAAGCGTAGAGGAAGTGAGGGACCTTGGAGTCAATGTCCGCTGATGTCCTGAAGGTAGCAGGTCAGGTCGATAGGTGGTTAAGAAGGCATATGGAATCCTTTCCTTTATTAGCTGAGGTATAGAATACAAGAGCAGATAGGTTATGCTGGAACTGTATAAATCATTGGTTAAGTCACAACCTGAGTACTGTGTGCAGTTCTGGTCACCTCATTACACAAAGGATGTGTAGAGAGGGTACAGAGGAGATTTACAAGGATGTTTGCCAGGACTGGAAAAATGCAGCTATGAAGCAAGATTAGATAGGCTGGCGTTGTTCTACTTGGAACAGAGAAGGCTGAAGGGAGATCTGATTGAAATGGACATAATTTTGAGAGGCCTGGATAGAGTGGAGGTGACGACTCTATTCACCTGAGCAGAGAGATCAGTGACTAAGGGGCAGTGACTTAAAGTGCTTGGCAGAAGGATTAGCGGGGAGTTGAGGAGAAACTTGTCCACACAAAAATACAAAATTGGCTCAGTGGCAGGAAACAAAGGGTCATTGTTATAATAAAAGCAAAATACTGCGGAAGCTGTAAATCTGAAGTAAGAACAATAAATGCTGGAAATACTCAGCAAGTCTGGCCACATCTGTAGAGGGAGAAGCAGAGTTAAGTTTTCAGATCAGTGATGAATGGTCACGGACCTGTCACGTTAACTCTGCTTCTCTCTCCACAGATGCTGCCAGACCTGCTGAGTATTTCCAGCATTTCTTGTTTTTATTAAAGGGTAGTTGTTGACAGGTATTTTACTGACCGGAGAACTGTTTACAGTGGCGTTCCACAGGGTTCAGTACTGAGTCCCCTGTTTATAGTGAGGATCGAGAACTTACTGCCTGAAAGGATAGTTGAAGCAGAATCCCTCCACTCAGTGAAAAGGAAACTGGATGTTCACCTCAACTGTCATTATCTGCAGGGCTATGGATCAAATGCTGGAAGGTGGGATTAGAATAGGTGGATCATTTTTCGGCCGCTGCAGACACAATGGGACAAGTGGCCTCTTTCTGCATCTTAAACTTTCGATGATTATATTACGTGAAACACTCACAGTTACGTCCTCAACGAACTTGATGAAGATTATCAGGAATGATATTTCATTAACCTTTCCGTGCTGCTTGTCATGTATAAACCTTTGTATTGCAAGCAAGATATATATTTGTGCTGGGTTATGACCTCCAGAAGTTTGCAACCACCAACATTAGACTGATACTTACAGGGTTTACCAAACCTCCCCTTTTTAAACAGGGTGTAACGTTGACAATCCTCCAGACCTCTGGCATCACTCCCATATCCAAGGAGGACTGAAGGATTTTGTCCATTGCCTCTGTCATTTCCACCATTTCTTCCCTCAGTAACTCTCATAATTCCCATGCAGACTGGATAAATGTTCCACTTTATTGTGGTACAAAAAGTGCTGAATTGAAAGGGGTTAACTGAACCTGTTTGTTCAGTGACTGTAATTAATGCCAGTCTCCATGGACCCTAATGGTGTCACTGGAGGGTTTCCCTCTTCTATTAATACAGGACTCCTTTCAATGTGTTTTCTGAAAGTGTCAGCGGGAGCATCAGCTCCGGCAGTCATAGGGAACTGTGGCTGCAGAGAGATGGTGAGGAGAGATCATAATCTGAACAATAGGTTGGAATGTTACAACAATGGGTCAGAATAGGAGAACAATAGATTGGAATGTTACAACAATGGGTCAGAATCTGAGAACAATAGATTGGAATGTTACAACAATGGGTCAGAATCTGAGAACAATAGATTGGAATGTTACAACAAGTGACAGGAGTGTATCCTACTGGTTTGACTATCTTACTGCGGATTATTATTGGATAACACTAGAATTGCGGATCTATTATGCTCTGAAGATGATTCAATGTATTTACTATCCTATCCTCACTACTATTGGTGTCCCTGGTAAGTCTCTGTATCCAACTATTAGATTCATAAACCATATTTCACTAATTTAGTGTTCTTGTCCTTTAAATCGTGAGAAGACTGAAAGCATTGTCTTCAGTTCCTGTCACAAGCACCATTCCCTGTCCATGATATGCATCCCCCTCGTTAGCCATTGTCTCAGGCTGAACCAGGAAGTTTACAACCTCTGGTATCTATTTAATGGTGAGCTGAGTTCATCCCCATATTCTCTCCATCCCCAGCCCGGCCAATTGTTATGGCCAGGTGAGGAGGGGTCAGAGTGGCGCTTCTTTATGTGACTGCAACAGTGTTTGTCCTTTATAAACAGTGCAATAGTAACGTCTCATTGAGTGTTTTACATTTTACCTTTGGTGTGATGGTGAAGGAACTGATTGGACTGGTTCTCTTGAGTTTAAACATGGAAGAGGTGAGTTTATTATACTTAACAATATAAACCCGATCTAAATAAAATCATTAAAAAAACACAACACACGGTTACACACACAGTCACACGAGAATCACACACACACAAACAAATAGATTACAGAGTGAGAAGTAAATTTGTGGTTGGATTTGAGTCCAGACTAAATTTTTTAAAAAAAAACTCATTCTGTGATGTTGGGCGATTCCGTGGTCTTCCAGCTGAAGTTATATTCTTGACGTCTTTTGCTTGTCGAAGTGAGGTTTGTGGCTGGTCCACATTGCTCAGGGTTTTCTTTGAGGCAGACTTGTAGGTGGCTTTCTTCCCCTGGTTACTCTGTCTGTATCAATCTGTAGGCTTGAGGGGCCCACAGTCGAATGTGGTTTTCAAACTTGTGATGTTAGGTGGAGAGAGAGTCGGAGAGAGAGAGGTTGGGGGGGGGGGGTGTGGGGGTGGTCACAGCCCTTCTGCTTCTGCACAGTTTGAATCACTGGCTTGTCTGTCTTTGTCCAGGGGAATCTCCCAGCTTTCACAGAGATGGACAGAAGGTCTCATGACTGCCTCAGTGCATTCTCTGGACCCTTCTAATGAAAGCAGTTAGAAACTTCTATCTCCCCAGGGTTCAGGATGCCAGTATTTATACTTGGAGGAGTTTGCTCTTTGAAATACAATGTGTCAGGGGAGCCTTGTATGCCGTGTTAATGAATGTAATCTTCGGTAATTCAATCACTAGAGCAAGCCAATGATATAGGTCCAGGCTCATCATACATGTGTCTCCTGTCGTAGGCCTTGGAATGTGAAAAGATGTTTCAGATACCAATTGCGGTGGCCATCTTGGCTGCTAGCTTTTTCAAGGTTAACTGTCGGATGTTTTCTATTAAAAGTTGAGTGTAAGTTTCCAATCGATGAATTAAAATTCCTCATTTGGCATATTGTGTTATCTTGACACCGCCACAGCTCATGGAAAGAAATGTGATAATAGGAACATTTCATTAGAGAATTGTGGGAAGAAAACGAAAGAAATACACATTCATTCTCAATAATCACTTCTCAAATTCACACATTAATCTTAGAATTACTGCAGCTGACATTGTCTGTTACAGCTGTACTGATTTATTTTTTTTGGCGTTTTGTCTGGGATGGTTATGTGTCGGGTTCGACCCTGGACAATGCATTACCAATTGCTTGTTTTCCTTTTCTCTCCTCTAATGAAGTTTTAACTACTCAGGTACTATGCACCTTGATAATCTTTCTCCTTAGGCAGGGAGGGAGGAAGTTGTCGAGCGAGGGAGCCGTGGTTTACTCAAGAAGTTGAAGCGCTTGTCAAGAGAAAGAGGGCGGCTTATGTTAGGATGAGACGTGCAGGCTCAGTTAGGGCGCTTAAGAGTTACAAGCTAGCCAGGAAGGATCTAAAGGGAGGGCTAAGAAGAGCAAGGAGAGGACACGAGAAGTCATTGGCGGATAGGATCAAAGAAAACCCTAAGGCTTTCTATAGGTATATCAGGAATAAAAGAAAGATAAGTGTTAGAACAGGGCCAATCAAGGATAGTAGTGGGAAGTTGTGTGCGGAATCAGAGGAGATAGGGGAAGCGTTAAATGAATATTTTTCGTCAGTATTTACAGTAGAGAAAGACAATGTTGCCGAGGAGATTACTGAGATACAGCCTACTAGGCTAGATGGGATTGAGATTCACAAGGAGGAGGTGTTAGCAATTTTGGAAAGAGTGAAAATAGATAAGTCCCCTGGGCCAGATGGGATTTATCCTAGGATTCTCTGGGAAGCCAGGGAGGAGATTGCAGAGCCGTTGTTGTTGATCTTTATGTCGTCATTGTCGACAGGAGTAGTGCCGGAGGACTGGGGGATAGCAAATGTTGTCCCCTTGTTCAAGAAGGGGAGTAGAGACAGCCCTGGTAATTATAGACCTGTGAGCCTTACTTCGGTTGTGGGTAAAATGTTGGAAAGGGTTATAAGAGATAGGATTTATAATCATCTTGAAAAGAATAAGTTCATTTGCGATAGTCAGCACGGTTTTGTGAAAGGTAGGCCGTGCCTCACAAACCTTATTGAGTTTTTCGAGAAGGTGACCAAACAGGTGGATGAGGGTAAAGCAGTGGATGTGGTGTATATGGATTTCAGTAAGGCGTTTGATAAGGTTCCCCACGGTAGGCTATTGCAGAAAATACGGAAGTATGGGGTTGAAGGTGATTTAGAGCTTTGGATCAGAAATTGGCTAGCTGAAAGAAGACAGAGGGTGTTGGTTGATGGCAAATGTTCATCCTGGAGTTTAGTTACTAGTGGTGTACCGCAAGTTTCTGTTTTGGGGCCACTGCTGTTTGTCATTTTTATAAATGACCTGGATGAGGGTGTAGAAGGGTGGGTTAGTAAATTTGCGGATGACACGAAGGTCGGTGGAGTTGTGGATAGTGTCGAAGGGTGTTGTAGGGTACAGAGGGACATAGATAGGCTTCAGAGCTGGGCTGAGAGATGGCAAATGGAGTTTAATGCGGACAAGTGTGAGGTGATTCACTTTGGAAGGGGTAACAGCAATGCAGAGTACTGGGCTAATGGGAAGATTCTTGGTAGTGTAGATGAGCAGAGAGATATTGGTGTCCAGGTACATAAATCCCTGAAGGTTGCTACCCAGGTTAATAGGGCTGTTAAGAAGGCATATGGTGTGTTAGCTTTTATTAGTAGGGGGATCGAGTTTCGGAGCCACGAGGTCATGATGCAGCTGTACAAAACTCTGGTGAGGCCGCACCTTGAGTATTGCGTGCAGTTCTGGTCACCGCATTATAGGAAGGATGTGGAAGCTTTGGAAAGGGTGCAGAGGAGATTTACTAGGATGTTGCCGAGTATGGAAGGAAGGTCTTACGAGGAAAGGCTGAGGGACTTGGGGTTGTTTTCGTTAGAGAGAAGGAGGAGGAGAGGTGACTTAATAGAGACATACAAGATAATCAGAGGGTTAGATAGGGTGGATAGTGAGAGACTTTTTCCTTGGATGATGATGGCAAACATGAGGGGACATAGCTTTAAGTTGAGGGGTGAAAGATATAGGACAGATGTCAGAGGTAGTTTCTTTATGCAGAGAGTAGTAGGGGCGTGGAACGCCCTGCCTGCAACAGCAGTAGACTCGCCAACTTTAAGGGCATTTAAGTGGTCATTGGATAGACATATGGATGAAAATGGAATAGTGTAGGTCAGATGATCGGCGCAACATCGAGGGCCGAAGGGCCTGTACTGCGCTGTAATGTTCTAATGTTCTAATGTTCTAATGTTCTAAACCGACAGTGTGTAATAAATTGTGTTTTTAGACCATGTGAGGGGTCTGAGGTTTCCTCTGGGCCTTTGTTCTTGCTGAGTTCGGCTTTGAAATTGTTGGGTTTGATTAGCTTTGGGTTTGGGATCTGATCATTGGGTTCTTCAGTGGGTAGATCCACACTGACCTTACTTTTAGCTTTCTGGTGAGGTACACAAGTGCTGTTTACTTTAGGTTATTTTCCCTTCACTTCTCCCTTAACTATGGGAAGGAACATTTTTTTAATCTACCCTATGTCTTTTGCGACATTACTGCTAGCAGGTGTCTATACAGCTTTCACTGCACTCTCCAGCGGCACTTCGACTAGGGGAGGCATCGCCCTCACCATTGACATGCCTTTTTGGGACCTTTCCTTGTCCTTGCACGTTTCTGTAAATGCTGTTAGCAGCCTTTTTAGGGTGCATCTTTGACCTGCATTTAATGAGGAGAGTGTGTGGTCCAATTTATCTAACATTTCAGGGTTGGCTCATCGGAGAGTAGGGGGTTCCAGTTAGGAATACTCCTGGCCCTTCTCTAACCTGTCCTCACTGTCCTTTTCAATCCTCCCCTCCTGACTGTCTGACAGATCTGTACTTGTCTGTCCCCTCCACAGCATTTACTTTTTTTCCTTTGGTCTGGGATGTCAATTAAATAATTTATCTGTCTATTCCTTTTGCCACTCGATATGGACCACTGAACTGGGCTTTAAGGGGTTCGCCGTGCATTGGGAGTATTAACAATACATGGTTTCTGGGTTGCCATGTTCTAGACTTGGCATTTCTGTCTGCTTACCTTTTCATAGCTGCCTGTGAGATCTTTTGCTGTTACTGAGCCATTGCACAGCCTCTCGTGAGCTGCTCCCAGAGCACGGAAATGTGGTCTAACATGGAAGACTCATCCCTGTGTCCCAAAAACGTCTTCTTGATTAATTTAAGAGGACCACTCACCTCGTGTCCATAAACTAATTCAAAGAGACTAAAGCCAGTGGAATCATTAGATAAGTCTCGGTAACCAACAGGAGAAATCCCATCCCTTTGTCCCAGTCATGGGATTGCTCATTGCAGTATGTCCTGATCATTGTCTTTCGGGTCTGGTGGTACTGCTCCAAAGCCCATTGTGACTGTGGATGGTAGGCTGAGGACTTTATTTATTTTCTTATTTTATTTATTTAGAGATGCAGCACTGAAATAGGCCCTTCAGCCCACCGAGTCTGTGCCAACCATCAACCACTCATTTATACTAATCTTACATTAATCCCATATTCCTACCACATCCCCACCATACCTCAACTCCCCTACCACCAACCTATACTAGGGACCTATCAAGCTGAAAATCTTTGGCTGTGGGAGGAAACCGGAGCACCTGGTGAAAACTCATGCGGTCACAGGAAGAACTTGCAAACTTCGCACAGGCAGTACACAGAATCGAACCCGGGTCGCTGGAGCTGTGGGGCTGCGGTGCTCCAGATTACCCATGACCTTTTCAAAAATACTGGACATAAAATGTGTGCCCTGATCCGACTGGATCTCAGCAGGAAGCCCATATAGGGTAAAGAATTGAGTTAGCCCCTTCACGACTTCCTTGGCAGAGATAGTTCTTCGGGCGAATGGCCTCTGGGAATCGGGTCACCACATCCATAATGGTGAGAAGATACTGGTTGTCCCGTTATATTTTCAGCAGGGGCCCCACACAATCTACCAGCATTCTGCTGAAGGGTTCCCACAACCTGGCACGTGAGACCAATTCTACCGAACTCCACCACATCTTTGTGGAATTGTTGCCAGTCAAAATGCTGTCTTCTGCGGTCTTCGATTTTTCATATACTGACATGTCCATCCATTAGAGGTTCGTGGGCCATTGTTAATATTTCTTTAAGGGACTTCAGCGGCACCACTATCTGGTGAACATCTGTCCACTCTTCATCCACTGTTCTGTGAGGAGGTCTCCACTTCCTCATTAGCTCCTCATTCTTTAAATAGTAACAGTCTGCAACTCCCTCTGCTTCAGTTTTGGTTTTTACAGTCTGTGCTATTTTTTAACGTTGGGTCGGGTTGTGGAGCCTCAAAAAAGGAAGAACTGTTTAACACATCCTTTGGGTCCTCTAACTTCCCAACGAAGGTTTCAGACAACCAGACAGTAGGGTCATCCGTCTGCAGTGTCAGTTCTGGGGATTGTTTGGCCATGGACCGAGTCACCACACAATCAGGGATTTCTGCTGTAACTACTCTGTCTCCCGGACCTCTTTTGGTCTCTCTAGAACTACTGGGGAATCTGCCACCTTATCCCCTGTCAGATCATTACCCAGGAGCAGTTCGACCCATCAATCAGTAAACTAGGGACAATCCGCATGGTAAAGGGTCATGAAACTGGGTCAAACTCCAAGTGCACCGGATATAAGGGTATGGACATATACTGTCTTCCGATACCATTCACTAACGCTCTAGCATTCACTACACTTTCTTTTTCCCAGCAGAAGGATTGGCTTGCCTCTGCATCCTTGAGTATGACTATTGGTTTACTTCCCTCACTCAAGGGGTATGGTTTCACTTTTCCTTAGGATACAAATTCCTGGTAGCTCTCAAGGATTTTGTTTATTTTTCCCGCCCTCTCTGTGGTAGGTTTAATGGGTCTGACTGCCACAGTTGGAGGCACAGCCTGATCTGTTGTGATTTCCATCAGGGCCCTTTTTCCTGCTATGATCTGGTGGACCCTGATTAATCCTCCAGGTTTTCCCCATCACTTGCATCATTCAGCTCGATGGCGACCTACCTTATTACACTGGAAACACACAGGTCTTCGGCCGTTTCTACTGCTCTCAGTACCGTCCTATTTGACCTGAGGATGGGCCCCCGTGTGTCCAGCATTTCCTCCTTGCCCTTGGCTGTTCGGGTTTCTATAACCCCCCCCCCCCCCCCCCATCATTTATTCTCGGGTCTTTGTGGTGACCAGGGAAGTGTTTCCCTTTGGGGTTACGGCTTTGTGTACAAGGAAAAATTCATCACCAGAATTGCAACTTGTCTAGCTCTTTGAACCCTTTGTTCCTCTTTGTGGGTTTTAATGGTAGGGGGAGCGAGTTTGTGAACTCCTTGAGATGGATCACCACTCTGAGGTTTCGATATGTGGGCTGTAATATGAGTGTTTCTATCCACTGGTCAAAAGTAAACACAAAAACTGACTTTAAATATTCTTTAGCTACCTAAAAATGAAACATTTGGCGAAGACAAATGTGGGTCCAATACAGGCAGTGTCAGGGGAATGTACAATGGTGAATAGAGAAATGGCAGTGAAACTAAATGATTACTTTGTGTCTGCCCTCATTGAGGAAGATACAAGGAAATTTCCAGAATTAGAGATCCAAGGGATTAGGGAGATTGAGGAAGTGAAGGAAATTAATATTAGTCAGAATGTTGTATTGGAGAAATTAATGGGGCTGAAGTTTGATAAGGCGCCAGGATCTGATATTCTGCATCCCAGGGTGTGGGAAGAGATAGCTATGGAGATGGTGGCTGCATTGGTGATCATCTTCAAAAATTCTATAGATTCTGGAGCGGTTCCTGCAGATTGGAAGGTAGCAAATGTCACCCCACTATTTAAGAAGGGAGGGAGAGAGAAAACAGGGAATTATAGACCTGCTCTCATACATCAGTCGTTGGGAAAATGCTGGGATTTTATTCTAAAGGATGTGATAAATGGACAGTTGGATAATAATCTGTTTGGGCATCGCAAACATGGATTTATGAATGAGAAATCATGTTTGGCGAACCTGTTGGAGTTTTGTTGGGCATGCTACTAACAGAATTGATAAAGGGGAGTCGGTGGACGTGTTATACTTGGATTTTCAGAAGGATTTTGATAAAGTCCCCCACAGGAGGTTGGTTAGCAACATTAAAGCACATGGGATAGGAGGTAATATACTGGCATGGATTAAAGATTGGTTAATAGGCAGAAAACAGAGAGTAGGAAGAAACGGGTCGCTCTCACTGTGGCAGCTGTGACTGGTTGGGTACCGCAAGGATCAGTACTTGGGCCCCAGCTGTTAACAATATATGTCAATGATTTGGATGTGGGGACCAAATGTAGTATTTCCAAGTTCGCAGATGACACAAAACTAGGTGGGAATGCATGTTGTGAGGTAGATGCAATGCGTCTTCAAGGGGATTTGGACAGACATTGTGACTGGGCAAGAACATGGCAAATGGAATGTAATATGGGCAAATATGAGTTATCCACATTGGTAAGAGGAACAGATGTGCAGAGTATTTCTTAAATAGTGAAAAATTAGGAAGTGTAGATGTACAAACGGACCCGGGTGTCAGTTAATCACTGAAAAAGATGCAGGTGCAGCAAGCAATTAGGAAGGCTAATGGTCTGTTAGCCATTATCAGGAGATGATTTGAGTACAGGAGTAGTGAAGTCTTGCTTCATGTGTATAGAACCTTGCTTAGACCACACCTGGAATATTGTGTGCATTTTGGGTCACTTTACTTTAGGAAGGATATTATTGCCATCGAGGGAGCGCAATGAAGGTTCACCAGACTTGTTCCCGGGATGGTGGGAATGTTCTATGAAGAGAGATTGGGGAAACTGGGCCTGTATTCTCGAGAGTTTCAAAGAATGTGTCGGGATCTCATTGAAACGTACGAAATAATTAAAGGGATAGACAGCGTAGACGTATGGACGAAAATTCCCCTGGTTGCGGAGGCTGAAACTAATGGATACAATTTCAAAATAAGGGGGAAGCCATTTAGGACAGAGACGAGGAGAAAACTTTGACTCAGAAGTTTCTGAATCTTTGGAATTCTGCATCCCAGGCGGATGTGGAATCTCAGTCGTTGAGTATATTTAAAGTATAGATTGACAGATTTCTAACTACAAATGACAAAAAAGGGGATATGGAGATTATGTGTGAAAAAGGCATTAAAGTGGATGATCAGCCATGGTCATATTGAATGGTGGAGCAGCCTCAATGGGCTGAATGGCCTACTCCTGCTCCTATGTCCCGATGTTCGGAAGCAGCTTAACTCTTTCAAACTCGAGGTCAGTTTAGTCAGGCTGCTTTCTGAGGGTTTGGAATGTTTGACGGTACACTTCCGGTATTATTTCATGTACACCCAGGATAGCAATTTTAATCATCTCATAATCTGATCAACTTTCATCTGGCAACAGTGAATAAATCTCATGGGATTTTCCTGTTATTTTGTTTTGTGAAAACAGTGTCCAGCTCTCTGACGGCCATTTCAGTTGCATTACAAGTTTTTCACAATTGACGAAAAATTCTGCCACATCCTCCTCATTGAACTTTGTCATGAACTGGGAGAACTTTAAGAGATCAGCACATGGTCCTGAGCTAAGGGCAGCTCCCACACTAGCTGTGCCTTCACTGGGTGTATGGGTCTCCCTCTAGTTGTTTGAGCTGCCTTAACTCCCTTTCCTCATTCTCATTCTGGAACACTCTTACTTTTACCCTTTCTTGACACTCACTCTGCTCCTTCTCGCTCTCTCTGGAATTCTAATTCTAGTCTATCCTGTTCTAGTTTTACCTTAGCTAACATTACTCTATCTGTTAGTGATTCTAACCCTGTTTGAGTCTTCAGCTTCAAGTGAAATATGGTTGGCCAAAAGTCTTAGGATTTCGGGTTTCCTACCTTTTGGACGGATAGTAATCCCTAACTGTCCAGCTACATTACTCAACTTTTCAACAGACAGACGTTTTAACCCGTACCAAGTTACTTCACTCTGTATGCAACTCCTTTATTGGGAATGTAACTCCTTTAGTCAGAAAGGGAGGGAAACAGAAAACAGGAAACTACAGGCAAGTTAGCATCACATCTGTCTGAGGTAAAATGTTAGAAGCTATTATCAAAGACAGTGTAGCCGGCACTTAGAAAAGTTCAACGTAATCAGGCAGAATCAAAATGGTTTTATGAAAGGGAAATCATGTTTAATCAATTTGTTGGAGTTCTTTGACGAGGTACCATGTGCTGTGGAGAAAGGGGAACCGGTTGATGTACTGTACATAGATTTCCAGGAGGCAATTGATAAGGTGCCACATCAAAGGTTTTGTGAAAATAAAAGCTCATGGTGAAGGGGGTAACATGTTGGCATGGATAGAAGATTGGTTAGCTAACAGAAAACAGGCAGTAGGCATAAATGGGTCACTTTCTGGCTGGCAAGATGTAACGAGTAGTGTGCCACAGGGATCAGTGCTGGGACCTCAACTTTTTACAATTTATATAAATGACTTGGATGAAGAGACCGAAGGCATGGTTGCTAAATTTGCTGATGATACAAATATGAGTAAGAAAGTAACATGTGACGGGGACATAAGGAGGCTGCAAATGAATATAGATAGGTTAAATGTGTGTGTGAAGACCTGGAAAATGGAGTATAATGTGGGAAAATGGGAAATTGTCCATTTTGGCAGGAATTATAAAAAAAGAAGCATATTATCTAATGGTGAGAGATTGCAGAGCTCTGAGATGCAGAGTGATCTTGGTGTCCGTGTGCATGAATCACAAAAGGTTAGTATGCATGTTCAGAAAGTAATTAGGAAAGCTAATAGAATGTTATCGTTTATCGCAAGGATAATTGAATACAAAAGTAAGGATGCTATGCTTCAGCTATAGAGGGCATTGGTGAGACCACATCTGGAGTACTGTGTACATTACTGGTCTCCTTATTTAAGGAAGGATGTAAATGCATTGGAAGCAATTCAGAAAAGGTTTACCAGACTAATACCTGGAATGGGTGAGCTGTCTTATGAGGGAATATTGGACAGGCTCGGCTTATATCCACTGGAATTTAGAAGGGTAAGAGGAGACTTGATTTGAACATCTAAGATCATGAGCGGTCTTGACAGGTTGCATGTGGAAAGATGTGTGTATCTTGGTGTATCGAGAATTAGGGGTCACTATTTAAAAATGAGGGCCTGCCCATTTAAAACAGAGATGAGGAGAATTTTTTTTCTCTGAGGGTTGTGAGCCTTTGGAATTCTCGTCCTCAAAAGGCAGTGGAAGAGAGTCTTTACGTACGTGTAAGGCAGAGATAGATAGATTTTTGATAAGCAAGGGGGTGAAAGATTATCGAGGGTAGGTGGTAATGTGGAGTTGAGGTTTCAATCAGATTGGTCATTATCTTATTGAATGGCAGAGCAGGCTTGAGGGGCCGAGTGGCCTACACCTGCTCCTAATTCATATGTTCATATGTTCGTCTGCTCTGTCTTCGAACGTGGGCATTTCAGTGTTCCAGCAGTGAAAGCCACAATAAAACCTTCATTGACATTTTAAGTTTTTTCTCAAGATCAATTGTATTTCCTACTTCCAATTTCTCATTTGTTATTGGTTTACGATCACTCGAACCTCCAGATTTCTGTGACAGCCAGGTGAGGAGGGGTCCCAGGCTCCCCTCTTGTCTTATATCTTATTTCACCACAACAGAGTTTATTCCTTTTTAGCAGTGGACCAGCTGACCAACTCAGTGAGTGTTTTACCTTTTATCTTTGATGTGATCGTGAAAGAGCCAACAGGAGAGGTTTTACTGAGCTTAAACAAGAGGTGAGTTTATTATACTTAACAATCTAAGCTGTATCTAAATAAAATAATAAGAAAATACGCTTCACATTCACGCACACACTCACACGAGAATCACACACAAATAAATTAGAGTAAGAAATAAATTTGAGATGGATTAGTGTCCAGAATGAATAAATTTTAAAGAAAAACGTCTGTGACGTTGGATAATTCTCTGGTCTGCATTTTCCCACCTTTAGTTATGCGTTTCATGTCATCTGCAAGAGTTGAAATTATGTTTTTTTTTTACGTATACGTTTGTGTCATTTATATATCTATCTATATGCCAGGAACAGCACTGGTTCTAATACTGAAACCTGCAAAACAGCACTGCATACTCCCCCTCCACCAGTCTGAACAATGTCTGTTCACCACTTCTCTCTGCTTTCTGTCCCTGAGTCAGTATCATATCCACACTGTCACTGTCACATTAATCCATATGTTCCATTTTTCATAACAAGTCTATGAAATGGCATTTGATCACCGGCCTTTTGAAAGTCTGTACACATAACACAAAACATGTTGTCCTCATCAACACTCACAGTTATGTCATCAACGAACTTGATTAAGATTATCAGACATGATTTTCCATTAAACTATCCATGCTGTTTGTCATTTATTATCCCATGTTTTCACAAGAAAGATAGATTTTTGTGCTGGGTTCTGGCCTCTTGTAATTTCCAACCACCGACATTAGACTGACTGGTCAGTAGTTACAGGATTTATCTAATCTCTCCTTTTGCAACAGGGAGTAACATTTACAGCCCTCCAGTCCTCTGTCATGACTCCCATATCCAAGGAGGATTGGAAGACTCTGACCAGTGCCTCTGCTATTTCCACCATTCCTTCCCTCAGCAACCGTCTCCATTGTTTTATCAAAGAACTGCATCAAGTTTAACTTACCACCACCTCTCTCCTCTCCTCCACTGTTGTTAAATTATCAAACTGCTTATCTGATATCCAGTACTGGATGAGCAGAAATATCCTCCAATTAAATATTGGGAAGATTGAAGCCATTGTTTTCCCTGCCTACTCCAACTCTGTTCCCTTGCTATTGATTCCATGGTAACCGTCTGAGATTCAGACAGTCTGTTTGCAACCTTGGTGTCATATTCGGGACAGCATTAATAGGCACATGGACAAATGTGGGTCAATTAAGGAAAATCAGCATGGATTTGTTCAGGGGAAAATGGTGTTTAACAAACTTACTGGCGTTTTTTGAAGAGGTAAAAAGGAAGCCTGATGAGGGCAATGCTGTGATGTGGTGTAAATGGAATTCCAAAAAGCATTTGATAAAGTGTCACACAACAGAATTGTGAGCAAAGGTACAGCTAATCAAATGAAAAGGACAGTAGCAACATGAAACTAAACTGGTTGAGTGACAGGAAACAGAGATTAGTGATTAATGGATGCTTTTCGGGCTGGAGAAAAGTTTGTAGTGGAATCAAAACAAAATACTGCAGATGCTGGAAATCTGAAATAGAATCAGAAAGTGCTGGAAATACTCAGCAGTGTCTGTGGAGAGTGAAACAGAGTTAATGTTCCAGGCTTGTGACCTTTCATCAGAACTGGCTTAGGTTAGAAATGTAATAGGTTTTAAGCAAGTGAAGTGGGAGTGGAGGGTGTAAACACAAGGACACAAATGTAGCCATGAGAGCAGGGGTGGGGGATGGAGTGTGTTGAAATGACAAGCGAGCGGAAGCTCGGGGTCATGCTTTTGGACTGAGCGGAGGTGTTTCACAAAGCGGTCACCCAATCTGCGTTTGACCTGCTGTGGTGTTCCAGTGAACATCAATGCCAGCTCGAGGAACAGCACCTCATTGTCCATTCTACAGACTTCTGGAGTAAACATTGAGTTCAATAATTTCAGAGAATGACTGGTCCATTTTTATTATTATTTTGTTTCATCAGTTATTTTTTACCATGTGCCAGACTTAAACTGGGATTTTTATGTTGGTGCTTTTAGCTCGGGCTGTTCATTATTCTGTCATTTAACACCTGCTCTGCACTAATGCTTTGTCTTTCACCACACCATGAGCACACTCTCTTTGCCTTTGCCCCATGACCTCCTGGTCAGTTAATCTCTCTGACCCTCTGTTCTATCAACACCCCTTTTGCTCCATTTTGCCCCATCCCTGCTTTATCTGCTTCAAACTTGATATTTCTAACCTTTTCCAGTTCTGATGAAAGATCACAGACCTGAAACATTAACTCTGTTTCTCTCTCTCAACTCAGATGGTGCCAGACCTGTTGAGTATTTCCAGCACGTTAAGTTTTTTTATTTAAGATTTGAGGTGGAGGTCCCCGGGGATCAGTGTTGGGACCCTTTTTCTTCCTGACATATATTAATGACCTGGACCTTGGTGTACAGGGCACAATTTCAAAGCTTGTAGATGATGCAAAAGTTGGAAACATTGTGAACTGTTAGGAGGATACTATAAAACTCAAAAAGGACATAGACAAATTGGTGGAATGGGCATACAGGTGGCAGATGAAGTTCAATGTGGAGAAATGTGAAGTGATTCATTTCGTAGGAAGGACATGGAGGGAAAATATAGAATAAAGGTTACAATTCTGAAGGGGGTTCAGGAGCAGAGGGACCTGGGTGTATATTTTAGATTAGATTAGAGAGACAGCACTGAAACAGGCCCTTCGGCCCACCGAGCCTGTGCCGAACATCAACCACCCATTTATACTAATCCAATATTCCTACCAAACATCCCCACCTGTCCCTATATTTCCCTACCACCTACCTATACTAGTGACAATTTATAATGGCCAATTTACCTATCAACCTGCAAGTCTTTTGGCTTGTGGGAGGAAACCGGAGCACCTGGAGAAAACCCAGACACAGGGAGAACTTGCAAACACCACACAGGCAGTACCCAGAATCGAACCCGGGTATATGTGCATCGGTCATTGCAGGTGGCAGGACAGGTTGAGAGAGTTTTTCATAAAGCCTACAGTATCCTGTTGCATGGAATACAAGAGCAAGGGGGTGGTTTTGAACTTGTATAAGACACTAGTTCGGCCTCGGCTGCAGTGTTGCGTGTAGTTCTGGGCACATTAGATAACGTGAAGACATTGGAGAGTGTGAAAAAACATTCACAAGAATAGTTCCAGGGATGAAGAATACCAGTTATGAAGATAGACTGGAGAAGTTGGAACATTTTCCTTGGAGAAGAGAAGGCTGAGAGGAGATTTGAAAAACGTCTGCAAAATTATGAGGTGTCTGGACACAGTTGATAGGGAAAAACTGTTCCCACACCTGAAAGGATCGAAAACGAGAGGACAAAGAATTAAAGTAATTGGTAAAAGCAGCAGAAGTGACATGAGGAAAAAATGTTCATACAGCGAGTGCTAAGGTCTGGAATGCACTGCCTGAGAGTGTGGTGTAGGCAGATTCAATCGAGGCATTCAGGAGGAAATTGGATAGCTATCTGAAAAGGAAGATTGTACAGAGTTACAGGAAGAAGGCAGGGGAGTGACACTAGATGAATTGCTCGTTTGGAGAGCCAGTGCAGACACGATGCACAGAATGGCGACCTTCTGTGCTGTAACAATTCTGTGACTCTGTGGCATTCGACCACAAAATGAGTTTCCAACCTTATATTCGTGCCATCACTATGACCACCTATTCCCACCACAATAACATCGCCCAACTTCACCCCTGTCTCATCTCATCTGCTACTGAAGCTCTCATTCATGCTTTCATTACCTGTAGACTAGACAATTCAAACTCACTCGCCCACATTCTACTATCTGTAAACTCGAGGTCATCTAAAACTCTGCTTCCTGTGTGTTAACTCACAACAAGTCCCATTCCCCGATCACTGACCTACATCAGCTCACTGTCAAACAATGTCTTTATTTTAAAATCCTCAACACGTTTTCAAATCCCTCCATTGCCTCATCCCTCACTATCTCTGTAATCTCCTCCTGCCCGACAACCCTCTGATATATCTCTGCTCCTCCAATTCTGGCCTCTTGTGCATTCCTGATTTTATTTACTCCACCATCGCTGGCCGCACCTTCAGTTGTCTCGGTCCCGAGCTCGGGAATATCCTCCCTACACAGCTCTACCTCTCCACCTCGCTTGTATCCTTTCAGACACTCCTTTAAATCCATCTCGTTGACCAAGCTTTTGGTCTCCTAACCTAATATCTACATTTGTGGTTCAGTGTTATACTTTGTTTCATAATGCTGCTGTGAAGTACCTTGGGATAAGTTCTTGTTGAAGTTTTCCAGACATGATTTGTCATTAGCATATCCGTGCTGCTTGAAATTTATTATGCTATGTTTTTCCAACCAACGAATATTTCTGTTCTGGGTTGTGAAATTTCCCCACCACTGACGTCAGATGGACTGGACACTACAGGGTCTACTCCATCTCTCCATTTGTAATCAGGGTGTAACATTTACAACCCTCCTGTCCTCTGTCACCACTCCCATATCCAAGGAGAATTGAAAAATTATGTCATGTGCCTCTACCAGTTCCACCATTCCTTCCTTCAGCAATCCTTATACATCCCATCCCTACTGGGTAAATGTTCTACTTTATTCTGGTACAAAAGGTGTTGGATTGAAAGGGGTTAACTGAAACTGTTTGTTTAGTGACTGTAATTAATGTCAGTCTCCATGGACTCTAATTGTGTCACTGGAGGGTTTCCCTCTTCTATTAATAAGGGACTGCTTTCAATGTGTTATTCCATAGTGTTAGCGGGAGCATCAGCCCCGGCACTAACAGGGATCAATAGCTCCAGAGAGAGGGAGAGGATAGATCAGAATCTGAGAACAATAGATTGAAATGTTACAACAATGGTTCAGAATCTGAGAACAATTGACTGGAATGTTACAACAATGGTTCAGAATCTGAGAACAATTGACTGAAATGTTACAACAATGGGTCAGAATCTCAGGACAATAGACTGGAATGTTACAACAATGGGCAGGAGTTTCATCGGGGAGTTTGACTCTCTTTCTGCAAATTATGGTCGGTTCTCATTAGACTATCGGATCTATCTCGCATTGAAGATTATGCAACACTTTTACTATCCTATCCTTGCTATTATCGGTGTCCCTGGTAAGTCTCTCCATCTAGCTATGAATGTTATAAACTAAGTTTAGCAACATTAATGTTCTTCTCATTTACTCTGCCCTCCTTGCTGCATTTGTTATCCCTGGCAAAACTCTATCTCCGGCTATGAGATCTATAAACCATTGCTACTTGTATTAGAGTTCATGTAAGTTACTCTACCATCTTTTCTGCTGTTGCTGCCCCTGCTAAGTCCCTATTTCCCGCTAAGTGATCTGTTAACTCTGTTTCACTGAAATAATGTTCTTCCAATTTAAATTTTGGGAAGAGTGGAGCTCGTGCCATCAGTCTCCATATGAAATTCTGTCCTTATCCATGAACACGTTCCCCTAACTGGCTAATATCTGAGGTTGAAACAGACAGTTTGCATCCTCTGCGTTCTATGTAACCCTGAGCTGAGTTTTGACCCCTTAATCTCTCCAGGACCAACCTTGCCGACTAGCAGCTCTGTAATATCACCCGTCTGCCTCAGCTCATCTGATACATAAATCCTCATCTGTGCCCTTGTTAACACAGATAGAAACACATAGAAACACACATAGAAAATAGGAGCAGGAATAAGCCATTCGGCCCTTCGAGCCTGCCCAGCCATTCATTATGAGCATGGCTGATCATCCAACTCAATGACTTGTTCCCGCTTTCCCCCATATCCTTTGATCCCTTTCATCCTAAGAGCTATATCTAACTGCTTCTTGAAAACATGCAATGTTTTGGCCTCAACTGCTTCCTGTGGTAGCGAATTCCACAGGCTCATCACTCTCTGGTTGGAGGAATTTCGCATCTCAGTCCTGAAAGGTTTACTTCATATCCTTAGACTATGACCCCTGGTTCTGGACTCCCCCACCATCGGGGTCATCCTTCCTGTATCTGCTTTGTCAAGTCCAGTTAGAATTTTATAGGTTCCTATGAGATCCCGCCATCATTCTTCTGAACTCCAGCGAACATAATCCAAACCGACTCAATCTCTCCTCATACGTCAGTCCCGCCATCCAGGGAATCAATCTGGTACACCTACAGCAAGAACATCCTTCCTTAGATAAGGAGACCAAAGCTGCACACAATATTCCACGTGTGGCCTCACCAAAGCCCTGTATAATTGCATCCCTGCTCCTGTACTCGAATCCTCTCGCTGTGAAGGCCAACATACCATTTGCCTTCTTTACTGTCCTTTGCACCTGCATGCTTACCTGCAGTGACTGGTGTACAAGTACACCCAGCTCTCCTTGCATATTCCCCTCTCTCAGTTTATAGCCATTCAGATAATAATCTGCCTTCCTGTTTTTGCTACCAAAGTGGATAACCTCACATTTATCCACATTGTACTGCATCTGCCATGCATTAGCCCACTCACTCAACTTGTCCAAATCGCCCTGAAGCCTCTCTTCATCCTCCTCACAACTTACCATCCCACCCAGTTTTGTGTCTTCTGCAAATTTGGAGATATTACATTTATTTCCCTCATCGAAATCAGTAATATATATAGTGAATAACGGGGGTCCTAGCACCGATCCCTGAGGTACCCAACTCATCACTGCCTGCCATTCGGAATAAAAGACCCATTTATTCCTCCTCTCGGGTTTCCTGTCTGCCAACCAATTTTCTATCTATCACAATACACTACCACCAATCTCATGCGCTTTAACTTTACACGCTAATCTCTTTTGTGGGACTTTGACGAAAGCCTTCTGAAAGTCCAAATAAACCACATCCACTGGCTCCCCCTCATCAACTCTACTGGTTACATCCTCGAAGAATTCTTGTAGATTTGCCAAGCATGATTTCCGTTTCGTAAATCCATGCTGGCCCTGTCCGATTCGACCACTTTTCTCCAAGTGCTCTGCTATAAAATCGTTGATAATGGACTCTAGAACTTTCCCCGCTACCGACGTCAGGCTGACTGGTCTATAATTCCCTGCTTTCTCTCAACCTCCCTGGGGTTACTTTGGCTACCCTCCAATCTGTAGGAAATGTTCCAGAATCTATAGAATCTTGTAAGATGACCACCAATACGTCCATTATTTCTGGGACCGCTTCCTTCAGTACTCTGGGATGTAGATTATCAGGCCCTGGGAATTTATCGATTCAATACCATCAATTTTCCCAACACCATTTCTCTACTAATACAGATTTCCTTAAGTTACTCTCTCGCACTAAACCCCGTGTTCCCCAACATTTCTGATATGATATTTGTGTGCTTATTTGTGAAGACAGAACCAAAGTATGCATTTAGTTGGTTAGCCATTTCTTTGTTCCCCATAATTAATTCCCCTGTTTCTGACGGTAAGGGACCTACATTTGTCTTGACCAATCTTTAAATCTGTTAAATCCACTCTTGACTATTCCAATTATATCCTGGTCACCCTCCCAGTTATAAACCTCGATAAAGCACAGCCCATCTAGAACCTGCTGCCTGTAAACTAATTCACATCAAATCCTGATCACCCCTGTGCTCACTGATCTACTTTGGCTCCGGGACTGGCAGCACCTTAAATTTAATATTTTCATTCTTGTGTTTGAACCTCACCCTCAATTAGTCCCATTGCCCTGTCCATTCCCATATTTCTGCCTTCAAGTCATTTCTTCAATTCCCATTTGAAAGAAGGCTTCTTTCCCTCTGTTTCTGTCTATGGCAGGTATTCTCAGCTCTGCAGTGCCACTGGGCCCAATGCCATGGACGTTTGGATCCATGAAATGGTATGAGCTGAGCTGCCGATCACTTCCAGTGCTCCAGGCCTGGACAGGGCTCTTGTCCCTGTTCACCAAGTATGTGCTGGTAGTGTGCAGAGGGATCTGATCTGACACCAATCAGCCATTCCAGCAGCTTTGCTATACGTCTTTGATATGAAGTGATGCGGGAGGGGGTGGGGGGGGGGGTACATTGAGCAGTGTGAGAGGTTGGTGGCGTTGAGTGTATGAGATGCCATGTGGAGACGACTTCACTGACATTGACCAACAGTGTGAGCTCATTAAACTTCTTCTGGCACTGCTGCCAGGTCCTCGGGGCCAGACCTCTTGCATTGACCTCCCTGGCCACCTGCTCCCATTCCCTTCGGAAGACGTTTCTTAAGGGTCTCCGCCCCACCCCACAGAAACATGGCCTCTCTCCTACGGTCACCCTCCATGACTAAGGCCTCCAGCACCACAGCTGTGAACAGCAGAGCCCTCTTTCTGTCCTTGTATTCCATTTACCTCGTCTCCAATTGCAGCATTCACAGTCAGCAGCAGCAGCCTTCTGTGATTCAGTACAGCTTCCCTTTAAGAGGGACAGACTACCTTTAAGAGCTGAATCCTGGCTGAAGCACGTGCCAGCCTCACACACAGTTAGGTCCATGTTAAGCTTGCAGATAGACAGCAGTGCGGGTCACCCTGGGCAGCACGTATAATTCATGAAAATGAGGAGACAGCAGGAAGCTTGTGTGTCACCTGCCTCAACAGGAACGGGCACGGGCAGATCACGAATCACAACCCCTACCCCTGAAAACTGGTACAAACTTCTCTTCCACTCTGTCTCTATTTTCCTTCCCCTCTTTCACCCTTTCTCCCTCTCTCTGTGTGTCTCCTGTGCATACAATCAGAGATTGATGCAGCACAGAAGGAGGCTATTCGGTCTGTTGTGTCAGTGCTGTCTCTTTGAAAGAGATATCTAATTAGTTCCACTCCCTCCTCTTTCCCCAGACTCCTATTGTTTTTTTTCCTTGTCATGTTTTTGTTAAATTCCCTTTTGAAAGATATCATTGAATCTGCTTCTACCATGATTTCAGGCAGTCAAATCCAGATCACAACCATAGAACGATAGGCCCAAATATCCATGGAATTGTTACGGCACAGAATAAGGTTATTCAGCCCATCGTGTCTCTGCTGGCTGAAAGAAACTAGTCGCCCAATCTAATCCCATCTTCCAGCCGCTGGTCCATGGCCTTGCCAGTTACAGCACCTCAGGTGTAGGTCCAGGTACCTTTTAAAATAATTGATGGCTTCTGGCTCCATCACCGTTCCTGGCATTGAATTTCAGACACCCACTACCCTCTGGGTGAAAAGGTTTTCCCTCATGTCCCCTCTGATCCGTCTACCAATCACTTTAAATCTGTGCCCCCTGGTAATTGACCTCTCTGCTAGGGGAAACAGGTCCTTCCTGGCTACTCTACCTGGGCCCCTCATAATTTTGTACACCTTAATTAAGTCACCCCTCAGTCTCCTCTGTTCTAAAGAAAACAATCTTAGCCTATCCAATCTTTCATCATGGATGCAATTTTCCATCACTGGCAACATTCTTGAAAATATTCTCTGTACTCTCTCCAAAGCAATTATGCCCTTCCTGTAATGTGCTGACCAGAACAATACACAATACTCCAGCTGTGGCCTAACCAGTGTTTTATACAATTCCAGCATTACATCCCTACTTTTGTATTCTATATATCGGCCAGTAAAGGAAAGCATTCCATATGCCTTCTTCACCTCTCTGTCTACCTGTCCTGCCGCCTTCCAGGACCTGTGGACATAAATTCCAAGGTCTCTAACTTCTTCTACCCCTTTCACTATCATCCTGTCTGTTGTGTATTCCCTCGCTTTATTTGCCCTTCCCAAATGCATTACCTCACAGTTCCCCAGATTGACTTCCATTTGCCACTTTTCCATCCACTCAACCAAACCATTTAAACCATTGATATCATTTTGGAGTCTACAGCTATCTTCTTCACTATTAACTACAAGACCAATTTTTGTGTCATCAGCAAATTTTCCATTCATACCTCCCGGATTTAAGTCCAAATCATTAATATACATCACAAATTGCAATGGACCCAACACTGAGACCTGTGGAACGCCACTGGAGACCGCTTTCCATTCGCAAAAAACATCTGTCGACCATTACCTTTTGTTTCCTGACATTGATCCAATTTTGGATCCAACTTGACACATTCCCCTGTATCTCGTAAGCTTTTACTTTTCTGAACAGTCTGCCACGTGGGACTTTACTAAAATCCATGTCGACCACATCCATTGCACTACCTTTATCAATCCTTCTTGCTACTTCCTCACAAAACTTAATTATGTGAGTAAGGCAAGACCTTCCATTAACAAATCCATGCTGACTATCCCAGATTAATCTTTGCCTTTCTAAGTGACAGTTCATCGTAGCTCTGAGAATTGATTCTAATAATTTGCCCACCGATATCCGACTAAAGGCCTGCTCGGGTCTGGAAATAAAACCCGACCGAACCCGACAGAACAACATCGGACCCGAGTCCGAGCCGGCCCGAGCCTGACCCGACCATATTGCACTCACTGTACTTAGCATTTTTGGATGGAATGGAAGGAAGCTGCAGCATGAGCGCGGTGACATCATAGAAACACTCACTTTCTCACTGCGCAGACTCAGAGTCTGTTGAGTCCCCAGATGCACCATTCCCTCCTTGACGTCCCAGACTCCCAGCTCAGGCAGGCTTTTCAAATTTTGATGCTTACTAACTCTACTTCCCTTTTCCTCACAGCCGATCCAAATGTAGTACTGTGTGTGTCCGACCCAACCCGAGTCCGAAAGCCGGATCCGGAAGAGCGATCCGATCCGTCCCGAACCCGACATATGTCGTCGGGTCTTGTCCGGTTTTGCTCGGGTAGCTGGCCTTGAGCTCAGACTGAAACGCCTATAATTATTTGGCTTATCCTTGGCACCATTTTTAAACATTGGTACTACGTTCACAGACCTCCAATGGTCTGGTACCTCTCCTGTATCTAGTGAGAATCTGAAGATGATCCTCGGAGCATCTGCTATTTCCTCCCTGGCTTCCTTTAATAGCCTGGGATACAATTCATCTGGTCCTGGCGATTTATCCACTTTCAAGGATGTCAGAACCTCTAGTACTTCCTCTCTCATTGTTCTTATCATATCTAATATCTCACAGACCTCCTCTTTAGCTATAATGTCTGCATCATCTCTCTCCTTTGTGAAGACAGAGACTCAGTAAGGACCCTGCCCACATCTTCTGCATCCACGCATAAACTACCTTGTACATCTCTGATATGCCCTCTCCTTTCCTTAGTTATCCTTTTATTCCTAATGTACTGATAAACCATCTTTGGGTTTTCCTTGATTCTACCTGTCAATATTTTTGACGTCCTCTCTTTGCTTTTCTAATTACCTTTTTTACTTCACCCCTGCACATTCTTTACTCCTCTCGGCTTTCTAAAGTAGTGTTTGTTTGTGACTGTCATAAGCATCGTTTATTCTGATTTATCTTACCCTGTATGTTTCCAGATAACCGGGGGCTCTAAATTTGACAACACACTGTGCAAAAAAATTCTCTTCATTTTGCCTCTGATTCTTTGCCCATTACCTTAAATCTGCATAATTTTCATGATGTTGTGAGCACAGTCCTAGCAAATACAGACCAGTTATTTTAACATCAGTGGTGGGTCATGTTTTACAAACAATAATTAGAGAAGAAATCAACAGAAACTTGGAAAGGTTTGAGTTAATGATGGATGGCAAGCACGTATTTGTAGGAACATAAGAGCAGGAGTAGACCATTCAGCCCATGACCCTGCTCCGTGATTCAATTAGATCATGTCTGATCATCTACCAAAATGTCACTTTCCCATGCTATCCCTTGATGCTATTTGTCTCCTGAAATCCATTGATTTCAGTCTTGAACATGCTCAGTGTTGATCTTCCACAGCCTCTGTGTTGGTGAATTCCAAAGATTTACCACCCTCTGAGTGAAGAAATTCTTCTTCATCTCAGTCTTAAATTGCTTACCCCTCATTCTGAGATTATGTCCCCTGGTTCAAGATTCACCACCCAGGGGTGGATCTGCATTCACCCCGTCACCCCCTGTAAAAATTTTGCATGAGATCACTTCTCATTTTTTGAAACCCGGGAGAATACAGGCCCAGTTTTCTCAATCTCTTCTCATCCGACAATCCTGCCATCCTAGGGATTGCCTGCTGAACCTCAGTTTCACTACCTGCATGGCAAATATATCCTTCCTGAGACAAGGAGACCAAGACTGTACACAATACTTCGGGTGCAGTCTCACCAAATGTGTATACAATTGCAGCCAGACATCTTTACTCCTGTACTCAAAACCCCTTGAGATGGAAGCCAACATACCATTTGCCTTCCAAACTGATTGGTGCACCTGCACACTGGCCTTTAGTGACTCATGAACAAGGAGACCCACGTCCCTTTGGAAATCAACACTTCCCAACTTCTCACCAGTCAAAAAATATACTGTCTTTCTGTTTTTGTTTTACCGTAGTGGATCACTTGATACTTATTCATATTATATTCCAGCTGCCATATTCTTGTCCATTCTCTTCGCCAGCCAAATCCGCTTGAAGCCTCCTTGCATCCTCCTCACAACTAACTTTCCCACCTAGTTTTGTATCATCGGCAAATTTGTAAATATTACATTTGGTCCCCACATCCAAATCATCTATATAGATTGTGAACAGCTGTGGCCCTAGTACTGATCCTTGTGGTATCCCCACTCGTAACAGTCTGCCATCCTAAGAATGACCCGTTTATTCCCATTCTCTCTTTTCTGCATGTTAACCAATCAATCCATGCCAGCATATTACCCCAATCACATGTGCTGTAATTTTGTTTACTAACCTCCTGTGTGGGATCTTATCAAAAGTCTTCTGCAAATCCAAATACACCACACCCACTGGTTCTCCTTTGGTAATGCTGCAAGTAATATCCTCAAAAAACTTCAACAGATTTGTTACACATGATACCCCTTTCATAAATCCCCTTTGACTCTGCCAATTTTATCATTATGTTCCAAGTTCCAGTTATCACATCCTTTACAATAGATTCTCAGATTTCTCCTATTACTGATGTTAAACTAACAGGTGTGTAGTTCTCATTCTCCCTCTCCCACCCTTCTTAAATAGTGGGGTTAGATTTGCTACATTCCAGTCTTCAGGATCTCTTCCAGAATCTATAGAAGATTGAAAGATACCAACCAACACATCCACCATCCCGATTGCCACCAGTTGTTGGGAAAATGCTGGGACTCTATTCCAGAGGATGTGTTAAATGGACAGTTGGATAATAATCTGCTTGGGCATCGTAAACATGGATTTATGAATGAGAAATCATCTTTGACGAATCTGTTGGAGTTTTATTGAGGCTGTTACTAACCGAATTGAGAAAGGGGAGTTGGTGGACGTGTTATACTTTGATTTTCACAAGGTTTTTGATAAAGTCCCCCACAGGAGGTTGGTTAGCAACATTAAAGTACATGGGATAGGAGGTAAATACTGGCATGGATTAAAGATTGGTTAACAGGCAGAAGACAGAGAGTAGGAAGAAACGGGTCATTCTCACTTTGGCAGGCTGTGACTGGTTGGGTACCGCAAGGATCAGTACTTGGGCCCCAGCTGTGAACAAAATATGTCAATGATTTGGATGTGGGGACCAAATGTAGTATTTCCAAGTTCTCAGATGACACAAAACTAGGTGAGAATATATGTTGTGAGGTAGATGCAATGCGTCTTCAAGGGGATTTGGACAGACATAGTGACTGAGCAAGAACATAACAAATGGAATATAATATGGGCAAATATGAGTTATCCACTTTGGTAAGAGGAACAGATGTGCAGAGTATTTCTTAAATAGTAAAAAAATTCGGAAGTGTAGATGTACAAACGGACCCGGGTGTCAGTAAATCACTGAAAACTAACATGCATGTGCAGCAAGCAATTAGGAAGGCTAATGGTCTGTTAGCCATTATCGCGAGATGATTTGAGTACAGGAGTAGTGAAGTCTTACTTCATGTGTATAGAACCTTGCTTAGACCATACCTGGAATATTGTGTACATTTTGGGTCACTTTAGGTAAGGAAGGATATTATTGCCATAGAGGGAGTGCAATGAAGGTTCACCAGACTTGTTCCCGGGATGGCAGGACTGTTCTATGAAGAGAGATTGGGGAAACTGGGCCTGCATTCTCGAGAATTTCAAAGAATGTGTCGGGATCTCATTGAAACGTACGAAATAATTAAAGGGACAGATATCGTAGATGCATGTACGAAAGTTCCCCTGTTTGCGGAGTCCAGAACTAATGGATACAATTTCAAAATAAGGGGGAAGCCACTTGGGACAGAGGTGAGGAGAAAACTTTGACTCAGAGGTTTCTGAATCTTTGGAATTCTGCATCCCAGGCGGATGTGGAATCTCAGTCGTTGAGTATGTTTAAAGTAGAGATTGACAGATTTCTATCTGCAAAAGACAAAACTGGGATATGGAGATTATGTGTGAAAAAGGCATTGAAGTGGATGATCAGACATGGTCATTTGATTGGTGGAGCAGCCTCGATGGGCTGAATGGCCTTCTCCTGCTCCTATGTCCCTATGTTCGGAAGCAGCTTAACACTTTCAAACTCGAGGTCAGTTTAGTCAGGCTGCTTTCGGAGGGTTTGGAATGTTTGACGGTACACTTCCGGTACTATTTCATGTACACCCAGGATAGCAATTTTAGTCATCTCATAATCTGATGAACTTTCATCTGGCAACAGTGAATAAATCTCATGGGATTCTCCTGTTATTTTGTTTTGTAAAAACAGTGTCCAGCTCTCTGCCGGACATTTCGGTTGCTTTACAAGCTTTTCACAAGTGACGAAAAATTCTGCCACATCCTCCTCATTGAACTTTGTCATGAACTGGGAGAACTTTAAGAGATCAGCACATGGTCCTGAGCTAGGGGCAGCTCCCACACTAGCTGTGCCTTCACTGGGTGTATGGGTCTTCCTCTAGTTGTTTGAGCTGCCTTAACTCCCTTTCCTTATTCTCATTCTGGAACACTCTTACTTTTTCCCTTTCTTGACACTCACTCTGTTCTTTCTCGCTCTCTCTGGAATTCTAATTCTAGTCTCTTCTGTTCTAGTTCTACCTTAGCTAACATTACTCTATCTGTTAGTGATTCTAACCCTGTTTGAGTCTTCAGCTTCAAGTGAAATATGGTTGGCCAAAAGTCTTAGGATTTCGGGTTCCTACCTTTTGGACGGATAGTAATCCCTAACTGTCCAGCTACATTACTCATCATTTCAACATACAGGGCTTTTAACCTGTACCGAGTTACTTCACTCTGTATGCAACTCCTTTATTGGGAATGTAACTCCTTTAGTAAGAAAGGGAGGGAAACAGAAAACAGGAAACTACAGGCAAGTTAGCTTCACATCTGTCTGAGGTAAAATGTTAGAAGCTATTATTAAAGACAGTGTAGCCGGCACTTAGAAAAATTCAACGCAATCAGGCAGAATCAAAATGGTTTTATGAAAGGGAAATCATGTTTAATCAATTTGTTGGAGTTCTTTGAAGAGGGAACATGTGCTGTGGAGAAAGGGGAACCGGTGGATGTACTGTACACAGATTTCCAGGATGCAATTGATAAGGTGTCACATCAAAGGTTTTGTGAAAATAAAAGCTCATGGTGAACGGGTAACATGTTGGCATGGATAGAAGATTGGTTAGCTAACATAAAACAGGCAGTAGGCATAAATGGGTCATTTTGTGGTTGGCAAGATGAAACGAGTGGTGTGCCACAGGGATCAGTGCTGGGACCTCAACTTTGTACAGTTTATATAAATGACTTGGATGAAGAGACCGAAGGCATGGTTGCTAAATTTGCTGATGACACAAATATGAGTAAGAAAGTAACATGTAACGGGGACATAAGGAGGCTGTAAATGAATATAGATAGGTTAAGTGTGTGCGTGAAGACCTGGGAAATGGGGTATAATGTGGGAAATTGTCCATTTTGGCAGGATTTATACAAAAAAGAAGCATATTATCTAATGGTGAGAGATTGTAGAGCTGTGAAATGCAGAGGGATCTGGGTGTCCGTGTGCATGAATCACAAAAGGTTAGTATGCATGTTCAGAAAGTAATTAGGAAAGCTAATAGAATGTTATCGTTTATCGGAAGGATAATTGAATACAAAAGTAGGGATGCTATGCTTCAGCTATAGAGGGCATTGGTGAGACCACATCTGGAGTACTGTGTACATTACTGGTCTCCTTATTTAAGGAAGGATGTAAATGCATTGGAAGCAATTCAGAAAAGGTTTACCAGACTAATACCTGGAATGGGTGGGCTGTCTTATGAGGGAATATTGGACAGGCTCGGCTTATATCCACTGGAATTTAGAAGGGTAAGTGGCGACTTGATTTGAACATCTAAGATCATGAGCGGTCTTGACAGGTTGCATGTGGAAAGATGTGTGTATCTGGGTGTATCTAGGATTAGGGGTCACTATTTAAAAATGAGGGGTCGCCCATTTAAAACAGAGATGAGGAGAATTTTTTTTCTCTGAGGGTTGTGAGCCTTTGGAATTCTCTTCCTCAAAAGGCAGTGGAAGAGAGTCTTTACGTACGTGTAAGGCAGAGATAGATAGATTCTTGATAAGCAAGGGGGTGAAAGATTATCGAGGGTAGGTGGTAATGTGGAGTTGAGGTTTCAATCAGATTGGTCATGATCTTACTGAATGGCAGAGCAGCCTTGAGGGGCCGAGTGGCCTACACCTGCTCCTAATTCATATGTTCATATGTTCGTATGCTCTGTCTTCGAACGTGGGCATTTCAGTGTTCCAGCAGTGAAAGCCACAATAAAACCTTCATTGACATTTTAGTTTTTTCTCAGGATCAATTGTTTGTCCCTACTTCCAATTTCTCATTTGTTGTTGGTTTACGATCACTCGAACCTCCAGATTTCTGTGACAGCCAGGTGAGGAGGGGTCCCAGGCTCCCCTCTTGTCTTATATCTTATTTCACCACAACAGAGTTTATTCCTTTTTAGCCGTGGACCAGCTGACCACCTCAGTGAGTATTTTACCTTTTATCTTTATTGTGATCGTGAAAGAGCCAATAGGACAGGTTTTCTTGAGTTTAAACATGAGATGAGTTTATTATACTTAACAATCTAAGCTGTATCTAAATAAAATAATAAAAATATATGCTACACATTCACGCACACACTCACACGAGAATCACACACAAATAAATTAGAGTGAGAAATATATTTGTGATGGATTAGTGTCCAGAATAAATAAATTTTAAAGAAAAACGTCTGTGAAGTTGGATAATTCTCTGGTCTGAATTTTCCCACCCTTAGTTATGCGTTTCATGTCATCTGCAAGAGTTGAAATTATGTTTTTTTTTAACGTATACGGTTGTGTCATTTATATATCTATCTATATGCCAGGAGCAGCACTGGTTCTAATACCAACTCCTGGGAAACAGCACTGCATACTCCCCCTCCACCAGTCTGAACAATGTCTGTTCACCACTTCTCTCTGCTTTCTGTCCATGAGTCAGTATCATATCCACACTGTCACTGTCACATTAGTCCATATGTTCCATTTTTCATAACAAGTCTATGAAATGGCATTTGATCACCGGCTTTTTGAAATTCTGTGTACAGAACACAAAACATGTTGTCCTCATCAACACTCACAGTTATGTCATCAACGAACTTGATTAAGATTATCAGACATGATTTTCCATTAACCTATCCGTGCTGTTTGTTATTATTTATCCCATGTTTTTCCAAGAAAGATATATTTTTGAGCTGGGTTCTGGCCTCTGGTAATTTCCAACCACTGACATTAGACTGACTGGTCAGTAGTTACAGGGTTTATCTAATCACTCCTTTTGTAACAGGGAGTAACATTTACAGCCCTCCAGTCCTCTGTCATGACTCCCATATCCAAGGAGGATTGGAAGATTCTGACCAGTGCCTCTGCTATTTCCACCATTCCTTCCCTCAGCAACCGTCTCCATTGTTTTATCAATCACTGCATCGGGTTCAGTTTTCCTAATCAGTCTATTAAATGTAACTTGATCAAACACCTTTTGAAAGTCTATAAATATTACGTAAATCACACCACACTCATCAACCATCTCAATTGTTTAATCAAAGAACTCCATCATGTTTACCTCACCACCACCTCTCTCCTCTCCTCCACTGCTGTTAAATTATCCAAAAGCTTATCCGACATTCAGTACTGGATGAGCAGAAATTTCCTCCAATTAAATATTGTGAAGATTGAGGCCATTGTTTTCCCTGCCCAGTCCAAATCTGTTGCCTTGTTATTGATTCCATCCCTCTCCCTGGTAACAGTCTGAGATTCAGACAATCTGTTTACAACCTTGGTTTCATATTCGGGACAACATTAATAGGCACATGGACAAATGTGGGTTAATTAAGGAAAACCAGCACGGATTTGTTCAGGGAAAATGGTGTTTCACAACCTGGCTGGCGTTTTTTGAAGTGGTAAAAAGGATGCTTGATGAGGCCAATGCTGTTGATGTGGTTTAAATGGAATTCCGAAAAGCATTTGATAAAGTGTCACATAACAGCCCTGTGAGCAAAGTTATAGCTAATCAAATAAAAAAGGACAGTAGCAACATGAAACTAAACTGGTTGAGTGACAGGAAACAGAGAGTAGTGATTAATGGATGCTTTTTGGGTTGGAGAAAAGTTTGTAGTGGAATCAAAACAAAATACTGCAGATGCTGGAAATCTGAAATAGAATCAGAAAGTGCTGGAAGTACTCAGCAGTGTCTGTGGAGAGAGAAACAGAGTTAATGTTCCAGGCTTGTGACCTTTCATCAGAACTGGCCAAGGTTAGAAATGTAATAGGTTTTAAGCAAGTAAAGCGGGAGTCGAGGGTGTAAACACAAGGACAGAAATGTGGACATTTGAGCGGGGGTGGGGGATCGAAGGTGTTGAAATGACAAGCGAGTGGAAGCTCAGGGTCATGCTTTTGGACTGAGCGGAGGTGTTTCACAAAGCGCTCGCCCAATCTGCGTTTGACCTGCTGCGGTGTTCCAGTGAACATCAACGCCAGCTCGAGGAACAACACCTCACTGCCTGATTAGACACTCGACAGACTTCTGGACTGAACATTGAGTTGAATAATTTCAGAGCATTCAGAGCAGGTCCATTTTTATTATTTGTTTTATCAGTTTTTTTTACCATGTGCCAGTCTTAAACTGGGATTTTTATATTGGTGCTTTTAGCTCGGGCTGTTCATTGTTCTGTCATTTAACACCTGCTCTGCACTAATGCTTTGTCTTTCACCACACCATGAGCCCACTCTCTTTGCCTTTGCCCCATGACCTCCTGGTCCGTTAATCTCTCTGGCCCTCTGTCTTATCAACACCCCTTCTGCTCCATTTTGCCCCATCCTTGCTTTATTTGCTTAAAACGTATTATATTTCTAACCTTTTCTAGTTCTGATGAAGGGTCACTGACCTGGAACATTAACTCTGCTTCTCTCTCCACAGGTGCTGCCAGAGCTGCTGAGTATTTCCAGCTCGTTTCGTTTTTTATTTAAGATTTGTGGTGGAGGTCCACAGGGATCAGTGTTAGGACCCTTTCTCTTCCTGACATATATTAATGACCTAGACCTTGGTGTACAGGGCACAATTTCAAAGTTTGTAGATGATACAAAACTTGGAAGCATTATGAACTATTAGGAGGATAGTGCAAAACTTCAAAAGGACACAGACAAGTTGGTGGAATGGGCAGACAGATGAAGTTCAATGTGGGGAAATGTGAAGTGATTCATTTCGTAGGCAGGACATGGAGAGAAAATATAGAATAAAGGGTACAATTCTAAAAGGGGTTCTGGAGCAGAGGGACCTGGATGTATATGTGCATCGGTCATTGAATGTGGCATGACAGGATCAGAGAGCAGTTAATAAAGCCTACAGTATCCTGTAGCATGGATTACAAGAGCAAGGGGGTTGTTTTAAACTTGTATAAGACACTAGTTCGGCCTCAGCTGCAGCGTTACGTCTAGTTCTGGGCACATTAGATAACATGGAAACATTGGAGAGTGTGAAAAAACATTCACAAGAATGGTTCCAGGGATGACGAATATCAGTATTGAAGATAGACTGGAGAAGTTGGAACATTTTCCTTGCAGAGGAGAAGGCTGAGAGGAAATTTGAAAAAGGTCTGCAAAATTATGAGGAGTCTGGACTGAGTGGAAAGGGAAAAACTGTTCCCATTCCTGAAAGGATCGAAAACGAGAGGACAAAGAATTAAAGTAATTGGTAAAAGCAGCAGAACTGACATGAGGAAAACATTTTCATACAGTGAGTGTTAAGGTCTGGAATGCACTGCCTGAGAGTGTGGTGGAGGCAGATTCAATCGAGGCATTCAGGAGGAAATTGGATAGTTATCTGAAAAGGAAGATTGTACAGAGTTACAGGGAGAAGGCAGGGGAGTAGCACTAGATAAATTGCTCTTTCGGAGAGTCAGTGCAGACTCGATGGACAGAATGGCCACCTTCTGTGCTGTAACAATTCTGTGACTCTGTGGCATTCGGCCACAAAATGAGCTTCCAACCTCATATTCGTGCCATCACTATGACCACCTATTCCCACCTCAATAAGATCGCCCAACTTCACCCCTGTATCAACTCATCTGCTGCTGAAGCTCTCATTCATGTTTTCATTACCTGTAGACTAGACTATTCCAAGTCATTCTCCCACATTCTACTATCTGTAAACTTGAGGTAATCTAAAACTCTGCTGCCTGTGTCTTAACTCACAACAAGTCCCATTCTGCGATCACTGACCTACATCAGCTCACTGTCAAACAATGTCTTTATTTTAAAATTCTCAATCATGTTTTCAAATCCGTCCATGGTCTCACCCCTCACGATAACTGTAATCTCCTCCTGCCCGACAACCCTCTGAGATATCTCTGCTCCTCCAATTCTGGCCTCTTGTGCATTCCTGATATTAATTACTCCCCCATTGCTGACCGCACCTTCAGTTGCCTTGGTCCCGAGCTCGGGAATATCCTCTCTACACAGCTCTACCTCTCCACCTCACTTTTATCCTTTCAGACACTCCTTTAAATCTTACCTCTTTGACCAAGCTATTGTCTCCTAACCTAATATCTACATTTGTGGTTCAGTGTTAATACTTTGTTGCATAATGCTGCTGTGAAGTACCTTGGGATACGTTCTTGTTGAAGTTTGCCAGACATGATTTTTCATTAGTATATCTGTGCTGCTTGAAATTAATTATGCTGTGCTTTTCCAACCAACGAATATTTCTGTCCTGGGTTGTGAAATTTCCCCACCACTGACGTCAGATGGACTGGACAGTACAGGGTTTGCTCCATCTCTCCATTTGTAATCAGGGTGTAACATTTACAACCCTCCAGTCCTCTGTCACCACTCCCATATCCAAGGAGAAATGAAAGATTCTGTCAAGTGCCTCTACTATTTCCACCATTCCTTCCCTCAGCTATCCTTATACATCCCATCCCTACTGGGTAAATGTTCTATTTTATTGTGGTACAGAAAGAGTTGGATTGAGAGGGGTTAACTGAACCTGTTTGTTCAGTGACTGTAATTAATGTCAGTCTCCATGGACTCTAATTGTGTCACTGGAGGGTTTCCCGCTGCTATTAATAAGGGACTGCTTTCAATGCCTTATCACATAGTGTTAGCGGGAGCATCAGACCTGGCACTAACAGGGATCAGCAGCTCCAGAGAGAGGGAGAGGATAGATCAGAATGTGAGAACAATAGATTGAAATGTTCCAACAATGGATCAGAATCTGAGAACAATTGACTGGAATGTTCCAACAGTGGCTCAGAATCTGAGAACAATAGACTGGAATGTTACAACAATGGGTCAGAATATGAGGACAATAGATTGGAATGTTACAACAATGGGTCAGAATATGAGAACAATAGACTGGAATGTTACAACAATGGTTCAGAATCTGGGAACAATAGACTGGAATGTTATAACAATGGGCAGGAGTTTCATTTGGGAGTTTGACCGTCTTTCTGCCAATTATGATCGGTTTCCATTAGAGTATCGGATCTATCTCGCATTGAAGATTATGCAACACATTTACTATCCCATCCTTGCTTTTATCAGTGTCCCTGGTAAGTCTCTCTATCTAGCTATGAATGTTATAAACCAAGTTTAGCAACATTGTCATTTACTCTGCCCTCCTTGTTACTTTTGTTATCCCTGGCAAAACTCTATCTCCAGCTATGAGCTCTATCAACCATTGCTACTTGTATTAGAGTTCATGTAATTTACTCTACCGTGTTTTCTGCTGTTGCTTCCCCTGCTAAGTCCCTATTTCCCGCTATGTGATCTGTAAACCGCGTTTCACTGATATAATGTTCTTACAATTTTAATTTTGGGAAGAGTGGAACTCGTGCAATCGGTCTCCTTCGGAAATTCTGTCCATATCCATGAACCACGTACCCCTAACTGGCTAATGTCTGAGGTTGAACCAGACAGTTTGCATCCTATGCGTTCTATTTAACGCTGAGCTGAGCTCTGACCCCTTATTCTCTCCATCACCTGCCCTGCCTATTACCAGCTCTGTAATATCATCCGTCTGCCTCAGCTCATCTGCTACATAAACCCTCATCTGTGCCCTTGTTAACATAGAAGCATATAAAATAGGAGCAGGAGTAGGCAATTCGGCCCTTCGAGCCTCCACCGCCATTCATTATGATCATGGCTGATCGTCCAACTCAGCAACCTGTTTGCGCTTTCCCCCCATATCCTTTGATCTCTTTCATCCTAAGAGCTATATCGAGCTCCTTCTTGAAAACATGCAATGTTTTGGCCTCAACTGCTTCCTGTGGCAGCGAATTCCACTGACTCATCACTCTCTGGGTGTAGAGATTTCGCATCTCAGTCCTGAAAGGTTTACCCTGCATCATTAGACTATGACCACTGGTTCTGGACTCCACCACCATCGGGGACATCCTTCCTGTATCTGTTCTCTCAAGTCCAGTTAGAATTTTATAGGTTCCTATGAGATCCCCCATCATTCTTCTGAATTACAGCGAACATAATCCTAACCGACTCAATCTCTACTCATACGTCAATCCCGCCATCTAGGGAATCAGTCTGGTAAACCTACAGCAAGAACATCCTTCCTTAGATAGGGAGACCAAAACTGCACACAATATTCCAGGTGTGGCCTCACCAAGGCCCTGAATAATTGCAACAAGACATCCCTGCTCCTGTACTCGAATCAGCTCGCTGTGAAGGCCAACATACCATTTACCTTCTTTACTGTCCTTTGCACCTGCATTCTTACCTTCAGTGACTGGTGTACGAGAACACCCAGCTCTCCTTGCATATTCCCCTCTCTCAGTTTATAGCCATTCAGATAATAATCTGCCTTCCTGCTTTTGCTACCAAAGTGATTAACCTCACATTTATCCACATTGTACTGCATCTTCCATGCATTAGCCCACTCACTCAATTTGTCCAAATCACCCTGAAGCCTCTCTGCATCCTCCTCACAACTCACCCTCCCACCCTGTTTTGTGTCATCTGCAAATTTGGAGATATTACATTTAGTTCCCTCATCGAAATCAGTAAGATATATTGTGAATAGCTGGGGTCCTATCACCAATCCCTATGGTACCCCACTAGTGACTGCCTGCCATTCGGGAAAAAATACCCATTTATTCCTACTCTCGGGTTTCCTGTCTGCCAACCAATTTTCTATCTATCACAATACACTAGCACCAATCTCATGCACTTTAATTTTACACGCTAATCTGTTATGTGGGACTTTGACGAAAGCCTTCTGAAAGTCCAAATAAACCACATCCACTGGCTCCCCCTCATCAACTCTACTGGTTACATCCTCGAAGAATTCTTGTAGATTTGTCAAGCATGATTTCCGTTTCGTAAATCCATGCTGACCCTGTCCGATTCTACCACTTTTCTACAAGTGCTCTGCTATAAAATCGTTGATAATGGACTCTAGAACTTTCCCTACTACCGACGTCAGGCTGACTGGTCTATAATTCCCTGCTTTCTCTCAACCTCCCTGGGGTTGCATTAGCGAAATTCCAATCTGTAGGAAATGTTCCAGAATCTATAGAATCTTGTCAGATGACCACCAATACATCCATTATTTCTGGGACCGCTTCCTTCAGTACTCTGAGATGTAGATTATCAGGCCCTGGGAATTTATCGGCCTTCAATACCATCAATTTCCCCAACACCATTTCTCTACTAATACAGATTTCCTTAAGTTACTCTCTCTCACTAAACCCCGTGTTCCCCAACATTTCTGATATGATATTTGTATTCTCCTTTGTGTAGACAGAACCAAAGTATGCATTTAGTTGGTCAGCCATTTCTTTGTTCCCCATAATTAATTCCCCTGTTTCTGAAGGTAATGGACCTACATTTGTTTTCACCAATCTTTAAATCTGTTAAATCCACACTTGACTATTCCAATTCTATCCTGGTCACCCTCCCAGTTATAAACCTCCATAAACCACAGCCCATCCAGAGCTCTGCTGCCTGTAAACTAATTCGCACCAAATCCTGATCACCCATCACCCCAAATCCTGATCACCCATCACCCCTGTGCTCACTGATCTACATTAGCTCCGGGACCGGCAGCACCATAAATTTAATATTCTCATTCTTGTGTTTGAATCTCACCCTCAATTAGTCCCATTGCCCTGTCCATTCCCATATTCCTGCCTTCAAGTCTTTTCTTCAATTCCCATTTAAAAGAAGGCTTTTTTCCTTCTGTATCTGTCTATGGCAGGTATTCTCAGCTCTGCAGTGTCACTGGGCCCAATGCCATGGAAGTGTGGATCCATAAAATGGTATGGGCTGAGCTGCCGGTCACTTTCAGTGCTGCATGCTAAACAGGGCTGTAGTCCCTGTTCACCAAGTATGTGCTGGTAGTGTGCAGAGGGATCTGATCTGACACCAATCAGCCATTCCAGCAGCTTTGCTATACGTCTTTGAAACTAAGTGATGGGGGTGTGGTACATTGAGCTGTGTGAGAGGTTGGTGATGTTGGGGGTAGGAGATGCCATGTGGCGATGAATTCACTGACGTTGACCACCCGTGTGAGCTCATGAAACTTCTTCTGGCTCTGCTGCCAGGTCCTCGGGGCCAGATTCTTGCATTTGACCTCCCTGACCACCTGCTCCCATTCCCTTCGGAAGACGTTCCTTAAGGGTCTCCGCCCCACCCCACAGAAACATGGCCACTCTCCTCTGGTCAACCTCCATGACTAAAGCCTCCAACACCACATCCGTGAACAGCAGAGACCTCTCTCTGTCCTAGTATTCCATTTATCTTGTCTCCAATTGCAGAATTCACAGTCAGCAGCAGCAGCCTCCTGTGATTCAGTAAAGCTTCCCTTTAAGAGGGACAGACTACCTTTAAGAGCTGAATCCTGGCTGAAGCACGTGCCAGTCTCACACACAGTTAGGTCCCTGTTAAGCTTGCAGACAGACAGCAGTGCGTGTCACCCTGGGCAGCACGTAGAATTCATGGAAATGAGGAGGCAGCAGGAAGTTTGTGTGTCACCTGCCTCAACAGGAATGGGCACGGGCAGATCACGAATCACAATCCCTACCCCTGAAAACTGGTACAAACTTCACTTTCACTCTGTATCTATTTTTCTTCCCCTCTTTCACCCTTTCTCCATATCTCTCTGTGTCTCTTGTTCATATAATCAGAGATTGATGCAGCACAGAAGGAGGCTATTCGGTCAGTGCTGTCTCTTTGAAAGAGATATCTAATTAGTTCCACTCCCTCCTCTTTCCCCAGACTCCGATTGTTTTTTTTTCCTTGTCAAGTTTTTGTTAAATTCTCTTTTGAAAGGTATTATTGAATCTGCTTCCACCATGTTTTCAGGCAGTGAATTCCAGATCCCACCCACAGACAGATTGGACCAAATATCCATGGAAGGGTTAACGCTCAAAAGGAGGCTATTCAGCCCAATGTGTCTCTGCTGGCTGAAAAAACTAGCCGCCCAATCTAATCCCATCTTCCAGCCGCTGGTCCATGGCCTTGCCAGTTGCAGCACTTCAGGTGTAAGTCCAGGTACCTTTTAAAATCTTTGATGGTTTTTGCCTCCACCACCGTCCTGGCAGTGAATTCCAGACACCCACCACCGTCTAGGTGAAAAGGTTTTTCCTCATGTCCCCTCTGATCCGTCTATCAATCAATTAAATCTGTGCCCTCTGGTAATTGACCTCCCCGCTAGGGGAAACAGGTCCTCCCTGGCTACTCTATCTGGGCCCCTCATAATTTTGTACACCTCATTCAAGTCACCCCTCAGTCTCCTCTGTTCTAAAGAAAACAATCTTAGCCTATCCAATCTTTCATCATGGATGCAATTTTCCATCACTGGTAACATTCTTGAAAATCTTCTCTGTACTCTCTCCAAAGCAATTATGTCCTTCCTGTAATGTGCTGACCAGAACTGTACACAATACTCCAGCTGTGGCCTAACCAGTGTTTTATACAATTCCAGCATTACATCCCTCCTTTTGTATTCTATATATCGGCCAGTAAAGGAAAGCATTCCATATGCCTTCTTCACCACTCTGTCTACCTGTCTTGCCACCTTCCAGGAACTGTGGACAAACACTCCAAGGTCTCTAACATCTTCTACCCCTTTCAATATCCTCCTGTCTGTTGTGTATTCCTTAGCTTTATTTGCCCTTCCCAACTGCATTACCTCACAGTTCCCCAGATTGACTTCCATTTGCCACTTTTCCGCCCACTCAACCAAACCATTTAACCATTGATATCATTCTGGAGTCCACAGCTATCCTCTTCACTATCAACTACATGACAATTTTTTGTGCCATCAGCCAATTTCCACTCATGCCTCCCACATTAAAGTCCAAAGCATTAATATACATCACAAATTGCAAGGGACCCAACACTGAGACCTGGGAACGCCACTGGACACCGCTTTCCATTCACAAGAAACATCTGTCGACCATTACCCTTTGTTTCCTGTCATTGATCCAATTTTGGAAGCAACTTGCCACATTCCCCTGTATCTCATGAGCTTTTACTGTTCTGATCAGTCTGCCATGTGGGACCTTTTCAAACGCCTTACTAAAATACATGTAGACCACATCCACTGCACTACCTTTATCAATCCTTCTTGCTCCTTCCTCAAAAAACTTAATTGTGTTAGTAAGACAAGACCCTCCCTTAGCAAATCCATGCTGACTATCCCTGATTAATCTTTGCCTTTGTAAGTGACAGTTTATCGTTGCTCTGAGAATTGATTCTAATAATTTGCCCACCGATGTCCAACTAAAGGCCTGCTCGGGTCTGGAAATAAAACCCGACCGATCCTGACAGAACAACATCGGATCCGAGCCTGACCCTACCATATTGCACTCACTGGACTTAGCACTTTTGGATGGAATGGAAGGAAGCTGCAGCATGAGCGCGGTGACATCATAGAAACACTCACTTTCTCACTGCGCAGACTCAGAGTCTGTGGAGTCCAGATGCACATTTCCCTCCTTGACATCTCGGACTCTCAGCTGAGGATGACTTTTCAAACTATAATGCTTACTTACTCAACTTCTCTTTTCCTCCCAGCCGATCAAAAGTTAGTACTGTGTGTGTCCGACCCAACCCGAGTCCGAAAGCCGGATCCGGAAGAGCGACCCGAACCCGACATATGACGTCGGGTCTCGTCGGGTTTGGGTCGGGTAACAGTCCTTTAGGTCAGACTGACCAGCCTCTAATTATTTGGCCTATCCTTCGCACCATTTTTAAACACTGGCACTATGTTCACAGACCTCCAATCGTCTACTGCCTCGCCTGTATCTAGTGAGAATGTGAAGATGATCCTCAGAGTATCTGCTACTTCCCCCCTCGCTTCCTTTAACAGCCTGAGCTACGATCCATCCGGCCCTGGCGATTTCTCCACGTTCAAGGATTTCAGACCCTCGAGTACTTCCTCTCTCATTATGCTGATTGTATCTAATATTTCACACTCCTCCTCTTTAACTACAATGTCTGTATCATCCCTCTCTTTTATGAAGACAGAGACATAAAACCCATTAAGGACCCTGCCAACATCTTCTGCAACCATGCACAAACTACCTTTTACATCTCTGATAGGCCCTCCCCTTTCCTTAGTTATCCCTTTATTCTTAATGTACTGATAAAACATCTTTGGGTTTTCCTTGATTTTACCTGCCAATATTTTTTCATGCCCTCTCTTTGCTTTTCTAATTTCGTTTTTTTACTTCACCCCTGCACTTTCTTTACTCCTCTCAGCTTTCTGAAGTATTATTTGTTTGTGCCTGTCATAAGCTTTCTTTTATCTAATTTATCTTACCCTGTATGTTTCTAGATAACCGGGGGCTCTAAATTTGGCAACTCACTGTGTAAGAAAATTCTCTTCATTTTGCCTCTGGTTCTTTGCCAATTACCTTAAACGTGCATCTTCTTCATGATGATGTGAGCACAGTCCTAGCAATTACAGACCAGTTAGTTGAACATCAGTAATGTTTTACAAACAATAATTAGAGAAGAAATCAACAGAAACTTGGAGAGGTTCGTGTTAATGAAGGAAAACAATCACGTGTTTGAAGGAACATAGGAGCAGGAGTAGGCCATTCAGTCCATCGACCCTGCTCCATCATTCAATTAGAAACCTTAAACACGGGTGATGTCCCGGAGGACTGGAGAATTGCTAATGTTGTCCCCTTGTTTAAGAAGGGTAGCAGGGAAAATCCAGGTAATTATCCACCGGTGAGCCTGACGTCAGTGGTAGGGAAGCTGCTGGAGAAGATACTGAGGGATAGGATCTATTCCCATTTGGAAGAAAATGGGCTTATCAGTGATAGGCAACATGGTTTTGTGCAGGGAAGGTCATGTCTTACCAACTTAATAGAATTCTTTGAGGAAGTGACAAAGTTGATTGATGAGGGAAGGGCTGTAGATGTCATATACATGGACTTCAGTAAGGCGTTTGATAAGGTTCCCCATGGTAGACTGATGGAGAAAGTGAAGGCGCTTGGGGTCCAGGGTGTACTAGCTAGATGGATAAAGAACTGGCTGGGAAACAGGAGACAGAGTGTAGCAGTGGAAGGGAGTTTCTCAAAATGGAGACGTGTGACCAGTGGTGTTCCACAGCGATCCGTGCTGGGATCACTGTTGTTTGTGATATACATAAATGATTTGGAGGAAAGTATAGGTGGTCTGATTAGCAAGTTTGCAGACGATACTACGATTGGTGGAGTCGCAGATAGTGAAGGGGACTGTCAGAGAATACAGCAGAATATAGATAGATTAGAGAGTTGGGCAGAAAAACGGCAGATGGAGTTCAATCAGGGCAAATGCGAGGTGATGCATTTTGGAAGATCCAATTCAAGAGTGAATTATACAGTAAATGGAAAAGTCCTGGGGAAAATTGATGCGCAGAGAGATTTGGGTGTTCAGGTCCATTGTTCCCTGAAGGTGGCAACGTAGGTCAATAGAGTGGTGAAGAAGGCATACGGCATGCTTTCCTTCATCGGACGGGGTATTGAGTACAAGGGTTGGCAGGTCATGTTACAGTTGTATAGAACTTTGGTTCGGCCACATGTGGAATACTGTGTGCAGTTCTGGTCGCCACATTACCAAAAGGACGTGGATGCTTTGGAGAGGGTGCAGAGGAGGTTCACCAGGATGTTGCCTGGTATGGAGGGCACTAGCTATGAAGAGAGGTTGAGCAGATTAGGATTATTTTCATTCGAAAGACGGAGGTTGAGGGGGGACCTGATTGAGGTATACAAAATCATGAGAGGTATAGACTGGGTGGATAGCAAGAAGCTTTTTCCCAGAGTGGGGGATTCAATTACTAGGGGTCACGAGTTCAAAGTGAGAGGGGAAAAGTTTAGGGGGGATATGCGTGGAAAGTTCTTTACGCAGAGGGTGGTGGGTGCCTGGAATGCGTTGCCAGCGGAGGTGGTAGACGCGGGCACGCTAGCGTCTTTTAAGATGTATCTAGACAGATACATGAATGGGCAGGAAGCAAAGAGATACAGACACTAAGAAAATAGGCGACATGTTTAGGTAGAGGATCTGGATGGGCGCAGGCTTGGAGGGCCGAATGGCCTGTTCCTGTGCTGTAATTTTCATTGTTCTTCGTTCTCGATCATGTCTGATCATCTACCTCAACGCTACTTTCCCGTGCTATCCCTGTGTCCCTTGATGTGATTTGTCTCCCTAAATCCATTGATTTCTGTCTTGAACATGCTCAGTGTTGATCTTCCACAGCCTCTGTGGTGGTGAATTCCAAAGATTTACCTCCCTCTGAGTGAAGAAATTCTTCTTCATCTCAGTCTTAAATTGCTTACCCCTTATTCTGAGATTAAGTCCCCTGCTTCAAGACTCACCACCCAGGGGAAACATCCGATCTGCATCCACCCCGTCACCCCCTGTAAAAATTTTGTATGAGATCACTTCACATTTTTTGAATCTCGAGAGAATACAGGCCCAGTCTTCTCAATCTCTCCTCATAAGACAATCCTGCCATCCCAGAGATAGTCTGCTGAACATCAGTTGTACTCCCTGCATGGCAAATATATCCTTCTTTAGACAAGGAGACCAAGACTGTAAGCAATACTCCAGGTGCAGTCTCACCAAGGCTGTATACAATTGCAGCCAGACATCTTTACTCCTGCACTCAAAACCGTTTGAGATGGAAGCCAACATACCATTTGCCTTCCAAACTGATTGGTGCACCTGCACACTAGATTTTAGTGACTCATGAACAAGGACACCCACGTCCCTTTGGAAATCAACACTTCCCAACCTCTCCCCAGTCAAAAAATATACTCTATTTCTGTCTCTGTTTTACCAGAGTGGATCACTTGACACTTATTCATAATATATTCCAGCTGCCATGTTCATGTTCGTTCACTTATCCTATCCAAATCCGCTTGAAGCCTCCTTGCATCCTCTTCACAACTTACTTTCCCACCTAGTTTTGTATCATCAGCAAATTTGTAAATATTACATTTGATCCCCACATTCAAATCATTTATATAGATTGTGAACAGCTGTGGCCCTTGTGCTGATCCTTGTGTTACTCCCACTCGTAAGAGCCTGCCATCCTGAGAATGACCCGTTTATTCCTACTCTCTCTTTTCTGCATGTTAACCAGTTCTTAATCCATACCAGTATATTACTCCCAATCCCATGCGTTGTAATTTAGTTTACTAACCTCCTGTGTGGGACCTTATCAAAAGCCTTCTGTAAATCCAAATACGCCACATCCACTGGTTCTCCTTTAGTAATGCTGCAAGTAACATCCTCAAAAGACTTCAACAGGTTTGTTGCACATGATACCCCTTTCATAAATCCACGTTGACTCCACCAATTTTGCCATTATTTTCTAAGTGTCCAGTTATTACATCCTTTACAATAAATTCTAACATTTTCCCTATTACTGACATCAAACTAACAGGTCTGTAGTTCTCATTCTCCCTCTCCCACACTTCTTAAATTGTGGGGTTAAATTTGCTACTTTCCAGTCTTCAGGATCTCTTCCAGAATCTATAGAAGTTTGAAAGATACCAACCAATACATCCACCATCTCTATTGCCACCTCCTTCAACACTCTGGGATGTAGCTCATCTGGTCCAGGGATTTATCAACCTTCAATCCAGTTAACTTTTCAAGTACTACCTCTTTACCAACACTAAATTGCCAATTTGCCCCTCGTACCTTCATAGTTTCCCTTTTTCAGGTTTAACACCCTAGTTTCAAAATTAACATATTCAAATGAAATGTGAAATTTTATCATAATATAGCCATTATTTCGCAAAAGCCCATTTACAGCAATGTTATTAACTAACCCTTTCTCGTTCCATAAAATAGCCCGATTCTTAGTTAATCCTTCAATGTACGTCTCCAGAAACCCATCTCTTACACACTCCAGTAAAGGCAGATCATACTTCACTCATTTTGTTGAAGGTTTTGATGAAGTAACGGAGACGGTTGATGAAGGGAATGCCGTGGATTTTGTGTATATGCATTTTTGGAAAGTGTTTAATAAGGTACCACGTAAAAGGCTGGTTAGCAAAATTGAGGCTCATGGAATAAGAGGATCATTGTCAAATTGAATTAAGGACAGAAAACAGCGAGTGGTAATAAATGGTTGTTTTTAAGTGTGGAGGATGTTGGACAGTGGGTGTTCCCCAAAGGTCAGTGTTGGGACCATTGCGTTTTTGCGATATATAAATGACTTAGATATTGGAATGCAGAGTAGAATCTCCAAATTTGCCTCAGACATCAATTTTGAGATTTCTGAGCCAGTCCCAATGCTGATCACATGTCTTTGAGTGTACATTCTCTCTCTCCAGCTCTCTGTCACAAATTCTTACCCAGACTTCGCAATAACCACAGGCATTTGACTGATTGTAATCCCTCTCTGTCTCCAAAGCTCCTACACATTCCCAGCAATGATCGCTCAACTGAGTTTGACATTACTCACAAACCAAGTAAACTAAGCCTATGATCCCGATCTCTGTGATCCCTCTCCGACACCACTGTAAGATCTGATCAACGGTCACAGATTAACCAAAAGGAGGGAAAAGGTTCACAAGCAGTTAATTAAGTAATGACAGTTCAAATACAGGGCATAATCTAATTGGAAACAGTAGACATATGACCTGTAACAGGCGAAAAAGTCTTTCTGGCTACGGATTAATTGTTGGAAGCTAGTATCAAATATGTTATAGCAGGGCACGTAGAGAAATTCAACGTGATCAGGCAGAATCAACATGGTTTTGTGAAAGGAAAATCATGTTTAACCAATTTATTAGCGTTCTTTGAAGAAATAACATATGCTGTGGATAAAGGGGAGCTGGTGGATGTACTGTACTTAGATTACCAGAAGGCATTTGATAATGCGCCACATCAAAGGTTATTGTGGAATATAAAAGTCCATGGTATAGGGGGTGACATATTGGCATGGATAGAAGTTAGGCTAGCTAACAGGAAACAGAGAGTAGGCATGAATTGGTAATTGTCTGGTTGGCAAGATGTAACGAGTGGTTGCCACAGGGATCAGTGCTGCGACCTCAACCTTTTACAATTTATATAAATGACTTGGATGAAGGGTCCAAAGGTATGGGTGCTAAATTTGCTGATGACACAAAGATAGGTCGGAAAGTACGCTGTGCAGAGGAAATAAGGCGGCTAAAAAGGGATGTAGATAGGTTAAGTGAGAGGGAAAAGATATGACAAATGGTGTATAATAGGGGGAAATGTGAAATTGCCCATATTGGCAGGAAGAATTTAAAAAAAATAAACACAATATCTGAATGGTGAGAGACTGCAAAGCTCTGGGATGCAAAGGGATCTGGGTGTCCTAGTTGAATGCAAAGGTAGAGAGGCTATGTTTCAGTTGTACAGGCATTGATGAAACTGCATCTGAAGTATTGTGTACAGTACTGGCCACCTTATTTAAGGAAGGATGTAAATGCGTTGGACGCAGTTCAGAGAAGGATTTCTAGACTAATACCTGGAATGGGTGTGCTGTCTTATGAGGAAAGGCTGCAGAGGCTAGGCGTACATCAGCTGGAGTTTAGAAGTGTAAAAGGCGACATAAAAGATCCTAAGGGCGGGGGGTGGGGCGGGGGGAGGGGGCAGAACAAGTGAGGGCGACAGAGAGAGAAACAGAAAAAGATAGAGAGTGAGGGAAAGAGAGCGGTCACATCAGCTCATCTGCTGCTGAAACCCTCATCCATGCCTTTGTTACATCGAGGCTTGACTATTCTAACACACTCTTGGCTGGTCTCGCACATTCTACTCACTGTAACCTTGTGGTAATTTAAAACTCTGCTGCCATCTCTAATTTACAGCTGGAGCTGGATGAACTGAGGATCATTCGGGAAGCTGAGGGGTTGATAGATAGAAGCTACACGGAGGTCGTTACTCCACAAATCAAAGGCAGCTGGGTAACAGTTAGAGGTGGGAAGAGGTCAGTGCAGGGATCTCCTGTGGTCGTTCCCCTCAACAACAAGTATACAGTTTTAGCTACTGTTGGGGGGGACGGCCTATCGGGGGCAGGCTGCAGTGACCGGGCCTCTGGCACGGGGTCCTGCACTGTGGTTCCCATATTGGACACAATACTCCAGGTGGAGCCGGACTCGTCTTTTCTATAGGTGTAACATAACATCCTGACTATTCTACTCTGTGTCTGTATTAATAAAGCCTAGGAATCTATTTGCTTCGTTAACTGTTTGTTAACCTGTCCAACTAACGTCAAAGATTGTACACAAACACCCCATGTCTCTCTGTTATTCTCACCACCTTTAAAGTTGTGTCATTTACCTTGTATTATCTCTCCGCATTCATCCACATGCAGCTCACCATCACCTTCTCAAGGGCAATTTAGGGATGGGCAATAAATGCTGGCCCAGCCAGCGACACCCACAATCCATGAATAAATAATATCAACAAAATCTTCCCACAAAGTATCACCTTACATATCTGCCATGCCAATTAAATATTAGGAAGAATGAAGCCACTGTTTTCAAACCCCACATCAAACATTTCCTAGCAACAGACTCCATCCCTCTACTTGCCAACTCTTTGAGACTAAACCAAACTGTTCACAAAGTGATGTCATAGTTGACCCTACAATGAGCTTCCTGCAAAATATTCACACTATCTCTAAAACAGCCTATTTCCACCTCCGTATCTTCAGCCAGCTTTGCCCGTCTCTCAGCTCTTCTGCTGATAAAACACCACCACCCCCCCACCCCCTTGCCTGTGTTACCTGTAGACTTGACTATTCCAACACACTCCTGGCTGTTCTCCCACATCCTACCCTCCATAAACTTGAGGTGATCCAAAACACTGCTGCCTAACTCACACCAAGTCGTATTCACCCATCACCCTCTGTACTCACTGACCTACATTGGATCCTGGCCAGCAACTCCTCAATTGTAAAACGCTCAGCCTTCTTTTCAAATCCCTAAACAGAGTGAGATGCTAGGCCCTTTCAGAGGGCAGTTGCGAGTCAATGACATTGCTGTGAGTCTGGAGTCACATGTAGGCTAGACCAGGAAAGGACGGCAGATTTCATTCTCTAAAGGACATTAGTGAATCAGATGGTGTTTAATAAAAAAAATCGCTAATAGTTTCATGGCGCCATGACTGAGACTAGCTTTCTATTCCAGATTTTAACACACTCGTGGCTTGTCTCACACATTCTACTCTCTGTAAACTTGAGGTCATCCAAACTCTGCTGCTCTTGTGTTAACCCGCACCAAGTCCCGTTCCCAATCACTGACGGACATCAGCTTCCAGTCAGGCCATGTCTTGATTTTGAAATTCTCAACCGTGTTTCCAACTCTCTCCATTTTCTCACCCCTTCTTATCTCTGTATTCTCTACCAGCCCCACAACCCTCCAAGATATTTGCACTCCTCTAATCCTGGGCTCTTGTGTATGCTTGATTTTCATCATTGCACCACTGCCAGCCAGGTCTTCAGCTGCCGAGGCCCAAAGCTCTGGAATTCACTCCCTACACCACTTTTTTTATTATTGTGTGAGATGTGGGCTTCGCTGGCAAGGCCAGCATTTGTTCCCATCGCTAATCGCCCTGACAATTGAGTGACTTGTTTGGACATTTCACAAGGCAGTTCAGAGTCAACCACATTGCTGTGGGTCTGGAGTCAGATGTAGGCCAGATCAGGTAAGGACAGCAGATTTTCTTCCCTAGTGGACATTAGTAAATCTGATCGGTTTTTACACCAGTCAATGATAGATTCGTGACACCATTACTGAGAATAGTTTTCATTTCCAGATTTTTATTAATCAGTTGAACTTATTAATTGATTGAATGTTAATTTCCACCAGCTGCCATAGTGGGATTTGAACCGAGGACATCAGCCTGTACCTCTGGGATTCTAGTACAGTGACATCGTCACTATACCACTGTCACTGCTTCTATGCCTCACTTTCCTCCCTTAAACCACTACTTAAGACATTCTGCTTTGACCAAGAAATGTAAGTTGCTGTTGTTGAGCTTTGCTAGACATGATTTGTCATTACCATATCCCTGCTTCCGTCCATTCATTGTCCGGTGTTTTTTTTCAAGCAACGAATGCTTTTGTCCTGGGCTGTGAACTCCAGAAATTTCCCACCAGCGACGTTAGACTGACTGGTCAGTAATTACACGGTTTACCGCATCTCTCCTTTTTTAAAACAGTGTGTAACATTTAGAACCCTCCTGTCTCTGGCACCAGTCTCATACCCAAGGAGGGTTGGAAGATTCTGGCCAGTTCCTTCCCTCAGCACCCCCCACACATCCAATTCAGACATGTTCTACTTTATTAGAATTAGAATTAGAACATTACAGCGCAGTACAGGCCCTTCAGCCCTCGATGTTGCGCCAACCTGTGTAACCATCTGACCTACACGATTCCATTTTCATCCATATGTCTATCCAATGACCACTTAAATGCCCTTAAGGTTGGCGAGTCTACTACTGCTGCTGGCAGGGCAGGGGAAAAATTGGTGGATTGCAAGGGGTTAACTGAAATTGTTTGTTCAGTTACTGTTACTAATGTCAGTCACCATGGACCCCACACTTGTCACTGGAGGGTTTCCAGCTTCTATTAATACAGGACTCCTGTCAATGTGTTATTCCCAGCAGCTTCCCGTCACTTTCAGGATCAGCAGTTCGAGAGAGAGAGAGAGGGTAGATCAGAATCTGAGAACATTAGATTGGAATGTTATGACAATGGGTCAGAATTTTGAGAACAGTAGATTGGAATGTTACTACAATGGGAAGCAGGAGTTTCTCCTCTTGGTTTGTCCTAGTTACTGCAGATTATTTTTGGCTAACATTAGATGATCGGATCTATTATGCACTGAAGATGATTCAAACGATTTATTATCCCATCCTCGCTATTGTTGGTGGCCCTGGTAAGTCTCTTTATCCAACGTTTAGAACTATAAATCATATGTCACTGATTTAATGTTCTTGTCATGTAAATCTTGGGAAGTCCAAAGACATTGCATTCAGTCACTGTCACAAACTCCATTCCCTATCCACCATCTGCATTCCCCTCACTGACCAATGTCTGAGGCTGAAATAGATTGTTTGCGACCTCTGGCATCCAGTTGACTCTGAGCTGAGTTCATCTCCACATTCTCTCCATCACCCACCCTGCCTACAACCACCTCTGTAATATCACCCGTCTCCACCTCTGCCTCAGCCCATCTGCTGAATAAATACTCATCTATGCCTTTATTAAATCCACACTTGACTATTCCAATTCTATCTTTGACACTCTCCCAGTTATAAACCTCCATAAACCACAGCCCTTCCAGAACTCTGCTGCCTGTATCCAAACTCACAGCAAATCCCAATCACCCATCACCCCTGTGCTCACTGATCTACGTTTCTTCCTGGTCTGGCAGCACCTGAATTTTTATATTCTCATTCTTGTGTTTGAATCTCTCCATGGCCTCACCCCTCCAATTAATCCCATTCCCCTCTCCAGTCTCATATCATTGTAATCTTATGCCTTTGAGGCTTTTTTTCCAATTCCCTTTTGAAAGTGATTTGCTTTCCCCTCCCTGTCTCCTCCGGCTGTGATTTTTACTCTATGGCACCACTGGTGCCAATATTACAGAAACCTGGATCTGTAAAATGATGTGAATGGAACAGGCGACCACTTCTAGTATGGCCAGCACAGTGCCCCATGCTGTGCAGGGATGTAGCCTGTGTATACTGTGCATTTGCTGTTAGTCTGAGGAGGGGTTTGAAGTGACGTCAATGTCCCATTCCAGCAGCTTTGATGTACGCCTTTGAAACTTGGTCTGTGCATGACCACTGACCGCCTGTGCTACTCACTCACAGCTGAAGATACATTCAGAAGCATGAATAAACCCTTCTAGTGTTTTTTAAAAGGACCAGGCATCCTGGTCCAGAATATTGAGGGGTATATGACATTCAAGAAGAATAGGAAGCTAGGTAAAGGTGGAGGGGTAGCACTGTTAATCAAGGATGGTATTGGTGCATTAGTTCGAGATCAACTTGGTACAGGAGATCAGGGTGTCGAATCGGTTTGGGTGGAGATGAGGATTAGCAGGGGAAAGAAGTGCCCAGTGGGAGTGGTCTACAGGTCTCCTAACAGTAATCGCAATATAAAACATATTATACAAGAAGAGATATCGTTTGCTTATGATAGAGGTCCGGCAATAATCATGGATGATTTTAATCTACATATAAACTGGAAAAATCATATTTGGAATAATAGCCTGGATGAGGAGTGCATAGAATGTTTTAGGGATAGTTTCTTAGAGCACCACGTTCTAGACACAATCAGAGAGCAGGTTAAATTAGTTTTGATACAGTGTAATGTGACAGGATTAATTAATGACCTCAGAGTAAAGGCACCTCTAGGTAGCAGCGACCACACTGTGACTGAATTTTACATCCAGTTTGAAAGTGAGAAGAGTGGGTCTTAGACTAGTATTTTAAACTTGAATAAGGGAAAGTATTTGGGCATGAAAACTGAGCTAACTGAAGTGAACTGGGTTACTAAGTTTGGAGGTAGATAATTAGAGAAGCAGTAGCAGAAATTTATGGGGATATTTCAAAATACTCCAGAATAAGTATATTCCTACTATAAGGGGAAGGAGCCACCGTCTGCGGTTAACTAACGAAGTTAAGGAAAACATGACACTGAAGTTAAAGGCATATCATTGTGCAGAAATGAGTGGCAGTTCTCATGATTGGTCAGAATATAAAGAACAGCAGACAATGACTAAAGGGTTAATCAGGAGAAAGACATTAGAGTATGAGAGGAAGCTAGCGAGAAATGTAAAAATGGATAGCAAGAGTTTCTACAGGTATTTAAAAAGGACAAGAATAAGTAAAGAGAGTGTTCCTCCTATGGACAGTGAGAATGCAAAGTTAGTAGTAGATAATAAAGAAACGGTGGATGCAATGAACAAATATTTTGGTTCGGTCTTCACTATAGAGGATGCACGAAACATGCCAGTAATAGCTGTAAATCAGGAGGTGGAAGGAAGAGAGGACCTTGGTGAAAATACAATCACCAGGGAAGCTTTACTGAACAAACTTATGGAGTTGCGGGCTGACAAGTCCCCGGGTCCTGATGGACTTCATCCTAGGGTCTTAAAAGATGTGGCTAATGAGGTAGTAGATGTGTGGGTGTTATTTTTTCAAAATTCGCTAGACACTGGAAAGATTCCATCTGACTGGAAAGTAGCAAATATAACCCCTCTATTCAAGAAGAGGGGGAGGCAGAAAACAGGCAACTATATGTTAGTTAGCTTGACATCTGTTATGGGGAAGGTGTTAGAATCGATCATTAAGGAGGCTTTCGCTGGGCACTTAAGAAAAACTGAAGGTAATCGCGAATAGACAGCATGGTTTTGTGAAAGGGAAATCATCCTGAACTAATTTATTGAAGTTCTTTGAAGGAGTAACATGCAATATGGATAAAGGGGAGCCCTTTGACCGACTGCGCTTGGATTTCCAGAATGCATTAGACTAGATGTCACATAAAAGGTGATTGTGCAAAGTAGGAGCTCATGTGTAGGGGGTAACATATTAGCTTGGATCGAAGATTAGCCAGTTGCAGCAAACAGAGGGTCTGCATAAATGGGTCATTTTCAGATTAGCAGGATGTGACAAGTGGAGTCCATCAGGGGTCTGTGCAGGGGGCCTCAACTTTTTACAATTTATATTAATGACTTAGATGAGGGAAGCGATGGCATGTTAGCTAAATTTGCAGGTGGCACAAAGATAGATAGGAAAGTATGTTGTGAAGAGGACATAAGGAGGTTGCAGACCGATAAAGATAGGTTGCATGAGTGGGAAAACAATCTCACAGATGGAGTATAATGTGGGAAAATGTGAAGTTGTTCACTTTGGTAGGACGCTGCAAAATTCCGAGGTGCTTAGGGATCTCGGTGTTCTAATGCATGAGTCACAAACTGTTAGTAGGTAGGTACAGCAAGTAATAAAGAAGTCGAATGGAATGCTATCCTTCATTACAAGAGGAATTGAAAATAAAAGTCAGCATGTGATGCTTCAGTTATACAAGGCATTGGTGAGACCACATCTCAAATAATGTCTAGAGTTTTGGTCTCCTTATTTAAGGGAGGATGTGAATACTTTAGAGGCGGTTCAGAGGTAGTTTACTAGAGTGATAATAGGAATGAGCGGGTTGTCTTATGAGGAAAGGTTGGACAGACAGGCTTGTTTTCACTGGAGTTTAGAAGAGTGAGGGGAGACTTGATTGAGGTTTACTAGAATCTGAAAGGTCTTGACAAGGTGGAAGTGGAAAGGATGTTTCCTCTTGTGGGTGAGTCGAGAACTTTGGGGCACTGTTTTGAAATTATGGGTCGCCCCTTCAGGACAGAGATGAGGAGAACATTTTTCTCTCAGAGGTTTGTGTGACTTTGGAACTCTCTGCCACAGAAGGTGGTGGAGATGGGGTCATGAAATATTTTAAAAGTGGAGGTAGAAAGATTCTTGTTAGTCAAGAGAATGAAAGGTTATCAGGGAAAGAGGGGAGTTAGAATTCAAAACACAACCAGATCAGCCATGTTATTATTGAATTTCAGAGCAGGCTCGAGGGGCCGAATGGCCTACTTCTGCTCCTCATTCGTATGTGTGTACGTTTGCACTAAATTTACAGGTGAGGGGCTTTTGACTTATTTCTGCTATTGTAAAGTTAGTGGAGGTGCTGTGGATGGTTTTCTGGAGGTTGTGTTGTGAGCTGCTGCAGATATTCAGGGACGACAGAGGATTGGTTGACAAAACTCTGGTCAAGGTATGGGGACTGCAGTTACAGTGTCTCTGGGTCTGAAACATGACCAACAAATGGAGCAGAGGCTGCAGAGAGGGGAAGCTCAGTGAAGAGGGAGGAGGAGGCTCTGCCCTCCCCACCCTGGGTTTTCCAAGCGCAAAGAGAGCAGTGGTCCCAATACCGAACATAGAACATAGAACATAGAACATAGAACAGTACAGCACAGTACAGGCCCTTCAGCCCACAATGTTGTGCCGAAACTTTAACCTACTCCAAGATCAAACTAACTACCTACCCTTCATTCTACTATCATCCATGTACCTATCCAAGAGTCGCTTAAATGCCACTAACGTATCTGCTTCCACTACCACCGCTGGCAGCACATTCCACGCACCCACCACTCTCTGTGTAAAGAACCTACCTCTGACATCTCCCTGAAACCTTCCTCCAATCATCTTAAGATTATGCCCCCTGGTGATAGCCCTTTCCACCCTGGGAAAAAGTCTCTGACTATCCACTCGATCTATGCCTCTCATCATCTCTTTCAAGTCACCTCTCATCCTTCCTCGCTCCAATGAGAAAAGCCTTAGCTCCCTCAATCTTTCTTCGTAGGACATGCCCTCCAGTCCAGGCAGCATCCTGGTAAATCTCCTCTGCACCCTCTCTAAAGCTTCCACATCCTTCCTATAATGAGGCGACCAGAACTGAACACAATATTCCAAGTGTGGTCGAACCAGGGCCTTATAGAGCTGCAGCATAACCTCGCAGCTCTTAAACTCAATCCCCCTGTTAATGAAAGCCAACACACCATACGCCTTCTTAACAACCCTCTCAACTTGGGTGGCAACTTTGAGCGATCTATGGACATGGGCCCCAAGATCCCTCTGTTCCTCCACACTACCAAAAACCCTGTCTTTAAGCCTGTATTCCGCATTCAAATTCGACCTTCCAAAGTGAATCACTTCACACTTTTCCAGGTTGAACTCCATCTGCCACTTCGTAGCCCAGCTGAGGAACACCACTGTATACTGCCATCGAGTCTGAACAACAACTTTTCACCACTTCTCTCTGTTTACTCTTCATTAGCCAATGTTATATTGACACTGGACTAGTAACCAGAGACCCAGGGTATTCCTCTGGGGACATGGGTTCGAATCCCACCACAGCAGAAGGTGGAATTTGAAAGTAATAAAAAAATAATCAGGAATTAAAACTAGTCTAAATATGGCCATGAAACCATTGTCGATTGTTGTAAAAACCCATCTGGTTCAGTAATGTCCTTTAGGAAAGGAAATCTGATGTCCTTACCTGGTCTGGCCTATATGTGACTCCAGACCCACAGCAATGTGGTTACCTCTAACATGCCCTCTGAAATGGTCTAGCAAGCCACTCAGTTGTAACTAACCGCTACAAAGTCTATAAAAAGGAATGAAACTGGGCAGACCACCCGGCATGGACCTCGGCACCGGAAACGACAACGGCAAACCCAGCCCTGTCGACCCTGCAAAGTCCTCCTTACTAACATCTGTGAAATTGTGCCAAAGTTGGGAGAGCTGCCCACAGACTAGTCAAGCAACAGCCTGACATAGTCATACTCACGGAATCATACCTTACAGACAATGTCCCGGGTACGTCCTGTCCCACCGGAAGGACAGACGCAGCAGAGGTGGTGGCGCAGTGGTATACAGTAGGGAGGGAGTTGCCCTGGGAGTCCTCAACATCGACTCTGGACCTCATGAAATCTCATGGGATCAGGTCAAATATGGGCAAGGTAACCTCCTACTGATTACCACCTACTGCTCTCCCTCAGCTGATGACTCAGTACTCCCCCATGTTGAACAGCACTTGGAGGGAGCACTGAGGGTGGCAAGGGCACAAAATGTACTCTGAGTGGGGGAATTCAATGTCCATCACCATGAGTGGCTCGGTAGCACCACTACTGACCGAGCTGGCCGAGTCCTAAAGGACATGGCTGCTAGACTGGGTCTGCGGCAGGTGGTGGGGGAACCAACACGAGGGAACAACATACTCGACCTCGTCCTCACCAATCTGCCTGCCACAGATGCATCTGTCCATGACAGTATTGGTAGGAGTGACCACCGCACAGTCCTTGTGGAGATGAAGTCCCGACTTCACATTGGGATACCGTCCATCGTGTTGTGTGGCACTATCACCGTGCTGAATGGGATAGATTTCGAACGGAACTAGCAATGCAAAACTGGGCATCCATGAGGCGCTGTGGGCCATCAGCAGCAGCAGAATTGTACTCAACCACAATCTGTAACCTCATGGCCCGGCATATCCCCCACTCTACCATTACCATCAAGCCAGGAGACCAACCCTGGTTCAATGAAGAGTGCAGGAGGGCATGCCAGAAGCAGCACCAAGCATATCTCAAAATGAGGTGTCAAGCCAGTGAAGCTACAACCCAGGACTACTTGCATGCCAAACTGAGTAAGCAGCATGCGATAGACAGAGCTAAGAGCTCCAGGACATCACTGCAGGAGTTCCTCAGGGTAGTGTCCTATGCCCAACCATCTTCAGCTGCTTCATCAATGAGCTTCAATCATAAGGTCAGAAGTCGGGATGTTTGCTGATGATTGCACAATGTTCAGCACCATTTGCGACTCCTCAGATACTGAAGCAGCCCGTGCAGAAATGCAGCAAGACCTGAACAATATCCAGGCTTGGGCTGATAAGTGGCAAGTCACATTCGTGCCACACAAGTGCGAGGCAATGACCAACTCCAACAAGAGAGAATCTAACCATCTCCCCTTGATATTCAATGGCATTACCATCGCTGAATGCCCCACTATCAACATCCTAGGGGCTACCATTGACCAGAAACTGAACTGGAGTAGCCAGTAGCAGAGAGTAGTAGGGGCGTGGAACGCCCTGCCTGCAACAGTCGTAGACTCGCCAACTTTAAGGGCATTTAAGTGGTCATTGGATAGACATATGGATGAAAATGAAATAGTGTAGGTCAGATGGTTTCACAGGTCGGCGCAACATCGAGGGCCGAAGGGCCTGTACTGCGCTGTAATGTTCTAATGTTCTAATGTTCTAATATAAATACCGTGGCTACAAGAGCAGGTCAGAGGCTAGGAATCCTGAGGCGAGTAACTCACCTCCTGACTCCCCAAAGCCTGTCCACAATCTACAAGGCACAAGTCAGGAGTGTGATGGAATACTCTTCACTTGCCTGGATGGGTGAAGCTCCAACAACACTCAAGAAGCTTAACACCATCCAGGACAAAGCAGCCCGCTTGATTGGCACCCCATCTACAAACATTCAGTCCCTCCACCACTGACGCACAGTGGCAGCAATGTGTACCATCTACAAGATGCACTGCAGCAATGCACCAAGGCTCCTTAGACAGCACCTTCCAAACCCGCGACCTCTACGAACTAGAAGGACAAGGGCAGCAAATACATGGAAACACCACCACCTGCAAGTTTCCCTCCAAGTCACACATCATGCTGACTTGGAACTATATCGCCATTCCTTCACTGTCACTGGGTCAAAATCCTAACAGCACTGTTGGTTTACCTACCCCACATGGTCTGCAGCGGTTCAAGAAGGCAGCTCACCACCACCTTCTCAAGGACAATTAGGGATGGGTAATAAATGCTGGCCTGGCCAGCGACGCCCACATCCCGTGAATGAATTTGAAAAAAACACTGTCATTGCCCCTTTAATCCATAGGGTTCAGTTTCGTTAAGCTGTCTATTGAATGACACTTGATCAAACACAGTTGAAAGTCTATATAAATCTAACTTCAATCACACCACCCTCATCAAACCTCTCCATTGTTTCATCAAAGACCTCCATCAAGTTTACCTCAGCATCACCTATCTCCACTTCTCCACTGTTGTTATATTATCAGACTACTTATCCGACATCCAGTACTGGATGAGCAGAAATTTCCTCCAATTAAATATTGGGAAGACTGAAGCCATTGTTTTGACTCCCTACTCCAACTCTGTTCCCTTGCTATTGATTCCATCCCTCTCCCTGGTAACAGTCTGAGATTCAAACAGTCTGTTTGCAACCTTGGTGTCACATTTGACCACAAAATGAGATTTAACCTCATTTTCAGAATATCATTTCAACCGTCTATTTCCACCTCGGTAACATCGCCAACTTCATCCCTGTCTCAGTCCATCTGCTGCTGAAACTGCACAGCGCCCCATACCGGGCAGGGCTCTAGTACAGTCAGCACAGTGCCCCATGCTGGACAAGACTCTAGTGTGGTCATCACTGTAACCCATGCTGGGCAGGAGTCAAGTGTGGTCAACACAGTACCCAATGCTGGGAAGGGATCGAATGTGGTCAGCACAGTGCCCCATGCTGGACATGCACTCGTGTGGTTAGCATAGTGTCCCATGCTGGGCAGGACTCTAGTGTGGTCAGCACTATAACCCATGCTGGGCAGGAGTCAAGTGTGGTCAACACAGTGCCCAATGCTGGGAAGGGATCGAATGTGGTCAGCACAGTGCCCCATGCTGGACAGTGCACTCCTGTGATCAGCACAGTGCCCCATGCTGGGCAGGGCTCTAGTGTGGTTAGCATAGTGTCCCATGCTGGGAAGAGATCTAATGTGGTCAGCACCGTGCCCCATGCTGGACAAGACCCTAGTGTGATCAGCACTGTAACGCATTCTGGGCAGCGCTATATTGTGGTCAGCACTGTGCCCCATGCTGGGAAGGGATCTAATGTGGTCAGCACAGTGCCCCATGCTGGGAAGGGATCTAATGTGGTCAGCACAGTGCCGCATGCTGGGAAGGGATCTAATGTGGTCAGCACAGTGCCCCATGCTGGGAAGGGATCTAATGTGGTCAGCACAGTGCCGCATGCTGGGAAGGGATCTAATGTGGTCAGCACAGTGCCCCATGCTGGGAAGGGATCTAGTGTAATCAGCACAGTGCACCATGCTGGACAGTGTGGTCAGCACTGTACCCCATTCAGGGCAGGGCTCTAGTGTGGTCAGCACAGTGCACCATGCTGGGCAGGGTTCTAGTGTGGTCAGCACAGTGCTCCATGTTCGGCAGGTCTCCAGTGTAATCAGCACAGTGCTCCATGTTCGGCAGGTCTCCAGTGTAATCAGCACAGTGCTCCATGTTCGGCAGGTCTCCAGTGTAATCAGCACAGTGCACCATGCTGGACAGGGTTCTAGTGTGGTCAGCACAGTGCTCCAAGTTCGGCAGGTCTCCAGTGTAATCAGCACATTGCACCATGCTGGACAGGGTTTTAGTGTGGTCAGCACAGTGCACCATGCTAGGTAGGGCTCCAGTGTGGACAGCACTTGCCTCCTCGTGTTGGGCAGGACTCCAGTGTGGTCAGCACAGTGCCCCATGCTTTACAGTGCTCCAGAGAGGTCAGCACAGCGCCCCATGCTAGGAAGGGATCAAATGTGGTCAGCACAGTGCCCCATGCTGGAAAGACGCTAGTGTGGTCTGCACAGTGCCCCATGCTGGAAAGACTCTAGTGTGGTCAGCACAGAGCCCCATGCTGGGCAGGGTTCTAGTGTGGTCAGCACAGTGCCCCATGCTGGAAAGACGCTAGTGTGGTCAGCACAGTGCCCCATGCTGGAAAGACTCTAGTGTGGTCAGCACAGAGCCCCATGCTGGGCAGGGTTCTAGTGTGGTCAGCACAGTGCCCCATGCTGGAAAGACGCTAGTGTGGCCAGCACAGTTCCCCATGCTGGAAGGATTCTATTGTGGTCAGCACACTGCCCCATACTGGACAGGGATCTAGTGTGGTCAGCACAGTGCCTCATACTGGACAGGGGTCTAGTGTGGTCAGCACAGTGCCCCATACTGGACAGGGGTCTAGTGTGGTCAGCACAGTGCCTCATACTGGACAGGGATCTAGTGTGGTCAGCACAGTGCCCCATACTGGACAGGGATCTAGTGTGGTCAGCACAGTGCCTCATACTGGACAGGGATCTAGTGTGGTCAGCACAGTGCCCCATATTGGACAGTGCTCTAGTGTGGTCAGCACAGTGCCCCATACTGGACAGGGATCTAGTGTGGTCAGCACAGTGCCTCATACTGGACAGGGATATAGTGTGGTCAGCACAGTGCCCCATATTGGAAAGGGATCTAGTGTGGTCAGCACAGTGCCCCATATTGGACAGGGATATAGTGTGGTCAGCACAGTGCCCCATATTGGACAGGGATACAGTGAGGTCAGCACAGTGCCTCATGCTGCACAGGACTGTTGTGTGATCAGCACAGTGCCTCATGCTGGACAGGACTGTAGTGTGATCAGCACAGTGCCCCATGCTGGACAGGGCTCCAGTGTGATCAGCACAGTGCCTCATGCTGCACAGGACTGTAGTGTGCTCAGCACAGAGCCCCATGCTGGACAGGGCTCTAGTGTGATCAGCACAGTGCCCCATGCTGGACAGGGCTCTAGTGTGGTCAGCACAGTGCCCCATGCTGGACAGGGCTCTAGTGTGATCAGCACAGTGCCCCATGCTGCACAGGACTGCAGTGTGATCAGCACAGTGCCCCATGCTGGACAGGACTGAAGTGTGGTCAGCACAGTGCCTCATGCTGGACAGGACTGTAGTGTGATCAGCACAGTGCCTCATGCTGGACAGGACTGTAGTGTGATCAGCACAGTGCCCCATGCTGGACAGGACTGTAGTGTGATCAGCACGCTGCCAAATGCTGGACAGGACTGCAGTGTGATGAGCACAGTGCCTCATGCTGGACAGGACTGTAGTGTGATCAGCACAGTGCCTCATGCTGGACAGGACTGTAGTGTGATCAGCACAGTGCCCCATGCTGGACAGGACTGTAGTGTGATCAGCACAGTGCCTCATGCTGGACAGGACTGTAGTGTGATCAACACATTGCCCCATGCTGGACAGGACTGTAGTGTGATCAGCACGCTGCCCCATGCTGGACAGGACTGTAGTGTGATCAGCACAGTGCCTCATGCTGGACAGGACTGTAGTGTGATCAGCACATTGCCTCATGCTGGACAGGACTGTAGTGTGATCAGCACAGTGCATCATGCTGGACAGGACTGTTGTGTGATCAGCACATTGCCCCATGCTGGACAGGACTGTAGTGCGATCAGCACAGTGCCCCATGCTGGACAGGACTGTAGTGTGATCATCACAGTGCCTCATGCTGGACAGGACTGTAGTGTGATCAGCACAGTGCCTCATGCTGTACAGGACTGTAGTGTGATCATCACAGTGCCTCATGCTGGACAGGACTGTAGTGTGATCAGCACATTGCCCCATGCTGGACAGGACTGTAGTGTGATCAGCACATTGCCTCATGCTGGACAGGACTGTTGTGAGATCAGCACAGTGCCCCATGCTGGACAGGACTGTAGTGTGATGAGCACATTGCCCCATGCTGGACAGGACTGTAGTGTGATCAGCACAGTGCCTCATGCTGGACAGGACTGTAGTGTGGTCAGCACAGTGCCCCATGCTGGACAGGGCTCTAGTGTGATCAGCACAGTGCCCCATGCTGGACAGGGCTGTAGTGTGATCAGCACATTGCCCCATGCTGGACAGGACTGCAGTGTGATCAGCACATTGCCCTATGCTGGACAGGACTGCAGTGTGATCAGCACATTGCCCTATGCTGGACAGGACTGTAGTGTGATCAGCACAGTGCCCCATGCTGGACAGGACTGTAGTGTGATGAGCACAGTACCCCATGCTGGACAGGGCTGTAGTGTGATCAGCACATTGCCCCATGCTGGACAGGACTGTAGTGTGATCAGCACAGTGCCCCATGCTGGACAGGACTGTAGTGTGATCAGCACAGTGCCTCATGCTGGACAGGACTGTAGTGTGATCAGCACATTGCCCCATGCTGGACAGGACTGTAGTGTGATCAGCACAGTGCCTCATGCTGGACAGGACTGTCGTGTGATCAGCACAGTGCCCCATGCTGGACAGGGCTCTGGTGTGATGAGCACAGTGCCCCATGCTGGACAGGACTGTAGTGTCATCAGCACAGTGCCCCATGCTGGATAGGGCTCTAGTGTGGTCAGGTCAGTGCCCTATGTTGGACAGGACTGTAGTGTGATCAGGACAGTGCCCCATGCTGGACAGGACTGTAGTGTGGTCAGCACAGTTCCTCATGCTGGACAGGACTGTAGTGTGATGAGCACAGTGCCTCATGCTGGACAGGACTGTAGTGTGATGAGCACATTGCCCCATGCTGGACAGGACTGTAGTGTGATGAGCACAGTGCCCCATGCTGGACAGGACTGTCGTGTGATCAGCACAGTGCCTCATGCTGGACTGGACTGTAGTGTGATCAGCACAGTGCCCCATGCTGGACAGGGCTCCTGTGTGGTCAGCACAGTGCCCCATGCTGGACAGGACTGTAGTGTGATCAGCACAGTGCCTCATGCTGGACAGGACTGTAGTGTGATCAGCACAGTGCCCCATGCTGGACAGGACTGAAGTGTGGTCAGCACAGTGCCTCATGCTGGACAGGACTGTAGTGTGATCAGCACAGTGCCTCATGCTGGACAGGACTGTAGTGTGATCAGCACAGTGCCCCATGCTGGACAGGACTGTAGTGTGATCAGCACGCTGCCCCATGCTGGACAGGACTGTAGTGTGATGAGCACAGTGCCCCATGCTGGACAGGACTGCAGTGTGATGAGCACAGTGCCTCATGCTGGACAGGACTGTAGTGTGATCAGCACAGTGCCTCATGCTGGACAGGACTGTAGTGTGATGAGCACAGTGCCCCATGCTGGACAGGACTGCAGTGTGATGAGCACAGTGCCTCATGCTGGACAGGACTGTAGTGTGATCAGCACAGTGCCTCATGCTGGACAGGACTGTAGTGTGATCAGCACAGTGCCTCATGCTGGACAGGACTGTAGTGTGATCAGCACATTGCCCCATGCTGGACAGGACTGTAGTGTGATCAGCACAGAGCCCCATGCTGGACAGGACTGTAGTGTGATCAGCACAGTGCCCCATGCTGGACAGGACTGTAGTGTGATCAGCACAGTGCCCCATGCTGGACAGGGCTCTGGTGTGATGAGCACAGTGCCCCATGCTGCACAGGACTGTAGTGTCATCAGCACAGTGCCCCATGCTGGATAGGGCTCTAGTGTGGTCAGATCAGTGCCCTATGTTGGACACGACTGTAGTGTGATCAGGACATTGCCCCATGCTGGACAGGACTGTAGTGTGGTCAGCACAGTTCCTCATGCTGGACAGGACTGTAGTGTGATGAGCACAGTGCCTCATGCTGGACAGGACTGTAGTGTGATGAGCACATTGCCCCATGCTGGACAGGACTGTAGTGTGATGAGCACATTGCCCCATGCTGGGCAGGGCTCCTGTGTGGTCAGCACAGTGCCTCATGCTGGACAGGACTGTAGTGTGATCAGCACAGTGCCTCATGCTGGACCGGACTGTAGTGTGATCAGCACAGTGCCTCATGCTGGACAGGACTGTAGTGTGATGAGCACAGAGTCCCATGCTGGACAGGACTGTCGTGTGATCAGCACAGTGCCTCATGCTGGACTGGACTGTAGTGTGATCAGCACAGTGCCCCATGCTGGACAGGGCTCCTGTGTGGTCAGCACAGTGCCTCATGCTGCACAGGACTGTAGTGTGCTCAGCACAGTGCCCCATGCTGGACTGGACTGTAGTGTGATCAGCACAGTGCCCCATGCTGGACAGGGCTCCAGTGTGGTCAGCACAGTGCCCCATGCTGTACAGGACTGTAGTGTGGTCAGCACAGAGCCTCATGCTGGACAGGACTGTACTGTTTTCAGAACAGTGCCCCATGCTGGACAGGACTGTAGTGTCATCAGCACAGTGCCCCATGCTGGATAGGGCTCTAGTGTGGTCAGATCAGTGCCCTATGTTGGACAGGACTGTAGTGTGATCAGCACAGTGCCTCATGCTGGACAGGACTGTAGTGTGATCAGCACAGTGCCTCATGCTGGACAGGACTGCAGTGTGATCAGCACAGTGCCCTATGTTGGACAGGACTGCATTGTGATCAGCACAGTGCCCTATGTTGGACAGGACTGTAGTGTGATCAGCACAGTGCCTCATTCTGGACAAGACTGTCGTGTGATCAGCACAGTGCCCCATGCTGGACAGGGGTCTAGTGTGGTCAGCACAGTGCCCCATATTGGACAGGGATCTTGTATGTTCAGCACAGTGCCCCATGTTGAATAGAGATCTAGTGTGGTCAGCACAGTGCCACATGTCGGACAGGGATTTGTGTGGTCAGCACAGTGCCCCATGCTGGACAGGCAGCTAGTGTGGTCAGCACAGTGCCCCATGCTGGACAGGGATCTAGTGTGTTCAGCGCAGTGCCCCATATTGGACAGGGATCTAGTGTGTTCAGCACAATGCCCCAGGTTGGACAGGGATCTAGTGTGTTAAGCTCAAAGCCCCATGTTGGACAGGGATCTAGTGTGTTCAGCACAATGCCCCAAGTTGGACAGGGATCTAGTGTGTTAAGCACAATGCCCCATGTTGGACAGGGATCTAGTGTGTTCAGCACAATGCCCAGGTTGGACAGGGATCTAGTGTGTTAAGCTCAAAGCCCCATGTTGGACAGGGATCTAGTGTGTTCAGCACAATGCCCCAAGTTGGACAGGGATCTAGTGTGTTAAGCACAATGCCCCATGTTGGACAGTGATCTAGTGTGTTCAGCACAATGCACCATGTTGGAAAGGGATCTAGTGTGTTCAGCACAATGCCCCAGGTTGGACAGGGATCTAGTGTGGTAAGCACAATGCCCCATGTTGGACAGGGATCTAGTGTGTTCAGCACAATGCCCCAGGTTGGACAGGGATCTAGTGTGTTAAGCACAATGCCCCATGTTGGACAGGGATCTAGTGTGTTAAGCACAATGCCCCATGTTGGACAGGGATCTAGTGTGTTCAGCACAGTGCCCCATATTGGACAGGGATCTAGTGTGTTCAGCACAATGCCCCATGCTGGACAGGGATCTAGTGTGTTCAGCACAGTGCCCCATGTTGGACAGGGATCTAGTGTGTTCAGCACAATGCCCCAGGTTGGACAGGGATCTAGTGTGTTAAGCACAATGCCCCATGTTGGACAGGGATCTAGTGTGTTCAGCACAATGCACCATGTTGGAAAGGGATCTAGTGTGTTCAGCACTCTGCCCCATTTTGGACAGGGTGCTCGAGTGGTCAGCACAGTGCCCCATGCTGGACAGGACTGTAACGTGATCAGCACAGTTCCCCATGCTGTGCAGGACTGTCGTGTGATCAGAACAGTGCCCCATGCTGTGCAGGACTGTCGTGTGATCAGAACAGTGCACCATGTTGGAAAGGGATCTAGTTTGTTCAGCACTTTGCCCCATTTTGGACAGGGCGCTCGAGTGGTCAGAACAGTACCCCATGCTGTACAGGACTGTAGTGTGATCAGCACATTGCTTCATGCTGGACAGGACTGTAGTGTGATCATAACAGTGCCCCATGCTGCACAGGGCTCTAGTGTGATCAGCACATTGCTTCATGCTGGACAGGACTGTAGTGTGATCATAACAGTGCCCCATGCTGGACAGGGCTTTAGTGTGGTCAGCACAGTGCCCTATGTTGGACAGGACTGTAGTGTGATCAGCACTGTGCCTCATGCTGGACAGTCGTCTAGAGTGGTCGGCAGAGTGCCCCATGCAGGGCAGGACTGTAGTGTGATCAGCACAGTGCCTCATGCTGGACAGGACTCTGGTGTGGTCAGCACATTTTCCATGTTGTACATGACTGTAGTGTGATCAGCACAGTGCCCCTGCTGGGCATGTCGCTAGTGTGGTCCGCACAGTGCTCCATTTTGGGCAGGTCACGAGTGTGATCAGCACATTGACCCATGCTAGGTAGGGCTCCAGTGTGGTCAGCACAGTGCCCCATGCTTTACAGTGCTCTGGAGAGGTCAGCACAGTGCCCCATGCTGGGAAGGGATCAAATGTGGTCAGCACAGTGCCCCATGCTTTACAGTGCTCTAGAGTGGTCAGCACAGCGCCCCATGCTGGGAAGGGATCAAATCTGGTCAGCACCGTGCCCCATGTTGGAAAGACGCTCGTGTGGTCAGCACAGTGCCCCATGCTGGAAAGATTCTAGTGTGGTCAGCACAGTGCCCCATGCTGGGCAGGGTTATAGTGTGGTCAGCACAGTGCCCCATGCTGGGCAGTGTTCTAGTGTGGTCCGCACAGTGCCCTATGCCGGTCAGGGTTCTAGTGTGTACAGCGCAGAGCCCCATGCTGGGCAGGGTTCCAGTGTGATCAGCACAGTGCCCCATGCTGGGCAGGGTTCTAGTCTGGTCAGCATAGTGCCCCATGCTTCACAGTGCTCTACAGTGGTCAGCACAGTGCCCCATGCTGGAAAGACGCTAGTGTGGTCAGCACAGTGCCTCATGCTGGAAGGATTCTAGTGTAGTCAGCACAGTGCCCCATGCTGGGCAGGATTCTAGTGTGTTCAGCACAGTGCCCCATGCTGGGCAGTGTTCCATTGTGGTCAGCACAGTGCCTCATGCTGGACAGGACTGAAGTGTGATCAGCACTGTGCCTCATCCTGGACAGGACTCTAGAGTGGTCAGCACAGTGCCCCATGCTGGGCAGTGTTCCAGTGTGGTCAGCACAGTGCCTCATGCTGGACAGGACTGTAGTGTGATCAGCACTGTGCCTCATCCTGGACTGGACTCTAGAGTGGTCAGCACAGTGCCCCAGGCTCGGCAGGACTGTAGTGTGATCAGCACAGTGCCTCAAGCTGGACAGGACTCTAGTGTGGTCAGCACATTGCCCCATGCTGCACAGGCCTGTAGTGTGATCAGCACAGTGCCTCATGCTGTAAAGGACTGTGGTGTGATCAGCACAGTGCCCCATGCTGGGCAGGTCTCTAGTGTGGTCAGCACAGTGCTCCATTTTGCGCAGGTCACTAGTGTGCTCAGCACATTGCCCCATGCTTGGTAGGGCTCCAGTGTGGTCAACACTTGCCTCCTCGTGATGGGCGGGACTCCAGTTGGTCAGCACAGTGCCCCATGCTTTACAGTGCGCCAGAGAGGTCAGCACAGCGCCCCATGCTGGGAAGGGATCAAATGTGGTCAGCACCGTGCCCCATGCTGGAAAGACACTAGTGTGGTCAGCACAGTGCCCCATGCTGGAAAGACGCTAGTGTGGTCAGCACAGTGCCCCATGCTGGAACGATTCTAGTGTGGTCAGCACAGAGCCCCATGCTGGTCAGGGTTATCGTGTGGTCAGCACAGTGCCCCGTATTGGACAGGGATCAAGTGTGTTCAGCACAATGCCCCAGGTTGGACATGGGTTCTAGTGTGCTCAGCACAATTCCCCATGCTGGACTGGGCACTAGCGTGATCTGCACAGTGCCCCATGCTGGGCTGGTCGTTCGTGAGGTCAGCACAGTGCCCTATGCTGGACAGGACTGTCGTGTGATCAGCACAGTGCCCCATGCTGGACAGGACTGGAGTGACATCAGCACAGTGCCCTCTGCTGGGCAGGGCTCGAGTGTGGTCAGCACAGTGCCCTATGCTGGACAGGGATCTAGTGTGGTCAGCACAGTGCCCCATTCTGGACATGACTTTAGTGTGGTCAGCACAGTGCCCCATGCTAGCCAGGGCTCTAGTGTGGTTAGCAATGTTCCCGATGCTGGACAGGACTGTAGTGTGATCAGCACAGTGCCCCATGCTGTACAGGGCTCCAGTGTGGTCAGCACAGTGCCCCATGCTGGACAGGATTGAAGTGTGATCAGCGCAGTGCCCCATGCTGTACAGGGCTCTAGTGTGGTCAGCACAGGGCCCCATGCTGGACAGGACTGTCGTGTGATCAGCACAGTGCCCCATGCTGTACAGGGCTCTAGTGTGGTCAGCACAGTGCCCCATGCTGGGCTGGGCGTTAGTGAGGTCAGCACAGTGCCCCATGCTGGGCTGTGTTCTAGTGTGGTCAGCATGGTGCCAGATGCTGGGTAGGGTTCGTGTGTGGTCAGCACCGTTCCCATTTGCTGGGGAGGGTTCGTGTGTGGTCTGCATGGTGCTCCATGCTGGGCAGGGTTCCAGTGTGGTCAGCTCCGTTCCCATTTGCTGGGTAGGGTTCTAGCGTGGTCAGCATGGTACCCTATGCTTGGTAGTGTTCCAGTGTGGTCAGCATGGTGCCCCATGCTGGGCAGGGTTCCAGTGTGGTCAGCACTGTGCCCGATGTTGTGCACGTCTGTAGTGTGGTAAGCATAGTTACCCATGTTGGACAGGGCTCTCGTGTGGCCATGACATTCCTCCATTTTGGGCAGGGCTCTAATATGGTCAGCACTGTGACCCATGACGGGCAGGGCTTTGGTGTGCTTAACACTGTGCCTCATTCTGGACAGGGCTCCAGTGTGGTCATTACATGTCCCATGTTGTGCCAGTCTCTCGCCCAGGCTAATTGACCATGTGCTGTTAGTGTGAGGAGGGGTTTGAATTGACATCAATCAACCATTCCGACATCTTTGCCAGACGTCTTTGTAGCTTCGTCTGTGCACGTCCACTGACCGCCTGTGTTAGTCACGCTCAGCTGAACATACATTCAGCAGCACAAGTGTTATGTAAAAGGACCAGGCATCCAACTTACAGGTGTGGGTGTTTTGACTTACTTCTGCTATTGTAAAGTCAGTGGAGGTGCTGTGGATGGCTTTCTGGAGGTTATGTTGTGAGCTGCTACAGACATTCAGGGTTGACAGAGGATTTCGTGACCTAACTCTGCATGAGATATGGGGACTGTAATTAGTGCCTCTGGAGATGTGTTTCTCTGGGAATTCCTGGACGTAGGTAGATCTTATAATCCATGTTGAGGAGGGAGACCGGACGCCCGTTCTTAAGCAAGCAGAGATCATCCCTTTTCAGCAACAGGATGACAACAGCCCTGTGCCACGAGAGGGGCACCCCCGAGTCGCCAGGCTTTCCCCCAGGAACTGCACGTTATTGTCCTCAGGACGTATCCCAATGCCCCGAGGAACTCCACGGTGGCCCCGTCCAGCCCCGGCGATTTGCCCATTCAGTGCTGGTGGAGGGCACCGTACAATTGTGCTAATGTGAGCGGAGTCTCCAATCCTTTGGCGCCCTCCAGTCTGATCTTTGGCAGGTCCTCCTACAAAACTCTATACGTGTCCTCGCTGGACGGGTCCGGAGAGAGCAATGCACTGTTATAGGTTCGGACCAATATTCCCATTCCCTCCGGATCCATCGTCTGCCAGCTGCTCGAAGAGCTGCTTATGCACCCTCTGCCAATTTTCCATTGAGTAGAAGAAGGGTGAGGCGCGGTTCAAATCTTCCAGGATCTGGATCCGCGACCTCACGTACACGCCTCGTGAGCTGCAGGTCCCTCAGCGCGCCCTCTTCTCTTTGTACACCTGCCACAGGATGGGGTCTGTGATGGCCTGACCGAGATGGGACTCCAAGTCAAGCACCTCCCTCTCTAGAAGCTCGATCTCGGCTTCCCGCCTCTTGGTCGACACCTTCGTGTTCTCCTGACAGAAGACGCGGATGTGAGTCTTGACCACATCCCACCATAGCCTCAAGTAGAGGAAGCCTCCCTGCTTCCTTCTCCAGTCAGCCCAGAATCGACGGAATGAGTCACGGAATCACTCGTCCTCCAGCAGCCATTTGTTAAAAGTGCCATTACAGGGACCCGTCCCGTGTGCGGAGTGGAGTGAATTCCTCCCACATCAGGTGGTGATCCGAGCACGGAACCAGCCACTTGGAGGCCACCGAGATGCAGGAGGCGTATGCTTGTAAAATGTAGAGGCGGTCAATTCCGGTACCCTTCTTCTGAGTCCTCCAGACGAAAGCACTGGAGTTTGGATGGAGATTCCACCAGGCGTCCACTAATTTGAGGTAGTTGATCCATCAAGTCACCCTGCTACTCCAGGAGCCAAGTGGCTTCATCTCCCGGAACGGTGTGGGTTTCCTGCATAAAACCCATCACAAATCTCGCTTCCCTGAGGACTGTGAGATTGTGAAAACGGCTGAGAGACACCCTGCTGCTGTTGATGTTGAGGCTGGCTATGGATATCTTCATGTCAAAAATACAACCATCCTGTCACCAATACCTTACTGTGAGGAGAGAGTGGAACTGCTCATCGCCTTGCACTCCCCCAGCAACCCGGAGAGGAACACATTGAACAGGCATCGCACGACCTTTTTCATGTCTGCACATTTGCAACCCTCATTGAGGGCAAGACGGACAGACCAGATGATCAGCGCCAGCTACACACACTGGTCAAGGGGCGGCTGAACTTCCCTGCAAGCAGCAAGGAAGTCCCGGAGTTCTACAATGGGGATGAGAGGAGACTCGGTAGGAGGCAGGAGGGAGTGCACCGCCTCACTGGCAATGGATTCAAGGTCGTCCTCCGTGCCCCTCACCGAGACTCCATCCTCCTCCGGGCCATCACCGCCAGTGGCCGACACACCCACCACACAATGTGGTGTGGACATCCCGGCCACGCCAGCGAGTCTCACCTCCCTCATGATCACATCCCCAGGATCGGTGGTGGAGGAGTCATTCCTATATTCCTCTGGGGAAACTGGGAATATGAGTGCCTGTGGTTGAGGACAGCCTCTCCCCCTCAGTGCCCGGGCTTGTGATCAGCCTCGGGGGAGGCAGTTGTTTCTTGACTCTGGAAATCCAGCCGGAGCGGGACCCGAGGTAGAGAGAGGAGGCCATCTCCCACCCTGCCAGCGCCACAGTACCAGCAGACAGAGCACTGTTAACATTATTCAAATCAACCTCCGGGTCGGATCCATCCTGGATGACAGCAACAGGCGCCGAGAGCGTTGACCCTCACAGATCTCAGCCCCACCCAGGACACCGGATCAAGTGGGAGATGGAATGTTTTCTCCTGGTGGATCCACAGGCTCCCCCATCAGGGGAGGGGCCCTTCACCACTCCCCCGCCCCACCTCGGGTGTTGCGAATGGTACAGAGGCTTCTGTCCCCACTCCATTTTATGGGATAGAAAGTTGTGACTTAGGGCTCGAGCCCCAATGGTGCTGGTAGTGCGGGGAGTCCGAGGACCCGCCAGGAGACTGACCCTGTTCCTCTCGGCAATCTGCAGTGGAGGGATGCCTCCTCCTCTTATTCATGGAGAGGTGAGGAGTTTCAGAGACCTCAGTCTCACGAGACATCTGTGTTTATCCCTCCACACCCTCAACAGTGTAGAGGGAGATTTACTCTCGATCTGACCCTCAGGCCCGTTTTGTTTTTTTGTCCAGGGGGACTTTATTCGCCAGGACCCCTTTATTTAAATTTTGAATTAAGTTTATTAAAAACAGATAAATAAACCAAAAGCTCAAATTAAAATGCCATTCTCGGCATTAAAGATGCATCCCAGCCCCTGCGGTACCCACCGATGGTGGAAGGCCTCAAGTGTGCCAGATTCTGAATAGATCCCTGTTAAAGACAGGAACTTTAGTCCATGTCATCCACACCCATAGCGGCAGGAGGTGGAAAGAGGGTTTTCAAGGTTTTTACCTACAGGAACAATCAAAGTACCAGAGCTCACATTTCCTCTGTCCCTGAGAGTCATTACTCATTATCCCCCCTGGAGGAACACCTCTCTCTCTCTCTCTCTCTCTCACTCACTCCCTCTCTCACTCTCTCCCCCTCTCTCTCTCTGTCTCTCTCTCACACTCATTCTCTCTCTCACTCTCTCTCTCTCTCTGTCTCTCTTTCTTTCTTTCTCTCTGTCTCCTTCCCAGCAGAAAGCAATTGCTTTTAACACTCCAACATCCACGTTATCAAAGCTTTTGTCCTCCCCTCTCACACCAATTTAAAATATAACTATACACACATGTTAAACAACCAACTACATTCAGACAGCATGCAGGACCAGACGTAACTGACCGTAATAGACACTGGCTGAGACAGACAAAGAAATCAAACAGGAAACTTCAAATACAAAAGCAGACCCACTTACTCAAACACAAGCTTTTCCTCCTGTTCTCCTCAGACATTGTTTAAGCCTTACTGTGGCTCCGAAAGATTTCCTTTCCTTTTATATCTCAGGGACAGACAGGGTGGATAGCAAGAAGCTTTTTCCCAGAGTGGGGGATTCAATTGCAAGGGGACACGAGTTCAAAGTGAAAGGTGAAAACTTTAGGGGGGATATGCGTGGAAAGTTCTTTACGCAGAGGGTGGTGGGTGCCTGGAACGCATTGCCATCGGAGGTGGTAGACGCGGGCACGATAGCGTCTTTTAAGATGTATCTAGACAGATACATGAATGAGCAGGAAGTAAAGAGATATAGACCATTAGAAAATAGGCAACAGGTTTAGATAGAGGATTTGGATCGGCGTAGGCTTGGAGGGCCGAAGGGCCTGTTCCTGTGCTGTAATTTTCTTTGTTCTTTGTTAACGTCACACGTGACTTGGTGGGATTGAGAGTAACAGACTGTTCCATTCGGTGTTGTCACCACATTAACGGGACAGCCTGTCAAGGAGGTTACCTTAACGGGACGGATTGGTAAACGTTCTCCCTCTCCAAAATTGTCCCCCTCCGAGGCCTCCTGCTCCGTTTTAGTACCACCTGTGTGATACTCTGCTTTTTGTGAAGGCTGCTACACCCGCCTGGGAGCTGCTTTCCCTCTGGGTTTGCAATCACTGAATGTTAGACCTGTACTGTGCATGCTCTGTCTTCAGGTGGGGTCACTCCTGTAACTCCCTAAGGACACCTCTAGAATCCTCTAACTTCTGGGTCAACTGGACATTATCCTGTGTGACAGTAACAATATGTTTCCCTGCAAACTCTAACTGCTGCTGAACTGCACAAGCCTGTCCTGCATTAAGTGTCTGTTGTTGTATAGTGACAGTAAAGGACACTAGCTTATTGTGTAACTCATGTAGCTGTGTCTGCTGCTGCTGCTGGGTCTGTTCACTTTGAGCTACCATTTCTCTCACCTGTGACTCGATCACTTCCTCATCGCACTGTGCACGATGCTGCACATGGAGTCAGATTTAAAGCCTTTTCACCCTTCTGATGTTTAGCCAAGACGTGTGCCTGGATAAACTTCACTATATTTTAAAAGGAACGTGTTCATGCTTCCATACACAGTCTCCGAACAGGGACTGGATACTGTCCATATTACACTTAGTGCTTAACTCTTCCTCATATGTTTCCCAGAGACCCTTCTTCCCATTGTCTTTTTTGTGACATAATGTGTATTTAAAGAGACATCACTGGGTCAGTATAATCGTCTGCCCCTCAAAAGAGTTTATCCCTGCAAGAGTTTTCACTGGTCAAACGAATATTGATATGTTTGCGAAACTTTGCTACAACAGCCTCGGTTTGCATAGTAGTCAAAGTCCCGGGTTTCAGCACCACTTGTAAGATCTGGGGTTTGATTTAATGTAATTGTCAGACTTAGGTCAATTACAATGACTGTCTATGTTGGGAGATCAGATCTAAAAGGGACTTGCAGCTCAGACTAGCTATAAAACTACATGTGTACTGGGCTGCTTTCACAAGCTTCACAGACTGAATGAAGTTCTGCACAATAAGCAGAACATGGAAATATTGAGCAAAGGGAAGTGGTCAGCAGTTGTGTTCTCAATGGAACACCCGGTCCTCAACCTCCGGTTATCTGTGGAACCTTGTCTCTTCATTGGAGTCTATCTTATGTCTTCTTCTTGATGATGATGTGCCCTTTTGGGGTCTTACAAGCTCTTAATTTATACACATTTCCCAGCTTGGTTCTGTTCCATATTAGGTAAAAGGCCATTTCTGTTCATTTGATTGGTCAGTCATTAACTAACTACCCTTCCATGATGGTACTTTGAGCCTGGTTTAAGTCATTGTCATTGTCGTTCAGTGGGGAGTGGCGGGGGGAGGGGAGGGGCATCCAGATTCCAGCTGCCTTAACTCTACGAATTCCTTTACAAAAGGTCATATCTTGACCCGGTGCCACCCTGCTGTGCCTATTCAACCACAGTGGCCACTTAATGGCATTGAATTGTACATATCTCATTTCACAGCTTCCTGTCCACACGGGCATTGTTTACAGTTTTATACCGTTTAAAAACCAGCAGTCTCCCTGGGATAATCCACAGTCTAATGACTTTAAAATAAAGGGTCTCAACAGGTCAGGACTTGTCCAGATATTTAGCTAACATCATGCGTTGTGGTTATGTTACATACAGAATACTATTTTAACCGTTATACTGAAGGAAATGACAACTAAGTCCTAACAGTCCTATCATAAAACAAACTCAATCCTACCCTTTTGTCCCAACAAGGACGCAGATATCTAGCTTTGTGTTTGGAAACAGCAGCCACTACTGCCCACTGTTGACTGATTGTGTCTGAAGCTGTTGGGTTTTAGCTAAACACAGGGCATTTCTTTTATTCGCTCATTCATGGGATGTGAGTGTCGCTGGCTCTGCCAGCATTTATTGCCCATCCCTAATTGCCCTTGAGAAGGTGGTGCTGAGCTGTCTTCTTGAACCCCTGTAGTCCATACCTGGGGATGGTGATGGCAGTGTCTGGGACACTGTCTGTAAGGTGTGATTCGGTGAGTATGACTATGTTTTCTACTGCTTGACTTGTCTGTGGGGCAGCTCTCCCAACGTTGGCACAAGCCCCCAGATGTTAGTATGGAGGACTTTACAGGGTCGACAGGGCTGGGTTTGTCTTTGTTGTTTCTGGTGCCTAGGTCGATGCTGGGTGGTCTGTCTGGTTTCATTGCTTTTCTTAGATTTTGTAGCCGTTTCGTACAACTGAGCAGCTTGCTAGGCCATTTCAGAATCAACCACATTGCTGTGAGTCTGGAATCACATGTAGGCCAGACAAGGTTAGGATGGCAGATTTCCTTCCCTAATGGACATTGGTGAACCAGATGTGTTTTTACAACAATTGACAATGAACACCATGAGAATAGATATTTTAATTCTAGAGTTTTATTCAAGATGATTAATGATGTCAGAGTATGTCTTGTTTTGAAATGCAAATAAACCAGAAATTCTCTAAGCAACAGTTTGTAAGACGTCAGGAATGTAAGGGATTTGGATTGTTTAATTGTCCTGTGGTTTCAAATGTGTATGTGACCAGGAAGAAAAGCTGCTATTGTTTGTGCTGAGAACAATCCTGAGGCATCTGTAACATCCACAAGTGGTGATGAAAATACTGAAGGAAATGTAAACACATGCTCACCATCAAGGCAGTCTCTCATATCATCATCTGAACAAAGAATTAGGCATCTCATTGGACAATTGTAGCTTACGGTTGATTTTGATAGGACAGTGTGATCTTGTCAGTGAAACATTCAGCCCACCTTGATATGAAAGGTGCAAAATCATTGGAAATAGTGATTCAATGATAAGGTCGAGGAGATTGGTCAGCGGCAGAACGATTAGCAGGGAGGGAAATGCTCACTGGGTTATCATGTATGCATGACTCTTTGCAACATGTTTGTGACTAATGGGTGTATTGTTCACCGGTACATTGTGAATGGGTATTTTGTATAATTGTAAACTAGTAGTATTCCTACTGAATCTAGTAGAGTCATTGGTGTTTAATTTGAGCTCTGAGTGCTGTCTCATTATTTCTTGTAATACTCATGATTGAACCATCGAGTAACCAATCAAAAAGATGACAGTTTATAAACAACAATTGTTTCGAAATGTGGACATGAGGCTTCACATTATCATTCCCAGGAATGTCGACCCAAAGACCTGTGTCCAGAGTTACGACCGAGACTAGTTAACGACCCTTATGAAAATCTCTGGAATACCATTCCTGCATCTTTGTTGTCCATCCATAATTATGCTTGACACTGATTGGCTTTCGAGACTATTTCAGAGGACAGTTAAAAGTGAACCACATTGAGTTACATGGCGACCAGAACAGATAAGGATGGTAGATCACCTTCCCTAAAGGACATTAGTGAACCAGATAGATTGTTATAAAAATCGTGATACTTTCATGGCAACATTCTTAAGCCCAACTTTCAATTCCAAATTTGTATTTATCAATTGAATATATTAAATCATTGAATTTTAAATTCCGCCAGCTGCTATGGTGGGATTTGAACCCAGGGCATTAGCCTGAGCCTCTGGATTACTAGTTCAGTGACATTACCACTATCCCACTGTCACTGCCTCTCTGCATCACATTCCTCCCTTAAGACACTACATTAAACCTTCCTCTTTGACCAAGCTGTTGGTCATCTGACCTCATATCTCCTGTTGTGGCTCTGTGTCATACTTTGCTTCATAATGCTCCTGTGGAGCTCTTGCGATGTTTTATTGCATAAAAGGCACGATATAAATATACGTTTTTGTTGTTGGCATTTACTAGACATGACTTGTCTTACCATATCCTTGCTGCTGGCCATTTGTTGTCCATGGTTTTTTTCTTTTCTCAAGCAGCAAATACTTTTGTCGTGGGATGTGAACTCAGGAAATTTCCCCGTCAGTGACAGTAAATACAGTGTTTACTCCACCTCTCCTTTTTTAATCAGAGTGCAACATTGGCAACCCTCCAGTCCTCTGCCACGACTCCCATATCCAAGGTGTATTGGAAGATTCTGGCCTGTGCATCTGCTATTCTCATCTTTCCCTCCCTCAGCAATCCTCATACATCCCATTCAGACTGGGCAAATGTTATCGTTTATTGTGGTACAAAAGGTGTCCAAATGAAAAGGGTTAACTGAACCTGTTTGTTCAGTAACTGCAATTAATGTCAGTCTCCATGGACCCTAACTGTGTCACTGGAGGGTTTTCCTTTTCTATTAATAAGGGACTCTTTCAATGTGTTATCACATAGCGTCAAAGGGAACATCACGCTCAGCACTGACAGGGATCAGTGGCTCCAGAGAGAGGGAAGGGATAGATCAGAATCTGAGAACAATAGATTTGAATGTTACAACAATGGACAGGAGTTTATCCTCGGATCTTTACTTTCTTTCTACATATTGGGATTGGTACTCATTAGACGATCGGATCCTGTATGCACTTGTGATATTTCAATATATTTACTATCCCATCCTGGCTATTGTTGGTGTCCCTGGTAGGTCTCTCTATACAGCTATTATTTCTACAAACCATGTTTAATTGCAATACTGCTCCTGTAATTTACTCTGCCCTTCTTGCTGCTGCGACTGTTGCTGGTGAATCTCTACCTCCAGCTATTAGCTGTAAATCCATTGCTAATTGTATTGCAGTTCTTGTAAGTTCATCACTCATCTTCGGTCCTGTCTGTGCTCCTTGTACGTCTCTATTTTCCGCTAGGAGATCTGCAAACCCTGTTTCACTGAAATACTGTTCTGTAATGCAAATATTGGGAAGACTGAAGCCAGTGTCATTGGTCTTCATCACAAATTCCATCCCCTATCTGTGAAACATATACCCCACCCTGCCCAATATCTGAGGCTGAACCAGACTGTTCACAGCCTCTGTATTCTATTTATACCTGAGCTGAGTTCATCTCCATATTCCCTACATCACCAATCCTGCCTATTACCACCTCTGTAATATCATCCATCTCCACCTCTGCCTCAGCCCTTCTGCTGCATAAACCCTCATCTGTGCCTTTATTCACTTGATTTTTCCAATTCTATCCTGGTCCCCCTGCAGGTTATAAACTTCTATAAACCACAGCCCATCCAGAAATCTGCTGCCTGTATTCTAACTCACACCAAATCCCGATCACCCATCACCCCTGTGCTCACTGATCTACATTGGCTCCCGGTCTGACAGCACCTTAATTTTAATAATCTCATTCTTGTGTTTGAATCCCTCCATGGCCTCGCCCCTCCAATTAGCCCTATTCCCCTGCCCATTCCCATATTCCAGCATTTCTTCCACCATCAAGTCTATTTCCATGTCCCCTTTTAAAGTGAATTTCCTTCCCTCACTATCTCTCCCTGGTGGTGATTTTCAGCTCTTACAGCAGCATTGTTGCCCACACTGTGGAAGCCTGGATCCAGAAAAGGGTCTGAACTGAGCTCCCAGCCACTTCTGGTGTGGCCTGCACACTGTCCCATGCTGTGCAGTACTCTAGCCCGGGTGTACATTGTGTGCACTAGTAGCATGAGGAGTTGTGGAATGTCATGTCAAACTGCTATTCCGGCAGCTTTGATGCACGTCTTTGAAACGTGATCTGTGCATGTCCACTGACCGCCTGTGTTAGTCACTCTCAGCTGAACATACATTCAGCAGCACGAGGAACTCCCTCTAGTGTTATTTAAAAGGACCAGACATCCAACTTGCAGGTGAGAGGCTTTTGACTTACTTCTGCTTTTGTAAAGTTGGAGGAGGTGCTGTGGATGGTTTTCTGGAGGTTGTGTTGTGAGCTGCTGCAGACATTCAGGGAGGACAGAGGATTTGGTGTCCCAACTCTGGACGAGGTATGGGGACTGTAGTTACAGTGTCTCTGGGTCTGTAACATGACCAACAAATGGAGCAGAGGCTGCAGAGAGGGGAAGCTCTGTAACGATGGAGGAGGAGGGGACTCTGCTCTACCCACCCCTGGTTTTCCAAGAACACTTTTCCTACCTACATCTAACCCAGGTGTAGTGTGTGAGGTGACTCTGATTCAATACGGATGTGGTCACAGAGCTGTGTCACCTCCTGTCACATAACCTGGAGCCTCACACCAGGGTGAGGACGGAGCTGTCAGTGGCTGTTAAGGTCACAGTTTCATTGAACGTCTATGTATCTGGATCTTTCCAGGCAGGAGCAGGAGACATATCCTGCAGGACACTAAGATTGGTGGAGTAGCAGATATTGAAGGGGACTGTCAGAGAATACAGCAGAATATAGATAGATTGGAGAGTTGGGCAGAGAAATGGCAGATGGAGTTCAATCAGGGCAAATGCGAGGTGATGCATTTTGGAAGATCCAATTCAAGAGTGAACTATACAGTAAATGGAAAAGTCCTGGGGAAAATTGATGTCCAGAGAGATTTGGGTGTTCAGGTCCACTGTTCCCTGAAAGTGGCAAAGCAGGTAAATAGAGTGGTCAAGAAGGCATACGGCATGCTTTCCTTCATCGGACGGGGCATTGAGTACAAGAGTTGGCAGGTCATGTTACAGTTGTAAAGGACTTTGGTTGGGCCACATTTGGAATACTGCGTACAGTTCTGGTCGCCACATTATCAAAAGGATGTGGATGCTTTGGAGAGGGTGCAGAGGAGGTTCACCAGGATGTTGCCTGTTATGGAGGGCGCTAGCTATGAAGAGAGGTTGAGTAGATTAGGATTATTTTCATTAGAAAGACGGAGGTTGAGGGGGGACCTGATTGAGGTGTACAAAATCATGAGAGGTATAGACAGGGTGGACAGCAAGAGGCTTTTTTCCCAGAGTGGGGGTTTCAATTACTAGAGGACACGAGTTCAAAGTGAAAGGGGAAATGTTTAGGGGGGATATGCGTGGAAAGTTCTTTACGCAGAGGGTGGTGGGCACCTGGAACGCGTTGCCAGCGGAGGTGGTAGACGCGGGCACGATGGAGTCTTTTAAGATGTATCTAGACAGATACATGAATGGGCAGGAAGAAAAGAGATACAGAACCTTAGAAAATAGGCGACATGTTTAGAGAGAGGATCTGGATCGGCGCAGGCTTGGAGGGCCGAAGGGCCTGTTCCTGTGCTGTAATTATCTTTGTTCTTTGTTTTATCCAACATTCAGTCATAGACAGTGACAGAGTCAAAGTCACTTACTACACATAAGGAGTCCATTCGTCCCATCGAGACCATGCTGGTTCTCTGTGGATCAATCAAGTCAGTCTTACTCCCCCGCCCAATTCCCGTAGCCCTGCAAGTCCACTTCCTTCAATCACCCATCCAGTTTCCTTTTGAAATTGGAAGGAAGGATCAAATTGGAAGGAAGTAAAGCTGGTAACAGGAGGTAGAAAAGTAGAAGGTGACATTCGAAGGGAGGCGAAACAAAGGTGAGCTTCAACTAGAATGCAGAATGTCAATCAGGCACGGTTATGGGCACTGTACCTGAATGCGCACAGTATTTGGAACAGGGTAGATGATTTAAAGGCCCAAATAGAGGTACATGGGTATGATCTAATAGTCATAACGGAAACGTGGCAACAGAGTGACCAAGACTGAGAACTGAATATGCAGGCATATTCGACCTTTTGGAAGGACAGGCAACAAGGGAAACGCCGTAATGTTGTGCTGATAATAAGGGATGGGATCAGTACATTAGTAAGGGAGGATCTCAGGTCTGCAGAACAAAATATGGAATCTGTTTGGGTGGAGTGAAGAAACTGAAAGGGCAGAAAACATTGGTAGGAGAACTGTTTATAGGTCACCAAACATTATTGTTAGTGTGGGGCACAGCATTAATGCAGATGGGAGAATCATACAGGATGGGTAATGCAATAATCAGGGGTGAGTTAGATCTTCATATAGACTGGGTAACCTAATGAGAACAAATTTCATGGATAGCGAGTTTCTGGAGTGTGTTACGGATGGTTTTCCAGAGCAGTATGTTCAGGAACCGACTAGAAAACAGGCTATTTTAGATCTAGTATTATGTAATGTGACAGGGCTAATTATTAATTGTATTGTAAAATTACCTTTAGGGATGAATTACCATAATGTGATAGAATTTTACATTATGCTTGAAAGTACGTTCGTTCAATCTTAAGCCAGGGTGTTACATTTGCACAAAGGAAATTATGAAGATATGAGGAGCAAATTGCCCGAGGTGGATTGGGAAACTACATTGAAAGGTATGATAGTACATAGGCAATCGATAGTCTTTAAAGAAAGATTATATAGTTTACAGCACCGATACATTGCTTGCAGGCACATAAACCCCAAAAGTAAAGGCAGTCACTGTGGATAACAAAGGAAGTTAAGGATTGTATAAGATTAAAACTGCTGTTAGCACCGCAGCTTCACAGCTCCAGCAACCCGGGTTCAGTCCTGGGTATTGCCTATGTGGAGTTTGCAAGTTCTACCTGTGACCGCGTGGGTTTCAGCGGGGTGCTTCAGTTTCCTCCCACAGCCAAAGACTTGCAGGTTGATAGGTAAATTGGCCATTGTAAATTGCTCCTAGTGTAGGTAGGTGGTAGAAGAATGGTGGGAATGTGGTGGGGAATATGGGATTAATGTCGGATTGGTATAAATGGGTGGTTGTTGTTCGCCACAGACTCGGTGGGCTGAAGGGCCTGTTCCAGTGTTGTATCTCTCTATGTCTCTATAAAAGGCCTATAAAGTTGCCATAAATCGGAGTAAACCTGAGAATTGGGAGGACTTTAGAATAGATCAAAGGACGAAGAAGAAACTGATAAAGAAAGGGAGAATAGAATATGAAAGTTTGTTGGAAAAAATATGAAAACGGAATGTAAAAGCTTCCACAGGTACATAAAAAGGAAACGTTTGGCGAAGACAAATGTGGGTCCATCACAGGCAGTGTCAGTAGAATTTATAATGGGGAACAGAGAAATGGCAGAGAAGCTAAATGATTATTTTTTGTCAGTGGAATATATAAGAAATCTCCCAGAATGAGAGATCCAAATGATTGTAGGAATAAAAAATTGAAGGAAATTAAAAGCATAATACTATGGATGCTGGAAATCTGAAATAAAAACAAGAAATGCTGAAAACACTCAGCAGGTCTGATAGCATCTGTGTAGAGAGAAGCAGAGATAACGTGACCCTTCTTCAGAACTGCAATGAATTGAAGGAAATTAGTATTACTTAGAAGAAATTGAAGAAATTAATTGGGCTGAAGGTTGGTATGTCCCCAGGACCTGATATTCTACTTGCCAGAGTGTTGACGAGATAGCTATGGAAATGCATTGCTGATCATCTTCAAAGAATCTGCAGATTCCGGAGCGGTTCCTGCAGCTTGGAAGGTCGCAAATGTCACCCACTATTTAAGAGGGAGGGAGAGAGAAAACAGGGAATTACAAAGCTGTTAGCCTTTCATTAATCGTTGGGAACCTGCGAGAATCATTTCTAAAGGATGTGATAAATGGACTTGGATAACAATGATCTGATTGGGCATAGTTAACATGGATTTATGAATGGGAAATGATGTTTGACGAACCTGTTGGAGATTTTGAGGATGTTACTAACAGAATTGATAAAGGGGAGTTGGTGGACATGGTATACTTGTATTTTCAGAAGGTTTTTGATGAAGTCCACCAGAAGGAGCTTGCTTCGCAAAATTAAAATAAATGGGATAGGAGGTAGTATACTGGCATTTTCACGTTGGCATGGTGTGACTAGTGGGGTACTGCAAGGATCAGAGCTTGGCCTCAGCTGTTCACAATATGTATCGATGATTTGGATGTGGGGACCAAATGTAATATTTCCAAGTTTGTGCATGACACAAAATAAAACGAAACCAATAAAATTCAAGCAGGACTTGACACGGTAGATGCAGGAAGGATGTTCCCGATGGTGGGGAGTCCAGAACCAGGGGTCATAGTCTAAGGATACGGGGTAAAACTTTCAGGACTGACATGAGGAGAAATTCCTTCACCCAGAGAGTGGCGAGCCTGTGAAAATCTGTCATCACGCCCATATCCAAGGGGGATTGGAAGATTCTGGCCAGTGCCTCGGCTATTTCCACCATTCCTTCCCTCAGCAACCCTCATACATCCCATCCAGACTGGGTAAATGTTCAACTTTATTGCGGTACAAAAAGTGTTGGATTGAAAAGAGTTAACTGAATCTGTTAATTCCGTGACTGTACATAATGTCAGTCTCCATGGACCCTAATTGTGTTTTCCATCTTCTATTAATAAGGGGCTTCTTTCAATGTGTTATTCCACAGTGTCAGTGGGAACATCAGCCCCGGCACTTACAGAGATCAGCTGCTCCAGAGAGATAGAGAGAGGATAGGTTAGAATCTGAGAACAAAAGACTGGAATGTTACAACAATGGGTCAGAATCTGAGAACAATAGATTGGAATGTTACAACAATGGACAGGAGTTTATCTTCGGAACTTTTCTCTCTTTCTACATATTATGATCGGTTCTCATTAAACTCTCGTATCTATTTCGCATTGAAGATAATTCAATACATTTACTATCCCATCCTGGCTATTATTGGGGTCCCTGGTAAGTCTCTCTATCTAGCTATTAATTCTAAAAACATGTTTGACTGCATTACTGTTCGTGTAATTTACTCTGTCCTTCTTGCTGCCGTTGTCTGCCTGGTGAATATCTCCAGATATTAGCTCTATAAACCATTGTCAAGTGTATTACAGTTCTTGTCATTTACTCTCTCATTTTATTTATTTAATAATAATTAACTAATTAGTGTTAGAAATGTCAGTTGGAGGGGTGAAAGCCCGTGATGTGGGAAGCCCGTGACGCTTCCAGCGTTCTGGAGGACTACATCTGCAGGACGTATACCCAGTTGCAGCTCCTCATAGACCGCATGGATCGGTTGGAGCGGCAACTGGATGCAGTTAGGAGCATGCAAGTGGCGGAAAACGTCATAGTCAGGAGTTTTAGAGAAGTGGTTACACCCAAGGTGCAGGCAGATAGATGGGTGACCGCTAGAAGGGGCAGGCAGTCAGTGCAGGAATCCCCTGTGGCTATCCCCCTCTCTAACAAGTATACCGTTTTGGATACTGTTGGGGGGGATGGTCTATCAGGGGAAAACAGAAGCAGCCAGAGCAGTGGCACCACGGCTGGCACTGTTGTTCAGCATGGAGGGACAAAACACAGAAGAGCAATAGTTATCGGGGACTCTATAGTCAGGGGCACAGATCGGCGCTTCTGTGGACGTGAAAGAGACACCAGGATGGTATGTTGCCTCCCTGGTGCCAGGGTCAAGGATGTCTCTGAATGGACAGGGGGAATTCTGAAGGGGGAGGGTGAACAGCCAGAGGTTGTGGTACACATCGGTATCAACGACATAGGCAGGAAGAGTGATGAGGTCCTTCAGGGGGAGTTTAGGGAGTTAGGTAGAAAGTTAAAAAACAGGACCTCGAGGGTTGTAATCTCCGGATTACTCCCTGCGCCACATGCCAGTGAGGCTAGAAATAGGAAGATAGTGCAGCTAAACACGTGGCTGAGCAACTGGTGTAGAAGGGAGGGTTTCAGATATCTGGACCATTGGGATTTCTTCAGGAACAGATGGGACCTGTACAAGAAGGACGGGTTGCATTTAAACTGGAGGGGCACAAATATCCTGGCTGCGAGGTTTGCTAGCGTCACTCGGGAGGGTTTAAACTAATGTGGCAGGGGGGTGGTAACCAGAGCAGTAGGACAGCAAGTGAAATAAATGAAGGGGAACTAGTAAATAAGGCCAGTAAGACTAAGAGGAAGAGCAGGCAGGGAGATGTTGCGGAGAACAGCGGGACTGGTGGTGTGAAGTGCATTTGTTTCAATGCGAGAAGTATAACGGGTAAGGCAGATGAACTGAGAGCTTGGATTAGTACTTGGAAATCTGATGTTTTTGCTATTACAGAGACTTGGTTGAGGGAAGGACAGGATTGGCAGCTAAATGTCCCAGGCTTCGGAAGCTTCAGAAGGGATAGAGGGGGATATAAAAGGGGTGGGGTAGTTGCATTACTGGTGAAGGAGAATATCCCAGCTGGACTGCGGGAGGACACCTCGGAGGGGTCATACAGGGAGGCAATATGGGTGGAGCTCAGGAATAGGAAGGGTACAGTCACGATGTTGGGGCTTTACTACAGGCCTCCCAACAGCCGGTGGGAGGTAGAGGAGCAGATATGTGGACACATTTTGGAAAGGTGTACAGGTAACAGGGTTGTACTGGTGGGTGATTTTAACTTTCCCTGTATTGACTGGGACTCACTCAGTGTTAGGGGTTTGGATGGGGCAGTATTTGTAAGGAGCATCCAGGAGGGCTTCTTGAAACAATACGGAGATAGTCCAACAAGGGATGGGGCCGTACTGGACCTGGTATTGGGGAATGAGCCTGGCCAGGTGGTCTACGTTTCAGTAGGGGAGCATTTCGCGAACATTGACCATAATTCCATGAGTTTTAAGGTACTTGTGGAGAAGGATAAGAGTAGTCCTCGGGTGACAGTGCTAAATTGGGGGAAGGCTAATTATAACAATATTAGGCAGGAACTGAAGAATTTAGATTGGGGGCGGCTGTTTGATGGTAAATCAATATCTGACATGTGGGAGTCTTTCAAACGTCAGTTGATTAGAATCCAGGACCAGCATGTTCCTGTGAGGAAGAAGGATAAGTTTGGCAAGTTTCGGGAACTTTGGATAACGCAGGATATTGTGAGCCTCGTCAAAAAGAAAAAGGAAGCATTCGTAAGGACTGGAAGGCTAGGAACAGACGAATCCCTTGAGGAATATAAAGACAGTCGGAAGGAACTTAAGCAAGGAGTCAGGAGGGCTAAAAGGGGTCATGAAAAGTAATTGGCAAACAGGATTAAGGAAAATCCCATAGCTTTGTATACGTATATAAAGAGCAAGAGGGTAACCGGGGAAAGGGTTGGCCCACTCAAGGACCGAGAAGGGAATCTATGTGTGGAGCCAGAGGAAATGGTACTAAATGAGTACGTTGCATCAGTATTCACCAAAGAGAAGGACTTGGTACATGATGAGCCTAGGGAAGGGAGTGCAGATAGCCTCAGTCATCCCATTATCAAAAAGGAGGAGGTGTTGGGTGTCTTGCAAAACTTTAAGGTAGATAAGTCCCCAGGGCCTGATGAGATCTACCCCAGAATACTGAGGGAGGCAAGGGAAGAAATTGCTGGGGCCTTGACAGAAATATTTGCATCCTCATTGGCTCCAGGTGCGGTCCCAGAGGACTGGAGAATAGCCAATGTTGTTCCTTTGTTTAAGAAGGTTAGCAAGGATAATCCAGGAAATTATAGGCCAGTGAGCCTTACGTTAGTGGTAGGGAAATTATTAGAGAGGATTCTTCGGGACAGGATTTACTCCCATTTGGAAACAAATGAACTTATTAGCGACAGGCAGCATGGTTCTGTGATGGGGAGGTCGTGTGTCACTAATTTGATTGAGTTTTTTGAGGAAGTGACAAAGATGATTGATGAAGGAAGGGCAGTGGATGTTATCTATATGGACTTCAGTAAAGCCTTTGACAAGGCCCCTCATGGCAGACTGTTACAAAAGGTGAAGTCACATGGGAACAGAGGGGAGCTTGCAAGATGGATGCAGAACTGGCTCGGTCATAGAATACAGAGGGTAGCAGTGGAATGGTGCTTTTCTGAATGGAGGGATGTGACTAATGGTGTTCCGCAGGGATCAGTGCTGGGGCCTTTGCTGTTTGTAGTATATATAAATGATTTGGAGGAAAATGTAGCTGGTCTGATTAGTAAGTTTGCGGACGACACAAAGTTTGGTGGAGTTGCGGATAGTCATGAGGATTGTGAGAATATACAGCAAGATATAGATCAGTTGGAGACTTGGGAGGAGAAATGACAGATGGTGTTTAATTCGGACAAATGTGAGGTAATGCATTTTGGAAGGTCTAATCCAGGTGTGAGGTTTGCAGTAAATGGCAGAACCCTTAGGAGTACTGACAGGCAGAGAGATCTGGGCGTCCAGGTCCACAGATCATTGAAAGTGGCAACGCAGGTGGATAAGGTAGTCAAGAAGGCATACGGCATGCTTATCTTCATGGGTCGGGGCGTAGAGTACAAAAATTGGCAAGTCATGCTGCAGCTATACAGAACTTTAGTTAGGCCACACTTAGAATATTGCGTGCAATTCTGGTCGCCACACTACCAGAAGGATGTGGAGGCTTTGGAGAGGGTACAGAGGAGGTTTACCAGAATGTTGCCTCGTCTGGAGGGCATCAGCTAGAAGCAGAGGTTGGATAAACTCGGATTGTTTTCACAGGAACGACGGAGGTGGAGGGGCGACATGATAGAGGTTTACAAAGTTATAAGCGGCATGGACAGAGTGGATAGTCAGAAGCTTTTTCCCAGGGTGGAAGAGTCAGTTACTAGGGGACATAGGTTTAAGGAGAGAGGGGCAAAGTTTAGAGGGGATGTGAGAGGCAAGCTCTTTACACAGAGGGTGGTGAGTGCCTGGAACGTGTTGCCGGGGGAGGTGGTGGAAGCGGATACCATAGAGATGTTTAAGAGGCATCTTGACAAATACATGAATAGGATGGGAATATGGACCCCGGAAGTGCAGACGGTGTTAGGTTCGGCAGGCATCAAGATCGGCGCAGGCTTGGAGGGCCGAATGGCCTGTTCCTGTGCTGTACTTTTCTTTGTTCTTTGTTCTTGTTCTTTGCTGCTGTTGCTGTCTCTATTTCAGGCTCGGAGATCTGTGAACCCTGTTTCACTGAAATACTGTTCTGTTATGTAAATTTTGGGAAGACTGAAGCCAGTGTTATTGGTCTCCATCCCAAACTCCATCCCCTATCTGGGAAGCACATACTCCACCCTGCCCAACTTCTGAGTTATATTTAAACCTGAGCTGAGTTCATCTTCATATTCTCTCCATCACCAACCCTGCCTAATACCACCTCTGTGATTTCACCCATCTCCACCTCTGCCTCAGCCCATCTGCTGTGTAAACCCTCATCCGCATCACTGATAAATCCACACTTGACTATTCCAATTCCATCTTGGTCACCCTTCTCGTTATAAACCTCCATAAACCACAGCCCATCCAGAACTCTGCTGCCTGTATCCTAACTCACACCAAATCCCGATCACCCATCACCCCTGTGCTCACTGATCTACATTGGCTACCGGTCTGGCAGCACCTTAATTTTAATATTCTCATTCTTATGTTTGAATCTCTCCATGGCCTCAGCCCTCCATTTATTCATTTTCCCCTCTCCAATTCATATATTCCTGCAAATCTTTCGACTTCACTCTTTTTTCAGTTCTCCTTGTAAAGTGAATTTCTTTATCTGTCTGTGTCCCGAGCCAGGATTATAGACTCTGCAGCAAGACTGCTGCTGACGGTACAGAAGCTGGTTATCCATAAAGAGATGTGAATCGCACAGCCGGTCACTTCCAGTGTGGTCTGCACAATATCCCATGCTGGACGGGGCTCCAGCCCAGTCGTATCATCTATGTGCTGTTCGCGTGGTCTTCACAGCCGGCCACTTCTACTGTGGCCTGCACACTGTCCCAAGCTGGGCAGAGCTCTAGCTTAATTGTACCTTGTATGTGTTGTTCCTTTGAGGGTGGATTTGAAAGTGATGTCAATGTACCATAGCAGCAGCTTTGATGTACTTCTCTGAAACTTGGTCTGTGCATGTCCACTGACCGCCTGTGTTAGTCACTCACAGCTGAAAATACATTCAGCAGCAGGAGGAACCCCCTCTAGTGTTATTTAAAAGGACCAGGCATCCAACATACAGGTGAGGGGCTTTTGACTTACTTCTGCTATTGTAAAGTTAATGGAGGTGCTGTGGATGGTTTTCTGGAGGTTGTGTTGGGAGCTGCTGCAGACATTCAGGGAGGACAGAGTATTTGTTGACCCAACAGTAGGGGCATGGAACGCCCTGCCTGCAACAGTAGTAGACTCGCCAACTTTAAGGGCATTTAAGTGGTCATTGGATAGACATATGGATGAAAATGGAATAGTGTAGGTCAGATGGTTTCACAGGTCAGCGCAACATCGAGGGCTGAAGGGCCTGTACTGCGCTGTAATGTTCTATGTTCTATGTTCCATAACTCTGGACAAGGTATAGGGACTGTAGTTACAGTGTCTCTGGGTCTGTAACATGACCAACAAATGGAGCAGATGCTGCAGAGAGGGGATGCTCTGAAAAGATGGATGAGGAAGGGGCTCTGCCCTACCAACCCCGGGTTTTCCAAGAGCACTTTTCCTCCCTACACCTAACCCAGGAGCAGTGTGTGAGTTGACTCTGATTCAATTCGGAGGTGGTCACAGAGCTGTGTCACCTCCTGTAACACGACCTACAGCCTCACACCAGGGTGAGGACGGAGCTGTCAGTGGATGTTAAGGTCACAGTTTAATTGAACTTCTATGTACCTGGATCTTTCTAGACAAGAGCAGGAGATGTATCCAACATCGAGTCACAGAGACTGATAGAGTCATTTACGACATAGAAGGAGGCCATTCATCCCATCATGTCCATGCTGGCTCTCCATGGAGCAATCCTGTCAGTCCCACTACCCCACTCAATCCCTGTAGCAAATTCATTTCCTTCAGGTCCCCACCAGCTTTCATTTGAAATCAATGATTGTCTCTGTTTCTAACGCACTTGTGGGCAGTGAGTTCCAGATCATTAACACCCGCTGCATAAAGAAAACACTTCTTCCTCATATTCCTCCTGCATCTCTTGTCCAGAACCTTCAATCTGTGTCCCTGGTCTTTCTTCCATCAGTTAATGGGAACACGTTTTCATTGTCTAAATTATCTAAACCTGTCATAATCGTGTAACCTAACCTTGGAACTAAAATCCTCCATCCCTGGAACCATCCTGTTAAATCTCCTCAGCACCAAGGACCTTCATAATCTTTCTGAAGTGTGGTGACCAGAATTGGACACAGTAGTCCAGCTGAGACCTAACCAGAGATTTTTAAACATTCATCATAACTTCTCTGCTTTTGAACTCAATACCTCTCTGTATGAAGTCCAAGATTATATGTATTTTACTATCCAATCTCTCAATATGTCCTGCCACCTTCAACGATGGATATTCATACACCCACAGGTCTCTCTGTTCCTGCACACTGTTTAGAACATTGTTATTAAGCCTATATTGCCTTCCTATCCTTTCTGACAAAATGCATCACCTCACACTTGTCTCACACTTTCATCTGCCACTCGTCTGCTCATTCCAATCAGTATCTATGTCCTGTTGCAGGTGGTTCTGAACATACTCACTGTTTGTCACAGCTCCATGTTTGGTATCAGAGGCGGATTTTGAAATTCTACTCTGTATTCCAAGATCCAAGTCATTTATACACAGCAAAATTAAACAGTGGCCCGAGCACTGACCCTGGCGGAACACTCACTGTCTAACACCTTTCAGTCTGAAAAACTGCCATTTACTATGACACACTGTTTTCTCTATGTAAACCTTTGTTTTTATCCAATTGGACACTGACCCTCCCATTCCATTTGACTCAATGTTGGTAATTAACCTTTTCTGTGGCACTTTATCAAACACATTCTTCAAACCAATCGAGACAACATCCATCACATTCCCTTCATCAACCTTCTCTGTTACATCATCAAAAGTGCAATTAGATTAGTCAAGCATGACTTTCCTTTTGTAAATCTATGCTGGCTATCCTGAAGTAACTCAAACCTCTCAAATGCTTGTGGTTTTATCCCTGATATTGTTCTAAAACCTTTCCCACCACTGATGTTGCACTAACTGGCCTGTAGTTGTGAGGAATGTGTGCTGTCCATTGATGTATCCGCTAGGTGAGAGAGGCCATCTATGTTGGGTGAAGTTAATGCACCTTTTTCTCCCTCAGCAGGGAGAAACAGGATAAGGGGACCCCTGGCTTTGTGAGGATAGCTGCATTCCTGTTTTTTGAGATGTCTCTACGGTGTCCCCATGTCAACGGGGAGAGGTACAGGAACTGGAAGAACTCTCACTTCATTAATGTACAGTTGGTGTGCGAGCATGCCCAGTACATCATGTTGGTGAATGTCCACCATCCTGGCAGCAGCCACCATCCCTTATATCTGAAGCAGTCAGCCCGTCCCGACACATCGGGCCCCCATGCAGAACCAGAATGTGGCTCCTCGGAGACAAATGTAACCCCCCTCCAGACACAGCTCATGTTTCTTCTTCCCCAAACCTCCTCCCACCACCACCCAACCTCACACAATTAACATGTGTATAATGTGAACAATGAAGTCACCAGGAACATGGTGGAACAGACCATCAGTGTGATGAAGTAATGCATCCACTGTCCGAATCGCCAGAGGGAGCCCTCCAGTCCACATTGGAGCAGGTGTCCAAGTTCATGGTGTTCTGCTGCACCCTTCATATCATCACCATCATGAGGACACAGGCATGGGAACCAGGAATCCGGAGGCTTCCTCAGGAGGAGGAGGAGGAGGCAGGGAGGATATTTCCTGGATGCCTTCGACCCAGAAAGACCGTCGGAGAGACCCTGCTAATATTCTGTTTCCCATAGGACAACATCCCTTTCCCACCATGGATCCCCCATTCTCCATCATTACACCAATCTGAGACGCCCCATCACATTGTCCCCTTGCTCACCATCCTGCAATAAAAAACACCAACAAAATTATTTACTTTGACATCTCTATCCAACAGCACATCCAATTATACAAACAAAACTGAACTATGCACCCCTGTGTATTCTCTTAGTGCCTGTCTTGTGGGTTCCCTCGACTTGACTAGTGCTCCTACACAGTGTTTCTCCAATGACTGCAGCATGGCTGATGGAGGGCTGCTGACTTTCCCTGGGGGAGACTCCAGGTGGCCTTGCAGGACGTCCTCGAGCAGCTCTGGGCTTTGAGGACTGGGCGTCGGACTGCACCACCTCGACATGGGCAGCAGTAGCCTGGGATGTCTGAAGGGTAACAGCAAGGACACTGGTGGAGTGGCAGTGAAGGGAGAACAAATACTGTCATCCTGAGAGAGGACAGCAGGTTCATGCTCCATGGAGACACTGTCAGTCCCACGGGGCGACAGTTCATCAATCCGAGTAATCTAATGGATCACAGATTGCTGGACTGCTGTGAGATCCTGCAAACCCCTTTGAACACTGAGATCCACAGCCATGTTGACAGCAGTCTGATCCTGCATGGCAGCAAGCATGGATCTCATGACATAAAAGCAAAATACTGCAGATGCTGGAAATCTGAAACAAAAACAAGAAATGCTGGAATCACTCAGCAGGTCTGGCAGCATCTGTGGAAAGAGAAGCAGAGTTAACATTTCGGGTCAGTGACCCTTCTTCGGAAAAGTAGGACCCTTCCGAAGAAGGGTCACTGACCCGAAATGTTAACTGTCAACGCTCTGATTATCCCAATCCCCTGTTCATTTCCAATATTCCTGAAACTTGTTCATCTGAAAGTCTTGTTCTAATTCCCTTTTTAAAGTGAGTTTCATTCCCTCTGCCTCTCCCTGACCACACATTTCATCTCTCCAGCTCCACTGATGCTGTGGAAGTTTGGATCCACAAAATGGTGTGAGCTGCACTGCCGGTCACATCCATCACATTGTGCAGGACACCCAGGCTGGCCGGGGTGATAGCGTGGGTGTAACATGTGTGTGTCTGCAGCGTGAGGAGGGGTCTGCATACGATGTCAATCATCCATTCCCGCAGCTTTGATGTACGTCTGTGAAACTTGGTCTGTGCATGTCCACTGACCGCCTGTGTTAGTCGCTCTCAGCTGAACATGCATTCAGCGGCACGAAGAACCCCCTGGTGTTATTTAAAATGACCAGGCATCCAAATTACAGGTGAGGGGCTTTTGACGTACTTCTGTTATTGTAAAGTTAGTGGAGGTGCTGTGGATGGTTTTCTGGAGGTTGTGTTGTGAGCTGCTGCAGACATTCAGGGAGGGCAGAGTATTTGGTGACACAACTCTGGACGAGGTATGGGACTGTAGTTACAGTGTCTCTGTGTCTGTAACATGACCAACAAATGGAGCGGAGGCTGCAGAGAGGGGAAGCTCTGTAAAGAGGGAGGAGGAGGGGTCTCTGCCCTACCCACCACGGGTTTTCCAAGGGCAAAAAGAGCAGTGGTCCTAATACTGCGCCCTGGGGAATACCACTGTATACTCCTATTGAGTCTGAACAACAACCTTTCACCACTTCTCTCTGTTTACTGTTCCTTAATCAATATTATATCCACACTGTCACTGTACCTTTAATCCATCGGGTTCAGTTTTCCTAAGCTGTCTATTGAATGTCACTTAATGAAACACCTTTTGAAAGTCCATATGTATAACTTTAATCACACCACCCTCATCAACCCTCTCCATTGTTTTATTAAAGAACTCCATCAAGTTTAACTCACCACCACCTCTCTCCACTCCTCAACTGTTGTTAAATTATCAGACTGCTTATCCGACATCCAGTACTGGATGAGCAGAAATTTCCTCCAATTAAATATTGGGAAGACTGATGCCATTGTTTTAACTCCCCACTCCAACTCTGTTCCCTTGCTATTGATTCCATCCCTCTTCCTGGTGACAGTCTGAGATTCAGACAATATGTTTACATCCTTGGTGTCACATTTCACCACAAAATGATCTTTAACCTCATTTTCAGGATATCATTACAACCGCCTATTTCCACCTCAGTAACATCACCCGACTTCACCCCTGTCTCAGCCCATCTGCTGCTGAAACCTCATTCATGCCTTCGGCACCTCTCGATGTGATTATTCCAACTCACTCCTGGCTGATCTCCCACATTCTACTCTCTGTAAACTTGAGGTCATCCAAAACTCTGCTGCCCATGTCTTAGATCAGACCAAGTCCCGTTCATCTATCACTCACTGACATTGGCTCCGAGTCAAGCAATGTCTTGATTTTAAAATTCTTATCCTTGTTTTCAGATCCCTCCATGGCCTCGCCTCCCGCCCCATATCTCTGTAATCTCCTCCACCTCCACAACCCACCGAGATATATGCACTCCTCTAATTCCGGCCTCTTGTGCACCCAGATTTTAATCACTGCACCACTGGCGACTAGGTCTTCAGCTGCCTAGGCCCAAAGTTCTGGAATATCCTCACTGCACTGTTTTTTTTTCATTCGTTCATGGGATGTGGGTGTCACTGACAAGGCCAGCATTTTTTGCCCATCCCTAATTGCCCTTGATGACTGAGTGGTTTGCTGGACCTTTCAGAATTCAGTTTAGAGTCAACCACATTGTTGTGGGTCTGGAGTCACATGGAGACCAGACCGTATAAGGATGGCAGATTTCCATTGCTGAAGAACATCAGTAAGCCAGGCTGTTTTTTTTTTAATGACGATTAATGATAGCATCATGGCACCGTTGCTGAGAATAGTTTTCAAATGCAGATTTGTATTAATTAATTGAATTTTAGCACATATTGAATTTTAAATTGCACCAGTTACCACGGTGGGGTTTGAACCCATGTCCTCAGAGAATCAGCCTGATCCTTGGTATTGCAATTTTGGTAATATTACCACTCCGCTACAGTCACCGCCTTTACGTCTCCCTTTCCTCCTTTCAGGTACTCCTTAAAACCTATCTCTTTGTTCAAGCTGTTGGCCATCTGATCTAATATCTCCTGTTGTGTCTCAGTGTCATACTTTGCTTCATAATGATCCTGAGAAGCACTTTGGGATGTTTTATAACATTAAAAGCACTATATAAATATAAGTTGTTGTTGAGGTTTGCCAGTCATGCTTTGACATCACCATATCCCTCCTGCAGTCTATTTATTATTCCATGTTTTTCAAAGCAATGAATATATTTGTCCTGGGTTATGAAATTTCCCCATCAGTGACATTAAACTGTCTGGTCAGTAAATGCATTGTTTACTCCATCTCTCCTTTTTTTCAAATAGGGTGTAACATTTACAACCCTCCAGACCTCTGTCACAACTCCCGTATCCAAGGAGGATTGAATGATTCTGTCCAGTGCCTCCGCTATTCCCAACTTTCCTTCCCTCAGCATCTCTCATACATCCCATCCAGACCGGATAAATGTTCTACTTTATTGTGGTACAAACAGTGCTGGACTGAAAGGGGTTAACTGAACCTGTTTGTTCAGTGACTGGAATTAATGTCAGTCTCCACGGACCCTAATTGTTTCACTGGAGGGTTTCCATCTTCTATTAATATGGGAGTCATTTCAATGTATTATCACATAGTGTCAACAGGAGCATCAAACCCGGCAGTAAGAGGGACAAACAGCTCCAGACAGAGGGAGAGGATAGATCAGAATCTGAGAACAATAGATTGGAATGTTACAACAATGGGTCAGAATCTGAGAACAATAGATTGGAATATTACAACAATGGGTCCGAATCCGAGAACAATAGATTGGAATGTTACAACAATGGGTCAGAATCTGAGAACAATAGATTGGAATGTTACAAAAATGGGTCAGAATCTGAGAACAATAGATGGGAATGTTACAACAATGGACAGGAGTTTCATCTGGCAATTTGACGATCTTTCCACATATTATGACTGGTTCTCATTAGACTATCGGATCTTTTTAGCTCTTCAGGTTATTCAATATATTTACTATCCCGTCCTCGCTATTGTTGGTGTTCCTGCTAAGACTCTTTATCCAGCCATTAATTCTATAAACCGTGTTTAACTGAATTACTGCCCCTGTCATTTTCTCATCCCTCTTTGCTGTTGTTGTTACTCCTGGTGAGTCTTTGATAAAGGCTGTAAACTCTACGAAGCATTGCTAATTTTGTTACTGATCGTGTAATTTTCTCTCTTGGCATTGCTTGTGTTTATGTTCCTGGTAAGACCCTGTATAGAGCTATCAGATTGTTGCTGTGCCTAATCTGCACTTACTCTTGAAGAATTCACAGAATCGGACTGGTGGAAGGTATATCAATGTTTATTCACACATTAAATCATCAGGTAAAGCACTCACTACTTGCATGTTATACTACCCCAAGACACGAGGTGATCAGTCTCAGAATGGCAGCTGCCCTTCTATTCTCTGAGTCCATAACTCAGGGAATTTTCTTGAGTGTTCTTCCTCAGGGTTCTCGTGCTGTCACCATTTTCAGCCATTGTCTACTGTGAGTCTAATCATACCTCATGCCAATAGAAACTCCTTTATCTGGTTTGTGCAGGGACACTGTCTGGTAGAATCTCTCTCTTGTTTCAGCCTGCTTTTCTGTATGGTCCACAATTCCTTGACCATCTGTTTGCTGTGCTCCTCCTAACCAGCCCCTCTATGTTTCAAAACGTTGTGTATTGTTGTGTGACGAGCCTCATTGTTTCAATTACGTTTTTATGTGTTTTTCCTGAGTCTACACCAACCACCACACACACCCCCCACCCCCCGTCCCCCTCTGATCATGCAGGGCTATGCTCAATGGATCACACTCTCATGTCTCTCAGGTAGTACACTTGTGCAATTATAATTTCATTGTTAACGCAAGATCATAAGTAGAAAGCATAGTTAAAGAAAGCACAATGTAAACATCATTGTTACTTAATTAATCACTTGTGCGAGCATAACGCAGTCGCAATTTAACTTTTAGAATACATTTGTCATTCATTAATTCATTTTAAGTATCGACCAATAGTTATACAACTACCCTCGTGTTACATAATTAATTGTCAATATTTTAATGGAGCAACTTCGAATACTGATTGCCTTTCAGGTAGCTGTCCAACCTGTGTTCATACATCCTCTCACATTCCTTAATCAATTTCTTAAGTTTCCAAATTAAGTATGTCACATATATCACCATGACACCCGAAACGACTATCAGGACATGGGAGATAATTCTAAATCAGGGTGTATCTTTACGTTTGACCCCCAGTACCATAAGTCATCCCACCAGGTAGAATCATTATCTCATCAATCTGAACTTGTATCATCTTCCACTGTTGTTCCAGATTGTAGTACACTACAGCAATGGTTTCTCGTTGCTGCCTCTCTTGACCCAAACGTATGGGCAATGGCTGAATAGCTTATTAATATTCCCACAGGTAATTTATCAAGTCGTCCTTAATACTTTCTGTAACAATTATCGTTTCTGTCTTTCTTTTATGTATGCCGACCAACTCCATCTTCTCTACTCCAGTTGGTATTTGTGGGTTGAAAAGCAACGTACGTTTGCTCGCCAGACAAGTCCGGTTATGTCCATACTGGTACTCCTTCATTGTGGTGGTTAAGCAATATGTCCCCTTTGCCTTATCGGCCACATGGGTTAACCTGATAATGCCTTCCGAGTTTCCATAGTGCAATTTATAGTGGTATTAAATTCACATTTTGATTCTGCTGTTTTATATGTATGTATGTATATATATATATATATATATAGAGTGAGGACAGATGACCACCTGGTTTTCCAGACTGCACTTAGACAAAGTTGTCCCAATTATCTCCTTTCCAATTTTCACAACGTAGGTCAATATATCATAGTATTTTCTGTAACCTCTCCTCGCTGCATCTACTATTCTCTGCAGTAATAGGACAGATGGAAAAGGTTTGCCATCTGCTGACACAAAACCTCTGGCTTCCCACAGAGGTAGGTACTCGGTTAAACTGTTACACACGTACATACTGTCAGAATTTATATCAACCAGTGGGGGAAACATGTGGTTGTGTCACCACAAAGTGACTGCAGCTCGTTCGGCACACTGCACACTTAAACTCGCCAGTAACTGTAAGGCAATGTCTTTAATAGGTTTTCCATTATGATCCTGTATTTGTAATCCGCACTTTGACTGCCTAATCCCATCCTCCACTGCAGATGAACCGTCAACAAAAATGTTGAGTGCTGGTTTGATTTCTGATTTCTTCCATTGGACACTCCCGCCCCGCAATGATTTTGACACAAAATGTCCCTTGAGGGCCTTTTCTGTAAAAACCTGACACTCATGGGGTTCAGCCTGGTAGATTAAATTGTCTGCCAAGCATGTCAAAGTATTTTCCTTTTTTACTGAAATATATCTACTTTGCAGGAGCAAGGTCCACCGAGCAATGTGATTCTGACTAACATTACCGTCCTTCAGTCATCCATCCACTAGCAACTGGAAGGGTGTGTGTTCAGTTAGGATAGTAACAGGGCTGAGGCTGACAATATAACATTACCGTCCTTCAGTCATCCATCCACTAACAACTGGAAGGGTGTGTGTTCAGTTAGGATAGTAACAGGGCTGAGGCTGACAATATAACATTACCGTCCTTCAGTCATCCATCCACTAACAACTGGAAGGGTGTGTGTTCAGTTAGGATAGTAACGGGGCTGAGGCTGACAATATAACATTACCGTCCTTCAGTCATCCATCCACTAGCAACTGGAAGGGTGTGTGTTCAGTTAGGATAGTAACGGGGCTGAGGCTGACAATATAACATTACCGTCCTTCAGTCATCCATCCACTAGCAACTGGAAGGGTGTGTGTTCAGTTAGGATAGTAACGGGGCTGAGGCTGACAATATAACATTACCGTCCTTCAACCGACCATCCAGTAACAACTGGAAGGGTGTGTGTTCAGTTAGGATAGTAACGGGGCTGAGGCTGACAATATAACATTACCGACCTTCAGCCGTCCATCCAGTAACAACTGGAAGGGCGTGTGTTCAGTTAGGATAGTAACGGGGCTGAGGCTGACAATATAACATTATCGACCTTCAGCCGTCCATCCACTAACAACTGGAAGGGTGTGTGTTCAGTTAGGATAGTAACAGGGCTGAGGTTGACAATATAACATTACCGTCCTTCAACCGTCCATCCACTAACCACTGGAAGGGTGTGTGTTCAGTTAGGATAGTAACGGGGCTGAGGCTGACAATATAACATTACCGTCCTTCAACCGTCCATCCAGTAACAACTGGAAGGGAGTGTGTTCAGTTAGGATAGTAACAGGGCTGAGGCTGACAATATAACATTACCGTCCTTCAGCCGTCCATCCACTAACAACTGGAAGGGTGTGTGTTCAATTAGGATAGTAACAGGGCTGAGGCTGACAATATAACATTACCGTCCTTCAGTCATCCATCCAGTAACAACTGGAAGGGTGTGTGTTCAGTTAGGATAGTAACAGGGCTGAGGCTGACAATATAACATTACCGTCCTTCAGTCATCCATCCAGTAACAACTGGAAGGGTGTGTGTTCAGTTAGGATAGTAACAGGGCTGAGGCTGACAATATAACATTACCGTCCTTCAACCGTCCATCCAGTAACAACTGGAAGGGTGTGTGTTCAGTTAGGATAGTAACAAGGCTGAGGCTGACAATACAACATTACCGTCCTTCAACCGTCCATCCAGTAACAACTGGAAGGGTGTGTGTTCAGTTAGGATAGGAACAGGGCTGAGGCTGACAATATAACATTACCGTCCTTCAACCGTCCATCCAGTAACAACTGGAAGGGTGTCTGTTCAGTTAGGATAGTAACAGGGCTGAGGCTGACAATATAACATTACCGTCCTTCAACCATCCATCCAGTAACAACTGGAAGGGCGTGTGTTCAGTTAGGATAGTAAAGGGGCTGAGGCTGACAATATAACATTACCGTCCTTCAACCGTCCATCCAGTAACAACTGGAAGGGTGTGTGTTCAGTTAGGATAGTAACAGGGCTGAGGCTGACAATATAACATTACCGTCCTTCAACCGTCCATCCAGTAACAACTGGAAGGGTGTGTGTTCAGTTAGGATAGTAACAGGGCTGAGGCTGACAATATAACATTACCGTCCTTCAGCCGTCCATTCAGTAACAACTGGAAGGGTGTGTGTTCAGTTAGGACAGTAACAGGGCTGAGGCTGACAATATAACATTACCGTCCTTCAGACGTCCTTCCACAAACAACTGGAAGGGTGTGTGTTCAGTTAGGATAGTAACAGGGCTGAGGCTGACAATATAACATTACCGTCCTTCAAACGTCCATCCAGTAACAACTGGAAGGGTGTGTGTTCAGTTAAGATAGTAACGGAGCTGAGGCTGACAATAAACGTAAAATTTTGAATCACCCAGAAGACGGACAGCAAATCTTTTTCACACGTTGTAAAGGCCCTTTCTACTGACATGAACAAGTGAGATGCGTATTCCACTCGGCAGAATCGGCCATGTTTCTTCTGAAGGAATACCGCTGATAAGGTGGTATCTGTGGTAGCGACATCGAGGGCAAAGGGTAGGGGTGGTTCCGGCACCTGTAACACCGGATCTATGGCCAACCACTGGTGGAATGTTGACGGACTATCATCTAATCCCTGGGGGAGACACATCCAGGTGTACAGTTGTCCGGGAATGTAAACACAAATTTATATTTACACTCTCGTGCCAGCGAGAGTCTGGATAAAACTCCATCTGCCATTTCTCCGCCCCAGTCTCCAACCGATCCATATCCTGCTGTATCCTCTGGCAATCCTCATCATTATCCACAACTCCACCAAGTTGTGTGTTGTCCACAAACTTACTACTCAGACCAGCTACATTTTCCTCCAAATCGTTTAGAAATACTACAAACAGCAAAGGTCCCAGCACTGATCCCTGCGGAACACCACTATTCACAGCCCTCCATTCAGAAAAGCACCCTTCCACTGATACCCTCTGTCTTCTCTGACCGAGCCAGTTCTGTATCCATCTTACCAGCTCACCTCTGATCCCGTGTGACTTCACCTTTTGCACCAGTCTGCCATGAGGGACCTTGTCAAAGGCTTTACAGAAGTCCATATGGACAACATCCACTGCCCTGCCTTTATCAATCATCTTCGTCACTTCCTCAAAAAACTCAATCAAGTTCGTGAGACACGACTTCCCCTTCACAAAACCATGCTGCCTCTCGCTACTAATAAGTTCATTTGTTTCCAGATGGAAGTAAATCCTGCCCCGAAGAATCCTCTCCCATAATTTTCCTACCACTGACCAAAGGCTCACCGGCCTCTAATTTCCTGGATTATCCTTGCTATCCTTCTTAAACAAAGGAACAACATTTGCTATTCTCCAGTCCTCTGGGACATCACCTATAGCCAATGAGGATGCAAAGATTTCTGTCAAGGCCCCAGCAATTTCTTCCCTCAGTATTCTGCGTTAGTTCCCATCAGGCCCTGGGGACCTATTTACCTTAATGCTTTGCAAGACGCCCGACACCTCCTCCTCTGTTCCCACGAACTTCAGATCTCTGTGGAGAATCAGAATATAGCTCCTCGGAGAGAATCACTACCCTGTCTTTACATGGCTCATGATTCACCCCCAAGGAATTCAAACCCCACCATCCATCGCCAACCAACCAGGATATTTCCAGAATATTTCCTGGATGCCTTCCACCCGGACAGGCTGCCGGCGATTGCCTGCTAAGATTCCGGTTGCCAAAGGTCAACTTCACTTTCCACCACGGATTCCCCATTCTCCACCATTGTCCCCATCTGAGATGCCCCATCACAGATTCCGCTTGGTCACCATCCTGCAATAAAAACCTGTTCATTAACATCTTTATCCAACAACACATCCAATATATGCAAACACAACGCAACTATTCACCCTTGTGGATTCCCTTAGTGACTGTCTTGTGGGTTCCCTCGACTTTGCCAGGGATCCGACACAGTGTTTCCCCAGTGTCTGCAGCATGGCTGGTGGAAGGTTGCTGACTTTCACTGGGGAGACTGCATATGGCCTTGCAGGACGTCCTCGAGCAGCTCTGGGTTTTGAGGGCTTGGATTCGGACTTCACCACCTCGACATAGGCAGCAGCAGCCTGGGCTGGCTGATGGGTAACAGCAAGGACACTGGTGGAGTGACAGTGAAGGGAGAACAAATACTGTCATCCTGAGAGAGGACAGCAGGTTCATGCTCCACGGAGACACTGTCACTCCCACAGGGTGACACCTCAGGAATCCTAGTAATCTACTGGATCACAGATTGCTGGACTGCTGTGAGATCCAGCAAAATCCTTTGAACACTGAGATCCACAGCCATGATGACAGCAGTCTGATCCTGCATGGCAGCAAGCAATCTGAGTCTGAGTTTGCAATGCAGCACTGAGACGTTGGGTGTCTGCCATCTGTGCTGCAGTGGAAGCTGAGACAATGGTCACCAACAATTGTATCACAGCTGTGTCTGCTAGTGCTGTCATGGAGTTAGTGACCACTTCCACATGGGAAAGAATGTGCTTCAAACTCTGTGCAATGTCCTGTGCCATGTTGGAGTCGGACTCCTCCATGTTCTTTGACAGTGACAACAGACTGTCAATGGACAAATTATCTCAGTGTACATGTCGATCAGCATTCTCCTGTATGCAGTTCCAGCAATGTTTACATCTGTGTCCTGTGTATTATAACTCGTTTGTGACCTCGCCCTCCGGTGATCTGACACATGAACTATCCTTTCCCCCTGGCCTGGCTGCAGCTCACTCGTGCTCGGTGACTCACCACGTGCAGATTCCGACTCTATACCACCCTCTAAGGTACAGAAAGCGAAAGTATTTGATCTGGTGACTGTGAGTTTCAGACCAAGTGATGGGACTTCACCATCAGTGCTGTGCTGCTGCTCTCTCTCTGTCACCTGGAGCTGCTGTGACTGGGAAGCTGGAAGTTTTGGGTTATCATTGGAAAGTATAAAATCAGAAGGGGAGGGTTGTGGTGAGGGATTGGGAATGGCATGGAAAGCAGGAGGTCCATGGTCCCACCGTCTGCAGCTTGTACTTCTTCCCAGACAGTAGGATGAGGGGGAGGTGGGAGTTAAGAAGGAACATAAGGCAGCAACATAACATCATCCTGAATGCTCTCGGTGATGCCGGATGCCACGGGCTCTGTCACAGCCAGTTCCATGATGTGGAGAATCATCTCCTCCCTCAGGCTCAGGGGATGAAGGTATGCCTGGTCCCCACCGGATCACTGCTGCTGCCTGTGTTTATGAGCCACCTTGTCATGTAAGAGAGAGGGCAGAATGTCACTGATTGTGTTGCACTGTGTTTGGGTGATGTGCCTGCCACAGCTGAAGAGCTGGAGACATGTGGAGGCAGGGAGAGGTGGATGTGAGGCTGGTATCAGTAGAAGGTGTGTGAGGGTGAGATGGAGTATGTGAATGTTAGGTGTGGGTCCTGAGTGTTAGGGACAGCTGATGGGTGAGTGATTGGGGTCTGGTTCATTGAGCAGTGTGAGAGGTTACTGGTGTTGATTGCAGGAGATGTCATGTGGAGATGAATTCACTGACATTGAGCACACGTGTGAGTTAATTTAACTTCTTCTGGCTCTTCTGCCAGGTCCTCGGGGCCGGACTTCTTGCACTGACCTCCCTGGCCACCTGCTCCTATTCACTTCGAAGTCCATTTCTTGAGGGTCTGCACCCCACCCCATGGGAACATGGCCTGTCTGCTCCTGTCACCCTCCATGACTAAGGCCTCCAGCACCACATCCGTGAACCGCAGAACCCTCTCTCTGTCCTAGTACTCCATTTACCTTGTCTCCAATTGCGGCATTTCACCGTCAGCAGCAGCCTCCTGTGATTCAGTGCAACTTCCCTTTAAGAGGAACAGACTGTCTTTAAGAGCTGAATCCTGGATGAAACACTAGCCAGCCTCACACAACCTTAGGCCCCAGCAGACAGACAGCACCGCGTGTCACCCTAGGCGGTACATACAATTCGTGGAAATGAGAAGGCAGCAGGAAGTTTGTGTGTCACCTGCCTCAACATGAATAGGCAAGGGCAGATCACGAATTACAATCCCTACACCCGAAAAGCGAAGCAATCCCGATTTTCTCGCTATATCTATCTTCCTTTCGCACTTGCGCATGCCCTCACTCGCTCTCTACACTCTCTGTCTGCTTCTCATAGCATCAGAGACTGATGCAGTACAAAAGGAAGCTATTCGGCCCATTGTTTCAGTGCTGTCTCTTGGAATGAGCTACTTAATGAATTCCACCACCAACACCGCCTCCCCCCCCACCCCTCAACTTCCCGCAGTCTCCTTTTTTCCTATTGAAGTATTTGCTAAATTCCCTTTTGAAAGATATTATTGAATCTGCTTCCACCATGTTTTCAGGCAGTGAATCCCACATCCCAACAACTCGCTGTGTAAGAAAATTCTCCTCACTTCACCTCTGGTTCTTTGTCAATTACCTTCAATCTGTGTCTTCTTAATACTGAACTTCCTGACACTGGAAACAGTTTCACATTAATTACCCTATCAAAACCCTTAATGATTTTAAATTATATATTAAATCACCCCTTACCCTTCATTGCTCCAAAGAGAACAATCCCAGCTTTTCCAATCTCTCCACATAACTGAATTCCCAGATCCCTGGTACCATTCTAGTAAATCACCTCAGTATCTTCACTAAGTCCTTGACATCCGTATCAAAGTGTGGTGACCAGAATTGGACATAATTCTCCAGCTGGGACCTAACCAATGATGTACAAACATCAGCATTTCCTCATGAGTTTTACTACTCTGTGCCTCTCTCTCTGACACCAAGGACACTACATGTTACCATCAAAGATCTGTGTGTGTACGCCGCAGGTCTCTCTAATCCTGCACCCGCTTTATAATGGTACCATTTATTTTATATTATTTCTCCTCATACTTCCTACCCATGTCTCACTTCACACTTCACTGTGTTAAATTACATCTGCCATGTTCCTGTCCATTACACCAGTCAGTCTCTGTCCTCCTGAAGTTTGTTACTATCCTTCTCACTGTTTATAAACATTTCTGGGTTTCCACCCATCACAAAACCTTGACATTATCCCCTCTGTACACAAGCCCATTGTATTAACATACTGCAACAGTGATCCCAACAGTGACCCTGGGGATAATAAAAGAAAAATACTGAGGATGTTGGAAATCTGAAATAAGTACAAGTAATTCTGGAAATTCACAGCAGATCTGGGAGCATCTGTGGAGAGAGAAGTAGAGTTAATGTTTCAGGTCAGTGACCCTTCTTCAGAACAGGGGAACGGCACTGTGTACTTCCCTCCAGACTGAACAATAAATATTCTCCACTACTCTCTGCTTTCTGCTTCGCATCTCGATCAGATCTGCTTTTACATTTCCCTGCTCTAAGTTGAACCATCCCAGCTCCATAACTGTAATCCCTCATCCCTGGAAAAATTCCAGTAAAACTCTTTTATCCCCTCTCCAATGGGCTCATGTCCTTCCTAAAATGTGGTTCCCTGTATTGGACACAATGCTCCAGGTGGAGCCGATCTAGTCTTTTCTATCGGTGTAACATAACATCCTGACTATTCGACTCTGTGTCTCTATTAATAAAACCTAGGAATCTATTTTCTTTGTTAACTGTTTGTTAACCTGTCCAGCTCACTTCAAAGATTGCACACAAACACCCCAGGTCTCTCTGTTATTCTCACCACCTTTAAAGTTGTGTTATCTCTCCTCATTCATCCACCTGCAGTTCGCTATCACCTTCTCAAAGGCTATTAGGGGTGGGTGATAACTGCTGGCCCAGCCAGCGACACCCACAACCCATGAATAAATAATATTATAAAATCTTTCCACAATGTATCACTTCACACATCTGCCAGGCCAATTAAATATTAGGAAAACTAAAGCCAGTGTTTTCAAACCCCACATCAAACATTTCTTAGCTACAGACTCCATCCCTCTCCTTGGCAACTGTCTGAGACTAAAGCAAAGTGTTTGCAACCTGGTGTCATAGTTGCTCCTGCGATGAGCTTCCTACCAAATATTCACGCTATCAATAAAACTGCCTATTTCCACCCCCTCAACATAGGACGACTTCATCCCTGTCTCAGCTCCTCTGCTGATGAAACACTCCTCCTTGCCTGTGTTACCTGTAGACTTGACTATTCCAACACACTCCTGGCTGGTCTCCTACATTCTACCCGCCATAAACTTGAGGTGATGAAAAACACTGCTGCTCATGTCCTATCTCACACCAAGTCATGTTCACCCATCACCCCCTGAACTCACTGACCGACATTGGATTCTTGTCAGCAACACATCAATTTAAAAACTCTCAGCCTTCTTTTCAAATGCTTCAACAGAGTTGCTTGCTAGGCCTTTACAGAGGGCAGTTAAGAGTCAATAACATTGCTATGAGTCGAGAGTCATATGTGGGCTAGACCAGGAAAGGACGGCAGATTCCTTTCCCTAAAGGACATTAGTGAATCAGATGGTGTTTAACAAAAAACGATGATGGTTTCATGGCTCCATGACAGAGACTAGCTTTCTATTCCAGATTTTAACACACTCCTGGCTTGTCTCACACATTCTACTCTCTGTAAACTTGAGGTCATCCAAACTCTGCTGCTCTTGTGTAAACTCACACCAAGTCCCGTTCCCCGATCACTGACATACATCGGCTGCCAGTTAAGCAATGTCTTGATTTTAAAATTCTCAACCGTGTTTGCAACTCCCTCGATGTCCTCACACCTCCTTATCTATGTAATATTCGCCAGCCCCACAACCCTCCAAGACATCTGCACTCCTCCAATCCTGGTCTCTTGTGTCTGCTTGATTTTCATCATTGCTCCACTGCCAGCCAGGTCTTCAGCTGCCTAGACCCAAAGCTCTGGAATTCCCTAACTACACCTCTTTTATTTTATTCGTGTGTGGGATATGTGCATCGCTGGCAAGGCCAGCATTTGTTCCCATCCCTAATTGCCCTTGACAAATGAGTGACTTGCTCGGACATTTCACAAGGCAGTTAAGAGTTAACCACATTGTTGAGGGTCTGGAGTCACATGGAGGCCAGATCAGGTAAGGACAGCAGATTTCCTTCCCGAAAGGACATTAGTAAATCAGATCGGTTTTTACAACAATCGATGATAGATTCATGGCACCATGACTGAAACTAAATTTCATTTCCAGACATTTATTAACGAATTGAAATTATTAATTGATTGAATTTTAATTCCCACCAACTGCCATGTGGTAATTGAACCCATGGCATTAGCCTGAACCTCTGGTTTTCTAGTTCAGTGACATTACCGCTATACCACTGTCACTGCCTCTTTGCCTCACTTTCCTCCCTTAAGACACTACTTAATACCTCCTGCCTTGACCAATAAATGTAAGTTGTTGTTGTTGGGCTTTGACAGATATGATTTGTCATTACCATATCCCTGCTGCCGTCCCGTGTATTTATTGTCCCGTGTTTTTTTCCAAGCAACAAATGTTTTTGTCCTGGGCTGTGAAGTCTAGAAATTTCCCATCAGCGACGTTAGACTGACTGGTCAGTAATTACACCGTTTGCTCCATCTCTCCTTTTTTAAACCGAGTGTAACATTTACAACCCTCCCATCTCTGGCATCAAGCCCATATCCACGGAGGATTGGAACATTCTGTCGCTGCCTCTGCTATTTTCAACATTCCTTCCCTCAGCATCCCCCACACATCCCATTCAGACAGGGTAAATGGTCTACTTTATTGTGGCACAAGAAGAGTTGGGTTGAAAGGGGTTAACTGAACCTGTTTGTTCAGTGATTGTAATTAATGTCAGTCATCATGGACCCTAATTGTGTCGCTGGAGGGTTTCCCTCTTCTATTTATACAGGACTCCTTTCAGTGTATTATCCCATAGTGTCAACAACAGCATCATTCCGGCGCTATCAAGGATCAGCAGCCCCAGCGAGAGAGAGGATAGACCAGAATCTGAGAACAAAAGATTGGAATGTTACAACAATGGGTCAGAATCTGAGAACAATAGATTGGAATGTTACAACAATGGGTCAGAACCTGAGAACAATAGATTGGAATGTTACAACAATGGGTCAGAACATGAGAAAAATAGCTTGGGATGTTACTACCATGGGAAGCAGGAGTTTCTACTATTGGCTTGGCCTAGTTACTGCAGATTATATTTGGCTAAAATTAGATGATCGGATCTATTCTGCACTGAAGATGATTCAAACGATTTATTATCCCGTCCTCGCTATTATTGGTGTCCCTGGTGAGTCTCTGTATCCAACGTTTAGAATTATAAACATATTTTACAGATTTAATGTTCTTGTCATGTCAATCTTGGGAAGTCTGAAGCCATTGTCTTCAGCCACTGCCACAAACACCATTCCCTATCCACTGTCTGCATTCCTCTCACTGCCCAATGTCTGGGGCTGAAACAGACTGTTTGCGACCTCTGCATCCAGTTGACACTGAGCTGAGTTCATTTCCATATTCTCTCCATCACCAACCCTGCCTATCACCACCTCTGTAATATGTCCCATCTCCACCTCTGCCTCAGCCCATCTACTGCATAAACCCTCATCTGTGCCTTTGTTAAATCCACACTTGACTATTACAATTCTATCCTGGTCACCTTCCAATTCTATCCTGGTCACCCTCCCAGTTATTAACCTCCATAAACCACAGCCCATCCAGAAATCTGCTGCCTGTGTTCTAACTCACACCAAATCCCGATCACCCATCACCCCTGTGCTCACTGATCTACATTGTCTTCCGGTCTGGCAACACCTTAATTTTAATATTCTCATTCTTGTCTTTGGATCTCTCCATGGCCTCACCACTCCAATTAGCCCTATACCCCTCTCGATTTCACATATTCTTGTAAATTTAATGCCTTTGAAACTTTTTAAAATTGCCATTTGAAAGTGAATTTCTTTCCCCTCCCTAGCACCTCTGGCTGTGATTTTTACACTAAGGTGCCACTGGTGCAATGTTCAAAAACCTGGATCTATAAAAACGATGTGAATGGAACCGCCAACCACTTCTAGTGTGGCCAGCACAGTCCCCCATTCTGTGTAGGGATCTAGCCTGGGTGTACTGTGCATTTGCTGTTATTCGGAGGAGGGGTTTGGAGTAACGTCAATGTTCCTTTCTTGCAGCTAATATGTACGTCTCTGAAACTTGGTCCGTGCGTATCCACTGATCGCGTGTGTTAGTCACTCACAACTTAGCATACATTCAGCAGCACCAGGAATCCTCTCTCGTATTTTTAAAAGGACCAGGCTTCCTGGTCCTGAATATTGAGGGATATTTGACATTCAAGAAGAATAGGAAGCTAGGTAAATGTGGAGGGGTGGCACTGTTAATCAAGGATGGTGTTGGGGCATTAGTTCGAGATGACCTTGGTTCAGGAGATCAAAATGTGGAATCGATTTGGGTGGAGGTGAGGAATACCAGGAGAAAGAAGTCCCTAGCAGGAGTGGTCTACAGACCTCCTAACAGTAATCACAATGTAGGACATCGTATACAAGAAGAAATATTGTTTACTTGTGATAGACGTACGGCAGTAATCATGGGTGATTTTAATCTACATATAAACTGGAAAAATCAGATTGGGAACAGTAGCCCGGATGAAGAGTTCATAGAATGCTTTCGAGGTAGTTTCTTGGAGCAGCACGTTCTGGAAACAACCAGAGATAAGGTTATATTAGACTTCGTATAATGTAATGTGACAGGATTAATTAATGACCTCAGAGTAAAGGCACCTCTAGGTAGCAGCGACCACATTATGACTGAATTTTACATCCAGTTTGAAAGAGAGAAGAGTGGATCTAAGATCAGTATTTTAAACGTGAATAAGGGCAACTATTTGGGCATGAAAGTTGAGCTCGCTGAAGTGAACTGGGTTACTTGTCTTGGAGATAGATCAATAGAGAAGCAGTGGCAGACATTTAAGGGGATATTTCAGGAATACTCCATAATAAGTATATTCCTACCATAAGGTGGAGGACCCACCAGCGGTTTCGTAAGAAATTACGGAAAACATCACTCTTAAGGAAAAGGCAGATAATTGTGCAAAGATGAGTGGCAGTTCAGATAATTGGTCAGAATATAAAGAACAGCAGACAATGGCTGACGGGTTAATCAGGAGAAAGACATTTGAGTATGATAGGAAGTTAGCTAGAAATGTAAAAATGGATTGCAAGAGTTTCTCCACGTATTTAAAAAGGAGAAGAGTAAGTAAAAAGAGTGTTGGTCCTCTGGACAGTGAGAATGTGGAGTTAATAGTGGATAAAAAGGCAACAGCGGATGCAATGAACAAATATTTTGTTTCTGTCTTCACTATAGAGGATACAAGAAACATTCCAGTAGTAGCTGTAAATCAGGAGGTGGAAGGAAGAGAGTAGCTTGGTGAAAATACAATTGCCAGGGAAGCTTTACTGAGCAAACTTATGGAGTCGCGGGCTGAAAAGTCCCCGGGTCCTGATGGGCTTCTTCCAAGAGTCTTAAAAGAGGTGGCTAATGAGGTAGTAGTCGTGTTGTTGTTAATTTTTCAAAGTTCACTAATTTTGGAAAGGTTCGATCAGACTGGAAAGTAATAAATATAACCCCTCTATTCAAGAAGAGGGGGATGCAGAAAGCAGGTAACTATAGGCCAGTTAGCTTGACATCTGTCGTGGGGAAGATGTTTGAATCGATCATTCAGGAGGCTTTCGCAGGGCACTTAGAAAAACTCAAGGTAATCGCGAATAGATAGCATTGTTTTGTGAAAGGGAAGTCATCTTTAACCAATTTATTGGAGTTCTTTGAAGAAGTAACATGCGATATGGGTAAAGGGGAGCCCTTTGACATACTGCGCTTGGATTTCCAGAATGCATTAGACAAGGTGCCACATAAAAGGTTATTGTGCAAAGTAGGAGCTCATGGTGTAGTGGGTAACATATTAGCTTGGATCGAAGTTTTATTGGCCGGTTGCCGAAAAGAGGGAGGATGCATGAATGGGTCCTTTTCAGATTGGCAGGATGTGACAAGTTGAGTCCATCATGGGTCTGTGCTGGGGCCTCAACATTTTACAATTTATATGAAAGACTTAGATGAGGGAAGCGATGGCATGTTAGCTAAATTTGCAGATGACTCAAAGATAGGTAGGAAAGTATGTTGTGAAGAGTACATAAGGAGGTTGTAGTCCAATATAGATAGGTTGAGTGAGTGGGGAAAAAAATCTGACAGATGGAGTATAATGTGGGAAAATGTGAAGTTTTTCACTTTGGCAGGAGGACTGCAAAATTCCGAGGTGCTGAGGGATCTAGGTTCTGTAGTGCATGAGTCACAAACTGTTAGTAGGTAGGTACAGCAAGTACCAAAGAAGGCTAATGGAATGCTCTCCTTTATTACAAGAGGAATTGAAAATAAAAGTCAGCATGTGATGCTTCAGTTATACAGGGCATTGGTGAGACCACATCTCGAATACTGTCTGTAGTTTTGGTCTCCTTATTTAATGGAGGACGTGAATGCTTTGGAGGCGGTTCAGATGTGGTTTACCAGATTGATACTAGGAATGAGCAGGTTGTGTTCTGAGTAAAGGTTGGACGGACGGTCTTGTTTTCACTGGAATTTAGAATAGTGAGGGAAGATTTGACTGAAGTTTAGAAGAACCTGAAAGGCCTTGACATGGTGAATGAGGAAAGGATGTTTCCTCTTGTGGGTGAGTCCAGTACTAGGGGGCACTGTTTCGAAATTAGGGGTCGCCGCTTTAGGACAGAGAGGAGGAGAACATTTTTCTCTAGAGGGTTGTGTGACTTTGGAATTCTCTGCCACAGAAGGTGGTGGAGACGGGGTCATTGAATATTTTTAAGGTGGAGATAGATAGATTCTTATCAGGCCAGGGAATGAAAGGTTATCAAGGTTAGATGGGAGTGTGGAATTCGAAACACAAACCAATCAGCTATGATCTGATTGAATGGCGGTGCACACTCGAGGGGCCGAATGGCCTACGTCTGCTCCTAGTTCATATGCGTGTATTTTTTACTCAGCTTACATGTGAGGTGCTTTTGACTTACTTCTGTTATTGTAAAGTTAGTGGAGGTGCTGTGGATGGTTTTCTGGAGGTTGCGTTGTGAGCTTCTGCAGACATTCATGGAGGACAGAGGATTTGCTAACCGAACTCTGGACGAGTTATGGGGACTGCAGTTACATGACCTACAAATGGAGCTGAGGCTAGAGAGGGGAAACTCTGTAAATTGGGAGGAGGAGGGGGCTCTGCTCTACCCACCCCGGGTTCTCCAAGAGCAAACAGAGCAGTGGTCCTAATATCGAGCCCTGGGGAACACCACTGTATACTCACCTGGAGTCTGACCAACAACCTTTCACCATTTCTCTCTGTTGACTTTTCATTAGCCAATGTTATATCCACAATATCACTGTCCCTTTAATCCATAGGGTTCAGTTTTCCTAACCTGTCCATTGAATGACATTTGATCAACCACCTTTTGAACATCCATATATATAACTTTAATCACACCACCCTCATCAGCCCTCTCCATTGTTTTATCAAAGAACTCCATCAAATTTACCTCACCACCTCTCTCCACTCCTCCACTGCTGTTAAATTATCAGACTGCTTATGCAACATCCAGTACTGGATGAGCAGAAATTTCCTCCAATAAAATATTGGGAATACTGAAACCATTGGGCTGGACTCTATTGGGCTCCTGATGTAGGTCTCCATGGAGCCACACATCGGGATTGCTGGGCCTGATCTTTCCAGCTGTGCAGAGGCTCGTGGCTCCCCGCCCCCTCCCCCCAACCGCTCGGCAGCGGGACCCTACTTAAATATTTCTATAAACTTAATGTATATATTTCAGTCCAATTCCCTGTGATCTTCCTGACAGCCCGGGATCTTCCATGCAGCGGCTGACACTCAAACACCTTCATAATAAAAGCAAAATACTGCAGATGCTGGAAATCTGAAATAAAATCCAGAAATGCTGGAACCACTCAGCATGTCTGGCAGCATCTGTGGAAAGAGAGGCAAAGTTAACGTTTCGGGTCAGTGACCCTTCTTCTCACACACCGTCACTCTCCCGTCCAGGGAAAGCCAACGCCACAGAGCTGGGGAAGGGGGGAAAGTAGGATTTTTAGAGTACTGATGGGGTGGGGGGTGGTGGCTGGTGCTTGTGGTGGGCGTGGTCAGCTCTGCATTAATAGTGTAGGGGAAGAAGGGGCAAACTCTACACTTTGGACAGTTGTTGGGTTGAGAGGGTACTCGGCAGTTTAAGTCTTTGGAGGGGCTGGTGGGAAGGCAACTATACAATGTAAGTTTTTGGGGGGAAATGGGCAACATTTTATTTGCAGTGCACTGGCGGGGGTGTGTGTACGGGGTTAAACTTTGCACTTTTTGTGGCAGGTCTGGTTGCCCTTTAAAAATGGCACCAGTGTCTGTACAGAGACAGCTGACAGCACTACTGTTGTCGCTGAGGCCGTCCCTGTTACGTGATTGGGGGTGGAGTGGGCGGCCCGTTCACTGTATTAAAATGAGACGTCGCCTGCTACATCACAGTGGCACAGCAGACACAGACTGCACATATGGGCCACCAATGTTTCGCACTCCGCTGGGGAGAATAAAATTCAGCCCCTTGTTTTTGCTTCCCGCTCCAATCTCCCTTCCCCAGCTAGCAATTCCTTCCTTCTTCCTAGTAACTGTCTGAGATTACTATAGTCTGTTCACAACCTTGGTGTCACATTGGACCACAAAATAGGCTTCTAACCTCATACTGGTGCCATCACCACAATCGCCTATTTCCATCTCTGTAACATCACCTGACTAAATCCCTGCCTCAGCTCATCTGCTGAAACCCTCATTCAAGAAAAGCGGCGCTGCTGGATCTGCTACTTGGGAATGAGGTGGGCCAAGTGGATCAAATACCAGTAGGGAAGCACTTAAAGGACAGTGGTCATTACGTCATAAGGTTCAGGCTGACTACATAAAAGGACAAAGGGTAAGAATAATTAACTAGGGGAAGTCCAACTTCAGCGGGGTAAGAATGCAGCTGGAGAAAATAAATTGGAGTCAACGATTGGCAGGAAAACAATAGCTGAACAATGGGCTACCGTCAAAGAGGAGATAGTTTGGGCTCAGTCAAGGTATATTCCTTTGAAGGGGAAAGGTAGTGTAAACAAATCCAGAGCTCCCTGAATTACAAAAGAGGTGAGTGACGTAGAGATTAAGATGAAGAAGAAAAAGTGTGCTTATGACAGACGTCAGGTAGACAATCCTACTGAGAACCAGGCAGAGTGGAAGCATAAAAGCAAGTAAGAGAAGTAAAATAGAATATGAGAAGAGTCTGGCGGCCAGCATTAAATGGAGTTCTGAAGTTTTCTATAGACGTATAAACAGGTAGCAAAAGGTGGAGTTGCACCAATTAGGGGCGACACAGAGGATTTGCACATGCATGCAGAAGGCATAGTTGAAGTATTAAATAAATACGTTGCATCTGTCTTTACCAAGTGTAACAAAAGTGATTCTTTTTTGGTAAAAAAAAGGAATATTTCTAAAGGCATTTATGGTTCAGCTGAATAAATGTTAGACCTTTTTTTTGTTAAAAATTGAACCACCAAGAGGTCACTGAGAGGGAGCTGGACTGGCAACAGAGTTACTGGTTATCAGAAGGCTCGGGTTCGAGATGAAGCCCAAACCCTGGTAGCGGGCAGAAAAGTGATACGTTCTCCTTTGATTAGACAATCCCCGTCGTCGCAGAGAACACCTGGGATGGGCAGAAAAACTGACAAGCTTTCTGCTTGTCGGTCAGTGTGTGTGGTTTTACCTTCTGGAAGGAGATAATGTCAAGTCTGAAGAAAAAGTCAAGAAAGCAGAGAAGACCACAACCCAGCTCATTTTCCAGAAATTCCAGAACAGACCTTGTGAAGTCCGCGGAGTTGAGTCATCTTGTTTCCTGTTTGAAGAAAGCCTGCTAAAAATAATTCTCAATGCCGCCTGAAGAGAACTGTTGTCTGGTAGCCTGGATGTGTGTGCTCAGAAGTTAGACTGCATGCTGGTTTGGAACAACATATCTCATCTGCTGTTTCCTTCAAAATGGGCAACTAGTTAACCCAAATGCTTTTTGTTTGTAACAGAGCTCTGATCGAAAAATCTTTTTTTTTAGAACTTGTTTTCGGTTAACCAGTGTATATGTCTGTGTTTGAGTTTTAAGGGACTAAGATAAAAAAAAAGTAACTTTAAAATTTGGTTCAGGTTAAAAGGGACTTTGAACTTTGGTTAAGGTGGGAAGGGGAAGTTAAAAATTAATTGTTGGATTTTTAAAAATTTGATCTGTGTGATATTGTTTTACTTCATTTCTAGTTGCGACTTTTTTATTCGATCCTGGGATATAGGCATCACTGGCTAGGCCAGCATTTATTACCCATCTCTCCATAACCCTTGAGAAGGTGGTGGTGAACTGCCTTCTTGAATCGCTGCAGTCCATGGGAGGTAGGTTCACTCACAATTGTGTTCGGGATGGACTTCCAGGATTTTGACCCAGCGACAGTGAAGGAATGGCGATATAGTTCCAAGTCAGAATGGTGTATGACTTGGAGGGGAACTTTCAGGTGGTGATGTTCCCATGCATTTGATCCCCTTGTCCAAGATGGTAGAGGTCGCGGGTTTGGAAGGTGCTTTCTGAGGTGCCTTGGTGCATTGCTGCAGTGCATCTTGTAGACGGTACACACTGCTGCCACTGTGCATCGGTGGTGGAGGGAGTCAATGTTTGTGGATGATGTGCCAATCAAATAAGCTGCTTTGTCCTGGATGATGTCGAGCTTGTTGAGTGTTGTTGGAGCTGCAGCCATCCAGGCGAGTGCAGTGTATTCCATCACACTCTTGACTTGTGCCTTATCGATGGTGGACAGGCTTTCGGGAGTCAGGAGGTGAGTTACTCGCTGCAGGATTCCTGGTCTTACACCTGCTTCATTTATGATAAACTTTTAATTGTTTAGTTCAGTAAAGTGTGTTCTATTGTGATGAGAATAGTGTATCTGATGGACTGTTTCAGCAAGTGGGAAAATGAGAAAAAAATGTTGTGACCTGTGGAGAAGCTGGACTGAATGAACAGTGCACACCTCTCGCCTCGGGTCATAACACAAGGAAGAAGGTACAACACAGGCAATGGTGAAAGAGCAGGTAATTCAGAAACAAGAAGGGTTTAAAATTGATAAAGTGGACATATTAGATAGGCTGTCTAGAGGTAAAGTGAATAAAGCACCAGGGCCAATGAGGTGCATCCAAGGATTATGAGGGAAGTGAGGGTGGAAATCGCAGATGCACTGGCCATAAATTCTCAATCTTCCTTAGACTAGGGGTGATGCCGGAGGACTGGAGAATTGCAAATATTACATCCTTGTTCAAAAATGGGTGTAAAGATAATCCCAAGAACTCCAGGCCCGTCAATTTAACTGCAGTGGTGGGGAAACTTCTCGTAATAATAATTCGGGACAAATTAATAGTCACATGGAAAAATTCGGGTTCAGTAAGGAAAACAGCATGGATTCCTGAAGGGCAAATACTATTTAACTAACAGCCTGGACATTTTGAGAAGGTAACAGAGAGGGTTGATGAGGGCAATGCGATTGATGTGGTGTATTGTATTTACAAAAGACATTTGATACTGTGCCACATAACAGACTTGTGAGAAAACTTATCGTTTATGAATGAAAAGGGACGGTAACAACATGGATACGGCTTTGGCTGAGTGGCAGGAAAGAAAGAATTGTAGTTTGTGGATGTTCTTGGGGGGCTGGAGGAAAGGCTGGAGGTCCCCAGGGATCAGTGTTGGCACCCTTGATTTTCCTGATATATATTACAAGAGCGACGTCTCAATTCATTCCATCTTCGCTGCCTCCGGAGAATCCTTGGCATCAGGTGGCAGGACCATATCTCCAACGTGGAAGTCCTCGAGGCGCCCAATATCCCCATCATATACACCCTACTGAGTCAGCAGTGCTTGAAATGGCTTGGCCATGTGAGCCACATGGAAGATGGTAGGATCCCCAATGACGCATTGTACAGCGAGCTTGTCACTGGTATCAGACCCACCGGCCGTCCGTGTCGCTGCTTTAAAGACATCTGCAAACGCGAAATCAAGTCCTGTGACATTGACCACAAGTTGTGGGAGTCAATTGCCAGTGATCTCTAGAGCTAGCAGATTGCCATAAAGGCGGGTCTGAAGAATGGCGAGTCGAAGAGAGTTAACAGTTGGCAGGAAAAAAGACAGAAGCACAAGGAGAGAGCCAACCATGAAATATCCTCGACAACCAATTTTATCTGCAGCGCCTGTGGAAGAGCCAATTCACTCTAGAATTGGCCTTTATAGCCACTCCAGGCGCGGCTCCACAAACCACTGACCACCTCCAGGTGCTTACACATTTTCTCCCGAGACAACGAGGCCAAAGAAGGTAACTGACCAAGACCATGGTGTTCAGGGCACAATTTTAGAGTTTGCAGATGATACGAAACGTGGAAGCATTGTGAACTGTGAGGAGGATGGTGTTGAATTTCAAAAGTACTTAGACAACTTGGTGGAATGGGCAGGCAGGTGGTAGATGAATTTCAATGCAGAGAAATATGAAGTGATTCATTTTGGTAGGAAGAATATTGAGATAATGTAAAATAAAGGGCACCATTCTAAAGGAGGTGTAGGAACAGAGATACCGAGGTGCATATGTGCATAAGTCATTGATGTTGGCAGGAGAGGTTGAGAGAGCATTTAATAAAGCATACAGTATCCTGGGCTTTATTAACAGGGACATTCAGTACAAGAGCAAGGAAGTTATGTTGAACTTATATAAAACACTGATTCAGCCTCAGCTGAAGTATTCTGTCCAATTCTGGACACCACACTTCAGGAAGATTGTGAGGGCATTGGAGAGAGTACAGAAAAGATCCATGAGAATGCTTCCAGGCATGAGGAATTTCAGTTATGAAGATAGACAGGAGAAGTTAGGATCATTTTCCTTGGAGAAGAGAAGACTGCGAGGTGAGTTGATTTGATAGAGTTGTTCAAAACCATGAGGGGTCTGGACAGAGGAGATAGAAAGAAACTGTTTCCACTCGTGAAAAGAATCGAGAACGAGAGGGCACAGATTGAAATTAATGGGGAAGAGAGGCAGAAGTGACATGAGGCAATATTTTCTCACGCAAGGAATGGCTAAGGACTGGAATGGACTGCCTGAGAATGTGATGGAGACAGGTTCAATTGAAGCATTCAAAATGCAATCAGACTGTTATCTGAAAAGGAAGAATGTGCAGGGTTATGGGGAGAAGGCGGAGAATGGCACGAGGTTAATTGCTCTTTTGGAGAGCCGATGTGTACATGATAGACTGAATAGCCTCCTTCTGTGCTGTAATAATTATGTGATTCCCTGATTCATGCCTTTGTTACCTCTGTGCATAACTATTCCAACTCACTCCTGGCTGATCTCCCACATTCTACTCTCTGTAAACTTGATGTCATCCAAAACTCTGCTGCCCATGTCCTAGCTCACACCAAGTTTTCTTCCTCTATCACTGACCGACATGGCTCCCAGTCAAGCAATGTCTTGATTTTAAAATTCTCATCCTCGTTTTCAATACCTCCATGGAACAAAGAACAAAGATAATTACAGCACAGGAACAGGCCCTTCGGCCCTCCAAGCCTGCGCCGATCCAGATCCTCTATATAAACATGTCACCTATTTTCTAAGGGTCTGTATCTCTTTGCTTCCTGCCCATTCATGTATCTGTCTAGAAACATCTTAAAAGACTCTATCGTGACCGCGTCTACCACCTCCGCTGGCAACGCATTCCAGACACCCACCACCCTCTGCGTAAAGAACTTTCCACGCATATCCCCCCTAAACTTTTCCCCTCTCACTTTGAACTCGTGAACCCTAGTAATTGAATCCCCCACTCTGGGAAAAAGCTTCTTGCTATCCACCCTGTCTCTCCCTCGCATGATTCTGTACACCTCAATCAGGTCCCCCCTCAACCTCCGTCTTTCCAATGAAAATAATCCTAATCTACTCAACCTCTCTTCAAAGCCAGCGCCCTCCATACCAGGCAACATCCTGGTGAACCTCCTCTGCACCCTCTCCAAAGCATCTACATCCTTTTGGTAATGTGGCGACCAGAACTGCACGCAGTATTCCAAATGTGGCCGAACCAAAGTCTTATACCACTGTAACATGACCTGCCAACTCTTGTACTCAATACCCCGTCCGATGAAGAAAAGCATGCCATATGCCTTCTTGACCACTCTATTGACCTGCGTTGTCACCTTCAGGGAACAATGGACCTGAACACCCAAATCTCGCTGTACATCAATTTTCCCCAGGACTTTTCCATTTACTGTTTAGTTCACTCTTGAATTGGATCTTCCAAAATGCATCACCTCGCATTAGCCCTGATTGAACTCCATCTGCCATTTCTCTGCCCAACTCTCCAATCTATTTACATTCTGCTGTATTCTCTGACAGTCCCCTTTACTATCTGCTACTCCACCAATCTTAGTGTCGTCTGCAAACTTGCTAATCAGACCACCTATACTTTCCTCCAAATCAGTTATGTATATCACAAACAACAGTGGTCCCAGCACGGATCCCTGTGGAACACCACTGGTCACACGTCTCCATTTTGAGAAACTCCCTTCCACTGCTACTCTGTCTCCTGTTGCCCAGCCAGTTCTTTATCCATCTAGCTAGTACACCCTGGACCCCATGCGCCTTCACTTGCTCCATCAGCCTACCATGGGGAACCTTATCAAACGCCTTACTGAAGTCCATGGATACGATATCTACATCCCTTCCCTCATCAATCAACTTTGTCACTTCCTCAAAGAATTCTATTAAGTTGGTAAGACATGACCTTCCCTGCACAAAACCATGTTGCCTATCACTGATAAGCCCATTTTCTTCCAAATGGAAATAGATCCTGTCCCTCAGTATCTTCTCCAGCAGCTTCCCTGCCACTGACGTCAGGCTCACCGGTCTATAATTACCTGGATTATCCCTGCTACCCTTCTTAAACAAGGGGGCAACATTAGCAATTCTCCAGTCCTCCGGGACCTCACCCGTGTTTAAGGATGCTGCAAAGATATCTGTTAAGGCCCCAGCTATTTCCTCTCTCGCTTCCCTCAGTAACCTGGGATGGATCCCATCCGGACCTGGCGACTTGTCTACCTTAATGCCTTTTAGAATACCCAACACTTCCTCCCTCCTTATGCCGACTTGACCTAGAGTAATCAAACATCTGTCCCTAACCTCAACATCCGTCATGTCCCTCTCCTCGGTGAATACCGATGCAAAGTACTCATTTAGAATCTCACCCATTTTCTCTGACTCCATGCATAACATTCCTCCTTTTTCCTTGAGTTCTCTAGTTACCCTCTTGCTCCTTATATATGCTCCCTCTCTCTGTAATATCCTCCAGCTCCACAATCCGCCAAGAAATCTGTGCATCTCTAATTCTGGCATCTTGTGCATCCCTGATTTTCATCACTCCACCACTATTATCTGCACCTTTAGCTAATGAGGCTCCAAGTTCTAGAATACCCTCCCTTCACCTCTCCGCTTCTCCACCTCGCTTTCATCCTTTAACACGCCCGTTAAAACCTACTTCTTTGACCAAGCTTTAAACTAGTATCTCATTTTCGGGAAGCACCTTGGGACATTTCATTCTGTTAAAGGCGCTATATAAATATAAATTGTTGTTGAAGTTTGCCAAACATGATTTGTTATTACCAGACCCCTGCTGCTTCTTGTTTGTTATCGTATGTTTTTCAAAGAAACAAATATATTTCTCCTGGGTTGTGACCCCATGAAATTTCTCCAGTCGTGATGCATGTCTGACTGCTCAGTAATTACAGGGTTTACTCTATCTCTCCTTTTCTAAACAGGGTGTAACAATTACAGTGCTCCAGTCCTCTGTCATCGCTCCCATATCCAAGGAGGATTGAAAGATTCTGGCCAGTGCCTCTACTATTTTCACCATTCCTTCCCTCAGTAACCCTCACGCATCCTGTCCAGAGTAAATTTTCTGCTTTATTGTGGTATGAAAGGTGTCGGAATGAAAGAGGTTAACGGAATCTATTTGCTCAGTGACTGTAATTAATGTCAGTCTCTATGGAACCTAATTATTTCACTGGAGGTGCTCCATCTTCTAATAGTAAGGGACTCTTTTCAATGTGTTTTCACATAGTGTGAGTGGGAGCATCATCCCTGACACTAATAGGGACCAGCGTCTCCAGAGAGAGGGGGAGGATAGATCAGAATCCAAGGACAATAGATTGGAATCTGACAATAATGGGTCAGAATCTGAGAACAATAGATTGTAATGTTACAAAAATGGGCAGGGGGTTATCCTGGGATCTTGACACTCTTTCTGCATATTATGATCGGCTACCATTAGCATCTCGCATCAATTACGCAGTGAACATTATTCAATACATTTACTATCTCATCCTCACTATCGTTGGTGTTCCTGGTAAGTCTCTATATCCAGCTCTTCATTCTATAAACCATGTTAAACTGCATTACTGTACTTCTCATTTACTCTGCCCTAGCTGATTTTGGTATCCCTCCAGCTATTATCTTTATATAACCATTGCTATCCGCATTATGGTTTGTGTAATTTAATCTCTCATCTTTGCTTCTGTTGTTGCCCCGGTAAGACTCTAGTTCCAGCCATGAGATATGTAAACCTTGCTTCACTGAAATACTGATTTGGAATGTATTTATTTTTTTGAAGACTGAAGCTAGTGTCATTGGTCTCCATAAGAAACTTCATACCCTATTTGTGAACCACTTACCTTTCACTGGCCAGTGTCTGAGACTGAACAAGACAGTCTACAACCTCTGTAGTAATTTTAACCTGAGCTGATTTCACCTCCATATTCTCTCCATCAACAAACATGCCTACTACCACCTCTGCAATAACTGCCATCTCCACCTCGGCCTCAGCCCATCTGCTGCATAAACTCTCATCTGTGCCTTTGTTAAATCTACACGTGACTATTCCAGTTCTATCATGGTCACCTTCCCAGTTATAAACCTCCATAAACCACATCCCAGCCTGCGGCGCTTTCTCAGTGAACATCAACGTCAGCTCGAGGAACAAAACCTCATTATCGGATTAGGCATTCTGCAGACTTCCAGACTGAACATTGAGTTCAATAATTTCAGATCAATACTGGCTCTTTTAATTATTTTGCTTTATCATTTTTTTTGCCATGTCCTGGCCTTAAACTGGATTTTTTTATGTTGCTGCTTTTGGCTTGGGCTGTTCATTATTTTGTCATTTAACACCTTCGCTGCACTAACGCTTTGTCTTTCACCACACCACAAGCACACTCTCTTTGCCTTTGCCCCATGACCTCCTTGTCAGTTAATCTCTATGACCCTCTGTCCTTTCAACACCTCTTTTTTCTCTTTTGCCCCACCCTTGCTTTATTTCCTTAAAACCTGACCTTTCTAACCTTTGCCAATTCTGATGAAAGGTCACAGGCCTGAAGCGTTAACTCTGCTTCACTCTCCACAGATGCTTCCAGACCTGCTGAGTCTTTCCAGCACTTTTTGTTTTCATTTAAGACTTGTAGTGGAGTTCCCCAGGGATCAATGTTGGGATCGTTTCTCTTCCTGACAAATATTAATGACATGGAACTTGGTGCACAGGGCACAATTTCAAAGTTTGCAGATGATGCAAAACTTGGAAGCATTGTGAACTGTGAGGAGGATAGTGTAGAAATTCAAACGGACATAGACAAGTTGGTGGAATGGAAAGACAGGTGGCAGATGAAGTTCAATGTGGAGAAATGTGATGTGATTCATTTCGATAGGAAGAACATGGAGAGGCAATATAGAATAAATTGTACAACTCTAAAGGGTGTGCAGGAGCAGAGGACCTGGGTGTATATATGCATGGGTCATTGAAGTTGGCAGGAGAGGTTGAGAGCACTTAATAAACCAGACAGTGTCCTGTGCTTTATTCACAGCAGCATGGAATGCAAAAGCAAAGAGGTTATTTTGAACTTGTATGAGACACTAGTTTGGCCTCAGTGGCAGTATTACGTCTAGTTCTGGGCACCACACTTTAGGTAACGTGAAGACATTGGGGAGTGTACATAAACATTCACAAGAATGGTTCCAGAGATGAAGAATATCAGTAATGAAGAGAGACTGGAGAACTGGGAACATTTTCCTTAGAGAAGAGAAGGCTGAGAGGAGATTAGAAAAAAAGGTATTCACAATTATGAGGTGTCTGGACAGAGTGGATCGGGAAAAACTTTCCCCACTCCTGAAAGGTTCTAAAACGAGAGGGCAAAGAATAAAAGTTATTGGTAAAAGAAGCAGAAGTAACATGAAGAAAACTTTTTCACACAGCGAGTGCTTAAGGTCTGGAATGCACTGCCTGAGAGTGTGGTGGAGGCAGATTCAATCGAGGCATTCAGGAGGAAATTGGATAGCTGTCTGAAAAGGAAGTTTGTACAGAGTTACAGGGAGAAGGCAGGGAAGCGGTACTAGATGAATTGCTCTTTTGGACAGCCAGTGCAGACACGATGGACAGAATGGCCGCCTGTAACAATTCTGTGATTCTGTGACAGTTGACCACAAAATGAGCTTCCACCGTTATATTCGTGCCATCACTATCACCACCTATTTCCACTTCAATAACATCGCCTGATTTCACCCCTGTCTTAACTCATCCGCTGCTGAAGCTCTCAGTCATGCTTTCATTACCTGTAGACTGGACTATTCGAACTCATTCTCCCACATTCTACTGTCTGTAACCTTGAGGTCATCTAAAACTCTGCTGCCTGTGCCTTAACTCACAGCAAGTCTAATTCCCCAATCACTGACCGACATCAGCTCACAGTCAAGCAATGTCTTGATTTTAAAATTCTCATTCTTGTTTTCCAATCCCTCCATTGCCTCACCCCTCACTAACTCTGTAATCCCCTCCAGCCCCACAAACCTCTGAGATATCTCTGCTCCTCTAATTCTGGCCTCTTGTGCATCCCTGATTTTAATTACTCCACCATTGTGGCCACACCTTCAGTTGCCTCGGCCCAAAGCTCTGGAATACACGCCCTACACAGCTCCATCTCTCCATCTCTCCACCTCGCTTTTATCCTTTAAGACACTCCTTTAAAACTTGCCTCTTTGACCAAACATTTGGTCACCTAACCTAATATCTCCCTTGGTGGTTCAGTGTTATACTTTGTTTCATAATGCTGCTGTGAAGTACCTTGGGATAAGTTCTTGCTGAACTTTGCCAGACATGAATTGTCATTAGCATATCCATGTGGTTTGAAATTTATTATGCTATGCTTTTCCAAGCAAATAATATTTCTGTCCTGGGTTGTGAAATTTCACCACCACTGACGTCAGATTGACTGGACAGTACAGGGTTTACCACATCTCTCCTTTTTGTAAACTAGGTGTATAATTTGCAGCCCTCCAGTGCTCTGTCATCACTCCTATATCCAGAGAGAACTGATAGATTCTGTGCAGTGCTTCTTCCATTTGCACCATTCCTTCTCTCACCAACCCTCAGAATTCCCATCCAGACCAGGTAAATGTTCTAGTTTATTGTTATACAAAAATTGTTGGATTGAAAACTAAACCTGTTTGTTCAGTGACTGCAATTAATGTCAGTCTCCATGGACCCTAATTGTGTCACTGGAAGATTTCCCTCTTCTATTAATACGGGGCTCCTTTCAATGTGTTATCACATAGTGTCAGTGGGAGTATCACATCACTCCCGTCACTAACAGGGATCAGCGGCTCTGGAGAGAGGGAGAGGAAAGATCAGAATCAGAGTACAATAGATTGGAATGTTACAACAATGAGCAGGAGTTTCATCTGGGAGTTTAACTTTCTTTCTGCAGATTATGATCAGTTCTCATTAAAAAGTCGGATCTATTACTCACTGAGGAATATTCAATACATTTACTACCCCTTCCTGGCTATTATTGGTGTCCCTAGTAAGTCTCTGTATCTAGATATTAATTCTATAAACCATGTTTAACTGCATTACCATTCTTGTCATTTCCTCTGCCCTCCTTGCTGCTGTTGTTATTCCTGGCAAATTTCAGTCTCCAGATATTAGCTCAATAAACCATTGCTATGTGCATTAGAGTGCTTGTAATTTACTCTCCCATCTTTGCTGTCTCTGGTAAGTCTCTATTTCCCGCTATGAGATCTGTAAAATTTGTTTCACTGAAATAATGTTCTTGCTATTTAAATTTGGGAAGAGTGCAGTTGTCATTGGTCTCTATAAGAAATTCCATCCACTATCCATGAACCATGATCTCCTCATTGCCAAATATCTGAGGCTGAACCAGACAGTTTGCAACCTCTGTCTTCTATTTAAATCTGAGCTGAGTTCATCTCCATATTCTCACCAACCCTGCCTACTATCACCTCTGTACTAACACACATCTCCACCTCTGCCTCAGCCTATCTGCTGCAGAAACATTCATCTGTGCCTTTGTTAAATATACACTTGACTATTCCAATTCTATCCTGGTCACACTCCCATTTATAAACCTCTATAAACCACAGCCCATCCAGAACTCTGCTACCTGTATTCTAACTCACACCAATCCCAATCACCCATCACCCTTGTGCTCACTGATTTACATTGACTCCCAGTCTGGCAGCACCTTAATTTTATTATTCTCATTCATGTGTTTGAATCCCTCCATGGCCTCACCCCTCCAGTTAGTCCCATTCCCCTGACTGTTCCCATATTCCTTTTGGCCTTCTAGTATTTTCTTCAATTAGCTTTAAAAATAAACTTCACCCCCTCTTTATTCTACCACTGACCACGATTTTCAGCTCCACAGGGCCCAACGTCATGGACGCTTGGATCCATAAAATGGTATGAGCTGAGCTGCCGGTCACTTGCAGTGCTCCATGCTGGACAGGGATTTAGCGCTGGACAGGGATTTAGACCGGGTTTATCAAGCATGTGCTGGTAGTGTGAGGAAGGGTCTGAATATGGTGCCACTCAGCCATTGCAGCAGCTTTGATATATGTCTTTGAAACTTGGCCTGTGCATGTCCACTGACCACCTGTGTAAGTCATTCTCAGCTGAACATATATTCAGCAGCACGAGGAGCCCCTCTAGTGTTATTTAAAAGGACCAGACATCCAACTTACAGGTGAGGGGCTTTTGACTTACTTTTGCTATTGTAAATTTAGTGGAGGTGCTGTGGATGGTTTTCTGGAGGTTGTGTTGTGAGCTGCTGCAGACATTCAGGGAGGACAGAGGATTTGGTGACCCAACTCTGGACGAGGTATGGGGACTGTAGTTGCAGTATCTCTGGGTCTGTAACATGACCAACAAATGGAGCAGAGGATGTTGAGAGGGGGCGCTCTCTAAAGAGGGAGGAGGAAGGGGCTTTACCCTACCCACCCTGGGTTTTCCAAGAGCACTTCCCCTACCTTACCTTCACCAGGAGCAGTGTGTGAGGTGACTCTGATTCAAAAAGGAGTTAGTCACAGAGCGGTGTCACCTCCTGCAACACATGGAGCCTCACACCAGAGTGAGGACGGAGCTGTCAGTGGACGTTAAGATCACAGTTTCATTGAAACTCTATGTATTTGGATATTTCCAGGCAGGAGCAGGAGACATATCCAGTATAGATTAGTAGAGATTGATGGAGTCACAGCGTCATTTACGACACATAAGGAGGCCATTCGCCCATCATTTCCGGTTCTATGTGGAACAATCCAGTCAGTCTCAATCCCCTGCTCAATCCCCATAGCCCTGCAAGTGCATTTCCTTCAGGTTCCACCCAGTTTCCTTTTGAAGTCTTTGATTATCTCGGCTTCCACCACTCTCATGGGCAGTGAGTTCCAGATCGTTACCATCCACTGTGTTAAAAAGTTCTTCCTCATATTCCACCTGCATCTCTTATCCAAAATGTTCCATCTGTGACCCCTAGTCCGTGTTTCATCACGGGAACAGCTTTTCCTTCAATATCTTATCTAAGCTTATAATAATCGTGTACACCTCTATCAAATCTATCTCAATCACCATTGCTCCAGGGACAACAAATCCAGCTTCTCCAAACTAACCTTGTAACTAAACCCCCTATCCCTGAAACCATTCTGGTAAATCTCCACTGCACTCTCTCAAGGACCTTTACATCCTTCCTAAAGTGTGGTGATTAGAACTGGACAGAGCTCTCCAGTTCGAGTCTAACCAAAGCATTACAAAGTTTCAGCGTAGCATCTATAACAGCATACCTGGCACAAAAGAAAAACAACGGGAAAGGTAGCCAAATTATGGCTTGCAAGGGAAATTAGAGATAACATTAGATCCAAGGAAGAGGCACACAAATTCTCCAGGGAAAAAAAATACAACAGACCTGAGGATTGGGAGCAGTTTTGAATTCAGCAAAGGAGGACATAGGGATTGATTAAGAAGCAGCAAATAGAGTACGAGAGTAAGCTTGTGTGGGCATAAAAACTGACTGTAAAAGTTTCTATAGGTATGTGAAGAGAAAACAATTGGTGAAGACAAATGTAGGTCCCTTACACTCAGAAACAGGGGAATTTATTATGCGGAACAAAGAAATGGCTGACCATCTAAGTGCATACTTTGATTCTGTCTTCACAAAGGAGGACACAAATATCAAACCAGAAATGTTGGGGAACACAGGGTTTAGTGAGAGATAGGAAGTTAAATACATCAGTATTAGTAGAGAAATGGTGTTGGGCCTGATAATCTTAATCCAAGAATAATTCAGGAAGTGACCCTAGAAATAGTGGATGCACTGCTGGACATCTTCCTAGATTCCATGGACTCTGGAACAGTTCCTACAGATTGGACGGTAGCTCATGTAACCCCACTATTTAAAAAGGGATATACAGAGAAAACAGAGAATCATAGACCAATGAGCCTGACGTCGAAAGTGGGGAAAATCCTGGAGCCATTATCAGAGATTTTATAGCAGAGCACTTGGAGAACAGTGATAGAATTGGACAAAGTCATCATGAATTTACGAAAATGAAATCATGCTAGTCAAATCTACTGGAATTCTTCGATGATGTAACTAGTAGAGTTGATGAGGGGGAGCCAGTGGATATGGTTTATTTGGACATTCAGAAGGCTTTTGACAAAGTACCATATAAGAGATTAGAGTGTAAAATTAAAGCAGATGGGATTGGGGGTAGTTTATTGTGATGGATAGAAAATTGGTTGCCAGACAGGAAACAAAGAGTATGGACAAACGGGTCTTTTTCTGAATGGCAGAACGTGAACAGTGGGTACCACAGGGATCGGTGTTAGGACTCCAGCTACGCACAATATATATTAATGATTTAGATGAGGGATTTAAATGTAATATCTCGACATTTTCAGATGACATAAAATTGGGTGGGAGGGTGAGTTGTCAGGAGGATGCATAGAGGCTTCAGTGTGATTTGGGCAAGTTGAGTGAGTGGGCAAATGCATGGAAGATGCAGTATAATTGTGGGCAAATGTGAGGTTATCCACTTTGGTAGCAAAATCAGGAAGGCAGATTATTATCAGAACTGGTATAAACTGAGAGAAGGGAATTATTGGTGTTCTCGTACATGAGTTGCTGAAGGTAAGCATGTGGGTGTAACAGGCGGTAAAAAGGCAAATGGTACGCTGGCCTTTATAACGAGAGGATTCGTGTACAGGAGCAGGGATGTCTTGCTACAATTATACAGAGCCTTGGTGAGGTCACATCTGGAATATTGTGTTCAGTTCTGGTCTCCATATATGAGGAAGAAGGTTCTTGCAATAGAAGGAGTGCAGCGAAGGTTTACCAGACTCATTCCTGGAATGGCGGGACTGATGTATGAGGAGAAATTGAGTCGGTTAGGATTATATTCGCTGAAGTTCAGAAGAGTGAGGGAGGGATCTCATAGAAACCTGCAGAATTCTAATCAGTCTGGACAGACTAGATGCAGGAAGGATGTTCCCGATGTTGGGGTGTCCAGAACCAGGGGTAACAGTCTAAGGATAAGGGGTAAACCTTTCAGGACTGAGATGAGGAGAAATTTCTTCACCCAGAGAGTGGTGAGCCTGTGGAATTCACTTCCACAGGGAGCAGTCGAGGCCAAAACATTGTATGTTTTTAAGAAGGAGTTAGATATAGCTCTTGGTTCTAAAGGGATCAAAGGATATGACGGGAAAAGATTACTGAGTTGGATGATCAGCGATGATCATAACAAATGCCGCAGCAGGCTCGAAGGACCGAATGGCCTACTTCTGCTCCTATTTTCTATGTTTCTATGTTTCCCTGCTTTTGTATCCTTGCCTCCAAGATCTGATATGTTTTGCTAAACACTCTCCTAATATGTCCTGCCACCTGCAATGATAAATGCATATGGATCCAAGATCCGTCTGCTCCTGCACAATGTTCAGAACTGTGTCATTAAGTCTATATTGCCTTCCTATTCCTTCTGGCAAAAGGCATCACCTCACACTCCTCTGTACTAAATTCCACCTGCCATTTCTCTGTTAATTCTGCTGGATTGTCGATATCCTGTTGCAGGCAGTTTGTGTCATCCTCAGTGTTTGCCACGCGTCCAAGTTTGGTGTCATTGGCAAGCCTTGAAATTCTGCTCTGTATTCCAAGATCCAAGTCATTTATATATAGCAAAAAAAAAGTGGTTCCAGCACTGACCCTTGTGGAACATCACTGCCTACCATCCTCCAGTCTGAAAAACTACCATTTAACACGACGCACCCTTTTCTTTCCATCAATCAATATTTGATCCAATTGGATGCTAATCCATGTCATTCAATTTTGTTATCCAACATTTTAGAACATAGAACATAGAACAGTACAGCACAGTACAGGCCCTTCGGCCCACGATGTAGTGCCGAACCTTTAACCTACTCTACGATCAAACTACCTACACACCCTTCATTCTACTATCATCCATGTACCTATCCAAGAGTCACTTAAATGTCCCTAATGTATCTGCTTCTACTACCGCCGCTGGCAGTGCGTTCCACGCACCCACCACTCTCTGTGTAAAGAACCTACCTCTGACATCTCCCCGAAACCTTCCTCCAATCATCTTAAAATTATGCCCCCTGGTGATAGCCCTTTCTGCCCTGGGAAAATGTCTCTGGCTATCCAATCTATCTATGCCTCTCATCATCTTGTACCCCTCTGTCAAGTTACCTCTCATCCTTCTTCGTTCCAATGAGAAAAGACTGAGCACCCTCAACCTTTCTTCGTAAGACATGCCCTCCAGTCCAGCCAGCATCCTGGTAAATCTCCTCTGCACCCTCTCTAAAGCTTCCACATCCTTTTGTGTGGTACTTCATCAAACGCTTTCTTAAAATCCACGTAGACCATCCACCACATTCTTTTCATCAACCTGCTCTGTTACTTCATCAAAATAAATTCAATTAGTTCAGGAAAGCATGATCTGCTTTTTAAAAATCCGTGTGGACAACCCTTAATTAACTCAAACATCTCCTAGTGTGTGTTGATTTTTTTCCCGCTGATTTCGTTTCTAAAACCTTCCTCATCACTGATGTTAAACTAACTGACCAGTAGTTACGAGGCCTGTGTGTTGTCCATTCCCATTGATAATTCTGGGAGGTGAGGGTGACCATCTATGTCATCGTTTTTTCGCTCAGCAGGGAGAAGCAGAATGAGAGATCCCGTGGCTTTGTCAGGATAGCGGGAATCCTGATGGTGGAGGTGTCTCTGCGGGGGCCCCATGTCAATGGGGAGAGGTACAGGAACTGAAAGAACTCTCACTCCATTAATGTACAGTTGGTGTGTGAGCATGCCCAGTACATCATGTTGGTGAATGTTCACTACCCTGTCAGCAGCCACCATACCTTCATTCTGAAGCAGTCATCCATTCTCAACACTTCGGGCTTCCATACAGAACCAGAATGTGGCTCCTCGGAGGCAAAGAAAAAAACCGTCTAGACACAGCTCATGTTTCTACATCCCCAAACTACCTACCACCGCCAGACAACCTCCCACAATTAACATGTGTATAATGTGAGCAATGGAGTCACCAGGAACATGGTGGGACAGACCATCGGTGTGATGAAGCAATGCTTTCAATGTCTGAATCGCACGGGGAGAGCCCTCCAGTGGACACTGGAGCAGGTGTCCAAGTTCATGGTGTTCTGCTGCACCCTTCATATCACCACCATCATGAGGACACAGGCATGGGCACCAGGAATCCGGAGGACACCTCAGGAGGAGGAGGAGGACGCAGGGAGGATATTTCCTGGACGCCTTCGAACTAGACAAGCTGTCGGAGAGTCCCTGCTAAGATTTTGTTTCCCATAGGACAACTTCCCTTTCCCACCATGGATCACCCATTCTCCACCATTTCACCCATCTGAGATGCCCCATCACAGTGTTCCCTTGGTCACCATCCTGTAATAAAAACCACCAACAAAAACCTTTTCAGTAACATCTTTATCCAACAACACATCCAATTATACAAAAGGAAAATGGAAATATTCACTCTTGTATATTCCCTTAGTCTCTGTCTTGTGCGTTCCCTCGACTTGCCTCGTGCTCCCCAGTGTTTCCCTAGTGACTGCAGCATGGCTGGTGGAAGACTGCTGACTTTCATTCGGGGAGACTGCAGATGACCTTGCAGGACGTCCTCGAGCAGCTCTGGGCCTTGAGTGCTTCGATTCAAACTGTACCACCTCGACATAGGCAGCAGCCCAGTAATGTTCTGATCTGAGTCCTGTGTATTATAACACGTTTGTGACCTCGCTGTCTGGGAGCTGCCACATGCACAATCCTTTCCCCCTGCCCTGGCTGCAGTTCGTGCGTTTTCCGTGAATCAGCATGTGCAGATTCCGACTCTATACCAGCCTCTAAGGCACACACAGTGGAGGTATTTGAGCTGGAGGCTGTGAGTATCAGACTAAGTGATGGGGCTTCACCATCAGTCCTGTGCTGATGCTCTCTCTCTGTCTCCTGGAGCTGCTGTGACTGGGAAGCTGGCAGTTTTGGGGTACCATTGGGAAGTGTAAAATCAGAAGGGTCGTGTTGGGATGAGAGATTGTGGGTGGGTTGGAAAGCAGGAGGTCCATGATCCCACCATCTCCAGCTTGTACATCATCCCAGACAGCAGGATGCGGGGGGAGGTGGGAGTTAAGAAGGGGCATAAAACAGGAACATAGCATCATCCTGAATGCTCTTGGTGATGCCGGAGGCCACGGGCTCTGTCACAGCCGGTCCCATGATGTGAAGAATCATCTCCTCCCTCAGGCTCAGGGGATGAAGGTATGCCTGGTCACTCGCCGGTTCACTTGCTGCTCCCTGTGATTATGGGTCACCTTGTCCTGAAAGAAAGAAGGCAGAATATTAATGATTGTTTTACACTGTGTTTTGATGATGTGCCTGCCACAGCTGAATAGCTGTAGGTAATTGGAGGCAGTGAGAGGTGGGTGTGAGGCTGCTATCAGTACAAGGTGTGTGAGGGTGAGGTGGAGTATGTGAATGTTAGGTGTGAGTCCTGAGTGTTAGGGACTGCTGATGGGTGAGTGATGGGGGTGTGGTGTATTGAGCAGTGTGAGAGGTTGGTGATGTTGTGGGTAGGAGATGCCATTTGGAGATTAATTCAATGACATTGACCACCCGTATGAGCTCATTAAACTTCTTCTGGCTCTGCTGCCAGATTCTCGTGGCGAGAATTCTTGCATTGACCTCCCTGGCCACCTTCACTGATCCCCTTCGGAGGACGTTCCTTGGGAGTCTCCACCCCACCACACAGAAACAGAGCCACTCTCCTCCTGTCACCCTTCGTAACTAAGACATCCATCCCCACATCCGTGAACCGCAGAACCCTCTGTTGCAGTGTGCTATTTACCTTGTCTCCAATTGCAGAATTTACAGTGAGCACCAGCAGCCTCCAGTGAATCAGTGCATCACCTCTTTAAGAGGGACAGACTGCGTTTAAAAGCTGAACCTGGCTGAAACATGTGTCAGCCTCACACACCTTTAGGGCCCTGTTAAGCATCCAGACAGACAGCAGCGCGGGTTACCCGGGGTGGCACGTAGAATTCATGGAAATGAGGAGGCAGCAGGAAGTGTGTTTGTCACCTGCCTCAACAGGAACGGGCACGGGCAGATCATGATCCCTCTGCCCAAAAACACGACGTACTCTCTATTTCTATTTGCTGTTCTCTCTTTCACACTTTCTCACACTCTGTCTTTCTCTCTCTCTTCACTCACTTTCTCTTGCTCAAAAAATAAGAGATTGATGCAGCACAGAAGAAGGCTATTCGGCCCTTTGTGTCAGTGCTGTCTCTTCGAAAGAGCCTTCTAATTAGTTCCTCTTTCCTCTTCTTTCCCCAGATTCCTGTTTTTCTTTTCCTTTTCAAGTATTTGATAAATTGCCTTTTGAATGATATTATTGAATCTGCTTCCACCATGTTTTCAGCCAGTGAATTCCAGATCCCAACAACTCGCTGTGGAAGAAAGTTCTCCTCATTTCACCTCTGGTTTTTTGTCATTTACCTTCAGTCTGTGTCTTCTTAATACTGAACTTCAGATTTTTGGATTTAGATATACAGCACTCGAACAGGCCCTTCGGCCCACCGAGTCTGTGCCGACCATTAGCCACCCATTTACATTAATCCTGCACTAATCCCATATTCCTACCACATCCTCACCTGTCCCTATATTCCCTTACCACCTACCTATACTAGGGGCAATTTATAATGGCCAGTTTACCTATCAACCTGCAAGACTTTTGGCTGAGGGAGGAAACCCACAAACTCCACACAGGCATTACCCATAATATGAGGCTGCAATGCTAACCACTGCACCACTGTGCCGCCCCTGTTTCTGACACTGGAAACAGTTTCACATTGATTACCTTATCAAAACCCTTCATAATTTTGAATTTAATATCAAATCTCCCCTTACCTATCACTGCTCTAATGAGAACAATCCCAGCTTTTCGAATCTATCCACGTAACTGTATTCCCAGATCCCTGGTACCATTCTAGTAATTCACCTCTGTATCTTCACTACGTCCTTGACATCCTTACCAATGTGTGGTGATCAGAATTGGACACAATTCTCCATCTGGGACCTAACCAATGATGTATAAATATCAGCATTTCCTCCTGGGTTTTATTACTCTGTGTCTCTCTCTCTAACACCAAGGACACTGCATGCTACTATCTAAGATCTGTGTGTTTACACCCTAGGTCTCTCTAATCATGCACTCACTCTATAATGGCACCATTTATTTTATTTTTTTTCTTCTCATACTTCCTACCCAAATGTCTCACTTCACATTTCACTGTGTTAAATTCCATCTGCCATGTTCCTGCCCATTTTACCTGTCAGTCTCTGTCCTCCTGAAGTCTGTTACTATCCTTCTCACTGTTTATTAACATTTCTGAGTTTCCTTCCATCTGAAAACTTGGACATTACCCCCTCTGTACACAAGCCCACTGCATTAGCATGCAACACCAGGGATCCCAACAGTCACCCTGGGAAACCCCACTGTGTACTTCGCTCCAGCTGAAAAACAGCCATTATTCCCTACTCTCTGATATCTGTCACCTAGGTAATTTCTTGCATGCTGAGATTGAAAAAGAAAAAAAAAGGAATTCCATTTATGTAGCGCCTTTCATGACAACTGCATGTTCCAAAGCGATTTACAATCAACGTATACTTATAATGCCTACTCACTCTTGTACTGTCGGAAAAAGGGCAGCCAATTTTCGCACAGCAAGATCCCACAAGCAGCAATGTGATAATGACCAGATCTGTTTTTATGATGTTGCTTGATGGATAAATATTGTCCTTGCCACAGGGAATAATTCTCCTGATCTGCTTCTACTTAATCCCATAGGATCATTAGCATCCACCTGAGAGGGCAGATGGGGCCTTGGTTTAATGTGGAGCTTATTCAAGGAGCAGCTAATGCGTGTCCTTGATAAGTATGTACCTGTCAGGCAGGGAGGAAGTTGTCGAGCAAGGGAGCCGTGGTTTACTCAAGAAGTTGAAGCGCTTGTCAAGAGGAAGAGGGCGGCTTATGTTAGGATGAGACGTGAAGGCTCAGTTAGGGCGCTTGAGAGTTACAAGCTAGCCAGGAAGGATCTAAAGGGAGAGATAAGAAGAGCAAGGAGAGGACACGAGAAGTCATTGGCGGATAGGATCAAAGAAAACCCTAAGGCTTTCTATAGGTATATCAGGAATAAAAGAATGACTAGAGATAGGTTAGGGCCAATCAAGGATAGTAGTGGGAAGTTGTGTGTGGAATCGGAGGAGATAGGGGAAGTGTTAAATGAATATTTTTCGTCAGTATTTACAGTGGAGAAAGAAAATGTTGTCGAGGAGAATACTGAGATACAGACGACCTGGCTAGATGGGATTGAGGTTCACAAGGAGGAGGTGTTAGCAATTTTGGAAAGTGTGAAAATAGATAAGTCCCCTGGGCCAGATGGGATTTCTCCTAGGATTCTCTGGGAAGCCAGGGAGGAGATTGCAGAGCCGTTGTTGTTGATCTTTAAGTCGTCATTGTCGACAGGAGTAGTGCCGGAGGACTGGAGGATAGCAAATGTTGTCCCCTTGTTCAAGAAGGGGAGTGGAGACAGCCCTGGTAATTATAGACCTGTGAGCCTTACTTCGGTTGTGGGTAAAATGTTGGAAAAGGTTATAAGAGACAGGATTTATAATCATCTTGAAAAGAATAAGTTCATTTGCGATAGTCAGCACGGTTTTGTGAAAGGTAGGTCGTGCCTCACAAACCTTATTGAGTTTTTCGAGAAGGTGACCAAACAGGTGGATGAGGGTAAAGCCGTGGATGTGGTGTATATGGATTTCAGTAAGGCTTTTGATAAGGTTCCCCACGGTAGGCTATTGCAGAAAATACGCAAGTATGGGGTTGAAGGTGATTTAGAGCTTTGGATCAGAAATTGGCTAGCTGAAAGAAGACAGAGGGTGGGGGTTGATGGCAAATGTTCATCCTGGAGTTTAGTTACTAGTGGTGTACCGCAAGGTTCTGTTTTGGGGCCACTGCTGTTTGTCATTTTTATAAACGACCTGGATGAGGGTGTAGAAGGGTGGGTTAGTAAATTTGCGGATGACACGAAGGTCGGTGGAGTTGTGGATAGTGTCGAAGGGTGTTGTAGGGTACAGAGGGACATAGATAGGCTGCAGAGCTGGGCTGAGAGATGGCAAATGGAGCTTAATGTGGAGAAGTGTGAGGTGATTCACTTTGGAAGGAGTAACAGCAATGCAGAGTACTGGGCTAATGGGAAGATTCTTGGTAGTGTAGATGAGCAGAGAGATCTTGGTATCCAGGTACATAAATCCCTGAAAGTTGCTACCCAGGTTAATAGGGCTGTTAAGAAGGCATATGGTGTGTTAGCCTTTATTAGTAGGGGGATCGAGTTTCAGAGCCACGGGGTCATGATGCAGCTGTACAAAACTCTGGTGAGGCCGCACCTGGAGTATTGCGTGCAGTTCTGGTCACCGCATTATAGGAAGGATGTCGAAGCTTTGGAAAGGGTGCAGAGGAGATTTACGAGGATGTTGCCTGGTATGGAAGGAAGGTCTTACGAGGAAAGGCTGAGGGACTTGGGGTTGTTTTCGTTAGAGAGAAGGAGGAGGAGAGGTGACTTAATAGAGACATACAAGATAATCAGAGGGTTAGATAGGGTGGATAGTGAGAGTCTTTTTCCTCGGATGAGGATGGCAAACACGAGGGGACATAGCTTTAAGTTGAGGGGTGAAAGATATAGGACAGATGTCAGAGGTAGTTTCTTTACGCAGAGAGTAGTAGGGGCGTGGAACGCCCTGCCTGCAACAGTAGTAGACTCGCCAACTTTAAGGGCATTTAAGTGGTCATTGGATAGACATATGGATGTAAATGGAATAGTGTAGGTCAGATGATCGGCGCAACATCGAGGGCCGAAGGGCCTGTACTGCGCTGTAATATTCTAATTCTAATTCTAACGTTTCATTCGAAAGACTGCTCATGCACTCACTCTATAATGGTATCATTTATTTTATATTTTTTTCTTCTCATACTTCCTACCCAAATGTCTCACTTCACATTTCAATGTGTTAAATTCCATCTGCCATGTTCCTGCCCATTTTACCTGTCAGTCTCTGTCCTCCTGAAGTCTGTTACTATCCTTCTCACTGTTTATTAACATTTCTGAGTTTCCTTCCATCTGAAAACTTGGACATTACCCCCTCTGTACACAAGTCCACTGCATTAGCATGCAACACCAGGGATCCCAACAGTCACCCTGGGGAACCCCACTGTGCACTTCGCTCCAGCTGAAAAACAGCCATTATTCCCCACTCTCTGATACCTGTCACCTAACTAATTTCTTGCATGCTGGGATTGAAAAAGAAAAAAAAGGACTTCCATTTATGTAGCGCCTTTCATGACTACTGCATGTTCCAAAGCGATTTACAATCAACGTATACTTATAATGCCTACTCACTCTTGTACTGTCGGAAAAAGGGCAGCCAATTTTCGCACAGCAAGATCCCACAAGCAGCAATGTGATAATGACCAGATCTGTTTTTATGATGTTGCTTGATGGATAAATATTGTCCAGGCCACAGGGAATAAATCCCCTGATCTGCTGCTAAATAATCCCACAGGATCATTAGCATCCACCTGAGAGGGCAGATGGGGCCTTGGTTTAACGTTTCATTCGAAAGACTGCTCATCTGATAGCGCAATACTCCCTCAGTACTGTCGCTGCACTGTCAGCCTTGATTCTTGTGAAAAAGTCATTTCATGACACTTGATCCTGGAAGCTTGTGACTGAAAGTGGAGAGAGCTACAAACTGTGCCTCGGCTGACTTTGGCCCTTTAATCCCATGTGTTTCTAATTGGGTCACACGGCTGTTATATAGTACTTTATCAAACACCTTTTGAAACGATAGGAAAATTGTAAAAGTACAGGCAGGAAAAGTCATAGAAACATATAAATGCATTGCATGGAAGGGGGTCATTTGGTCTATGAAGTCTATGCTGGCTCTTTCGATGAGTTTCCAGTGAGTTCCACACCCTGGATCTTTCCCAGATCCTTGAACTTTTCCCCTTAATATCTAACCAAATCACTTTTTGAACCTACTTTTGAATCTGTATCCTTCAGCCTATCATACAATAATTTGCAAATCCGAAACAAAAATTGCATTACAATAATCCCCATGTCAACTCTGCTTCTTTTTTCCAATCACCATAAATCTATGTCCTCTGGTTAATGGCCCCTCATACATTAGAAACATTATATAATTTACATAAACCCTTCATGATGTTAAATATCCCTATCTGATCACCTTGTAAATGTCCCTGCTCCAAGGAAAACAATCCCAGCTACATAACTGTAATCCCTCATCCCTGGAAAAGTTCCAGTAAAACTCTTCTGTCCCCTCTCCAAGGTTTCATGTCCTTCCTAAAGTGTGGTTTCCAGTATTGGACACAATACTCCAGATGGAGCCGGACTAGTCTTTTCTATAGGGTTAACACAATATCCTGGCCAGTCTACACTGTGTCTCTATTAATCAAGCCGAGTAATCTATTTGCTTTGTGAACTGTTTGTTAACCTGTCCAGCTACTTTCAAAGATTGCATACAAACACCTCAGGTCTCTCTGTTACTCTCAATAGCTTTAAAGTTGTGCCATCCAGCTTGTATTATCCCTGGTCATTCATCCGGAAGAAAATGGGCTTATCAGTGATAGGCAACATGGTTTTGTGCAGGGAAGGTCATGTCTTACCAACTTAATAGAATTCTTTGAGGAAGTGACAAAGTTGATGGATGAGGGAAGGGCTGTAGATGTCATATACATGGACTTCAGTAAGGCGTTTGATAAGGTTCCCCATGGTAGGCTGATGGAGAAAGTGAAGTCGCATGGTGCCCAGGGTGTACTAGCTAGATGGATAAAGAACTGGCTGGGCAACAGGAGACAGAGAGTAGCAGTGGAAGGGAGTTTCTCAAAATGGAGACGTGTGACCAGTGGTGTTCCACAGGGATCCGTGCTGGGACCACTGTTGTTTGTGATATACATAAATGATTTGGAGGAAAGTATAGGTGGTCTGATTAGCAAGTTTGCAGACGACACTAAGATTGATGGAGTAGCAGATAGTGAAGGGGACTGTCAGAGAATACAGCAGAATATAGATAGACTGGTGAGTTGGGCAGATAAATGGCAGATGGAGTTCAATCAGGGCAAATGCGAGGTGATGCATTTTGGAAGATCCAATTCAAGAGTGAACTATACAGTAAATGGAAAAGTCCTGGGGAAAATTGATGTACAGAGAGATTTGGGTGTTCAGGTCCACTGTTCCCTGAAGGTGGCAACGCAGGTCAATAGAGTGGTCAAGAAGGCATACGGCATGCTTTCCTTCATCGGACGGGGTATTGAGTACAAGAGTTGGCAGGTCATGTTACAGTTGTATAGGACTTTGGTTCGGCCACATTTGGAATACTGCGTGCAGTTCTGGTCGCCACATTACCAAAAGGATGTGGATGCTTTGGAGAGGGTGCAGAGGAGGTTCACCAGGATGTTGCCTGGTATGGAGGGCGCTAGCTATGAAGAGAGGTTGAGTAGATTAGGATTATTTTCATTAGAAAGACGGAGGTTGAGGGGGGACCTGATTGAGGTGTACAAAATCATGAGAGGGAGAGACAGGGTGGATAGCAAGAAGCTTTTTCCCAGAGTGGGGGATTCAATTACAAGGGGACACGAGTTCAAAGTGAGAGGGGAAAGTTTAGGGGGGATATGCGTGGAAAGTTCTTTATGCAGAGGGTGGTGGGTGCCTGGAACGCATTGCCAGTGGAGGTGGTAGACTCGGGCACGATAGCGTCTTTTCAGATGTATCTAGACAGATACATGAATGGGCAGGAAGTAAAGAGATACAGACCCTTAGAAAATAGGTGACAGGTTTAGATAGAGGATTTGGATCGGCGTAGGCTTGGAGGGCCGAAGGGCCTGTTCCTGTGCTGTAATTTTCTTTGTTCTTTGTTCTTTGCATGCAGCTCACCATCACCTTCTCAAGGGCAATTATGGATGGGCAATAAATGCTGCCCTAGTCAACGACACCCACATCCCATGAACGGATAATATATATCAAATCTTCTGACAATGTATCTCCTCACACATCTGCCATGCCAATTAAATATTAGGAAGACTGCTGCCGTTGTTTTCAAACCCCACGTCAAAAGTTTCCTAGCTACAGACTGGATCTCTCTCCTTGGCAACTGTCTGAAACTAAAGCAAACTGTTCACAACCTGGTTTCATAGTTGACGCTGCGACGAGCTTCCTGCTAAATATTACTAAAACAGCCTACTTACACTTCCGTATCATCACCCAACTTTGCCCCTCTCTCAGCTCTTCTGCTGATGAAACAGTCCCCCTTGCCTGTGTTACCTGTAGACTCGACTAGTCCAACACACTCCTGGCTGGTCTCCCACATTCTACTCTCCATAACCCTGAGGTGATCCAATGCACTGCTGCCCATGTCCTAACTCACACCAAGTCCTGTTCACCCATTACCCCCTGTACTCACTGACCTACATTGGCTCCTGGTCAGCAACACCTCAATTTTAAAACTCTCAGTCTTCTTTTCAAATCCTTCATTATCTCACTCCTCCTTATCTCTGTAATCTCCTCCAGCCCGACAACCCTCCGAGATATCTGCACTCATCTATTTCTGGCATCTTGAGCATCTCCGAGTTTAATTGCTCTACCATTGGTGGTCCTGCCTTCAGCTGCCGAGGCCCTACGCTCTGGAAGAGTAGAGCAGAACTTCCAGGGAGGAATTCCTGGAAGATAAATGTCAGTGAATTAAACACTAAAATAAAAGCAAAATATTGCGGATGCTGAACACTGGAAATACTCAGCAGGTCTTGCAGCATCTGTGCAGAGAGAACCAGAGTTAATGTTTCAGATCTGTGCCCCTTCATCAGAACTGGTAAACGTTAGAAAGGTAACAGTCTTTGAGCAAGTGAAAGAGGGGAAGGGGGAAGAAGAACAAGAAGGAAGGACTGTGATGGGACAGAGAGGGGATAGATTAAATTACAGACTGTTACATTCCTAACGTTTACCAGTTCTGATGAAGGGTCAGAGACCGGAAACATTAACTCTGTTTCTCTCTACACAGATGCTGCCAGACCTGCTGAGTATTTCCGGCACTTTCTGGTCTCATCCCTAAGCTTTTGAATTCTCTCCCCAAACCCTAAATGTAATAAGCTGCACTGAGTCCAGTTTTAGGGAGTCCTGCTTGGACAGAGTACTAAATGCAGTAAAGTTATCGAGTGATTGAATTTTAAGTGATCTAAGAGTCGATCTCTTTCCAACAATTTGTTAATTTTACATTTAGCATTTCACTTAATTTTAAGCTGAATTTGTACTTTATTTCACAATCAGTTTGTGAGAATTGGACAGTTAATTGATGCTGATGGAAAAGGAGGGTCAGTGTCAACTTGGATATAAAACTGACTTAATGACAGAAAACAGTGAGTTGCAGTAAATAGTTGTTATTCAAACTGGAGAAAAATAGACAGTTGTGTTCCCCAAGGGTTAGTGCTAGGAACACTGTTTTATTCTGATATGTATAAATGATTTGGATAATGGCTTACAGAGAAACATTTCAAAATTTGCAGGTGATACCAAACTTGGAGGCGGGGCAGGCATTGAGGTTGATACCAATCGATGTAAGAGGACAGAGATAGGCTAGCAGAATGGGCAGACGAGAGGCAAATGGAATTTAATACAGACAAGTGTCAAGTGATGCATTTTATCAGAAGTAACAGGGAGAGGCAATATACACTAAATGGTAAAGTTCGAAAGAGTGTGCAGAGACAAAGGGACATGGGGTTCATGCACATAGATCCCTGAAGGTGGCAGGATATATTGAGAGAGTCGTCAGTAAAGCATATGGGATCTTGGGCTTCATAGATAGAGGTGGTGAGTTCAGAAGAAGGAAAGTTATGCTGTAACTTTATGAAGCTCTGGTTAGGCCCCAAGTGGAGTACTGCATCCAGTTCTGTTCACCACACTTTAGGAAGGATGTGAGGGTCATTGACAGGGTGTAGAGGAGGGTTACTTTAATGGTTCCAGAGATGGAGGATTTTCAGTACAATATAGTCTGTAAAAGCTGGGATTGTCCTCCTTGGAGTAAAGGAGATTGAGGGGAGATTTGATACATGTATACAAGATGATGACCTGTTTGGATAAGGTAGACAGGAAAAGATGTTCCCATTAGCTTATGGTACAATGACTAGAGTTAAGATTGAGGGCAAGAGTTAAGGGGGATGTGATGAACAACATTTTTACACAACGAGTGGTAATGGCCTGGAAATCATTGCCTCCGAGGGTGGTGGAAGCAGAGAAGGTGAATTATTTCAAAAGTATATTGGATGAACACTTGATGTTAATAAACTTGCAGGAATATGGAGTCAGAGCTGGGGAATGAGACTGGCTGGATTTATCGACAAAGAGCTGGCATGGACTCGATGAGCAGAATGGCCTCATTCTGTGCTGAAATGACTATGACTCTACGACTCTCTGACAGGGGAATACTATTACTACTTTTAGTTTAGTTTAGAGATACAGCAGTGAAACAGGCCCTTCGGCCCACCGAGTCTGTGCGGACCATCAACCACCCGTTTATACTAATCCTACACTAATTCCATATTCCTACCACATCCCCACCTGTCCCTATGTTTCCTTACCACCTACCTATACTACGGGCAATTGCTAATGGCCAATTTACCGATCAACCTGCAAGTCTTTGGCATGTGGGTAGAAACCGGAGCACCCGGAGGAAACCCACGCAAACACAGGGAGAACTAGCAAACTCCACACAGGCAGTACCTAGAATTGAACCCGGGTCACTGGAGCTGTGAGGCTGCGGTGCCAACCACTGCACCACTGTGCCGCCCTATACTGGGAAAGTTTATAATGGACTGGGCAGTATCACCCTGGAGAACCCCGTGATGTAAGTGAAATGTTTGATGCCCCAGAACGTGGTTAACAAATGTCCTTCACAAACAGAATAAATCAGTTCAGTCCCACTGACAATTCTGGAGTCATTCACAATGGGGAGTAATTTCTCCTCGTATTCTCTACATAGGACAGCAGTCAGGCTTTTCACTGTGTCCACCACCTCCATGTTGAAAGTCTTGTCAGGGTTAGGTGAGATAAGACACGTTGCCTGGGCGACAGATTTCTTCAATTGTGTTGCTGCTTCTCTGCTCTCTTCAGTCCAACCAGGTTAAATCTGGTCATCATCACCATTAGTTAGTTCATAAAGAGGAGTCACAGTCTCTGTAAATCGAGGGATGAGGGTCCACTGATACCCTGCCAGCCTGAGGATAGGACACAGGGTAGTCTTTGAGGTGGACAGGGGTAGATACTGGATGAGGGTCCACTGATACCCCACCAGCCTGAGGATAGGACACAGGGCAGGACTTTGAGGTGAACAGGGGTAGACACTGGATGGTCTCGACCTGACGCTGGTGTGGGCTGATGCAGGATGATCTGATCTGGGCACGTAGAAAGGTGACACGGTCTTGCACCAGCTGGGCCTTACGTGGATGTTCTTTTAGTCCAGCTCCCAAAGTCACTGCAGTAGTTCCTGTAAAAGGGTTAAATGTGTGGACACGGTGATGAGAAGATCATCGACATATTGCAGCGAGCAGGAAGACTGTGAAAAGCTCAGAAGGGACCCGGCTACACGTTTGTTGAAAATAGTGGGGTTATTGTGGAACCCCTTGTGACAGACATGTCCAGGAGTACCTCTGGTCCTCAGAAGTGAATGTGAATTTAATTTGTTTCTCTAGTTTTACTGGGATACTACAATAACCATTAGAGATATCCAGGGTGGAGAAGACAGACCTAACATTGGGAATCCGGGAGAGTAGGGTGGGTCTCTATCAGACAACCGGGTTCACGCAGGGTTGACTGAATTGAGTTTGTGGTGGTCAATAGTCAGTCACCAGCTGCCATCCGGCTTTCCAACCAGTCAAATCGGGCAGTTAGAAGGGAACATGGCTTCGTGAACTACACCCTGGTATAACAATGACATGATATTGTCTGGAATGCATGACATAATCTCAGCTCGGTAAGAATACTGCTTCATGGATCATGCAATGGTCAGTTAATTTCTTCAGGTCTGCTCATGTTTGCACAGTTCTCTTTATGGGTTGTGGATACACTCAGTACCGACTCGAGAATCGCCTGCAGCTCAGGGTCATCAGAGGTGTCTGGTTCCCACTCCTCTGATATTTTAATCATGAATATTGAGGGTGCACTGGACACCAGAGCAGGGTATGTTTTAATGTTCTACAATATACAAATATAGGGATAATCAATTACTGCTGATAACCTTTGAGCACATTACTGCCCAGTAGTCCCTGTCCATTATGCAGGATCATATAAAAGGGAGGCAGGACTTTGACATGAGCTGTGTTCCCTCTCCTACACCAATATAAGATCTGTTCCAGGGTCACAGATTAACCAAAAGGAGGTCGAAGGGTCACAAGCAGTTTATTGAGGAGTAACAGTTCAAATACATCACAAAATCAGAATAGACATAGTGGACATACGGCCTGTGGCAGGTGAGAAAGGCTTTCTGGCTATGGATCAAATGTAAGAAGCTATTAGTAAAGACGTTATAGCAGGACACACAGAATAATTCAAGGTGATCAGGCAGAGTCAACATGCTTTTGTGAAACGGAAACCATGTTTAACCAATTTATTGAAGTTCTTTGAAGAAGTAACAGGTGCTGTGGATAAAGGGGAACTGGTGGATGTACTATACTTAGATTTCCAGAAGGGATTTCATAATGTGCCACATCAAAGTTCATTGCGGAATATAAAAGCTCATGGTGTAGGGGGCAACCTATTGGCTTGGATAGAAGATTGGCTAGCTAACAGGAAACAGAGAGGAGGCTTAAATGGATCATTTTCTGTTTGGCAAGATGTAACGAGTGGTGTGTCACAGGGATCAGTGCGGGTGCCTTAGCTCTTTACAATTTATATAAATCACTTGGATGAAGGGGCCAAAGGTATGTTTGCTAAATTTGCTGATGACAGAAACGTCGGTCAGACAGTATGTTGTGACGTGGACACAAGTGAACCACAAAGGGGTAGATAGATTGAGTGATTGGGCAAAGATCTGGTAAATGGAGTATAATGTGGGAAAATATGAAATTGTCCATTTTGGCAGGAAGAATAAAAATTAAGCATATAATCACAATGGTGAGAGATTTCAGAGCTCTACCATCCAGGGGGAACTGAGAGTCCTTGTGCATGAATTGTAAAAGGTTAATATGTAGGTATTGCAAGTCATTAGGAAAACTAATAGAATGTTATCGGCTGTTGCAGGAGGAATTGAATACAAATGTAGGGAGGTTATGTTTCAGTTATATAGGGAGACCACTTCTGGAATATTGTGTACAGTATTGGTCTCCTCATTTAAGGACAGGTGGAAATGCATTCGAAGCAGTTCAGAGATGGTTTACTAGACTAATGCCTGGAATGGGGGTGTTCTCTAATGAGGAAAGGCTGGACAGGCTAGGCTTATGTCAGCTGGAGTTTAGAAGAGTAAGAGGCGACTTGATTGAAACTTATAAGATTCTGAGTGTGGGACAGAGCAAATGAGGCCGACAGAGAGAGAAAGAACGAGAGAGAGAGAGCTCAATTCAGCTGCTGCTAAAAACCTCATCCATGCCTTTTTTTATCTCGAGACTTGACTATTCTAACACACTCCTGGCTGGTCTCCCACATCCTACTCTCTGTAACCTGTGGTCATCCAAAACTCTGCTGCCATCTTCTAATTTGCACCAAATTCTGTTCACCCAACATCCCTGTGCTGACTGACCGACATTGGCTCTTGGTCCAGTAACACCTCAATTTTAATATTCTCACTCATGTGATCAAATCCCTCCATGTCCTCACCCCTCTGATTATCCCAATCCCCTGTTCATTTCCAATGTTCCTGAAACTTGTTCCTCTTAAAAATCTTTTTTCCAATTCCCGCTTAAAAGTGACTTTCTTTCCCTCTGCCTCTCTTCATATAACATAGAACATAGAGCATAGAACAGTACAACACAGTACAGGCCCTTCGGCCCACGATGTTGTGCCGAACCTTTAACCTACTCTAAGATCAAACTAACTACCTACCCTTCATTCTCCTATCATCCATGTACCGATCCAAGAGTCGCTTAAATTTCCCTAATGTATCTGCTTCTACTACCACCACTGGCAGCGCATTCCACGCACCCACCACTCTCGGTGTAAAGAACCTACCTCTGACATCTCCCTGAAACCTTCCTCCAGTCACCTTAAAATTATGCCCACTAGTGATAGCCCTTTCCACCTGGGAAAAAGTCTCTGACTATCCACTCTATCTATGCCTCTCATCATCTTGTACCCCTCTATCAAGTCACCTCTCATCCTTCTTCGCTCCAATGAGAAAAGCCCTAGCTCCCTCAATCTTTCTTCATAAGACATGCCCTCCAGTCCAGGCAGCATCCTGGTAAATCTCCTCTGCACCCTCTCTAAAGCATCCATACCCTTCCTATAATGAGGCGACCAGAACTGAACACAATATTCCAAGTGTGGTCGAACCAGGGCCTTATAGAGCTGCAGCATAACCTCGCAGCCCTTAAACTCAATCCCCCGTTAATGAAAGCCAACAAACCATACGCCTTCTTAACAACCCTATCAACTTGGGTGGCAACTTTGAGCGATCTCTGGACATGGACCCCAAGATCCCTCTGTTCCTCCACACTACCAAAAACCCTGTCTTTAAGCCTGTATTTTGCATTCAAATTCGACCTACCAAAATGAATCACTTCACACTTTTCCAGGTTGAACTCCATCTGCCACTTCTCAACACAGCTCTGCATCCTGTCAATGTCCCGTTGCAACCTACAACAGCCTTCCACACTATCCACAACTCTAGCAACCTTCGTGTCATCGGCAAACTTGCTAACCCAGCCTTCCACTTCCTCATCCAAGTCATTTATAAAAATCACAAAGAGCAGAGGTCCCAGAACAGATCCCTGCAGAACACCACTGGTCACCGAGCTCCATGCTGAATACTTTCCATCTACTAACACCCTCTGTCTTCTATGGGCCAGACAATTTTGTATCCAGACAGCCGCAGTGTGGTCTTCCTGACCACACATTTCATCTCTCCTGCTCCACTCATGCTGTGGAAGCTTGGATCCATAAAATGGTGTGAGCTGCACTGCCGGTCACATCCAGCACATTGTACAGGACACCCAGGCTGGCCGGGGTGCTCGTGTCGGTGTAACGTGTGTGTGTCTGTAGTGTGAGGAGAGGTCTGAATATGAAGTCGATCAGCCATTTCAGCAACTTTGATGTACATCTTTGATACTTGGTCCTTGCATGTATACTGACCACCTGTGTTAGTCACTCTCAGCTGAACATACATTCAGCAGCACGAGGATTCCCCTCTAGTGTTAGTTAAAAGGACCAGGCGTCCAACTTGCAGGTGAGGGGCTTTTGACTTACTTCTGTTATTATAAAGTTAGTGGAGGTGTTGTGGATGGTTTTCTGGAGGTTGTGTTGTGAGCTGCTGCAGACATTCAGGGAGGAGAGAGGACTTGGTGACACAACTCTGTACGATGAATGGGGACTGTAGTTACAGTGTCTCTGCGTCTGTAACATGATCTACAAATGGAGCAGAAGCTGCAGAGAGAGGGAAAGCTCTGGAAAGAAAGAGGAGGAATGGCCTCTGCCCTACCCACCCTGGGTTTCCAAGAGCAAAAAGGGCAGTGGTCCTAATATTGAGCCCAGGGAAACACCACTGTATACTCCCATCGAGTCTGAACAACAACCTTTCACCACTTCTCTCTGTTTACTGTTCCTTAGCCAATGTTATATCCACACTTTCACTGTACCTTTAATCCATAGGGTACAGTTTTCCTAACCTGTCTATTGAATGTCACTTGATCGAACATCTTTTGAAAGTCCATATATATAACTTCAATCACACCACCCTCATCAACCCTCTCCATTGTTTTATCAAAGAACTCCATCATGTTTACCTCACCACCACCTCTCTCCACTCCTCCACTGTTGTTAAATTATCAGACTGATTATCCGACACCCAGTACTGGATGAGCAGAAATTTCCTCCAATTAAATATTGGGAAGACTGAAGCCATTGTTTTAACTCCCCAATCCAACTCTGTTCCCTTGCTATTGATTCCATCCCTCTTCCTGGTGACAGTCGGAGATTCAGACAATATGTTTGCAGCCTTGGTGTCACATTTCACCACAAAATGAGCTTTAACCTCATTTTCAGGGGATCATTACAACCGCCTATTGCCACCACAGTAACATCGCCTGACTTCACCCCTGTGTCAGCCCATCTGCTGCTGAAACCTCATTCATGCCTTTGTCACCTCTCGATGTGACTGTTCCAACTCACTCCTGGCTGATCTCCCACATCTACTCTCTGTAAACTTGAGGTCATCCAAAACTCTGCTGCCCATGTCTTAGCTCACACCAAGTCCCGTTTATATCTCACTGACCGACATTGGCTCCCAGTCAAGCAATATCTTGATTTTAAAATTCTCATCCTTGTTGTCATATCTCTCAATAGCCTCGCCCCTCCCTATCTCTGTAATCTCCTCCAGCTCCAGAACCCATCGAGACATCTGTGCTCTTCTAATTCTGGTCTCTTTTACATCCGTTATTTTAATCACTGCACCACTGGCGACCGTGCCTTCAGCTGCCGGGGCCCAAGCTGCAGTATCCTCCCTACACATCTCCGCCTCTGCACCTCTCCATCTCACTTTCCTCCTTTGAGACATTGCTTGTAACCTTCCTCTTTGGCTAAGCTGTTGGTCCTTTGACCTAATATCTCCTGTTGTATCTCAGTTCGCACTTTGCTTCATAATGCTCCTGTGAAGCACCTTGGGATGTTTTATAACATTAAAGGCAATATCTAAATATAAATTGTTGTTGTTGTTGTTGTTTGCCAGACATCAATAGTCTTTAGCATATCCAGGTTGCTAACCATTTACTATCCAATGTTTTTCCAAGCAACAAGTATTTTTCTCTTGGGTTGTCATGTCTACAAATGTCCCCAGTCGTGACACTAGTCTGACTGGTCAGTAATTACAGCATTTATCGCATATCTCCTTTTTTAAACAGGATGTAAGATTTACAATCCTCCAATCCTCTGTCATCACACCCATATCCAATGAGGATTGGAAGATTCTGGCCAGTGCCTCTGCTATTTCCACTATTCCTTCCCTCAGAAACCCCTATACATCCATTCAGACTGGGTAAGAGTTCCAGTTTATTGTGGTACAAAAAGGTGTTGGATAGAAAGGTGTTAACTGAAACTGTTTGTTCAGTGACTGTAATTAATGTCAGTCTCCTTGGACCCTGATTGTGTCACAGGAGGGTTTCCCTCTTCTATTAATATGGGACTCCTTTCGATGTGTTATCCCATACTGTCAGCGGGAGCATCACGCCCGGCACTCACAGGGATCAGCGGCTCCAGAGAGAGGGAGAGGATAGATCAGAATCTGAGAACAATGGGTCAGAATCTGAGAACAATGGGTCAGAGTCTGAGAACAATGGGTCAGAATCTGAGAACAATGGGTCAGAATCTGAGAACAATGGGTCAGAATCTGAGAACAATGGGTCAGAGTCTGAGAACAATGGGTCAGAATCTGATAACAATGGGTCAGAGTCTGAGAACAATGGGTCAGAATCTGAGAACAATGGGTCAGAATCTGAGAACAATGGGTCAGAATCTGAGAACAATGGGTCAGAGTCTGAGAACAATGGGTCAGAATCTGAGAACAATGGGTTAGAATCTGAGAACAATGGGTTAGAATCTGAGAACAATGGGTCAGAGTCTGAGAACAATGGATCAGAATCTGAGAACAATGGGTCAGAGTCTGAGAACAATGGGTCAGAATCTGAGAACAATGGGTCAGAGTCTGAGAACAATGGGTCAGAGTCTGAGAACAATGGGTCAGAATCTGAGAACAATGGGTCAGAATCTGAGAACAATTGGTCAGAATCTGAGAACAATGGATCAGAATCTGAGAACAATGGGTCAGAGTCTGAGAACAATGGATCAGAATCTGAGAACAATGGGTCAGAATCTGAGAACAATGGGTCAGAGTCTGAGAACAATGGATCAGAATCTGAGAACAATGGGTCAGAGTCTGAGAACAATGGATCAGAATCTGAGAACAATGGGTCAGAATCTGAGAACAATGGGTCAGAGTCTGAGAACAATGGATCAGAATCTGAGAACAATGGGTCAGAGTCTGAGAACAATGGATCAGAATCTGAGAACAATGGGTCAGAGTCTGAGAACAATGGGTCAGAATCTGAGAACAATGGGTCAGAATCTGAGAACAATGGGTCAGAGTCTGAGAACAATGGATCAGAATCTGAGAACAATGGGTCAGAATCTGAGAACAATGGGTCAGAGTCTGAGAACAATGGATCAGAATCTGAGAACAATGGGTCAGAGTCTGAGAACAATGGGTCAGAATCTGAGAACAATGGGTCAGAGTCTGAGAACAATGGGTCAGAGTCTGAGAACAATGGGTCAGAATCTGAGAACAATGGGTCAGAATCTGAGAACAATGGGTCAGAATCTGAGAACAATGGATCAGAATCTGAGAACAATGGGTCAGAGTCTGAGAACAATGTGTCAGAGTCTGAGAACAATGGGTCAGAGTCTGAGAACAATGGGTCAGAGTCTGAGAACAATGGGTCAGAATCTGAGAACAATGGGTCAGAGTCTGAGAACAATGGATCAGAATCTGAGAACAATGGGTCAGAATCTGAGAACAATGGGTCAGAATCTGAGAACAATGGGTCAGAATCTGAGAACAATGGATCAGAATCTGAGAACAATGGGTCAGAATCTGAGAACAATGGATCAGAATCTGAGAACAATGGGTCAGAATCTGAGAACAATGGGTCAGAATCTGAGAACAATGGATCAGAATCTGAGAACAATGGGTCAGAATCTGAGAACAATGGGTCAGAATCTGAGAACAATGGGTCAGAATCTGAGAACAATGGGTCAGAATCTGAGAACAATGGGTCAGAATCTGAGAACAATGGGTCAGAATCTGAGAACAATGGGTCAGAGTCTGAGAACAATGGGTCAGAGTCTGAGAACAATGGGTCAGAATCTGAGAACAATGGGTCAGAATCTGAGAACAATGGGTCAGAATCTGAGAACAATGGGTCAGAGTCTGAGAACAATGGGTCAGAATCTGAGAACAATGGGTCAGAATCTGAGAACAATGGGTCAGAGTCTGAGAACAATGGGTCAGAATCTGAGAACAATGGATCAGAATCTGAGAACAATGGGTCAGAATCTGAGAACAATGGGTCAGAATCTGAGAACAATGGGTCAGAGTCTGAGAACAATGGGTCAGAGTCTGAGAACAATGGGTCAGAATCTGAGAACAATGGGTCAGAATCTGAGAACAATGGGTCAGAGTCTGAGAACAATGGGTCAGAATCTGAGAACAATGGGTCAGAGTCTGAGAACAATGGGTCAGAATCTGAGAACAATGGGTCAGAGTCTGAGAACAATGGGTCAGAGTCTGAGAACAATGGGTCAGAATCTGAGAACAATGGGTCAGAGTCTGAGAACAATGGGTCAGAATCTGAGAACAATGGGTCAGAGTCTGAGAACAATGGGTCAGAGTCTGAGAACAATGGGTCAGAATCTGAGAACAATGGGTCAGAATCTGAGAACAATGGGTCAGAATCTGAGAACAATGGGACAGAGTCTGAGAACAATGGGTCAGAATCTGAGAACAATGGGTCAGAGTCTGAGAACAATGGATCAGAATCTGAGAACAATGGGTCAGAATCTGAGAACAATGGGTCAGAGTCTGAGAACAATGTGTCAGAATCTGAGAACAATGGGTCAGAATCTGAGAACAATGGGTCAGAATCTGAGAACAATGTGTCAGAATCTGAGAACAATGGGTCAGAGTCTGAGAACAATGGGTCAGAATCTGAGAACAATGGGTCAGAATCTGAGAACAATGGGTCAGAGTCTGAGAACAATGGGTCAGAATCTGATAACAATGGGTCAGAATCTGAGAACAATGGGTCAGAATCTGAGAACAATGGGTCAGAATCTGAGAACAATGGGTCAGAGTCTGAGAACAATGGGTCAGAATCTGAGAACAATGTGTCAGAATCTGAGAACAATGGGTCAGAGTCTGAGAACAATGGATCAGAATCTGAGAACAATGGGTCAGAGTCTGAGAACAATGGGTCAGAATCTGAGAACAATGTGTCAGAATCTGAGAACAATGTGTCAGAATCTGAGAACAATGGGTCAGAATCTGAGAACAATGGGTCAGAGTCTGAGAACAATGGGTCAGAATCTGAGAACAATGTGTCAGAATCTGAGAACAATGGGTCAGAGTCTGAGAACAATGGATCAGAATCTGAGAACAATGGGTCAGAGTCTGAGAACAATGGGTCAGAATCTGAGAACAATGGGTCAGAGTCTGAGAACAATGGGTCAGAATCTGAGAACAATGGGTCAGAGTCTGAGAACAATGGGTCAGAGTCTGAGAACAATGGGTCAGAATCTGAGAACAATGTGTCAGAATCTGAGAACAATGGGTCAGAGTCTGAGAACAATGGATCAGAATCTGAGAACAATGGGTCAGAGTCTGAGAACAATGGGTCAGAATCTGAGAACAATGTGTCAGAATCTGAGAACAATGGGTCAGAGTCTGAGAACAATGGGTCAGAGTCTGAGAACAATGGGTCAGAATCTGAGAACAATGGGTCAGAATCTGAGAACAATGTGTCAGAATCTGAGAACAATGGGTCAGAATCTGAGAACAATGGATCAGAATCTGAGAACAATGGGTCAGAATCTGAGAACAATGGGTCAGAGTCTGAGAACAATGGGTCAGAATCTGAGAACAATGGGTCAGAATCTGAGAACAATGGGTCAGAGTCTGAGAACAATGGGTCAGAGTCTGAGAACAATGGGTCAGAATCTGAGAACAATGGGTCAGAATCTGAGAACAATGGGTCAGAGTCTGAGAACAATGGGTCAGAATCTGAGAACAATGGGTCAGAGTCTGAGAACAATGGGTCAGAATCTGAGAACAATGGGTCAGAGTCTGAGAACAATGGGTCAGAGTCTGAGAACAATGGGTCAGAATCTGAGAACAATGGGTCAGAGTCTGAGAACAATGGGTCAGAATCTGAGAACAATGGGTCAGAGTCTGAGAACAATGGGTCAGAGTCTGAGAACAATGGGTCAGAATCTGAGAACAATGGGTCAGAATCTGAGAACAATGGGTCAGAATCTGAGAACAATGGGACAGAGTCTGAGAACAATGGGTCAGAATCTGAGAACAATGGGTCAGAGTCTGAGAACAATGGATCAGAATCTGAGAACAATGGATCAGAATCTGAGAACAATGGGTCAGAGTCTGAGAACAATGTGTCAGAATCTGAGAACAATGGGTCAGAATCTGAGAACAATGGGTCAGAATCTGAGAACAATGTGTCAGAATCTGAGAACAATGGGTCAGAGTCTGAGAACAATGGGTCAGAATCTGAGAACAATGGGTCAGAATCTGAGAACAATGGGTCAGAGTCTGAGAACAATGGGTCAGAATCTGATAACAATGGGTCAGAATCTGAGAACAATGGGTCAGAATCTGAGAACAATGGGTCAGAATCTGAGAACAATGGATCAGAATCTGAGAACAATGGGTCAGAATCTGAGAACAATGGGTCAGAATCTGAGAACAATGGATCAGAATCTGAGAACAATGGGTCAGAATCTGAGAACAATGGGTCAGAGTCTGAGAACAATGGATCAGAATCTGAGAACAATGGGTCAGAGTCTGAGAACAATGGGTCAGAATCTGAGAACAATGTGTCAGAATCTGAGAACAATGGGTCAGAGTCTGAGAACAATGGGTCAGAGTCTGAGAACAATGGGTCAGAATCTGAGAACAATGGGTCAGAATCTGAGAACAATGTGTCAGAATCTGAGAACAATGGGTCAGAATCTGAGAACAATGGGTCAGAGTCTGAGAACAATGGGTCAGAATCTGAGAACAATGGGTCAGAATCTGAGAACAATGTGTCAGAATCTGAGAACAATGGGTCAGAGTCTGAGAACAATGGGTCAGAATCTGAGAACAATGGGTCAGAATCTGAGAACAATGGGTCAGAGTCTGAGAACAATGGGTCAGAATCTGATAACAATGGGTCAGAATCTGAGAACAATGGGTCAGAATCTGAGAACAATGGGTCAGAGTCTGAGAACAATGGGTCAGAATCTGAGAACAATGGGTCAGAATCTGAGAACAATGGGTCAGAGTCTGAGAACAATGGGTCAGAATCTGAGAACAATGTGTCAGAATCTGAGAACAATGGGTCAGAGTCTGAGAACAATGGATCAGAATCTGAGAACAATGGGTCAGAGTCTGAGAACAATGGGTCAGAATCTGAGAACAATGTGTCAGAATCTGAGAACAATGGGTCAGAGTCTGAGAACAATGGGTCAGAGTCTGAGAACAATGGGTCAGAATCTGAGAACAATGGGTCAGAATCTGAGAACAATGGGTCAGAATCTGATAACAATGGATCAGAATCTGAGAACAATGGGTCAGAATCTGAGAACAATGGGTCAGAATCTGATAACAATGGGTCAGAGTCTGAGAACAATGGGTCAGAATCTGATAACAATGGATCAGAATCTGAGAACAATGGGTCAGAATCTGAGAACAATGGGTCAGAGTCTGAGAACAATGGGTCAGAATCTGATAACAATGGATCAGAATCTGAGAACAATGGGTCAGAATCTGAGAACAATGGGTCAGAATCTGATAACAATGGGTCAGAATCTGAGAACAATGGGTCAGAGTCTGAGAACAATGGGTCAGAATCTGAGAACAATGGGTCAGAATCTGAGAACAATGGGCCAGAGTCTGATAACAATGGGTCAGAGTCTGATAACAATGGGTCAGAATCTGAGAACAATGGGTCAGAGTCTGATAACAATGGGTCAGAATCTGAGAACAATGGGTCAGAATCTGAGAACAGTAGATTGGAATGTTACAACAATGAGCAAGAGTTTATCCTCAGAACTTCACGATCTTTCTACACATTATGATCGGTTCTCATTAAACTTTCGCATCGACCTCGCACTTCGGATTGCTCAATACATTTATTATCCCATCCTCGGTCTTGTTGGTGTCCCTGGTTAGTATCTGTTTCCAGGTATTTATTCCTTAAACCATGTTTAACTGTATTATATTCCTGTAATTTACTCTACCCTCCTTGCTGCTGTTGTTAATCCCGGTGAATATCTCCAGTAATTACCTTGATTAACCATGTTTAACTGTATTATATTCCTGTAATTTACTCTACCCTCCTTGCTGCTGTTGTTAATCCCGGTGAATATCTCCAGTAATTACCTTGATTAACCATGTTTAACTGCATTACTGCTCCTGTAATTTTCTCTGCCCTCCTTGCTGCTGTTGTTATTTCTGCTGAATCTCTATCTCCAGAAATCAGCTGCATAAACCACTGCTAACGGTATTTCAGTTCTTGTAATTTACTCTCTCCTCTTTGCTGCTGATACTGTCTCTATTTGCAGCTAGGAGATCTGTAAACCCTGTTTACTGAAATACTGTTCTGGAACGTAAATTGTGGGAAGAGAGAAGACAGTGTCATTGGTCCATTGGTCTCCATCACAAACTCCATCCCCTATCTGTGAACCACATACCCGATCCTGAGGCTGAACCAGACAGTTTACAACCTCTGTGTTCTATTTTTACCTTACTTGAGTTCATCTCCAAATTCTCTCCATCACCAACCCTGCCTACTACCACCTGAGTAATATCACCCGTCTCCACTTCTGCCTCAGCCCATCTGCTGCAGAAACCCTCATATGTGCCTTTGTTAAATCCAAACTTGACTATTCCGAATCTCTCCTGGTCACCCTCCCAGTTATAAACCTCCATAAACCACAGCCCATCCAGAACTCTGATGCCTGTATCCTAACTCACACCAAATCCCGATCACCCATCACCCCTGTGCTCACTGATCTACAATGGCTCTCGGTTTGGCAGCACCTTAATTTTAATATTCTCATTCTTGAGTCTGTATCCCTCCATGGCCTCACCACTCCATTAGTCCCATTCTCTTGTGCATTTCCCATATTTCTGCAAATAATATGCCTTCAATCTTTTCTCAATTCTCTTTTTAAAGTGAATTTCTTTCTCTCTGTATCTGTTCCTAGCCACGATTTTCAACTCTACTCACTGGTGCTGAGGGCGCAGAAGATGGGACCCATAAAATGATGCGAACCACACAGCCGGCCACTTTTAGTGTGGTCAGCACAGTGTCCCATGGTGGGCAGTACACTCGTGTGGTCAGCACAGTGCCCAATGGTGGACAATGCTCTAGTATGGTCAGCAAAATGCCCCACGCTGGACAGAGCTCCAAAATGGTCAGCACAGTGCCCCATGCTGGACAGGGCTCTAGTATGGTCAGCACAATGCCCCATGCTGGACAGGGCTCTAGTATGGTCAGCACAATGCCCCATGCTGGACAGGGCTCAAGTATGGTCAGCACAATGCCCCATGCTGGACAGGGCTCTAGTATGGTCAGCACAATGCCCCATGCTGGACAGGGCTCTAGTATGGTCAGCACAATGCCCCATGCTGGACAGGGCTCTAGTATTATCAGCACAATGCCCCATGCTGGACAGTGCTCTAGTATGGTCAGCACAATGCCCCATGCTGGACAGGGCTCTAGTATGGTCAGCACAATGCCCCATGCTGGACAATGCTCTAGTATGGTCAGCACAATGCCCCATGCTGGACAGGGCTCTAGTATTATCAGCACAATGCCCCATGCTGGACAGGGCTCTTGTATGATCAGCACAATGCCCCATGCGGGACAGAGCTCTAGTATGGTCAGCACAGTGCCCCATGCTGGACAGGGCTCCAGAATGGTCAGCACAATGCCCCATGCTGGACAGAGCTCTAGTATGGTCAGCACAATGCCCCATGCTGGACAGAGCTCCAGTATGGTCAGCACAATGCCCCATGCTGCACAGAACTCTAATATGGTCAGCACAATGCCCCATGCTGGACAGAGCTCTAGTATGGTCAGCACAATGCCCCATGCTGGACAATGCTCCATTATGGTCAGCACAATGCCCCATGCTGGACAGGGCTCTAGTGTGGTCAGCACAGTGCCCCATGCTGGACAGGGCTCTAGTATGGTCAGCACAGTGCCCCATGCTGGACAGAGCTCTAGTATTATCAGCACAATGCCCCATGCTGGACAGGGCTCTAGTGTGGTCAGCACAATGCCCCATGCTGGACAGGGCTCTAGTATGGTCAGCACAATGCCCCATGCTGGACAGAGCTCTAGTATTATCAGCACAATGCCCCATGCTGCACAGGGCTCTAGTATGGTCAGCACAATGCCCCATGCTTCACAGTGCTCTAGTATGGTCAGCACAATGCCCCATGCTGGACAATGCTCCAGTATGGTCAGCACAATGCCCCATGCTGGACAGGGCTCTAGTGTGGTCAGCACAATGCCCCATGCTGGACAGAGCTCTAGTATTATCAGCACAGTGCCCCATGCTGGACAGGGCTCTAGTATTATCAGCACAGTGCCCCATGCTGGACAGGGCTCTAGTATTATCAGCACAATGCCCCATGCTGGACAGGGCTCTAGTATTATCAGCACAATGCCCCATGCTGGACAGAGCTCTAGTATGGTCAGCAAAATGCCCCACGCTGGACAGAACTCCAAAATGGTCAGCACAGTGCCCCATGCTGGACAGGGCTCTAGTATGGTCAGCACAATGCCCCATGCTGGACAGGGCTCTAGTATGGTCAGCACAATGCCCCATGCTGGACAGGGCTCTAGTATGGTCAGCACAATGCCCCATGCTGGACAATGCTCTAGTATGGTCAGCACAATGCCCCATGCTGGACAGGGCTCTAGTATTATCAGCACAATGCCCCATGCTGGACAGGGCTCTTGTATGATCAGCACAATGCCCCATGCGGGACAGAGCTCTAGTATGGTCAGCACAGTGCCCCATGCTGGACAGGGCTCCAGTATGGTCAGCACAATGCCCCATGCTGGACAGAGCTCTAGTATGGTCAGCACAATGCACCATGCTGGACAGAGCTCCAGTATGGTCAGCACAATGCCCCATGCTGGACAGAACTCTAATATGGTCAGCACAATGCCCCATGCTGGACAGAGCTCTAGTATGGTCAGCACAATGCCCCATGCTGGACAATGCTCCATTATGGTCAGCACAATGCCCCATGCTGGACAGGGCTCTAGTGTGGTCAGCACAGTGCCCCATACTGGACAGGGCTCTAGTATGGTCAGCACAGTGCCCCATGCTGGACAGAGCTCTAGTATTATCAGCACAATGCCCCATGCTGGACAGGGCTCTAGTGTGGTCAGCACAATGCCCCATGCTGGACAGAGCTCTAGTATGGTCAGCACAATGCCCCATGCTGGACAGAGCTCTAGTATTATCAGCACAATGCCCCATGCTGCACAGGGCTCTAGTATGGTCAGCACAATGCCCCATGCTTCACAGTGCTCTAGTATGGTCAGCACAATGCCCCATGCTGGACAATGCTCCAGTATGGTCAGCACAATGCCCCATGCTGGACAGGGCTCTAGTGTGGTCAGCACAATGCCCCATGCTGGACAGAGCTCTAGTATTATCAGCACAGTGCCCCATGCTGGACAGGGCTCTAGTATTATCAGCACAGTGCCCCATGCTGGACAGGGCTCTAGTATTATCAGCACAATGCCCCATGCTGGACAGGGCTCTAGTATTATCAGCACAATGCCCCATGCTGGACAGAGCTCTAGTATGGTCAGCACAATGCCCCATGCTGGACAATACTCTAATATGGTCAGCACAGTGCCCCATGCTGGACAGGGCTCTAGTATGGTCAGCACAATGCCCCATGCTGGACAGAGCTCTAGTATTATCAGCACAATGCCCCATGCTGGACAGAGCTATAGTATGGTCAGCACAATGCCCCATGCTGGACAGAGCTCTAGTATGGTCAGCACAATGCCCCATGCTGGACAGAGCTCTAGTATTATCAGCACAATGCCCCATGCTGGACAGAGCTATAGTATGGTCAGCACAATGCCCCATGCTGGACAGGGCTCTAGTATTATCAGCACAATGCCCCATGCTGGACAGAGCTCTAGTATGGTCAGCACAATGCCCCATGCTGGACAAAACTCTAATATGGTCAGCACAGTGCCCCATGCTGGACAGGGCTCTAGTATGGTCAGCACAATGCCCCATGCTGGACAGAGCTCTAGTATTATCAGCACAATGCCCCATGCTGGACAGAGCTATAGTATGGTCAGCACAATGCCCCATGCTGGACAGAGCTCTAGTATGGTCAGCACAATGCCCCATGCTGGACAGAGCTCTAGTATTATCAGCACAATGCCCCATGCTGGACAGAGCTATAGTATGGTCAGCACAATGCCCCATGCTGGACAGAGCTCTAGTATGGTCAGCACAATGCCCCATGCTGGACAAAACTCTAATATGGTCAGCACACTGCCCCATGCTGGACAGTGCTCTAGCATGGTCAGCACAATGCCCCATGCTGGACAGAGCTCTAGTATTATCAGCACAATGCCCCATGCTGGACAGAGCTCTAGTATGGTCAGCACAATGCCCCATGCTGGACAGAGCTCTAGTATGGTCAGCACAATGCCCCAAGCTGGACAAAACTCTAATATGGTCAGCACAATGCCCCATGCTGGACAGAGCTCTAGTATGGTCAGCACAATGCCCCATGCTGGACAATGCTCCAGTATGGTCAGCACAATGCCCCATGCTTCACAGTGCTCTAGTATGGTCAGCACAATACCCCATGCTGGACAATGCTCCAGTATGGTCAGCACAGTGCCCCATGCTGGACAGGGCTCTAGTGTGGTCAGCACAATGCCCCATGCTGGACAGGGCTCTAGTATGGTCAGCACAGTGCCCCATGCTGGACAGAGCTCTAGTATTATCAGCACAATGCCCCAAGCTGGACAGAGCTCTAGTATGGTCAGCACAATGCCCCATGCGGGACAGAGCTCTAGTATGGTCAGCACAGTGCCCCATGCTGGACAGGGCTCCAGTATGGTCAGCACAATGCCCCATGCTGGACAGGGCTCTAGTGTGGTCAGCACAGTGCCCCATGCTGGACAGAGCTCTAGTATGGTCAGCACAATGCCCCATGCTGGACAGAGCTCTAGTATGGTCAGCACAATGCCCCATGCTGGACAGAGCTCTAGTATGGTCAGCACAATGCCCCATGCTGGACAATGCTCCAGTATGGTCAGCACAATGCCCCATGCTGGACAGGGCTCTAGTGTGGTCAGCACAGTGCCCCATGCTGGACAGGGCTCTAGTATGGTCAGCACAGTGCCCCATGCTGGACAGAGCTCTAGTATTATCAGCACAATGCCCCATGCTGGACAGAGCTCTAGTATGGTCAGCACAATGCCCCATGCTGGACAGGGCTCGAGTATGGTCAGCACAATGCCCCATGCTGGACAGAGCTCTAGTATGGTCAGCACAATGCCCCATGCTGGACAGGGCTCTAGTGTGGTCAGCACAGTGCCCATGCTGGACAGAGCTCTAGTATTATCAGCACAATGCCCCATGCTGGACAGAGCTCTAGTATGGTCAGCACAATGCCCCATGCTGGACAGAGCTCTAGTATGGTCAGCACAATGCCCCATGCTGGACAGGGCTCTAGTATGGTCAGCACAATGCCCCATGCTGGACAGAGCTCTAGTATGGTCAGCAATATGCTCCATGCTGGACAGGGCTCTAGCGTGGTCAGCACAGTGCCCCATGCTGGACAGGGCTCTAGTATGGTCAGCACAGTGCCCCATGCTGGACAGAGCTATAGTATGGTCAGCACAGTGCCCCATGCTGGACAGGGCTCTAGTATGGTCAGCACAATGCCCCATGCTGGACAATGCTCCAGTATGGTCAGCACAATGCCCCATGCTGGACAGGGCTCTAGTGTGGTCAGCACAGTGTCCCTTGCTGGACAGGGCTCTAGTATGGTCAGCACAATGCCCCATGCTGGACAGGGCTCTAGTATTATCAGCACAATGCCCCATGCTGGACAGAGCTCTAGTGTGGTCAGCACAATGCCCCATGCTGGACAGAGCTCTAGTATGGTCAGCACAATGCCCCATGCTGGACAGGGCTCTAGTATGGTCAGCACAATGCCCCATGCTGGACAGGGCTCTAGTATGGTCAGCACAGTGCCCCATGCTGGACAGGGCTCTAGTATGGTCAGCACAGTGCCCCATGCTGGGCAGAGCTCTAGTATGGTCAGCACAATGCCCCATGCTGGACAGAGCTCTAGTATGGTCAGCACAATGCCCCATGCTGGACAGAGCTCTAGTATGGTCAGCACAATGCCCCATGCTGGACAGAGCTCTAGTATGGTCAGCACAATGCCCCATGCTGGACAGAGCTCTAGTATGGTCAGCACAGTGCCCCATGCTGGACAGAGCTCTCGTATTATCAGCACAATGCCCCATGCTAGACAGGGCTCTAGTATGGTCAGCACAATACCCCATGCTGGACAGAGCTCTAGTATTATCAGCACAATGCCCCATGCTGGACAGAGCTCTAGTATGGTCAGCACAGTGCCCCATGCTGGACAGGGCTCTAGTATGGTCAGCACAATGCCCCATGCTGGACAGAGCTCTAGTATGGTCAGCACAGTGCCCCATGCTGGACAGGGCTCTAGTATGGTCAGCACAGTGCCCCATGCTGGACAGGGCTCTAGAGTGGTCAGCATAGTGCCCCATGCTGGACAGGGCTCTAGTATGGTCAGCACAATGCCCCATGCTGGACAGAGCTCTAGTATGGTCAGCACAGTGCCCCATGCTGGACAGGGCTCTAGTATGGTCAGCATAGTGCCCCATGCTGGACAGGGCTCTAGTATGGTCAGCACAGTGCCCCATGCTGGACAGGGCTCTAGTATGGTCAGCACAATGCCCCATGCTGGACAGAGCTCTAGTATGGTCAGCACAATGCCCCATGCTGGACAGAGCTCTAGTATGGTCAGCACAGTGCCCCATGCTGGACAGAGCTCTAGTATTATCAGCACAATGCCCCAAGCTGGACAGAGCTCTAGTATGGTCAGCACAATGCCCCATGCGGGACAGAGCTCTAGTATGGTCAGCACAGTGCCCCATGCTGGACAGGGCTCCAGTATGGTCAGCACAATGCCCCATGCTGGACAGGGCTCTAGTGTGGTCAGCACAGTGCCCCATGCTGGACAGAGCTCTAGTATGGTCAGCACAATGCCCCATGCTGGACAGAGCTCTAGTATGGTCAGCACAATGCCCCATGCTGGACAGAGCTCTAGTATGGTCAGCACAATGCCCCATGCTGGACAATGCTCCAGTATGGTCAGCACAATGCCCCATGCTGGACAGGGCTCTAGTGTGGTCAGCACAGTGCCCCATGCTGGACAGGGCTCTAGTATGGTCAGCACAGTGCCCCATGCTGGACAGAGCTCTAGTATTATCAGCACAATGCCCCATGCTGGACAGAGCTCTAGTATGGTCAGCACAGTGCCCCATGCTGGACAGGGCTCCAGTATGGTCAGCACAATGCCCCATGCTGGACAGGGCTCGAGTGTGGTCAGCACAGTGCCCCATGCTGGACAGAGCTCTAGTATGGTCAGCACAATGCCCCATGCTGGACAGAGCTCTAGTATGGTCAGCACAATGCCCCATGCTGGACAGAGCTCTAGTATGGTCAGCACAATGCCCCATGCTGGACAATGCTCCAGTATGGTCAGCAAAATGCCCCATGCTGGACAGGGCTCTAGTATGGTCAGCACAGTGCCCCATGCTGGACAGAGCTATAGTATGGTCAGCACAGTGCCCCATGCTGGACAGGGCTCTAGTATGGTCAGCACAATGCCCCATGCTGGACAATGCTCCAGTATGGTCAGCACAATGCCCCATGCTGGACAGGGCTCTAGTGTGGTCAGCACAGTGTCCCTTGCTGGACAGGGCTCTAGTATGGTCAGCACAATGCCCCATGCTGGACAGGGCTCTAGTATTATCAGCACAATGCCCCATGCTGGACAGAGCTCTAGTGTGGTCAGCACAATGCCCCATGCTGGACAGAGCTCTAGTATGGTCAGCACAATGCCCCATGCTGGACAGGGCTCTAGTATGGTCAGCACAATGCCCCATGCTGGACAGGGCTCTAGTATGGTCAGCACAGTGCCCCATGCTGGACAGGGCTCTAGTATGGTCAGCACAGTGCCCCATGCTGGGCAGAGCTCTAGTATGGTCAGCACAATGCCCCATGCTGGACAGAGCTCTAGTATGGTCAGCACAATGCCCCATGCTGGACAGAGCTCTAGTATGGTCAGCACAATGCCCCATGCTGGACAGAGCTCTAGTATGGTCAGCACAATGCCCCATGCTGGACAGAGCTCTAGTATGGTCAGCACAGTGCCCCATGCTGGACAGAGCTCTCGTATTATCAGCACAATGCCCCATGCTAGACAGGGCTCTAGTATGGTCAGCACAATACCCCATGCTGGACAGAGCTCTAGTATTATCAGCACAATGCCCCATGCTGGACAGAGCTCTAGTATGGTCAGCACAGTGCCCCATGCTGGACAGGGCTCTAGTATGGTCAGCACAATGCCCCATGCTGGACAGAGCTCTAGTATGGTCAGCACAGTGCCCCATGCTGGACAGGGCTCTAGTATGGTCAGCACAGTGCCCCATGCTGGACAGGGCTCTAGAGTGGTCAGCATAGTGCCCCATGCTGGACAGGGCTCTAGTATGGTCAGCACAATGCCCCATGCTGGACAGAGCTCTAGTATGGTCAGCACAGTGCCCCATGCTGGACAGGGCTCTAGTATGGTCAGCATAGTGCCCCATGCTGGACAGGGCTCTAGTATGGTCAGCACAGTGCCCCATGCTGGACAGGGCTCTAGTATGGTCAGCACAATGCCCCATGCTGGACAGAGCTCTAGTATGGTCAGCACAATGCCCCATGCTGGACAGAGCTCTAGTATGGTCAGCACAGTGCCCCATGCTGGACAGAGCTCTAGTATTATCAGCACAATGCCCCAAGCTGGACAGAGCTCTAGTATGGTCAGCACAATGCCCCATGCGGGACAGAGCTCTAGTATGGTCAGCACAGTGCCCCATGCTGGACAGGGCTCCAGTATGGTCAGCACAATGCCCCATGCTGGACAGGGCTCTAGTGTGGTCAGCACAGTGCCCCATGCTGGACAGAGCTCTAGTATGGTCAGCACAATGCCCCATGCTGGACAGAGCTCTAGTATGGTCAGCACAATGCCCCATGCTGGACAGAGCTCTAGTATGGTCAGCACAATGCCCCATGCTGGACAATGCTCCAGTATGGTCAGCACAATGCCCCATGCTGGACAGGGCTCTAGTGTGGTCAGCACAGTGCCCCATGCTGGACAGGGCTCTAGTATGGTCAGCACAGTGCCCCATGCTGGACAGAGCTCTAGTATTATCAGCACAATGCCCCATGCTGGACAGAGCTCTAGTATGGTCAGCACAATGCCCCATGCTGGACAGGGCTCGAGTATGGTCAGCACAATGCCCCATGCTGGACAGAGCTCTAGTATGGTCAGCACAATGCCCCATGCTGGACAGGGCTCTAGTGTGGTCAGCACAGTGCCCATGCTGGACAGAGCTCTAGTATTATCAGCACAATGCCCCATGCTGGACAGAGCTCTAGTATGGTCAGCACAATGCCCCATGCTGGACAGAGCTCTAGTATGGTCAGCACAATGCCCCATGCTGGACAGGGCTCTAGTATGGTCAGCACAATGCCCCATGCTGGACAGAGCTCTAGTATGGTCAGCAATATGCTCCATGCTGGACAGGGCTCTAGCGTGGTCAGCACAGTGCCCCATGCTGGACAGGGCTCTAGTATGGTCAGCACAGTGCCCCATGCTGGACAGAGCTATAGTATGGTCAGCACAGTGCCCCATGCTGGACAGGGCTCTAGTATGGTCAGCACAATGCCCCATGCTGGGCAGAGCTCTAGTATGGTCAGCACAATGTCCCTTGCTGGACAGGGCTCTAGTATGGTCAGCACAATGCCCCATGCTGGACAGGGCTCTAGTATTATCAGCACAATGCCCCATGCTGGACAGAGCTCTAGTGTGGTCAGCACAATGCCCCATGCTGGACAGAGCTCTAGTATGGTCAGCACAATGCCCCATGCTGGACAGGGCTCTAGTATGGTCAGCACAATGCCCCATGCTGGACAGGGCTCTAGTATGGTCAGCACAGTGCCCCATGCTGGACAGGGCTCTAGTATGGTCAGCACAGTGCCCCATGCTGGGCAGAGCTCTAGTATGGTCAGCACAATGCCCCATGCTGGACAGAGCTCTAGTATGGTCAGCACAATGCCCCATGCTGGACAGAGCTCTAGTATGGTCAGCACAATGCCCCATGCTGGACAGAGCTCTAGTATGGTCAGCACAATGCCCCATGCTGGACAGAGCTCTAGTATGGTCAGCACAGTGCCCCATGCTGGACAGAGCTCTCGTATTATCAGCACAATGCCCCATGCTAGACAGGGCTCTAGTATGGTCAGCACAATACCCCATGCTGGACAGAGCTCTAGTATTATCAGCACAATGCCCCATGCTGGACAGAGCTCTAGTATGGTCAGCACAGTGCCCCATGCTGGACAGGGCTCTAGTATGGTCAGCACAATGCCCCATGCTGGACAGAGCTCTAGTATGGTCAGCACAGTGCCCCATGCTGGACAGGGCTCTAGTATGGTCAGCACAGTGCCCCATGCTGGACAGGGCTCTAGAGTGGTCAGCATAGTGCCCCATGCTGGACAGGGCTCTAGTATGGTCAGCACAATGCCCCATGCTGGACAGAGCTCTAGTATGGTCAGCACAATGCCCCATGCTGGACAGAGCTCTAGTATGGTCAGCACAATGCCCCATGCTGGACAGGGCTCTAGTATAGTCAGCACAATGCCCCATGCTGCACAGGGCACTAGTATGGTCAGCACAATGCCCCATGCTGGACAGAGCTCTAGTATGGTCAGCACAGTGCCCCATGCTGGACAGAGCTCTAGTATGGTCAGCACAATGCCCCATGCTGGACAGGGCTCTAGTATAGTCAGCACAATGCCCCATGCTGCACAGGGCTCTAGTATGGTCAGCACAATGCCCCATGTTGGACAGAGCTCTAGTATTATCAGCACAATGCCCCATGCTGGACAGGGCTCTAGTGTGGTCAGCACAGTGCTCCATGCTGGACAGGGCTCTAGTGTGGTCAGCACAATGTCCCATGCTGGACAGGGCTCTAGTATGGTCAGCACAGTGCCCCATGCTGGACAGAGCTCTAGTATAGTCAGCACAATGCCCCATGCTGCACAGGGCTCTAGTATGGTCAGCACAATGCCCCATGCTGGACAGAGCTCTAGTATGGTCAGCACAGTGCCCCATGCTGGACAGAGCTCTAGTATGGTCAGCACAATGCCCCATGCTGGACAGGGTTCTTGTATGGTCAGCACAATGCCCCATGCTGGACAGAGCTCTAGTATAGTCAGCACAATGCCCCATGCTGGACAGGGCTCCAGTATGGTCAGCACAGTGCCCCATGCTGGACAGAGCTCTAGTATGGTCAGCACAATGCCCCATGCTGGACAGAGCTCTAGTATGGTCAGCACAGTGCCCCATGCTGGACAGGGCTCTAGTATGGTCAGCACAATGCCCCATGCTGGACAGAGCTCTAGTATGGTCAGCACAATGCCCCATGCTGGACAGGGCTCTAGTATGGTCAGCACAATGCCCCATGCTGGACAGGGCTCTAGTGTGGTCAGCACAATGCCCCATGCTGCACAGGGCTCTAGTATGGTCAGCACAATGCCCCATGCTGGACAGAGCTCTAGTATGGTCAGCACAATGCCCCATGCTGGACAGGGCTCTAGTGTGGTCAGCACAATGCCCCATGCTGGACAGGGCTCTAGTATGGTCAGCACAATGCCCCATGCTGGACAGGGCTCTAGTATGGTCAGCACAATGCCCCATGCTGGACATTGCTCTAGTATTATCAGCACAATGCCCCATGCTGGACAGGGCTCCTGCATGGTTAGCACAATGCCCCATGCTGGACAGGGCCCGAGTATGGTCAGCACAATGCCCCATGCTGGACAGGGCTCCAGCATGGTTAGCACAATGCCCCATGCTGGACAGGGCCCGAGTATGGTCAGCACAATGCCCCATGCTGGACAGAGCTCTAGTATGGTCAGCACAATGCCCCATGCTGGACAGAGCTCTAGTATGGTCAGCACAATGCCCCATGCTGGACAGAGCTCTAGTATGGTCAGCACAATGCCCCATGCTGGACAGAGCTCTAGTATGGTCAGCACAATGCCCCATGCTGGACAGGGCTCTAGTGTGGTCAGCACAGTGCCCCATGCTGGACAGGGCTCTTGTATGGTCAGCAAAGTGCCACATGCTGGACAGGGCTCTAGTATGGTCAGCACAATGCCCCATACTGGACATGGCTCTTGTTTGGTCAGCACAATGCCCCATGCTGGACAGGGCTCTAGTATGGTCAGCACAGTGCCTCATGCTGGTCAGGGCTCTAGTATGGTCAGCACAATGCCCCATGCTGGACAGGGCTCTAGTATGGTCAGCACAGTGCCCCATGCAGGACAGGGCTCTAGTGTGGTCAGCACAATGCCCCATGCTGGACAGGGCTCTAGTGTGGTCAGCACAATGCCCCATGCTGGACAGGGCTCTAGTGTGGTCAGCACAGTGCCTCATGCTGGTCAGGGCTCTAGTATGGTCAGCAAAGTGCCGCATGCTGGACAGGGCTCTAGTGTGGTCAGCACAGTGCCTCATGCTGGTCAGGGCTCTAGTGTGGTCAGCACAGTGCCTCATGCTGGTCCAGACCTGAGAATTATATGTATACACACACACACACACCACAGTCCAGGCCCCGAGACATATTTCACACACACACAGACACACACAGACACACACACACACACACACACACAGAACACATCCCAGACACTGAGACTTATATATTTGCACACACACACACCAGCCCAGACACAGAGACTTATATATTTGCACACACACACACACACACACCACAGCGCAGACACTGAGACTTATATATTTGCGCACACACACACACACACACACACACACACACACACACACACACACCACAGCCCAGACACTGAGACTTGTATATTTGAACACACACACACAAACACACACACACCACAGCCCAGACACTGAGACTTACATATTTGCACACACACACACACACACACACACACACACCACAGCCCAGACACTGAGACTTATATATATGCACACACACACACACACACACACACACACACACACACACACACACACACACACACACCACAGCCCAGACACTTGAGACCGAAATATATGCACACACAAGCACACACACACACACACCACAGCCCAGACACTGAGACTTATATATATGCACACTCACACAGACACACACACACACATCACAGCCCA